>NC_047089.1:57969271-58569271 GCF_902459505.1 Geotrypetes seraphini | reverse complement strand
GGGGGTATAAGTGTAGACGTAGTGATGGTCTGGGCGTTTAAACAGCTGAATGTAGAGGCAGGCCTTTATCAAAAAATACCTCCATTTGGACTTTTTTTTGATTATGGACATTTTCCCTGCTTCTTCTTTCAAATTTAAGGCCTTAGGCCAAAAGGGGACTTAGATGGTTTTTTTTTATTATATCCCTCCACATGCTTTCTCTCAGGTTTGTGCATTTCTCATTTGGCAATTCATATAGGTTCTTTGTACAAAAAGATGGAACATCTAATATTTATTTATTTATTTTTATAATTTATAAACCGCTCCATAAAAACATACATAATATTAAAACAGACAGCATATAACACAGATTACAACTATTATAGCAGGATTTAAAATTTCACAGTACTAAAATAGTATAATATTGCAATCACAAAGTCAGGTTCTTCTGCTACTTTTTCTCTCACATAGTCATATAGCTCATGGTATAGTCATAACACTAAGACTATACATTTCGCAGTAATATGATATTATCCAAAATTACTATATCAGAATCATAGTTCTTCCTTTGTGTCTTTCACAATCTTAATATTACAAGATAGCTGTAACTAAATCAATGTTGTCCCACCACTTGTCACATGAAAGCATTCACAAATAATTGTGTGTTCAACATTTTCTTAAAGTTCAAATGATCAATTCAAAACTTCAACGTTCCAGGGAGAGAGTTCCAAAGCTTTACCCCAACTATAGAAAACATAGACGCTCTCAATCTTACATAATGAACTCCATCTTCTTTCTCAGAAATCAGTTTCATCCCTCCCTCAAATCTCAACTTTCTACTTAGTTGGTAGATTTTCCAAAGACTTCAAAAACACAACAAAGGGAAGGACCAATATAAAATCTGGTGCACAGTTGAAAGTACTTGGTAATAAATTTGTTGCTGAACTGGAAGCCAGTATAGTTGTTTTAACACAGGAGTAATATGTGCTATCTTTGGTCTACTAGCAATTAACCTTGAAGCAGAGTTCATTAGTTGTTTCAATGCCTTATATTTCAGCTTTTTCAAACGTAGGTAAAGCATATTACAATAGTCCAATCTAGTCAATATCAATGCTTGAACCACAGAACAAAAATCACATGGAAAAAGCATTGATCTTAATCAATATAAGGTGTGTAATTGGGGGTGATAGGTCTTCATTGTGTAAGCAATAATCAATCACTAGTCAATAGAGCTTCATTTTTTTAAAGTACTTGTAGATTTAAAAAAAACCTTGAATTGTATTCAGCATCCAGGGGCATACCCTCAGATTCATGATATTGGAAGCATGGGTTGAGGGCTAAAGCAGAAGAAATCTGAAAGGAAATAAACACACTATCTCTGCTTTGGGTGAATCAATTGGAATCGATTCCTTTTATAAAAAAAAAGTCGGCCTCCCGATTTAGTGACCTTGCCAGATTAGTTTGGAGCGGAGACAGAACATGGCTGACCAGTGAGCATTTTTCCCATGAACTACATGCCTCTAGGTAACCGCCGTTCCCTCGATTGCCTTCTGGCTCCTGCTTTAGGGGCGAGGATCAGTTGGGAAATGCTTAGGCACTCTTTCCAGCATCCTCTGACTTCTCCCTGGCCTCCCGCTCTTACCTTCAGATAATATAGCAGCCTGCAGAGAGGTTCGCTGATGCTGTGGAGATCCTTACAGGCTGCCATTGTCCTCAGCAGCACGTTTCCTCTGCCGCGATCCTGCCCCTGATGTCAGAGGAGGGATGGGACAGCGGCAGAGGGAATATGCTACGGAGGCCGATGGCAGCCTGCAAGGATCGCTACAGCACCGGCGATCCTTTCTGCAGGCTGCCGTATTATCTGAAGGTAAGAGCAGGAGGCCAGGGGGGAAGCCAGAGGATGCTGCAAAGAAGGGGAGAACATGCAGGCCTTCGGGGGGAGCAGGCCTTTAGGGGGGAACATGCAGGCCTTTATGGAGGCCAGGCCTTTGGGGGAGGGGGCCCTGGTGTAGAAGTACACGGAGGGAGGGAAGGGGGTTCAGAAAGACATGCATAAACCGGACTGGGGGGGGTAAAAGAAATAATGGGTCTATAAACAAAGGAGAAGGGAGAGAGATGGTAGACAATGGGATTTAGGGAGGGAAGGAACAGAAAAGGAGAGAAGTTGGACACAAGGGATGGTGTGGAGGGTGAGTGGGGGATATAGATACTGGATAGGAGGGTGGTTGGGAAGAGAAAGGGAGAGCTGGTAGACCCTGGGGTAGTGGGGAAGGAGGGAGAGATGCTGGATGAAAGGGTAGTTGAGAAAAGGAGAGATGGTGGATCTGGGGATGATGGGGTTCATCGCAGCAGCTGCGGAGATGGAGACAAAAAAAGGAAAGATGCAAGACCTCCTGGGGAGGGGAGGGAAATAGAAGGGGAGGACAGAGATGGAAGAAGGATAGTTAGCACGGAGAAAGAAGAAAACGACAAATGGGCAGGAGACCCTGGCAAGCGAGTTATCAGAAGACAACCAGAGCCTGAGATCAACATGATTTGAAAAATGACCACACAACAAAAGGTAGAAAGAATAATTTTATTTTCTGTTTTGTGATTACAATGTCAGATTTGAAATGTGATGTTAGACTGCGAACGTGAGCTAGGATTTAACAGAGAGAGAGGAAGAGTCTTTTTTTGTTTGTTTATTTTGTTTACACCACAGCGCCAGTGTGGGTAGGAGAGGGCAAAGGGGGTGAAGAGGCTATAAAATATACTCACCAGGATGTTTGAAAAAAACACTCAATTGGGCAAGAAAATCGAATCGAAAAATCGATTCAATAGACTAAATCGAATCAAAATTTTTTTTACTGAATCAGGCAGCACCAGTAGACGGATCTCAGCAATTCCCTATGCTGCCAACATGCTTGCATTCTGGCTTGCATCAAGCATTTAAAAAAAAAAAAAAGATGTTTTCGTGTACAGATACAGTATTGTTGGAGACCTATGAATGAGGGAGAAGTAGCAGAAGCTGGCATTGGTCTGCTTAGCCAGTAAGTGTCTGATTCTATAAACGTCACCTAACTTGTAGGTGCCACTCCATGCGGTTGTCAACAACCATACCGTGCCATTTATAGAATTACGCCTAGCGGTGCCTAAGTGAACTAAGGCATTGCTAGGCATCTTAGAGGTAGGCACCGGTAAAACCTGGCCTAATTCACCAGCACCTACCTCAGATGCCTGCATACCATGCCTGTTCTCCACCCCTAACCATGCCTACTTTTCAGGTAGGCACCAGAGGGTGCTTCAACTTAGGTGTCACTAGACATCGCATGGATATCCATATTGCAACCTAAATTATCAACTAAAAGAAATGTTTTTAATGGTGTGGTCATTTACCATGCCATTTAACCCATTAAAAACAAAATTAAGTTCTGCATGAATTTTAGTTAGACTTTGCTAGGTATCTCTGAGTAGATTGCTCAGCATCGCCTAATATAGGCACCATGTATAGAATTTTCCCCTAATTGTATACTTTTATTTGGTTCAGACTGGCAAAAGATGTACAAAAAGTGAACTAGCACAGTGGTTCTCAAACTTATATTATAGGACCCTTCAGCTAGTTGAATTTTTGATATATCCACAATGGATGTGCTTGAGATAAATGTGCATATACTGGTAGATACATTTTGTTGTGGGCATTTTTGAAGTAATTAATTTTTTTATGCTATTCTGTTTTAATTTTGCTACATTAGGTTTCCGTTAAATGTACATGAGGAGAAGTCTGACGTAGGAACTGAGAAAAGAAGTCCAAAGATGTCCTTCATCCTTCTCTAGTTTTCTCAATAAAAACTGATCCTTTTTGCTATTCATGGGACTTGGCAGAATTTTTTTTTCCTTTATAGAATGTTTGCAGGTTGTGTGCCATTGTAGATAAGAAATGTACTGTTGGAAATTTTATTACTATAAGTGCCAAACTTACTACACCATTCACAGAAAATACATTTTGCATCATGCTCTGCTTTCAAGTTTTATATGTGAGCTATATATGTGGATTTTTGTAAAGAAATAGCCATTTGGTCCTAACGTTTTATACACTTCTTTTAATACTGTGATCTCATCTGAAATTCCATTAATGCCACCTGTGATTGACTAAACATTTTAGTCGGAATTCTCTTGCTCTTCATTTGCAGCTGAACTAACTGCCTTACTTTGATATACAATCACATCTGTTTGATTATGAAAATCAGGTAGTCTCTTAACATTAGTAAATGAAACAGATGTAAGACTTTGGTGAAAAAATACAACAAAATAGATTACATAGCATCTTGTAAAGCATTTGGTATTCTAGCTGATTTTTTTTCTCCTAAATATACATGAGTACACAAGCGTGTTGGATCTTCACCATAATGAAAACTGCTGGATTTGAGATAACCTTTTCTAATAAATTTAGTATCTCAGTGGAATTATTTCCTTAAAAATAGTTTTTACTTTTGCTACAGATTTCTTATATCTCTTCGAACCACAAGCTATCAGGGGCATCGTTTGTTTTATATTTATATTTTAAACTGGATAAGTACAAGTTTTATAGACACATACTTAACTGGTACAGTATGTACACCCTAGGGTGGTATTCAGAGAGGTTTTTTCATCAGTAATCTTACAGAAATAAAATTAATAAGGATACTTTCAGTACTAAGTAAATATCTGTCATTTTTAGGCAGAAAAGTAATGTATAGCTGTAGATGTTTTACATTTCATGTTGTTGAAATATTTAATCATTTCCATGTATTCTTTTTCATCATTTCATCTGATTATCATAACTATGAATACCACAAAGTGTTAAAGATTCATTGGTAAATATGTGTATAAAGCTTCATACTATATTTATTTCCTGGAGGTTTCATAATGTTTATGATCCAAAAGCAGGACATTGTTTTCTAAAAATACTTGTTTTTAACCAGCTATTTATGGGGAAGGAGACTGATATTCAGATGCCAGACTACCATATAAGCAAGATAAGCAAATGATTTTTAGAGCTGTTGAATATGTGAATCTAAAACAGATTATCCTTTTAGGTTAGGACTGCTGTTTGTGTGGTCCCCTTACATGGATAGACTTATTTGGATAGTGGATGGTATTGCTTCTGTTGATAAGTTTTTGGCCCCATTCCTCAGAATATCCCTTACCCCTCTTGCTTCTCCTCCTCCGAAAAAGATAATTTTTGACTAGGCATTGAGTTGTCCAGTCAAAGGTAATCCATTTGGTGGACCTGAATTTTTAACTTAAAGCACTTGCATAGTCAGCACTGTCTCCTAAGTTTTTTTGTGGATCAGAACAAAAAGAGAAAAAAAATTCTTACAATATTTTTAGCTCACATTTACAAAGGTCTGTTGAACAGTCTGATTTAAAGCTTATTCAAATGTGCAGACCAGTGGTTCTCAAATCTGTCCTGCGAGGACCACAAGTCACTTGAGTTTTCAGGATATCCCTAATGATTATGCATGAAAGAGATTTGCATGTCTGTCACCTCCATCTGTCTGTATTCATTAGGATATCCTGAAAACTCAACTGGCTGGTGATCCTCCAGGACAGGTTTGAGAACCACTGGTATAGACACTTTTCCTTTCAAAACATGTCCAGAGATAAAGCAAAGAAAGTTGTGCAAGGGCACCAGTCTTTTTAGATAGTCTGTTAGCTTTTGCTAGTTCTTGATTTGTAACAACACTATTGCACAGCAAGAAGCATCACATAATGCACATCCTTTTGCAATTTTTTAAAACATTACTTTGATTATGTGATTGTTGGAGCCCACCCTTATGAAATCCCCAAAACACATTCGGTAGTAGAAAACCAGTCCCTCAGATTTTCACCATTATGGGGCCTAACTGCTAATTTTTTGTGGTAATAGATGCATCGAACATCTACTAGCACAGTGTCTTGTTAACTGTTAGTATACACTATTTGTATTAGATATTTAGGACCGGATTCTAAAATTGGCACCATCGTTGGTTGCCTAAAAAACAGCCACTGATCATGTGTCAATCACAATGGTGCAGTTTCTAGAATCGCAGCTTCATGAAAGGTAGGCGCCGGAAATGTAGGCCAGGGTTTTAAAGGCCTACATTTCCAGTGCCAACCTTTCACTTGAATTGTGCCTACGGTAGCCATGCCAATAGTGGCATTAGGCATAATGTGCTTTTGTAGACATGATGAAGGCACCCTACATTTTAAAAAAAAATATTTTAATTGTTTTTAAAATGCTTTTACCTCTTAGGTTCCAGTAGGTTCCCTACTGGTGCCTAACTTAACTTGAGGCACCATTTGTAGAATATGGCCTTGGTACCTAAATCACAGTTAGAGGATACAGAATTGTGTCTTGCAGTAAATGGTGAGGATCATTACTGTACTTTAATTACAAATACTGCCGATTACGTAGTGCAGTTTAAACAGTGAAGAAATTTTGCATCAAATATGCTTATATGTATTAATCCAGTGGTCTTTGCTAATTTTTAAGTGAGGGCCATTTTAGGCCCAAAAGGACTGAAGTAGAGCTGACGCATATCTTCCTACTTGGAGCCATGATGTCAATAGCATGTCTTGAAATTCATTCTTACTAGAACACCTGGACTTGGTCACGCAATGCAGAGTACAGATAAACCCTATGCAAATATAGGCCACAAATTAAAAGTCCTAATATACACAAACAAAATCTTAAGATGCCAGACTCTGCATGTAGTGAACCACCAGAGAAATACAGTAGAAACAAATGAATTTGTTTCTGAACAGTGCAAAATATAGATAGATGTAAATTCTCAAAACTGATATATTAAATTGAAAATAAAATAATTTTTCCTACTATTGTTGTCTGGTGACTTAATTTTATTGAATTCTTTTTTCAAAATCTCTGGCTGCACTTGCTTCTTTTGTGCTCTTGATTCTGTTTCCAGGACCTTCATATCCATTTGCTGTTTATCTCTCCTTCACTTTCTACCCTACATTCATCTTTGGCATTAACTTTTGACATTTAACTTTCTTCCATTTTTCTGCTTCCTTCTCAGTTTTTTATTCCTCTCCTCTCATCCATGTGCCAGATCTTTTCCCTCTCTCTGCTCTTGTCCTGCTCTTCATCCATGTGCACCATCGCCTCACTCTCTCTCTGCCCTTCTCCTCTCTTCATCCATGTGCACCATCGCCTCACTCTCTCTCTGCCCTTCTCCTCTCTTCATCCATGTGCACCATCGCCCCTCTTTCTCTGCCCTTCCCCTCCTCTTTATCCATGTGCACCATCACTTCTCTCTCTGCCCTTCCCCTTCTCTTCATCCATGTGCCCATCACCTCTCTCTCTCTGCTCTTCCCTCTCCTCTTCATCCATGTGCACCATTGCCTCTCTCTGCTCTTCCCCTCCTCTTCATCCATGTGCACCATTGCCTCTCTCTCTGTCCTTCCCCTCCTCTTCATCCATGTGCCCATCACCTCTCTCTCTCTGCTCTTCCCTCTCCTCTTCATCCATGTGCACCATCACCTCTCTCTGCTCTTCCCCTCCTCTTCATCCTTGTGCACCATCTCTCTCTGCCCTTCACCTCCTCTTCATCCATGTGCACCATCGCCTCTCTCTCTCTATGCCCTTCCCCTCCTCTTCATCCATGTGCACCATTGCCTCTCTCTCTGTCCTTCCCCTCCTCTTCATCCATGTGCACCATCGCCTCTCTCTCTCTGCTCTTCCCCTCTTCATCCATGTGCACCATCGCCTCTCTCTCTCTGCTCTTCCCCTCCTCTTTATCCATGTGCACCATTGCCTCTCTTCTCTCTCTCTCTGCCCTTCCCCTCCTCTTCATCCATGTGCACCATTGCCTCTCTCTCTGTCCTTCCCCTCCTCTTCATCCATGTGCACCATCGCCTCTCTCTCTCTGCTCTTCCCCTCTTCATCCATGTGCACCATCGCCTCTCTCTCTCTGATCTTCCCCTCCTCTTTATCCATGTGCACCATTGCCTCTCTTCTCTCTCTCTCTGCCCTTCCCCTCCTCTTCGTCCATGTGCACCATCGCCTCTCTCTCTGCCCTTCCCCACCTCTTCATCCATGTGCACCATTGCCTCTCTCTCTGCCCTTCCCCTCCTCATCATCCATGTGCACCATTGCCTCTCTCTCTGCCCTTCTGCTCCTCTCCATGTGCACCATCACCTCTCTCTGCCCTTCCCCTCCTCTCCATCCATGTGCACCATCTCCTCTCTTTCTCCCATATACCATCAATCCTAAACAGCATTTCTTTCATCTTTCTTCCCTTTCCCACTCCTCTCATCCCTGTGAACCAGCTCTTCCCTCTCTTCCTCCCATGTTCTGACATCTTTCTTCTCTCCTTCTCACAGTCTGGCATCTCTATCCTCTCCTCCCCCCCCCCCTTACTATGGTCTGGCATCTTTCTCCCCTTCTCTAGCATCTCTTTCTCTCTTTCCTCCTTCCTCCCTCCCTCACCCTCTTCTCATGGTTTGATATCTCTCTCTCATTCCCACAATCTGGTATCACTCTCTTCTCTTTCCTGCAGTCTGACATATCTCTTCCCTTTTTCCCTTCTCTTCTACCATGGTCTGGCATCTCTCTCTCCTTCCCTTCCCTTTTTCTCCTTCTCTTCTACCATGGTCTGGTATCTCTCTCATTCTCCTTTTCCCATGTTCTGATATCTCTCCTTGCAGTCTAGCATTTCTCCTTGCCTTCCCTGACATCTCTTTCCTTCCTTCCCTTCCCATGGTCCATCTCCTGCCTTCTTTTCCCCCCTCCCTGTAGTCTGTTATCTCTCTCATCTCCTTGCAGCCTGGCATAACTCCCTTCCTTCCCATCTATTCTTCTCTGCATCTCTCTCTCCTTTCCCTCCCCTCCTGTGATTTTGCATCTGTCCTCCTCTTCCCTTTTCTTTCTTCCAACAGAGGTCTGGCACCTTACCTTTTCCTCCCCATCTCTACAGTCCAGCATCTCTGTAGTACCATCTCCCTTTATACCCTTTTTTTCCTAGCGCTGCATTCGAACTGCAGGCAGCTTGTGTGAACACGCTGCCTTCAATGGCCCGGAAGCTTTCCCTTTGCTATAGCTTCCTGTCTCCATGGTAGGAAGCTGTAGCAAAGGGAAGTTTCTGGGGTTACCGAAGGCAGCATGTTAACTTCACTCATGCTGCCTGTGGCCCAAAAAGTGTAGCGCCAAGGATAAAAAGGATAGAAAAGTGCCAGATCCTACCAGGGAGGGGTGTGTGTGTGTGTGTGTGCGTGAAATTCTGGACAGGCTTCATGGGCTGCCCCAGAGGTCTCAGAGGGCTGCCATCAGCTCATGGGCTTTGCAATGAAGACCACTGTATTAATCTCTTGATTCTATAAATGGTGCCCAAATTTGGGCATCATCTTGAGATCCATGTGCAAATTGATTGATTGATAATGGCTCATTAACCGATGGGTCTGGCTGCAAGTGATTTTATAAAGATCTATGCTCAAACACAGTTGCACATAAATCAGAAAAGGGTGGGACTATGGAAACGGAATGGACAGGTTAGGGGCATCCAAAGAATTACATTCAGTGTTGTAAAATTGGTTGGCTGTATGCCAGAATTTACATCAGTTTCCAGTTAACTTGTATTCTGGTGTCCAACTTTGGGCACAAGGAGTTACACTAAGTGCTGTTCTATAAAGAGCATTTAGCCTAGAGTAGAATATCATTGAGCTTGAATTTTTCCTAGTGCCTACCGACCCTAAGTGCAAACCTTTAGCGCACTTTTTTTTAATTATTATTATTAAAGAGGCATCTAAATATTTTGTGGATTTCATCAGGATAATCTGATTCCATAATTAAAGTAATTGTTGTAAATAGAATTCATAGATGTTTTCCATTAGTACAGTTGTAATGCAACAGTCCCAAATTCCCTGCAGGATTGCTGGCATTTGCATCTGCTTTATATTTATGAAGCATGTCCAGAAAGTAAGAATCAGTTGGATATAAAAGGCATTTAGGAAACAAATAGATATATCTTTATTGCAACTGTGTAAATTAAAACACTTGTCATACTAAGGACCCATTTTTGTATGCTTTCATAAAAAAGGTCACTGCCCAGCCTCTTAGTAGTCCTGTACAGTCAGACTTAGTCATTCCTTAGACTGGCTGATCAAAATTTTTTTTGAGGTGGATAAATAAATGATCAGAAATTGAGACATGACAGGAAGTTGTGTGTGTGATTCAAAAATTGTGAATCACCTGCTTTTCCGATTTTTTAAAATTTTAAAATTTTAATTCATTTATTAAATCATTACAAGTTTAACACTTGTTCTAGAGATACATAGCCATTTCCAATAACAAAAAAATAAAACATTTCCCTTCTTTTACGAAACCGCGCTAGAAGTTTTTAGTGCAGAGAGCCACACTGAATGGCCCGTGCTGCTCCGATACTCATAGAATTCCTATGAGTGTTGGGAGCAGCGTGGGACATTCAGCGTGGTTCCTTGCGCTAGAAACTACTAGCGCAGTTTCGTAGAAGAGGGAGATAGGAAATACAGGAATAAAACTGAATTTGGTCTCTTCCTTAGCAAGGGGAGGAATTAGAACTTAAGGGAGAATTTTTCAATAAACAATTCAGGAAAAGGCTTAGACGGTTGCTTTTCCAAATTTTTTCATTCAGTTTTTCCTCAAATCATTCATGACCAAAGACAAGTGCCCACTTTTCTCATCAGGCATATTTGTCCTTCATTAAACCACCTATACCCTTCCTCACTTTTCCTTTGTACATTGCACCTTCACCATACACTCCACCATCCTCCAGACAAACATTTTTAACGTTTAAAAATCATATCACCAACTGCACTTCTCAGATAGAGGGATTTTTCTTGTTCATCTTTTAATGCCTTACAAAGAATAAGGAACAAAACTATGCCAGTGGGCTACAAATACACATCTTCCCCTTGAGACAGAAGAAAACTGACCTTCACAGGAAGTATGCATGTCGTCTGCACAGCTACTATGGATGATCGGTTCTTACTTTCTGGACATGCCTCTTATCTGAATAGAAATTAATCAAAAGCAATATCTTTTATTTTTATTTGTCTTTCAAAATCCATTAAGCAGGTGCATTGCTGTGTTTACAGCAACACCAGTATAATTCTCTATCTAATGTTCTTTCATTATAGATCCCATACAATTTATTCATCTTGAAGAAAGAGAACCTGTTGACAATTTTGTTGTGATTACAGATTCTTTAATTGAAGGGCATGGTTTCTGCATCCCAGCCATGTAGATATGAATCTGCCCCCTTAGATCCAGTCTGTCCCCTTCAAAATCTAGCCAGATACTGATAGTTTACATAGTTGTAGAATTACAACTTTCTTGTAAAATAATGTAGGTTTACCATAGTGAAATACTCATCGTAGTGTATCATATTAAATAAACCCATGAGCAAAATAAGACTGTTTAAAATCTTGTTAAAACATTTGATAATATGCATTTGGTACTGTCTTAATTCAGATGTAAAGGTCATCTCTTAATTTTGTCTTTTTTTAAAGTCTAATCTTGCAAAGATCTGCTGTATTTTTCATGTGACTCATGGCATAGGATGAAATCAATGAATTGCATATTTGCCTTTTTTTCAAATCAGATGTTATGTGGTATCCAGTAATTTTTTCAGTAACAGTCCTGATTTCCTAGGTTTAGTTTTGTCAAAATAATTGTAAACTATTGTTCTGTGAAATGCGCAAATGATATGACCTATGCAGCTTTGTTTTTTTTAAGTGTATTGTATCATTGAGCTATTCAAATATTTTAAATAGAAAATTGTATTGTTTGGATAATATAACTATATGAAATAAGATGTCTATTAGGCAATAGATAACATACAAAGTCCTGTACTTGGTAAACTGACACTGTTTTTAAGTTGATTACATTTTTAAACAAATGTTGAATTGCTTATTATTGGCTTAGTAGTGAGCACAGAACCCTAAGACTTAAAACTTAAAATTGGACCAATTTTGAAATTGTATAAAATTTGCACTTGTTAAACCACTGGATGTATGTTATCAGTACTTTTTAACTGCTTTTTTAAAATTCATATTTTCATTATCAAATTAAGTTAATTTATAACTGATTTTAAATATTCTCATGTTTTTAGGGGTTTTTTTTTTGTAACCAATGGAAGATTGAAAGTGGTTTATGCAAACAACTAAAAAAAATGTGGGCCTCCCTATTCACTGGTTATTCAATAGACCAGCAAAATATATATTTGCATGTAAATATTGCTAGATAAACTTGTGGGTGGTGTAACAATGTTTGTGTTTCACTACACTAGATTAATAACAACGCAAAATTAAAGTTCATATCTGGATATTTTCAGCCAAGTGCCTGATGATGTTGTACAACAGACACAAGAACAATCTTTTCTCAATGTATGAAGCCATAAATGTATATAAATTATGTTGCAATTGATCTTGTCTTTTTTCTTGTGGATGTTTATAAAATGATATTTGCTGTTAAAAGTAAGAATTTTAGTGACAGTATCAGCTATTAAAGGGGAAGTACAGGCAACTATCAAAACATATTGCTCTGTTTTAGGGGCTTTCGGATTTTAAAAATATCTATGTAGTTCAGCATTAGAAACTAAGAACAAGCTTGATAGAACTGTTAGAAAAAATTCACAAAGAAATTTTAGACCACTGTAAAAGAAAAAAATAGATAAATATATACACCAAAGTACATAGGGGGGATGGATGAGATAACTAGTCAAATAGAAAACAGAACACCAGTATTGTAATTCTAAGCAATACTGTTATGGCCCGGATTTTCTATAAGGTGCCGATATCAGCAGCCACCTAAAAAGTAGCTGCCGATCAGATGTCAATCACACAATGGTGCCCTATAGACAATTGTGCCTCCACAAAAGATAGGTGCCAGAAATGTAGGCCAGGGTTTTCAGGGCCTACATTTCCAGCACCTTTCTTTGTCATGAATTGCACCTATGTAGACATTTTATTTATTCAATTTTCTATACCGTTCTCCCAGGGGAGCTCAGAACGGTTTACATGCATTTATTCAGGTACTCAAGCAGTTTTCCCTCTCTGTCCTTGCGGGCTCACAATCTATCTAAGGTACCTGGGGCAATGGGGGGATTGAGTGACTTGCCCAGGGTCACAAGGAGCAGCGTGGGTTTGAACCCACAACCTCAGGGTACTGAGGTCTGAGCTTTAACCACTGCACCACACTCTTCCCACTTTAGGCTGCCTAAAGGCACTTCCTTTGTTAGCCACACCCATATTAGCATTAGGAGGTCTAAAGTGCCCATGTAGGCGTGATTGCGGTGCATATTTAGGTGTCAGTAGGTGCTTATATTTTGCAGTTTTTTTGCCTTGTTAAACTGTGTTAATTAACTTAGATGCCCCTATGTCTTAAGCCCTAGAGCGTGACAGAGATAGAAATTAGAGAATGACACGGTGACAAAATTCATCACCGTTCCCGTCCCCGCAGATAACCGCAGGAAACCATCTTCATGTCATTCTTTAAGGAGAGAGGGAAGAATCAGAGTATGAATGGCCACAACCACTGACCCGCAAGCTTTGCTTTGAAGAATGCTGGTGTAGAAGGACTGAGGTTGAAATAGACACTACAAAAATGATATGGGATTATTTCCCGCAGTTATCCGCGGGGACGGGAACGGTGATGAATTTTGTCACCGTGTCATTCTCTAATAGAAATATAGAAACATGATGGCAGATAAAGACCAAATAGCTCATCCAGTCTGCTCATCTGCTGTAACCATTATCTCTTCCTCTCTCTCCATTCCTATCCCACACTTTCTTGAATTCATGCACAATCTCTGTCTCCACCACCTCTTCCGAGAGACTGTTCCCCACCTCTACTGCCCTTTCCTTAAAAATGTATTTCCTTAGATTACTCTTTAGTCTATCACCTCATAACTTAATCCAATGCCCTTTTATTCCAGAGCTTCCTTTCAAATGAGAGACTACTCATGTGCATTTATGCCATGTACATTAGGTATTTAAACATTTCTATCATATCTCTCCTCTCCCGCCTTTCCTACAAAGTATGCATAATGAGATCTTTAAGTCTGTCCCTACATGCCTTATGAAGAAGACCATGCACCATTTTAGTAGCCTTCCTCTAGACTGACTCCATCCTTTTTAGATCATCCCATACAATCCCAAGTCCTGCTCTTCTGTTGTGCACTAGAGAATGACATGGTAACCCGCCAAAATGGGAATGAAAAAAAATCTGGTCGCTGCGGGTAAGGGGACAAGGCCATTCACCACTTTGTGGAGCGGTGAATGGCCTTGTCCTGCAGTTAATTTAGGGAACGCACACAAAATACTTTAAAATCCGATCACGCGGTTTGAACATCCCCCCCTCCCTCCCTTGCTTTACCTTTGCTGGCGATTTTCCTCTTAACAAGCAGCCGGAGCATTACTTGAAGTCAGTGGCTGGCTGACTGCCTGAAACTTCTCCTTTAATGCAACCATAAACAGGAAGTTGCGTCGGAGCAGAGGAGAAGTTTCAGGCAGCCAGCCAGCCGCCTGCGACTTCAGGAAATGCTCTGGCTGCTTGTTAAGAGAAATATTGCCAGCAAACGTAAAGGCAAGGGAAGGAGGGAGATGCACAGACTGTGGCGGGTGAGAGGGAGGGGCTGCTGCTGGGGACAGAGGACCCAGCTGAAATGAACTTTTTAAAAATATATATATATTAGTTTCCCATAGAGGTTGGGGGGGTGGGGGTGGGGGAAAGGACACCAAAGTAAAACTGGCCGAGGAGTAGGAAAGAGAAAGGGCAGAAAGACAGGCAGATGAGCCAGATGCTGGAAGCGGGGGGGGGGGGGGGGGAGAGGGAAAGGGAAAGAAGCTAGACGGGGTTGGAGAAGAGAGAGAGTCCGGTATAACTACATCCCAGTCATGGTACCCCCCTTTCTGGCCTAGGTTTCCTTCTTACCCCTTTTCCTCTCTACTTACGGATCCAGCATCCATTTCCCCTCCTCTCACCCTCCCCCCCACTTGCAGTCCAGGATCCATGTCCCCTCCTTCCCCACCCTCCTGCTTGCAGTCCAGGATCCTTGTTCCTTCCTTCCCCTCCCCAAATTGTGGTCTAGCATCCATTTCCCTGTCCCCTCTTCCTCCCCCATGCAGGTCTGGCCTCTCTCCCTCTGGACTAACCCCTCCCCCCCACCGTGAGATTAGACATACCTGCATATTTCCATGATCACCACTATATCCAACTCATCTTCTTCCATCACAGCTTCTAGATCCAGCATCTTGTTTCCCATACTTCAAGCATTAGTATATACTGCTTTCCAGACATTACCCTCTTTTCCCATCTGTGTAGATGTATTCATTGATTTACTTACCTGAGGGCTTATACTCGTCCAGGGGCTGATAAAACTGCAATGGTGAATACTATTGCTTAAGGTTGGTTTTTGAATCCTCATCAATTTTAAGCATACATGGAAAATGCAGCAAAAATGGAATGCCGAGAAATAGCCTATTAGTGCATAGAAAAATATCTGTGTCTTGTACCATTTCAAGCAAGTCTGAAAAACATTGACACCAAAATAAAAAAATCGGTACAGAAAAATATAATCTAAGCAACAAATTGTAAAGGAAATTTTTGTCAAATTTTTACTTTTAAGGTATATAATAAACAGACAAAAAAGTCACTACCCTGTGAATTGTCAGTGTAAACAACATGTAAGAGGAGCCGATGATTAAGGACATGTTGCCTTATTGGCTAAAAGTACCTGACTTGAAATTATATATTCAGTCAGTGTGTCTGAGGCTCGTTTAATTAAATTATTTGTTTACAGTGACAGTTCACAGGGTAGTGACTTTTTTGTCTATTTATTATATACCTTAACAGAAAAATATAATTTCATAACTTAATACTGGATTGTGTACAAAAGGAAGGATACTAGTAAAATGGCCTAAGGGATTTTTCCAACATCCTAGTGAGGTCTAGGCAGTTTGTGAAATGTTTTCCTGCAATTGGTTCTCGCTGTGGTGGTCCATGGGGGAAGTGAGGTTTAGTAATTGGGGGCATAATTTCTGTTGACACTCAGGTTTTCTTTAAAGAATCTCTATTTGAGACACAAATGGAGATTTGAGGAGATTATGAATTGAACATTCAACTGCCTTGTTTTGGTTTAAGTGTTCTAACTTACAATATAAAATAGTTTTTCTTTCATCAATGCAATCTGGTACTTTGAAAAACCATAACCTGGTGCTCT
Source organism: Geotrypetes seraphini (assembly GCF_902459505.1). NCBI lineage: Eukaryota > Metazoa > Chordata > Amphibia > Gymnophiona > Dermophiidae > Geotrypetes > Geotrypetes seraphini. Next base: position 58,553,075 of record NC_047089.1, on the reverse strand, counting down.
AGGGTTAACTGCTTCTCAGTGTGCCCTGTTAAGGCCAGATCCTGAGTATGGGTCTGAATTTGCAAAGTATACTGTATGCACTTTATTTGATTAAATTTATTACTTGATTTGGAAGTAAATACTGGTATATAACTGTAGATACCTGCTCAGAAAAAAAGTACATGTCTATAATGAATGGAGCCCAGGATGGGCTCCGCGATTGACTCGCATTGCCCTTGCGATCGACCTTTTGTGCCCTCCTGAACAAGAGGCTTCCCACTGCTGGGCCAGGCACTGCTACCTTCTCCCACATGAGCTCAGAGTAGAAAGAGCACTATGTGGGCCTGCATTACAAGACCTGTGCAGCTCCTATTCTTCAGGCTGGCATGGAGACAGCCACATGGAGCTTATGGCTAGGCAAGGGAAATGAGATGAAATATTGGTCAATTGGGGGGAGTAGGCAATTAGGACAGTAAAAGAAAAGGATATGTTGGCCACAAAGGGGGGGTGGAGAGAGAAAAGGGAAGATACTGATGTGGGGGAGGGGACATAAGTTGAAGGTTTGCTTAGTGTCCAATATCCTAGGTTGGCATATCTGGGTTTTGAAAAGGTTTGCGCAAAGGCCTTTTCAGCATCAATGGCCAGGCCAATCACAGGCTCCGACATTGTTTTAGCGTGAGCATTTATATGATGAAATAAACGTATATTATCTCCTATATATCTTTGTTTGATGAATCCTGTTTGATCTTTATGTACGAGGGTTGGGATCACTGTGTTAAGTCTTAGTGATAGAATTTTCGCCATGATTTTGTAATCCAAATTGAGGAGAGAGATAGGACGAAAATTTTTAACCATAGTAGCATCCCTATCTGGCTTGGGAATAACTACAATGGTGGCCTCAGTGAAGTTAAACTGTTTGTCCGGAGTGGAGTGGAGGAAATCATAATATGTTAGAAGTTGAGGTGCCAAGAGAGCTCGGAAACTTTTAAAAAACTCACCAGTAAAACCATCTGGTCCAGGGGCTTTCCCAGCGGGTAAGGAAGATATAGCAGTCTCAATCTCATTTGTAGTTATAGGAGCATCTAGTTTTGTTTTAATAGATTCCGATATAGTCGGATGATTTAAAGAAGCAAGAAAAGAATCTATGTCCGAATCAGGGGCCGAAGACTCAGAATGATATAGGGCAGTATAAAATTTTTCAAATTGGGAGGAAATCAACGGTCTGGTTCTTACTAATTGTCCTGATGGGTCTTGAATAGCTGAAATGTGTAAACGTTTTGATTTGGTTTTGAGATATCTAGCTAAAGGGCGACCCATGAGATTATCTCCCATATAGTGACCAGAAGTTGAAATAAAGATATCTCTTCGGGCCGTGCAAGAGACCAAAGTATTATATTCATATTTAAGGTTTTGAATACGTTGGATCGAGTGGAGTGGCCTTTCTTATTCCGAGTACTGAAATGGTACAACTTTGGTTCCTTTTTCACAAATTGGATAGAAACATTATATCGTCAACCCACGGCCCATATCCTGATTAATAACTCTCTCTCTAATAGATTTTCCCTTTACAGAGGTACCCGTCAAGGCTGTCCCCTTTCACCATTATTATTTGATCTAGCATTGGAACCTTTATTATCTGCTATCCGACAGTGTTCCCTAATAAAAGGTATTCCCTCATCCAATCGAGACATTAAATTGGCAGCTTATGCCGATGACGTTCTCCTCTTTCTCAGAGATCCCCTTTTCTCTCTACCCCATCTCATTTACATAGTTTCCCAATATTCTCGTCTCTCGGGATACTCTGTCAACTGGGAGAAGTCGGAGATCTTTCCTCTTAATGACCATATTTCCTTCTCAGATCTAGCTCACTTCTCTTTTCCATGGTCACAAGGAGCTGTGAAATATTTGGGAATCCTAATTCATAAAGATCCAGATCATGCTCAGGATCTTAACATATCCAAAATCAAAAATTTAATTTTAAATACTACAACGCGTTGGTCTCCGCTTTATCTGTCCTGGTGGGGTAGAATAGCCTCCATTAAAATGACTCTGGCTCCACAAATTAATTACATTCTTTCTATGCTTCCCCTTTTATGCCGGAAAAAATTCTTTCATTGGCTTAATATGAAAATTTCTGAATTTATTTGGAACAAGAAAAAACCTCGTATTGCTCTCGCCAAGCTGAAGGCCTCTAAGATTAATGGCGGCCTAAATCTACCAGATTTTTACTACTATTACATTGCATCATTAGCCAAATATGGAGCTCAATGGATAGTTGACTCGAACCCTCAAGATCAACCAGCATGGTTCGAAATGGAACGCTTTTTATGTACACCACTACACGTCTCGTGCTTTCTTACAGTGTCAATACCTAGACACTTGAGAAGGTATTCTTTATTATGTGCAACGCAGCATGCTTTACGCCTATTAGATGCAGCGGCTGAAATTCACGCTGATGAAGGCCCACTCATGTCCCTTTGGAATAACTCTAAAATTCAGATCAATGGAAGATCCCTCTCATGGAAAAGATGGCAGCGGGCGGGTGTGTGGTTTGTTCATCAATTGATCTCCTCTAATTCTTTTGTCCCCTTTGATATTTTCCGTTCCACATACTCACTCCCATCCTCTGTACGATCACAATGGCTTATGCTTACTGGAATATTAGATAATATACATACACGCCCTGATTTTATGACCTCTATTCATACTGTTCGTCATTGGTCTACTCTGGCTTTACTGAAGGGTAAGGCAATATCTCTTTTTTATGGTATACTAAGAGATCACTTCTTCACTTTTTCAACTCAGTCTATGAACCATTGGGACTCTATTTTGAAAACCACGCTTTCTGAAATAGATTGGGAACTCTTCTGGTCTTCCACAAATCGTCCTCTTTTATCATCCAGAGTTTCACAATCAATGTACTTTGTTATGTGGAATGCAGTATGGACTCCATATCGTAAGTGGAAAGCGAATCTACAACAAGATTCTACCTGTTGGAACTGTCTGAAAGCACCCGGAACTCTCGATCACATGCTTTTCCACTGCAATATGGTTCATTCCTTTTGGCTTCGTATTTGGGATACCATAAAATCTATCACTAAATGTTCAGAAGTGATCTCCATGGATATTATAATTCTTCGTTCTCAACACCCATGTTTTGCACAATCAAATTGCCCGCCTAAACTCATTGACACCATGTTCGTGACAGCTCTAATGCATATTCTGAAAAACTGGAAATCATCCTCATTGCTAGACTACACTTTTTGGTGGAACTCTTTAAGTATGTACCATAAATTTGAATCTTATGCATATGAGAAGAAATTGTTTTCTCGATCTTCCACAAACTTGACACGAAACAAATCACCTTGGCCATTCTTAGATTCATATGTTCGTTCTGCTCTATAGACACTTCTGCCTCTCTCTTTCTCTCTCTATATCTCTCTCTATTTCTCATTCTCTCTCTCTTCCTTTATCTTTCTCTCTCTTTCTCTTATCCCTCCTGCTTCTCTGTCTTCTTCTATTCCTTTTCTAAGCAGTTCCAGATACTCTGGATCCTTCTCATTAATCTAGTTTTATTCAAATGATTGTAGATACGAATATTTGATACATGATTTTTATTATGATCTATATGTTTGAACTGCTTTCTGTTTATAATTCCTATAATATTCAATAAAATCATTGAACTAAAAAAAAGAAAAGGTTTGAGCAAATTCCTCGAGGAAAGGTCCATAGTCTGCTATTGAGACTGATATGGGAGGAGCCACTGCATGCCCTGGGATTGGTAGCATGGAATGTTGATACTATTGGGTGCTTGGTGCTTGAGACCTAGATTTGCCACTGTTGGAAACAGGATACTGAGCTACATGAACCATTGATCTAACCCTAGTACTGAAAACACAAGTAACAACATAGTGGAGAAAAATGTGTATAAAATTAATCTTCAATATAGTTATGTTCATCTGGATTCTTAAACATATAACCTTAATCTTAGCACATTTCTCACATTCCTTTAATTGGATGCTACTTTGTCAAAATGATAGAGGCCCTTACAGTCCTTCCTTTTAAAAATGTCAAGCTTGGAAGCACTCAAAAATGTCTGGGTCACTGGTTAGTACAGTACTGCTATAATAGTAGCTATAGTCCAGGGTGTGTAATTCCATTCTCTTCAATGGTCATATTGAACCACATGACTTCCAATGAAGCTGCAGCATCCAAAGTCCTAATACTTGTCCTGGCATCAGAGGACCTTGTCAACCCTGTAATAACATCCATACACTGGCTGCCTTTCCAAAAACTCTGCGCCTTCAAAGCCTTGATTCTAGCCTTCATGACTGTCCACAAGATCATACCAAACTACATGTCATCAAAACTATAAATCTACGTCCCCAACTGATCACTGCGATCCCAGGCAAAGAGATGGCTGGCCCTACCACCTGACCACTCATGACCGAGACAGCCCATAAGCGCTCCTATTCACTTTTTTATACCTAGATTATGGCACACCGTTCCCTCCTCCATTAGATTGCTGGACAGTCTATGGAACTTCAGGAAGGCCGTGAAAACCTTCCTCTTTACAAACCCAGCTCCTTAACGACAGGCGCCTCTACCCCAGTCTGTTGGAACTCAATGGCACCTCCTAGCACACCAAATGGACTCCCACTGAAACTCAATACCACCGCCAGCATAATTGAAATAACTACCAAACTTACCAAATACTCAAACCACAACCAAATTGTGCTACATACTGAAATTCAAATGCCACCCCCAGTATAATTAAACTATACTAACCACAGAAACCAAACACTACTAGACTATCAACCATGTACATACCTGCAACACAAAAGCTGCATTACTTTTTTTTTTAAACCTATGCTTGTACTATAAATTGCTGCTATATCAACTACACTATGTCTGCAAAGTCTGTACACTCACTTAAGTCTTGTCCTGTCTATACTGTGAATGTTCTCTTGTAACCCATTCTGGGCTCCTTTGGGAGGATGGGCTAAATGAATAAATAAATAAGAAACTACATTGCCTGCCCATAACTGCAAGGATCAAGTTTAAATTAGGCATCATTGTCTTTAAAATCCTGAGAGGGAATGCCCCCGACTACCTAACAGAGTTGGCCATCCTACTCCAGGTTGCCTTCAACAGATATTCCACCAGAAATCTTTTCCACTTAAAATTCCCAGCATGCAACAATATAAAGTCCGCCAGGCAAATTACCTTATCTATCCAGTATCAATTAGCAAAATGCTGGAACCAACTACCATTTACACTACGATCTTGTGACCACTATCTCAGGTTCAGAAAACATTTAAAAGCATTTCTATACCAAGACAGGGAGCCAATCCTGAAGTAACTAAAATGGTAATTGTAAAAGCTCATTTCTAAACTAATGCAACTCCTAGGACATAATGATGAGCCGATGACCTACTTGAACTTGAAACTATGTATCTGTATCTATGACCTAACTGTATTAACTGTACTGATCTATCTGTACTAGCAATTCTATTGAATGTCCATGTCAAACTGTCCATTGTAACTTCCTGGGTAACTGACCCAACCTCTTGTAATGTAATCCGACCTTGAACTGAACAGGTAAAGGTGGAATAGAAAACCTGATTAACATAACTAGCAACATCTCAGTGCTTACCCCAGCAGCTCAGCCCCTAGTGTTGTCAGAAAAGAGGGCATTGAATGATAGAGGCCTCTTTCCTGTCTTGTAGTATGAGCTGTGAGGTCCTATAATCTTGTGGTTCATACCACAAGACTGACACCTTACATCAGAGGGCATTGCTGCACTATTAAGTGCACCTTATTCCTGTTAGCTACAGGGGCTGAGCAGCCAGGAAAGTGTGGGGTTTGGGCTTCTAGGAAAGCTGGGCTGAGCTGGTAGGGAAATGAGATGTGTGTGTGGAGTGATCAACAAGAATTTGCTTACAGGATCAAATAGGCTTGCACCTGATTACTATGGGCCCAGAATCACAAAGCACAAATCTACTGTACATACTAAAAAATTAACCCATCTGAATGTAAACCGAGATAACCTCCTCCCCTCCCCCCCCCAAAAAAAAGAGAGAAAAAGACTGACTTGGATATAAACTGAACTTGTAGCCAATCAGGGCCTTAGGCCCCTCCCACTGCATCCCAAGATGCATTGGGAGGGGGAAGGCCATCATTCTGAGCATGGCCCTATTGGTAGGAGGGAGTTGGCTTCCCTCCTGCCAATTTGTCATCTGAAGGTATGGGGGTGTTGGGAGGGGGGTGTCCAGTAATGTTGGATTATGTCAGGGGAGGGGGATGGGGATGATTCGGGGGATGGGGTATAGGACTTGGTGGCTTTTTTTTTATATAGTTAGTTTGGAGGTGTACTGGAGGGGATCGTTGCCTGGGAGGGAGGGAGAGAGGAATCTCCCTGCCAGGTCAGTTGATCCTGGCAGGGGGAATCCCCATCAGCTGAGCCAGTAAGAATCCCTGAAACTGGCTCAGCTGATGGGGATTTCCTTGCGATCAGACAAGGTAACATAGTAATATAGTAGATGATGGCAGATAAAGACCCAAAAGAGATAGTTGGGTATGTCTGCAAAACTTGCTTTTGTGCATTTTTCATGTCGTCATTTTTAGTTTTGAAAAAAGAGATGTACTAAGGACCAAAACATCTACGTTGGTCATTTTCAAAAATAAAAGATAAATGTCTGGCTGTTTTAAAAATGGTCTTTTTTCTACTAGATTTCTTGATGTTTTTTCCAAAATGTCCAAATTAGACTTAGATGTCCTACTGAAAATGCCCCCCCACAGCTTCTGGAACTGCACCAGACACTGGCGATACATCAACATTGAGGAGGTCTCTGTCTGCCTTCAAACAGCGCCAGTAGTAGGCTCTCAGACCCAACATCGAGGAAGCTTGTGAATTCAACATTGTCCTTGTTAATACTGAGCGGTTCCAATGCTGGTTATCAAATGAAGACAAAGAAGCACGTATATTGGTCTTCCTTAATGCACAGTGCCAGGAGCTCTGGGACATTGGTGTTGCCAGCACCTGAGAAGCGTTGGCACTGGACCACTCCCTCTCCATGGTAGTAGTGTTCATGTTCCAGTTTCCCCAAAAAGCCAAGACCCTGCTCCCTATTTGACATCATCAATACTAATAAAATGACCAAATGTCAACATAATACACAAACCAATGAGATAAATTTAGAAATAGGTAAATTAAACCCTAGAATTAGTAGTGATCTATTAAAAATACTCTCCAGAAGTGGGGCTAGTGAAGTGTCAACATTTACCATCCAGGTAATTACTTCATGCTAAACAAATAGAGAGGAACCAGCATTTGCTGTTTAATATGGAGGGGAAAAAAGCCTCAGCAGAAAGACTGGCTTGAGGGACTGACACCTTGAGCCAACTGATGCATTAGCACCCCTCTTTGCTCCCATGTTCCAGTAGCTCCCCTTTAATATAAAGTCTTCCCACCAATGCTAATGATAAATGGCACCAAAATCCTGAATACCAGTCTCACCCTCCCTGCCTGCAGAGGGGAGAGAAGAGAGTGGGAGAGCTGCCAGACTGGGATTTTGGTCCCCTTTATCACCGGAGGCCTGGGCCTCGGTCTCACCTGGTCCATAAGTTGAGCCAGCCCAGCCCAGAGAAGTGCGGTATATTTGATCCACGACTTTAACCTTTTTATAATCATGTAATCATTGACGGAGAAAAATTTTCCTTATGTTAAAAGAGCCCATTTAATTTGCTTAATTTGTCAATTTATTTTAAATAAGCAAAAAACAAAAAAACAAAACTAGCGAACCTCCCTTCATTGCTGATTAATCACTCTGCTTGCCAAGGTCTGATAGTGACAACAATTTTGTTGGATCTGCTTCAGGGACCATCCAATTAAAATAATTCCTAAAATGGAGGCCAAAAAATGTACTCACAGGTGTATTGGTGCACAGTATTCCCATACTACTTAGTAAGAAGAGAATTAAAATGATTTTTGCCTCTAATGGCCTGATACTAGTGATGCATCAGCACTGAGATTGCATTGCTTATCCTAGACATCAAACATCATTAGAGACCATAAAGAGGGTGGGGATTTTATTGTATTTTCCTGATCCCAATGGCAAGAGGATGACTCTGTTCATCCTAGACCTAAAGACCTTGAACAAATTCCTAGTGAAGATAGATCAGTGTGCCTTGGGAAAATGAGACTGATTATGCTTTGTGAAGTTAAGATGTTTTCCTCAAAATAGATTCAGATCTCCATAAATCTCTCTATCTCAGATTTGTAATAGGAAAAAAAACCACCTCCAGCATCGCATACTTCCTTTTATCTCAGTATCAGCAGTACAGGTATTTGCAAAATGCCAAGCCATGATGGCAGTAGCTACATGTATTTTCCATCTGGTTGAGTGCCATATCTTAGGAAAGTGGTATGGTTGGAATGGATGGAAAAAAAACCCAAAAACCTTTCAGGGGTTGGTGTCGTCAGAGTTTATGGCATAATATCCTAAGGTTATTTATTTATTATTATCACAGCTCTATATATACCAATTAAATTATATTATTATTAGTGAAGTGTTCAGACCAATACCCATAAATTCTGTGATCTCACTGAACTGGGGTACATTTGGGACCATCATAACACTTATATTGTCCCTTTGCCAGCCTCCATCATCTATATAACTAGTACAGCTCTTTGAAATTCATTATATATACTTGTGAATAGATTTTTTAGAATCACACTTATCTTGATGGCTGTTCCAATAGGCTTGGCTTTATTCTCTGTAACTTCCAGCTGCAGTGAGGTAAGGTGCTTAAATCATAAAGTGCTTGTGCTTATAGTGTTTACTATTGACTTCCGTGTTTGCTAAAATTTGATCTTAAGCCCGGCCCCCCGACTCGAGTTTCGGGTCCTTCGTCAGGAGGGGTCCCTATAAGGCTTACTTCTGCTAGGTTCCCACCTCAAAATGAACACGCAGAACCTAGTAAGCCTTATAGGGACCCCTCCTGACGAAGGACCCGAAACTCGAGTCGGGGGGCCGGGCTTAAAATCAAATTTTAGCAAACACGGAAGTCAATAGTAAACACTATAAGCACAAGCACTTTATGATTTAAGCACCTTACCTCACTGCAGCTGGAAGTTACAGAGAATAAAGCCAAGCCTATTGGAACAGCCATCAAGATAAGTGTGATTCTAAAAAATCTATTCACAAGTATATATAATGAATTTCAAAGAGCTGTACTAGTTATATAGATGATGGAGGCTGGCAAAGGGACAATATAAGTGTTATGATGGTCCCAAATGTACTCCAGTTCAGTGAGATCACAGAATTTATGGGTATTGGTCTGAACACTTCACTAATAATAATATAATTTAATTGGTATATATAGAGCTGTGATAATAATAAATAAATAGCTAATAAACATCACAGAATAACATTGTATATCTCCCTACTAGGTGGTATATAATATCCTAAGGTCCATTTGTACCTGGTATCTTATTGGAAGAGCTCAGAACGGGTTAAAGGTTGTCATACATAATATAGTTAACAGGTTACAATTTACCATAGTTATAGTACAAGCTTTTTGATACAAGTTTTTATCCTACTTCTACACATACTAGGGATCTAATGCCAATATAATCATAATAATACAGGTTGTTCACCCTCTCCAAGTTAGGGAGAACAAGAGGGAACTCGAAAGTTGAAAGGGGATAGATTCTGTACAAAAGTAAGGATGTTCTTCTTCACCCAGAGAGTGGTAGAGAGCTGGAACGCTCTTCCAGAGCCTGTTATAGGGGAAAACACCCTCCATGGATTCAAGACAAAGTTAGACAAGTTTCGGCTGAACAAGAACGTGCGCTGGTAGGGCTAGTCTCAGTTAGGGTGCTGATCTTAGACCAGAGGGCCGCTGCGTGAGCAGACTGCTGGGCATGATGGACCACTGGTCTGACTCAGCAGTGGCAATTCTTATGTTCTTATGTTCTTACTGCCACACCACATAGTTCTAGGCGGTTCACATGTAAAAGAACTGTGCCATCAATAAGTAAAAATACAATTGGCTTAAAAATACATTAAAATCAAACTAAAATAAACAATTTAAAATATCAGTTTACAATTTACCAATCAAGACTGAAACATCAGTTTACAAATTTATCAAACAGATCAGTTTTCAACAGCATCCTATAAGACATATAAGAATAAGCCTGAGAAATAATGGTACATAACCATGAATTCATTTTGCCTGCCTGGAAAGCGAATAGCTTGTCTAAGAATCTTATATCGGTAAGATTTTATGGTTGTATGAACCAATAGATAGTGTCCTCGAGTGATCTTGTTAGGTTTATATCGCTCAAAACATGAGGATAGGTAAATAGGAGCCAGACCAAATGAGGCCTTAAAACAAATACAACCGAACTTAAACAGTATTCTTGCCTCAAAAGGTAACCAATGCAACTGTTGATAAAATGGAGTAACATGGTCATGTTTCTTCAGGCCAAAAATCAAACGAACCGCTGTGTTCTGAATAAGTTTTAATCTTTTTAGAAGTTTTTTGGGAGATCCCAAGTATATTATGTTGTAATAATCCAGAATAGACTGTCAAAATTTTTTTTTATTGTTCAAAGAACATAAGAACATTAGTAGTGACTCTGCTGGGTCAGACCAGAGGTCCATCATGCCCAGCAGTCCGCTCACGCGGCATCCCATCAGGTCCAGGACCTGTATAGTGATCCTCTATCTATACCCTTCTATCCCCTTTTCCTTCAGGAAATTATCTAATCCCTTCTTGAACCCCAATACCGTACTTTGTCCTATCACACCCTCTGGAAGCGCATTCCAGGCGTTTGACTAGTGATTGACTAGTGTTGTGCTGTTCTGTGTTGTTTAGTGCTGGTGTTCCTAACTTTAAGTCAGCAGTTTGCATGTGTCCTGCTGTTGTTTCGTATGTATGTGCCCTCTGCTTTGCTGTGTTTTTGCTTTTATGTATTTGGTTATTTAGCTGTGTTATTTGTTGGCGTCCTTACCTTGCTGTCCTTAGGTGTACTGCCTCGGCCCTTCTTGAGGCCCTTCTTGAGGCGCTTTCGTTAAGGCAAGCGCCTTTGCTGCTCACCTTCGCACGCCGAATGGCTGAGTGCTGTTGGCCCCTCCCCTTTTAAGGGGGAGCTTTGTTGGTCATCATCAGGGGTGGGCAGAGCTAACTCTCGCCGATTCCTCCTGTAGTCTCCTGCCTCTGCTTCCCTTTTTTTTCTTCCCTCTCTTTCTGCTGCTGTCTCCTACTTTCCCCTCTCTCCTGCTTGCCTGCCCAAGCTGTCGATTGCCTCCGCTCGTTGGCCCCTTCCTTTTTAAGGGGGAGCTTCGTTAGTCGACTTTGGGGGTGGGCGGAGCTAACTCTCGCTGATTCCCCCTGTAGTCTCCTGCCTCTGCTTCCCTTTTTCACTTGTTTTTTTTCTTTGTTTTTTGCTTCCCTCTCCTTCTGCTGCTTTCTCCTACTTTCTCCTCTCTCCTGCTTAGGGGCCCATAATAAAAAAACTATAGACATCCAAAAAGCATCCTAAATCAGCACTTGGACGTCCTAATTGCCAGGACGTCCAAGTGCCGATAATCAAAATCATCTTTCTTTACATCCACTGAGGTGTTCCAGCCTCTGTACATTCAGAGCACAAGATGGGTGTGGTGAAGGCGTGCTATGGGCAGGCTTTGGGCAGTTTCAAGGGCGAGGTAGACATGGACTTCTTGCTGCAATAAACATTTTGAAAGACATCCTGGATAGAACTTATGTGTTTGAACTAGACTTATTTTAGAAGGGTCTAAGTGCCACAAAGGTGCCCACACTGACCAAATGACCACTGCATGCATCAAGGTAAGATTACCCCCACATTCCCCAGTGCTCACGGACCTCCTCACATCCACAAAGATCAGAATAATATACCTGTGTCCAGAATATCATCACCTGGTATAGGAAAGCCTAGTAGAGCATAGGTTTCTTAAGTAGCCTGGTGGGTGGGCTAGTGAACCATAGAGAAGAGTATCAAGGCCCTTAAGCCACTCTTAACCACTACATTTAGAGTGGAAAATGTGAGCCCATCAAAACCCTACCCTACTCTACTGCCATATAGGTACGTTAGATAGATTATGAACCCACTGGGACAGATAGGGAAAATGCTTGAGTTCCTGATTGTAAAACCACTTAGATAAACTTTGATAGGCGGTATATAAATCTAATATAATAAAATCCTTACCTGTGCATGCGCAGTTGAAATGGTGTGATCCCTGCCGCCGTGATTTGTGCCTCCGTGGCTGTGTTCTATTTGCATTACGTGCGGTGGCTTGTGGTGTATGCGGCGGTTTCAGCAATGGTGAGAGCAATGGCAGGAGGGTTCACTGCCGAAAGCAACAGCAGGAGGGTGTCCTTTGGCCTGGACGAGGCCGACAGGGTGCAGGTGCTGCAAGGTGTCCGGCTGCTAGTGCTGCATAGGGAAGTGGAGGGAGAGAGGGAAAGGGGGCTGCTTTGGGGGAAGGGGTGTGCTGGGGGCAGGCAGCAATCTTGGTTTGCTCTGGGGGGGGAAGACAGAAGGGGGCCACAGAGAGACAGGCAGGCATGGCGCAACAGAGAGAGATAGGCAGGCAGGGGGCCAGGGAGAGAGACAGATAGACAGAAAGAAAGACAGACAAGGGGCCAGGGAGAGACACAGACAGAAAGAATGACAGACAGACAGGTGGCCAGAGAGACAGACAGACAGCCAGTGGCCAAGGAGAGAGAGACAGAAAGAAGGACAGACAGACAGAAAGCAGCCAAAAAGAGAGAGAGACAGAAAGAAAGAAACAAAGATGGACAGACAGCGGCCAAGGAGAGAGACAGAAAGAAAGACAGACACATCTATTGTAGCCCCGTTAATGTAACGGGTTTAAAGACTAGTACCTAATAAACTTAAACTTAATAATACCTGCAGCCATAAAGGATATTGGGGTTGTAGACAGGTGGGTATAGTGGGTTTGGGGAGCTCACCATAACCTATAAGGGAGTTCTGGTGAGATATTTATCTGGCACCCTTTGTGTGAAGTTCACAGCAGTGACCTCTAAAGTGCCCCACTGCTTTGTTGCTATGTCAGGATGGCTAGTCCATTACAGGACTGGCCCCTCCCATGTCCAAATGGTCTGGTTCTGTGTGTTTGGGACTTGCTTTTTGAAAATAGGCATTTTCTTACTGCCGACTTTGGATGTCTAGCACCATATATCCAAATCGGACTTAGACGTATGTATTGAAAATGCCGCTCATAATGTAGAGTTTACAGGCTACAATTTGCCATAGTTTCAGTGCAACATGAATATCATAACATACATCTTTATTTATATACCGCGAAAGCCTTTTGATTCAAGGCAGTTTACAGGAAAAATGGCTGAGGAGAATCAGTGAGCTACAGCAATGGAGAGAGGACTGAAAATTGTATAGATTGCATAGAGGAAGGTTAAGCAGGGTTTTATGAGGGAGATAAATAAGTAGGAATCTTCATAGTCTTAGAGCCACAATGTGGAATAGAAAGTCAGTGGGTTTGGGGGTCTTTTCATGGAAAATTTAAGGTGGGTCATCCTGTTTGGGGAAGAGCAGCGTTTTTAGGAGCTTTCTGAATTGCATGTAAGAGGTTGATGTTCTGACCAGTTTGCTCCATTCGGGATCTTTGGAAGCTGCTTGGTAGGGTAGGGTAGGGTAGGAGTCTGTTAATGAATCTCTTAATTGAGGGGAAGGCGAAGAATGACTGAGGTTGAGTAGATCATCTGGGTCTGGTGAATGTGAACTGATTGGTGAGCTACTTGGGCAGTAGACCATACAGAGCTTTGTAGAAGAGACATCTGAATTTGAAAAGTACTCAGCTCTCATTTTCCAGCCAATGAAATTTTTGGTAGAAAGGTAGATGTGATTGAATTTTTTTAGGTTGAACATGAGCCTCACTGTGGTGTTTTGGATGACGCTTAGTTTCCAGAAGTGTTTGCATAGTCCTGCTAGGTAGATGATGTTGCAGTAATCTAGGATGCTTAGGACTAGTATTTGGAATAAGAGTTTGAAAGGCACCTGGTCAAAGTATTTTCTGATGGATCTGAGTTTCCAGAGTATGTTGAATCCTTTGCATGTGATATGGTTGACTTGGGCAGACATGGACAGTTGTCTATTTAGATGCAAGCCCAGGATTCTGATTGTGGAAGAGATGGGGAAATTTGTTCCCCTTAGGGTTATGGAGTTATGAAGAAATGGTGGTTGTGTTTAAGAAGAATTTGTTTTCTCAGTGTTCTATTTTAATTTGAAGTGGGTCATCCAATTTTCTGTTGTAGACAGGATGGTGTCTATTCTGTGTATTTCTGTGGGTGTCAGGCATGTGACAGGGAGGACGACTGTAATGTCATCAACATAGCTGTAATATGAGATGTTTAGACTACTGAGTTGTTCTAGGGAAGCAAGGTAAACGTTGAAGAGCAAGGGTGATAATGGGGAACCTTGTGGGATGCCACAGTTGCTGGTTCATGCCATAGATAGTGTGTCCCCAATCTTGACTTGGTAGCTGCGAGATTTCAGGAAGCCCTTGAACCATTTTCTGATACTCCATAGGCATCTAGGCAGAATAGCAGCAGGTCATAATCTACAAGGTCGAAAGCACTGTTGAGGTACAGTTGGAGGATGGGCACATTTAGACCCTTGCTTAGTAGATTATATAGATCAGTGATAAGTGATGCAATTACTGTTTCAGTACTGAATGACTGTCTGATGCCTGTTTGGGAGTCATGGAGTAGTTGAAAGTGTTCCAGATGATTCATCAATTGAATTTGTACTACTCCCTCCATCAGTTTTATGAAAAGTGAGATTAGTGTGATGGGTCTGTAGCTGTGAGGTTGAGAAGTGGCACTTTTTTTGTCTTTTATGATGGGTCTGATAATGATGTGTCCTCTTTTAGCTGGAAATTTTCCTTTGTTGAATGTGTCTGTTAGCCAGAAGTAGAGAACATAAGAACATAAGAAAAGCTGCTGCTGGGTCAGACCAGTGGTCCATCGCGCCCAGCAGTCCACTCACGCGGCGGCCCCCAGGTCAAAGACCAGTGCTCTAACCCAGTGTTCTTCAACCACCGGTCCGTGGACCGGTGCTGGTCCACAGAAATTTCCTGCCGATCCACAGGGCCACCACATGCATCAGGCCCAAAACAGTGTTCTTCAACCACCGGTCCACGGTGCGATCGAAGCGGCATTACCTTCGAGCCAACTCCCTCTTCCTCCCTGATTCAATGCACAAAGCCACGGGCAGTGCCTCCTACACACGTCCTGCGCCTGAACCGGAAGCCTTCTCTCTGACGCTGCAACGTCAGAGGGAAGTCTTTCAGATGAGGCACGGGACACGCAAGGAGCCGCTGCCCGAAGCTTTGTGTACTGCATCAGTGAGGAAGAGGGAGCCGGCCTGAAGATAACACCGGAGGTGGCATAAAATGGCCAGGCGGGAGCAGGCCAGAGGGTAAGACATAGAATGGAGGGAGGGAGACAACAAAGGTAGGGGGGAATGATTTTATTTTTGAATTTAGTGATTGAATTATGTCAATTTTGAGAATTTACATCTGCTGTCAGTGTGCTTTGTGTAGTTTAATTTTGTGGTTAACCATTATGTGTTGTTAATAAGATTATATTGTCTATCTGTGAAAAATGAATGGAAAAAATAGTGTTACAATTAGTACTATTATGGGGCGGGGTATGGGGTGGCGATTAGGTAGAGATGGGCAGGGTCTGGCCCACGACTTAGCCCAGTGTTCTTCAACTGCCAGTCCAAGGACCGATACTGGTCCACAGAATAATTATTTTATTTCTGCCGGTCCATAGATGTAAAAAGGTTGAAAAACACTGCTCTAACCGAGACCGGCCCTACTTGTGTTCGTTCTGATTCAGCAGGAACTTGTCCAACATTTGTCATGAATCCCTGGAGGGTGTTTTCCTTGGAGGGTGTTTTCCAGGAATTTATTTGAGGCTTTAGACATTAGAGCAGATGGGCAGGAGTCAATGGGAGAGTATGTTTGAGCATATATATATTTTAAAATTCTTTATTTATATTTTCACCAAATTTTTACAAGAAAGTTAACTTCTTGTTACAGAAATACAGTAGAATAATATTAATATAATCTAAAAATTTACAAGCGGAATAGTTTTACATCCTTCCTTAGACCATATTTAAAGGGGAGTACAGCCTAAATAATATAAGAGAATGAATTCAGCTTGCATAAAAATAAAAATAATAGGTAAGGCTTAACACTAATTCACAAGTTGCTACCATTAATTCATTGCACCTGTGTATACTTCATCAAGCTATCTTTTTCAGCTCCAATAAAGATTTTAACTGGCCTGGTAAAAAAAACCCCCACATACTTAATTTGGGTGTACTTTATAATACATTTACAAGGGTACGCCAGAAGGAAAGATGCGCCCAGAGATATTATATCTTGTCTTAAAGACAAAACTGTTTCCTTCTTTCTTGGGTAATTTTTGTGACATCTGGGTACGCCCCTATTCTTTTGCCGTAAAACAAATTTTTTGAAAATTTTAAATATAATTTCATAAATGCATCCATGTCCTGTTGAATAACAAAATATATTGATAATGTTGCTCTCAACGTTGAGTCGAAGATAGATTCTTCAAGTATAGCAGATAAGTTCTTTAAATCAACCTGTGGAGGTTGAGCATTTTCCACTTCCATAGCCTCCTGAGATTTTTAAGAGTTGCTGGAAGATAATATATTTTATTCAAAGGGGGAATAAATTCTGAAGAATAACCGAGAATTTCCATCACATATTTTTTAAACATATCAAACGGTAGAATTCCAGGAGGTTTAGAAAAGTTCAAGATTCTCACATTCAACCTACGATTATAGTTTTCTATATTTTCTAACCTCCGTTGCAAACAGGTATTGTCGTTTATTGCAATGTTGTTGTAGTCATTTAACGATTGTACCTCAGTTTGCAACTTTTTAAGTGAGCTTTTAGTTTCAACATTCATCTGCTCAATAGTTTTAGTAACATTGTCCAACTTGGCTCCAAGAGCCTTTACCTCTTCTGCCGTCTTCGTTGTGGCCACATCCAATTTCTGGAGCATCTTGAAAATAGCTGACAAAGTGTCCTCATTGGAGGAGAGTGAATCTCCAAAGCTGGTCTGCGTTGGCAGAAGCTTATCTGCCGTGGAACCTCTCTCTGCGGGAGCGTCGGGTGCAACTTCGGCCTCCCTTCCTTCCATTCCTGGGCAGCAGCGTCAGCTAGACAAGGAGGCTGGACAACTGGTGCCGGCGAGAGTGAGATCTCCTGCCCCAGCGAGAATGAGTTCTCTCCACTCTTCTGGCAGCGGGGCTTAACTCGCCCAATCATGAGCAAATTGCCAGGCAGGACTGCTCCAACGTTCGCTGAACCAAGGCAGGTGAGGGTGTTGAGGAGGTAGGCACCCTCACAGTACCTTTTCTTTTTGTATGCGGCATTACGCTAGTGAAGAAATTCCTTCAGTGGTGGGAGCATTCTCAACACTTCGAGCATAGCGCCTCCATCTTGGCCACTCCCCACTTGAGCATATTTTCAAATAAGAAATGAAATTGAGACCAGGTTGTGTTGGTGAAGGAACTCCAGGTCATGTTGGCTTGAGGTGCAGGAATTCTTGAATTCAGTGCTTTTGTGAGGTAGTGGAGTGGTTTGGATTGAAAATGGTGAGTGAGGGCATTGGCAGAGGGAGGGAGGTTGTGGGAGGGACTGGTTAGAGGTGAGACATTGGTCAGGTTGTCAACTAGTCTGAATAGCTCCTTTGAGACAAGGCCATGATGGTTTATTTGGGAGGAATAGTAGTTTTTGCATTTCTCTTTCAGTTGGAATTTGTATTCTCTTGATTTTCTCTCGCCATTTCAGTTTGGTGTCTTTTCTTTTACTCTTGATCCAGGCACATTCCAGGCATCTTACTTGATGTTTCAGTATTTGCAGCTCTTTGTCAAACCATTTGTCTGATTTCCTTGGGTGTTTGAGCTTGAGCTTTTTGGGTGCAAGGTGATTTAGAGTGTTGTCACTGAAAGAATTCCAGGAAGTGAAGAAGTCATCTGATGAATGGTCAGCGAATTTGGTATCATAGCTAATTAGGAAAGGTGGCCTCATCGATTAGTCCTCTGGTTAAGACTGCGGTTGGAGGAATGGTTTTGTTGGTTTTGGATTGAAGCCAGTTAAGCTTGAATTTCAATATGTAGTGGTCTGACAAGAGTGATTGTTACCAATTGCCTTCTGAGAAGAATATAGGGGGTTGCAGAGGGTATTTGGAAGAGGTGGCAATGAGGTCTAGGTGGTGACCTTTTATGTGTGTGGAACAGAAAGGTGGCGTGATTCTCTATAGGGTGTTGTGAAGTGATTGATACTAGAGAATGGCACGGTGACAAAATTCATCACCGTTCCCGTCCCCACGGATAACTGCGAGAAACCATCTTCATGTCATTCTTTAAGGAAAGAGGGAAGAATCAGAGTATGAATGGCCACAACCACTGACCCACAAGCTTTGCTTTGAAGAATGCTGGTGTAGAAGGACTGAGCTTGAAATAGACACTAGAAAATGACATGGGATTATTTCCCACGGTTATCCGCGGGGACTGGAACGGTGATGAATTTTGTCACCGTGTCATTTTTAAATTGATATGCGATCAGTGGCCGTTTTTTAGGGTGGCCGCCAATATTGGTGTCCTCTAGAGAATTCGGGCCTTTGTAAAGCTGGGTATAACAGGTTGGTTAAAGTTACATTTAAACCCAAATGATTTTTGAACAGTGATTCAATTTCTAATGTTTTGCATATTGATTATTGCAGTGCTTCTCAACTCTCTCTTGGAGACACATTGCCATTCAGGTTTTCAAGGTTTCTACAATGAATATGCACAGACAAATTTGTATATAATGGGTCTCTCCTATATACATTAGTTGGAATGACTGGATAATCTGTAGTTCAAACAGAAAATCGACAGCATTGCAGTTTACAGTAAATTAGTAAAAGAACAATATAAATAGTAGCAAGGACACTAAGTACAATGGGTGGGGAATGTGTTTGCGCTGCATAGCAACAAAAAATTTCCAAGAAACAACTGAATAAGAAACTGGAGACAAGAAAGAGAAGGAAGAGGGGTGACAGCACTGCCGTCCATGCAACCCTGGCTTATAGCTAATAGAGCTAAGTATTACGGAGGGACTGGTGGAATAGCCATGACTTGAATGAACTCTCAAGATGAATATCAAGAGGTGTACAGTTCCACAATTAGGAAGCCAAGAAGCTGAACACTGAGTAACAAGTTAGATCAAGTCTCAGTCTTGAGGGAGGGGAATCGCTTGGAATTTAGCTTATGATCTCAATGAAAACATAATGTAATAGGGAAAGAGCAGGGAATGGAGCTAGAAGAGTAAGTTTGGGCTCTTCACTCCTTTTTCTGTAGCCATATGGTAATCCTATTATTAAGGGATCGTTAATGTAGTGTTAGTGCAGGAAAACAGGCTACCGCAAAACACATAAAAGCATTTTGTCTATCTGTGTGCACTAACTCATGTGTTACATTTTAAAAACATGTCATAGGCAGAAAATGGGTATGGAAGCATTAACCAGCTAGTGTATTATGAGTTGCTTGTGCCAACCAATTAACATGAGAGCACTTACCACTTCCTAAATTGGAGATGGTAAATGTTCCCGCATTAACTCTCAGCATGACCTGTAAATAAATAAATAGATAGTCCACAAAAGTGCCACATTAAATCTGGGCTTAGCAGGCTGGAAAGTCTCACGTTAGAACATGTTAAGCCCAGATTTCAGCAAATGTTAGCAAAAGTTTTTAGTTTTGAAAACATTATGAATAAGTAACTTATGGACCAATGACGAAGTGGTTGATACCGATAAGTGGATAATTGGGTTAAAACCTGGTATTTATACCATCTGAAGGTCCAAGAAGATTAGTGTATTATATATATCTTGACCAGTTAATGTAGTGAAGATATTGGAACGTGAAATGCAATGTGATATTATGTTATATACCTTGTCTAATATATCCCGCCAAATCCTCACCAAGCAGAGTTTGAGGCAAGTTACAATGAGCATTATTGCTGATCCGTTAGTCACTGTTCACTGACTTCTGAGTTCAGAAATTTATTTTTTAGATTTTATATGTTTGCGTTTGAAAACTTTTACCCCCTCAACAGAATTGTGCTAGGAGGTATCATTTTGGGATGATCATGATATAATTTAATTATCAAGATCTCAGGGGAAGCCTAGGGACCTGAAATTTAATTGAGGGATGGGGTACAAGATTCATACTGAGCCTGATATTTAGTGGTGATCAGCACTTTGCTGACTGCCACCAGAGTTATCCCTGAAAATTCAAGGCTGGCCATATCTGGGCTCTGGCATTGAATTTTGTGGGTACATGGGATTAACAAAAACATATTGGGTATAGCCAGCAGGGTGCAGTTACACTCCCCTAACAGACCAAAAATGAATGCAATGCTAAATGCTTGCAGTCAGCCTCACCAGGGCCTTTCCTTTGCTGTGTCACTTCTGATGTGGCAGAGGAAAGGCCCTGACAGTGCTAGCTACAGACAGCCTGTTTACAGCGTTTCCTCAGCTTTAGGAGGGCCCACAGATAAGAAATACTGGCTCCATATGTGGAGGTGGGGTTGATTGGAGGCCAGATATGCATGGGGAATGGAGGGATATGTTGGGTCAGGAGCAGGATGACAAAGAGATGCCATGGGTGTGGGGGGGGGCAGAGTAAGAGAGGACAGATCCACAGTAAGAAGAGGGGAGGGGAAGGGAACAGATGGTGAACCACAATTTGGGAGAGGAAAGGAGGGGACATGAATGAAGGGTAGAGGATGGAGATGGATGCTGGACCCATAAGTAGGGGAGGAAGAAAGTGACCCAGACCAGAAAGGAGGGTGGGAAGGGAAGAAGAAATATGAGTGAGAGAGAATGAGGGGCAAGGTGAGGGGGCATGGATGCTTCTACACTCTGGAAACTTATATAAAACTAGCTGATGCCCCGGCGTTGCACGGGTATTTAATTATAGCAATAACACTGTAAATGGATTCAAATAAAGATACTTTATAGTGGTGAATGAAATTATTTTTTAACAGCTTTATAAAAAGTACAATATTCAAATTATAATGTGAAATATTTGACAAAATGAATACAATACAACTAACACAAAACTTGATTATAAACAACATTTTTAGTTTCACCTCCAGGAGCAAGAACATATAAATTCTTGGGTGAACCCACCCTTGAGCAAGCAACATAGAGTTGTCCATGGGAAAAACAGGGGGATCTTAAATCCACGCCACAGTATGTAATAGTCTGTCCCTGTGATTTGTTGATTGTGATAGAGAATGCAAGTCTCATTGGAATTTGCAATCTCTTAAACTGAAAAGGAAGATATGTTGGAATAAGTGGCATCCAAAAGTTTCAGTATTGATTTAAACAACTCAATATGTGGAAACACAGGTTGAAAAGAAACTCCATGTAGTTTTTTCCCGGTTCAGAATGGAACCTGTGTTCCTAGTTCAGCATATGTGAGTACTCATGTAATGTAATAACATTATGAACTGGGGTGCATGAAGGAAACAGTTACAAACACAGTTAGAACATACAAACTCTATATGTATCGTGTCCGTGGTAGAATAGAAACGATGTCCCTAGTGGTTATAGTGTAATAGAAAGTGTTTTATAGTTGGAATTACTGTGAGAATGGCAGCTTTTTACATCCTATCCATTGACATGAATGGGTGAAATCTCATTTTCTGTTTGTAGCTCCGCCCACGTGAGCAGGTGGGCCGCGAGACCCCCAGAACATATCACCCCAGGTAGTGAGGGATCTGCATACCAAGTTTCGTTCAATTCGGTCAAGCCGTATTTGAAGTACTGTGAGAATGGCAGCTTTTTACAATTTTACCATTGACATGAATGGGTGAAATCTGATGTTATGTTTGTAGGTCCGCCCACGTGTGCAGGTGGGCCGCGAGACCCCCAGAACATATCACCCCAGGTAGTTGGAATTACTGTGAGAATGGCAGCTTTTTACATTTTTACCATTGACATGAATGGGTGAAATCTGATTTTATGTTTGTAGCTCCGCCCACATGTGCAGGTGGGCCGCGAGACCCCCAGAACATATCACCCCAGGTAGTGAGGGATCGGCATACCAAGTTTCGTTCAAAGCGGTCAAGCCGGTTTTGAATTACTGTGAGAATGGCAGCTTTTTACATTTTTTCCATTGACATGAATGGGTGAAATCTGATGTTCTGTTTGTAGCTCCGCCCACGTGTGCAGGAGGGCCACGAGACCCCCAGAACATATCACCCCAGGTAGTGAGGGATCTGCATACCAAGTTTCGTTCAAATCGGGCAAGCCGTTTTTGCGTGATCGCGGCACATACACACACACACACATACATACATACATACACACATACATACCTCCGATTTTATATATATAGATTACTGTGAGAATGGCAGCTGTTTACAATTTTTCCATTGACATGAATGGGTGAAATCTGATTTTCTGTTTGTAGCTCCGCCCATGTGTGCAGGTGGGCCACGAGACGCCCAGAACATATCACCCCAGGTAGTGAGGGATCTGCATACCAAGTTTTGTTCAAATCGGTCAAGCCGGTTTTGAATTACAGTGAGAATGGCAGGTTTTTACATTTTTTCCATTGACATGAATGGGTGAAATAAGATTTTCTGTTTGTAGCTCCGCCCATGTGTGCAGGTGGGCCGCTAGACCCCCCAGAACATATCACCCCAGGTAGTGAGGGATTAGCATACCAAGTTTTGTTCAAATCGGGCAAGCCGTTTTTGCGTTGGCAGCTTTTTACATTTTTTCCATTGACATGAATGGGTGAAATCTGATTTTCTGTTTGTAGCTCCGCCCACGTGTGCAGGTGGGCTGCGAGACCCCCAGAACATATCATCCCAGGTAGTGAGGGATCTGCATACCAAGTTTCGTTCAAATCGGTCAAGCCGTTTTTGCGTGATCGCGGCACATACACACACACACACATGCATACATACATACACACATACATACATACATTTTATATATATAGATACATTTTATATATATAGATACATTTTATATATATAGATTAGTGCTGTCTGCTTCTGTTATTCAATTTCAGTCTTCAGTGAGTTGCATTCAACAATGACAGAGGATCGTTTGAATGGGCTATGTTGAGTGTATATCAAAAGCTGGTTCAAGAAAGAAGGATAGAAATAGAAAAGGAAGTTCTGGAAAGGTTTAGCGCAGATGGAAAAAAATTGTTTTAGTGCACGTACTAAAGTAGATTTACAGAATATATATTATTGAAGGAACCCGGGGGCTGATGAAGAAAGCAACCATGGGGTTGTATGTGCCAAGGGATGCAGAGAGGAATTATGTGTGGGTGTTAGCTCGTACGAGAAGGCAAAATGCAGGTTGTATTACAATGTATGCTAATGAGCTAATTGAGGAATTATGTGGAATGCTGGTAATACTCTTGATAATATTTTCTGTCCAACTTCTAATATGCAGCTCTTCCAAAAATTTCAATACCATTCAATACCTTGGTCAGACCACATTCTAATTACCTGTCAACTCGATACTCCAACCCATCCCATTCATGTTCAACAGCAAAATAAAAATAATTTCAACACCCGCAATATTAATAATATAACTTTATCTACTATTCAGACCTCCTTTAACCTAAATATTAAAGATTTTTCCTCTCTTTCTATCACCGAACAATCTTCTCTCTGGGAAACATCCACAAAATCACTACTAGATTCTCTGGCACCAAAAATAGAAACTATAAAAAAACCACTCTCTAACCAATATTCAAAAAAACTACATCAACCTTGGTACAATGAACAACTGACTCTTCTCCGTCGACAACTTCGATCGATAGAAAACAAATGGCGTAAAACACGACAAAACAATTTTCTCAATCTTTTTAAAGAAAAAGCCTTCCACTATAAAAAAACTATTCAACAAACAAAAAAAGAATACTTTTCTAAACTTATCTCTACCACTCGTAACTCTTCTACACTCTTCAGCCTAGCTCAATCACTTTCAAAATATTCCAAAAAAAACCAAAACCTACCTATATCTACTCTACCATCCGCAAATGAATTATCATTATTCTTTGACTCTAAAATTAAAGACATTAGATCTCATCTTGGACCATCATCACCATCTACTTCTATTCAAACTCTCAATGATCCTACTCAACTATCTTTCAGCTCTTGTTCTAATTTCAAAATGCCATCTCTAACTCAATTATTTCCCATTCTACAATCCTTAAACTCTCCTAACAATCTTCTAGAGAGTATCCCACCTATACTTCTTAAAAAATTCTATTCATTTTTTGGCCCATTTATCTGGGAAATGATTTCAAAATCTTTTTCTGATAACTTAGTACCATCCTCTTGGAAAACAGCTCTAATTGTACCAAAGCTCAAACGACATAACCTAGACTCCACTCTCCCCAAAAACTATCGTCCTATTTCTAATTTACCTCTAATCTCCAAACTTACAGAAAAAATCATTCATTCTCAACTGACAGAATTTCTTGAAAAAACCCATGCTTTACATCCCTGCCAAACAGGGTTTCGATCTTTACACTCTACAGAACTATCATTACTAGGCCTAACTTCCACTATACAATACTACCATGATCATCAAAAATCAGCTATTCTAGTTTCTCTTGACTTATCCGCAGCCTTTGATACTATTGACCACCCTCTTCTTATCACAAGACTTAAAGACTGCGGAATTACCGGCTCTGCACTCTCTTGGTTTATATCTTACTTTCACAATCGCTGCTCTAAAGTCCACCTTAAAAACGAAACTTCGCCAAACCTACCACAAACTTTCGGAGTCCCTCAAGGGTCAATTCTATCCCCTTTGCTATTTAATATTTTTCTTTCCCCACTTCTTACTTTAGCCCAATCAATAGGATTTACAATTTTTGCATACGCAGACGATATTCAACTCCTTCATCCAATCAACACCACCAACATTTCAGAAATAATAGATATAAACAATAAATTAGATAACATATATGATTGGCTCTATACACATAAGCTCTCTCTTAACATCGAGAAATCCTGTGGTCTTCTTCTTCCAATTAAAACTTCTGAAACTCTATTAGGAACTATCTCTATTAAATCTATTCCACTTCCCATGGAAAGTAAAATTAAACTTTTAGGGGTTATTATCGATAGAGATCTCACTTACCATGATCATATCAGTTCAATCGTTAAAGTCTGCTTCTTCAAAATGCGCATTATTCGATCCCTACTTTCTATCTTGGACACTGATTCTATTACAATATTGACTCACTCTTTAGTAATCTCCCACCTAGATTATTGTAACTCCCTTCTCAATGGCCTTCCCCAAAAAGAATTACGTCGCCTTCAATTATTACAAAATACTGCAATAAAACTTATTTATAAAAAAGGCCGATTTGACCATGTTACTCCACTCTTAAAAGAAGCTCACTGGCTCCCTATCACCCACCGTATCACCTATAAAATCATTTTACTCTGCTTTAAAATTAAACAATCTCATCAACCTTCATTCCTTGACAAACTTCTGATACCTCAATGCTCCTCCCGCACTCTAAGATCATCAGATCAAAAACTTCTTTTCATCCCCCCTCTAAAAGATTTCTATTATACTCGCAAAACAAATTTTGCCGTAACTGCTCCTACATTATGGAACTCCTTGCCACAATACCTCCGCGACGAACAACAACTTGTTAAATTTAAATCTTGTCTAAAGACTTTCTTATTTCATGACGCTTATAACCGAACCTAGATTTTCTTCTATCCACTCTCTCTCTCTTCTCTTTTATTTCTATTCTTTTTCCTCTTGCAAGCAATTATTACTACAACATACCCTTACCTTCACGTTTTTCCCCTACCCATTCTTCCCTTTTCTTCTTATTAAATGTAACTTTTTCCCCTCCTCCCTTACTACCCTCACAGTCAAGTCTGTCTTGTTTTGTCATTCATGTTTCACTTAAATATTTTATTCATCCTTCCCTCTTACCCCCTTTATTTTTAAAACTATATTGTTAACCGGCCAGATATTTGGTTTATGGTCGGGATATTAAAAATTAATAAACTTGGAAACTTGGAAACTTCACACTGCTTACCAGTTGATCTTCAGCCTGAACTTTCTGTCTAGAAGTTCAAGGAAGCCTTAAAGATGCATCTCTTCAGCCATGCGTTTGCAGGCTATTTGCAGGTCTTCATTGTTGCGAGACTGGGATATGGCAGACTCTCCATGCTTTTCTGTTTTCATCTCATTTGTTTATTATTCTTCTATCCTATTTGTATAAATGGCATTCTTAATTTATATTAGCCTGTAAACTGTTTTATGGTATTTATTTTCTATTAAAAGTGGTATTGTAAATCCTGAATAAACAATAAACTACCACTCTTTGCAACTCTCTCTTACTCCCACAACTTGCTGTCCTTTTCCCCTATGCACTCTCAACCCACTGTAGCTTTCACCTCCTCCAGCAAGCTCATCCTCAATGTGTGGGTCCCCCCCCCCCACCTTACCAGTATCCAGTGCAAACTTCCAAAACATCCTACTCACTCTCTTCCATTAACATTTAAAAACATACTCTCAAGGATAAAGAAATCACATTTCCCTTAAACAATGATATCAGGCTCAATAACACAGAAGTCAGCTAGAAAAGAAGGAAGAAAGTACAATACCAGCACGGTTAACAGCACGCTCCTTTGGTTCAACATATTCTAATCCTCTGTGCCAGGGAGGAAGTATACTGCATGAGATGGGGTAGGCAAACCTGACCACAGAAATCCAGGTCCTGCACACATAACACTGGCCTCAGCCCAGCGTAGAGTGGAGACTCAATTACTGACACATTAAGCATAGTACAATTGTCACTAGATTATTATTTTTTTTCTGCTTGGTTCCATTCACAGTTCTCCTCTACCAATCTCAGCGTCATATATACAACTGGATCTTAAATGAATGGCATTGGGGCTCCTAGACTGAGGTACGAATGTACAGAATAGCCTTTTATGTTTTTGCTTTTATTTCTTCTACCAAAACCTAGGTACCAAAACCTAGGGAGTGGGGTGTGTGGGAAGTATTACACTATCTTCCTCATATGGGTTGGCCCTCAAATGCCTAGCAGATTGCCTCTCGTATTATATTGCGCTTCCCAAGTTGCGTTCCTCTGGACATTGGGATTTGAAGATCCCAACTAGAAAGGAGCTTAGATTGCAAACATTAAGGGCGGGAGTGTTTTCCTGCATTGGTCCAGAGCTCCCACAATATATAGCACAGCAGGGGATTTAAGAGATTGTTAAAACGCCATCTCTTTTGTAAAATGAAATATGGCTGAAAGAGGTGTGGCTGTTTTGTGGTTGTGTAGAGGATTGCTGCAAATATTGCTATAGTTGCAGTTAACTTCCATGTGTTTTATGTTTTCTTTTAGATTGTTTAATGTATGATTTTATGTTTATCATATTTATTATGTATGTTTACTTGTGCTTCACTTTGTACAAGGCAAATAATAAATAAACACAATACAATATAACCATAATCACATGGTTCTTGCTGGTAGCGATATATTTGCCTAGCAAGGGACCCTTACATGTTCCGTACTGCATAATGCATCTTGCTCTAGTGAATATGCAGGTGAGATAAAAAGGGAAGGACAGTATGACCTGGATCTACCACCATGCTGGTACTATTACAGATGATCCTGGCATTCCTTTATCTATTTTAAGATGTACATATAGCCTGAGGTTTATGCTTTTCTAGATGAGATATTTTCTTGTGAAATCATTTTTCTTCTCTTGGGAATCCAATAAAAACAGTGCATTGTCTAACTTAAGTGGGCTTATTTTCCTAGGATCACATTTCTAGCTATAAATAAACCGAAACCTGCCTTTCAAGAAAAGTGCTAGCTATTCTCAGTGCCATTGTTATAATAATGGTAGGCATCTCAAACTATACCTGGCAGAGATTATACCTGTGTGTGAATTAGAAGTGCAGAATCTGAACATGGTGTACTAACGGTAATTGTTGTTTTTTAGTGAAAGGTGGGTTTGAAACCATAATTGAACCTTTTGTGTATGATACAATCTATGAACCATCTCAAGCAAGAAACTTAAATAGATAAGACACCCACAGTATTTTCCCTATTTGTTCTAATGCACTTTGCCATCATAGTGCATCGTCAGTATCTATGTGTTATGATGTGGTAGTTATTTTAGAGGCCCTATTTTGGATTTACACCTGGAAATACCAGCGTTTGTATATGTATATTGCATGTGTGTGTAGAAACTGATTTAATAAAGCTACTAGTTCTAGGTAGCTATGTAGAGATTTCAAGTGGGCGTGGTTTGAATGTATTCAAGGCATGGCTTTGGTGGGACTAAAATTTGCATATGTATTCCTCATTTCATAGGAGAGAAAGTTCCATGTATAGGCTTAAAACATTGCTCACTTTGGCCAGAGTTTTATTCAAGGGATTAAGGGAGTCGTTGTCCTTATCCCATGTAGTTTTTGTCTGAAATGAACCATCTTAAAACTGCAGCCTTACTACTTAATTGGAAGCACTTACACATGTAGGTTTGTACAATGGGGCAACTACAGAGGGAAGATGCAAAGTCACCGCTTCCGAGTCTAAGTGCTGACACCAGCAACCACAATAGAGATGATCACCTGTAGACAAAAAGCAGCAAAATCCGAAGGAAAAGAGCAGAGAGTGTCTGGTCTTCAAAACCCTCTTGAAAGTGTAGTAGTATAGAGTAGTGGTTTTTCTGCCACATCATGCCAAATCACTGACCTGGAACAATTTTGATATATGTTTTCACCCTTCAACTGGAATGGAAGGTGAAGCTACTTCTGGTACCATTTTTTTTCAAGAAAATTAGTTAGTTAGGTATCATTGACTTCTGCTTGAGTCCTAGCGATTTGATGGATTGCGGATCTAATAAGAAATCGGTTTTGTGCTAGTCTGGAAAGGTCCAGCATCATCCCCAAGGTTGTTTTCATCTGATTGCAGGTTGCCTTCTTCGCCTGTTTCCTTCAGTCTTCTCAAACATGATGTCCTTCTCCCGTGATCTTTCACTTCTGACAGTGTGATCAACATAAGACAGTCGTAACTTCATCATTTGGGCTCCTCCAAAATCAAGTTCTTCTGGCAGTCTACGGTACACATAAAAACCTTCTTCAGCACCAAAGCTCAAATGAGTCAATCTTCTTTCTGACTTGTTTCTGTAGTGTCAAACTTTCACATTTATAATTGACCACTGAAAAAAATGAGGTCATGGACAAGTCTGATCTTTGTTTGGAGTGTTATTTCCTTACCTTTGAATACATTGACAAGAACCTTCATTGAAGAGCGGCCCTGGTTTAATGCGTTGTCTATGAGGAAAACTGAATGATTGCCCTTTTTTTAAATTTTCTTCCTATCTTTCCTGGACATGCAATTGCTCTGTCTATAGGAACAGTAGGAGGTCTAGGAAGCAAAGACACTTCTACCGGTCACCATTGTCCTCCTTAATCCATTTTGTTAGTTTATTCTTTTTTTAGGGGGATAGTTTCAAGTTTATTATAATTTGATATCCCGCAAATCATTGGCTAAGCGATATACAATAATAATAATCTAAAAGAAAGAAAAAAAAAATATACAAAAGAGATATTATACAACCATTTGGGATAAAAGGGTATAACTACACTTTATTATAGAAAAGAAGGTGATGGATAACACATTAGAGTAGGTCTGCGAGCGCTGCCTAGTAATTTAAAACTCACTATAGTGTAAAAAAAAAAAATAATAATAATATTAAAATAGTTAAGAATAAGCACCAGTAAATAAAAATGTTTTAAGATCTTTTTAAAAAATATGAAGCAAGTATGAAGTCTAAGATGGGTAGGAAGCAGGCTCCATAGTTCTGGCCCTTGAACTGAAACAATAGAATTACGAATAGATTCAAGAAAAATCTCTCTGAAAATAGGAGCGATCAGACGATTTCCATTATGAGATCTAAGATTTCTAGAAGGAATATGTGATGTTAAATGTTTGCTAAGAAAAAGATGAACATCAGTTGAAAGGTTTTTAAAAACTAATAATAGAATTTTGTAGATTATACATTGTGGTATTGGTAACCAATGAGCTGACTTTAGTTATGGCGTAACATGATCATATTTTTTCTGGCCAGTAATAAGTTTTATAGTAGTATTTTGAATAAGTTGCAATCGTTTCATTTCCATTAACTGTATCCCTTTATATAATATATTACAGTAATCCAAACAACTAATAACAAGAGCATGAACCAGCGTGTTAATGGCTGAAGGCAATAAAAAAGAACATGAGTATACAACATAATTTTTTTAAAACCTAGTTTTGTTATCACCGTGAAAATCTGAATGAAGTATGAAAGGGCGGGATCTAAAATAACACTTAATACTCATATTGATGATACCTGTGGAACTGGTATATTATTTAAAAGTATCAGAGATTAAAGACTTTGAGTGTTATTTTCTCCCCAAAACATAATTTTAGATTTTGATGGATTGATAACTAATTTATTATAATCCAACCAAACTGTGAACTGTTTTAATTTGGTGTTAATAATGGACATGTTTGATGCACAATCTTACTAATAAACAGATAAAGGAACTAGGAATAATTTCAAAAATTACTTTCCACTTTTGACGGTGCTCAGAATCCAAGATGGAATTGAAGAACTCAAAGTGGGGAATCAACCCCTACCAGAACTCTTATGGTATCTATCATTGCACCATGGTTACTGTGAAATAGAAAAATTACTGATTCAAATCCAGGACAAATAACAAATGCAAGATTGTTTGCGGGTTCTCTGAGGAAGCCAGTGAGGCGAAACGCGTCAGGACCCAGCCAAACTAATGCTAGCAGCAATCTTCAGCTAAGTCTCTTAACCTTTGAATTATCAAATTTCTACAAGCTATTTGAAAGAATGCAAGATATACAGTATTATTTATCTTATTAAGTGCTTCAAAACAACTTTTCACAGTAACCATGGTGCAATGATAGATACCATAAGAGTTCTGGTAGGGGTTGATTCCCCACTTTGAGTTCTTCAATTCCATCTTGGAATCTGAGCACCGTCAAAAGTGGAAAGTAATTTTTGAAATTATTCCTAGTTCCTTTATCTGTTTATTAGTTATCCTGTTTTTTGGAACTAGTCTTGCTTTTTTGACCTAACCCAGTCGTTTATATTGTGATGCACAATCTTGACATCATTGTGAAATCATCAATATGCATTCGATGGCAGATTGCCACTATGTGCTGGAGTATTTGACCATCCTGGGGGGTTTGAACTCGCAACCTTGGAAAGATGGAAAAAGTACCTTTAACCATTGAGCTACATCCGTTTTTTGTGCTGTGAGTCTCCTGATGCTACATCACCCCAACACCTTCAGGCCATTCCAAACCACAACATAAATGTTCAGAAAGAGCCTTGGTGGTTTCAAATCCACTGCAAACCCTCCTGGTACTTTCACACCCTCTTTTTTGGTCTCATAAGAGAGGACTTTGGCATTTACATTTGCACTCTGTCATTTCCAGGGTCCAGAGCTGATGTGGCTCAGTGGTTAAAGGCACTTCTTCGATCTTCCCAAGGTGGTGGGCTTATATCCCTAGGATGGGAGTGTGTGGTGCAGTGGTTAAAGCTACAGCCTCAGCATCCTGAGGTTGTGGGCTCAAATCCCACACTGCTCCTTGTGATCCTAGGCAAGTCACTTAATCCCCTCATTGCTTCAGGTATACTAGATAAGAGATTGAGTCCAAATAGGACAGGTAGGGAAATATGGTAAAGTAGCTGAATGGAAAAACCACTTATGATATAAGTGGTATATAAATAAAATAGTGGTGCTCCTTGGGGAGGAAGAGCCTGGCCAGCAGCCTGGAGACCCCCTCTATAAAACTGGGCTGCCTCCTTCATGCCATTTTACTGCATATAATTTTAATGTAAAAAACAGCATAAAATTGCCGTTCTAATGATGTCATAACGCTAAAATGCAATTCTACAAAGCACACACAAAACACCACTTGATTCTATAAAGAACATCTAATAATATAGATGCACTTAAATTCGCTGAGCGCGATTCTCTATTGTGCGTCTATATATAATAGAATTGCACTGAGCATTGTGGTGCTGGACATCTAAATGAGGCCTAACTTGTAGGCGTCATTTATAGAATTTGGCCCTGAATGTCTCTTTTTATGACAAACAGTTGTAATGCGTACGCTACATCCATTTTGCAAATATCTTGTCTGCTAATGCTCGTGTAGTGGAAGCCCAAATCTCAGAGACCGAATCAGGTCTTTAGGATTTAACAAGTATGAAATAAACATCAACATAATGAAACTTTATACATAGAAAACACAGGAAGGTTTCTGGACCACTATACAATCTGTTTTTGAAAGTCTTAGGCAGCATTCCTAGCCGTAGGCAGTTCTTAGGCTCTCAGGATGCCTTTATGCAAAAATACTGACAAGAAACTTGCTCTACTAGCAGGGCAAAATACAACTAGTAGAAGAAAACCAGGAAACCGAACATCTGTGATCAGGAAATGGAGGCTGTGTTCCAGGAAATTACCATAAATCCTACAGTAAGTATGCCAGAAAAACCACAACATGACCTGAAGAGAATTATATAAAGTGAAGAGGTTATGTTCATCTGGGACATTCCTATTGTAACATAATGGTTAAAATAATTTTTTAAAACCTTGCCAGAGCCAGGTTATATGCTCAGATCCTGGAGCTTGAGTCTGAATAGAAGGGGAAAATTTAGAGAAAAGAAATAAATATAAGTGGAGTGAATGTAAACAGGATTCTTTGTTGCAAAAGTGTTGTGTGTGAATGCGTGCATAGTGAATAGTGGTTTCTAGCTGTGCAGAGCTTGTACTGAGGGCAGAGGAAGTGCAAGTTCATGCTGGGTGAAGTGGGAGAAGGTTTTCTGAAGGCTTGGGCAAACAGGGTTGCCTGGTTTTTTTTTTAACATTTGCCTGACACTGAGTTGAGAGGCATGGAAATGGCAGTGTTTCCAAGGTGAACAGAACTACAGCACATGGGAAAGGCTCTTACTGAAAAATAAGGCTGAAAAGTTTAATAAAGGAGAATTGTTTGTGTGAGCACTTTAAGTCAATGAGAGACAAAGAATTGAAAGTGTTTTAAGGGCAATTTTGAGAGAATTCAGAATAGTTGTAATGCAGAACTCAGAAAAAAAGGCTGTTTGAGTGATTGCTGTTTATGAGTAAAATATGAGAAACATTTTTAATTGGAAAACATTCTAAGGTGAAAGAAAAAAAATGGAATCTTGAAAATTTCAGCTGTTGGTGTGTAACTGCCAGTGAAGAAAACTGGCATTTGTAGCTGCAATGTATTTAAACAGGAGTGCTTAAGATTGAGTCTTATTAGTTATAAGGAGAATTTTAAAGCACATTTAAGAAAACACATTCAAGAAACATGATAATATTAAGAATGAAAAGTGTGAAATTGGAACTCCGTGACTGAGAGTGAGAATGACTGAAAAAAAGAGGTCTGAGGAACTGTGATGAATTTCCCTTGGAATGTGCATTTCATAAGTCAGAGAGAAAGATTTTGTGTAAAAAAAGTTTAAAATTCGAGAAGACTACTGCTACTACTATTTAACACTTCTATAGCGCTGACATTAAATAGACAGTCCCTGCTCTGAAGAGCTTACAATCTAACTTGGACAGACAGACATAATATAGAGGATTGGGGATGCAGAACCCAAGGTGAGAAGAGTTAGGAGTTGAAAACAATCTCATAGATGTGGGTTTTTAACTTGGACTTGAACACTGCCAGACTCTATGAGAAGCAGGAAGTAATCTTATAAAATATGGTAAATTCTATTGACAATTGGAAAGCAGGCTCTGAGTGAAACCAGAGAAAATCTAGAAGAGTTATGGTTTATTTAAGAACCAAAATGTTCTCACAGGCCAGCAATACTATTAGCCTTTAGTGTAGATTAAGCTATCACTTTGCAGGGCTCCTCAGCTCAACCTATCTAGGAAAGACTTGGATTGATTTCCATGCAAGAGAAACATTTTTGAATAACAGTCTGAGAGACATTACTGTGCATTTAAAGCTGGAGCATAAGGCAGCAAAACAAAAGTGGTGATGTGATGTTTTGAGTTTTTATCTGTTTTGAATGAGGGGGTTAGTCAAGGACTTAGTTATATCTTTATCTTCTAGGCTAGTTACAGTAGTTGTTTTACCCTCCCCCCTTTTTTACAAAACCGTAGGGCAGGTTTTAGCACCAGCCGCAGAGGTAACAGCTCCAGTTTTGTAAAAAAAAAAAAAAAAAAGGGGGGCTACTTTATTAGAAAATGTAATATATAAAATGGAAAGGGTAATAGCTACACAGCAGGGGTATTTAAAAAAATTTCAAAAAGTTTGGGAGCCTTTAACAAATTATTGTAGTGAGTAACAAATTATTTGTAATGAATAAATCCATTTTTTCCCTTTAATTATGTATGTCCAAGGGTGGGGGAGGGGTAGATTTTGGTCTTGTATAATTATAAGGAATGTTAAGAAGGAATTTATTATATGCTTTTATGTGATTTAAAAATCGTTATGGAATGGGAGGGAGGGAGGGGGGAGATAAGTTTTAAGATGGATTATTGGAGAATATTAAGTGTTGTATTTAAGTTAAAATGTTATTGTTTGTTGTCACATGAGTAAAGATTAAAAAAAAAGAAAAGAAAATGTAATTCTGAAAAACACAGAACAGATTTACACATAGAGGGTGATAATCTTTTTATTTCCTTATTGATTTTTAAAGATAGGGACTAGGTGCCTCCACCATTTCCTCTGCTAATGACTGGAACCACCATCTGTACAAAGTGCCCATTACAAGAAAGATGAAGAACTGAATTCAAGAGGGAAGACCAGTGTTGCATCTTATGAATGCCAGAAGGAAGTTGTTTTTGGTGTGATGCAAATATTACAGAGAGTATTAGCGGTAAATTTGAGAGACTGAGTTCATACCCCACATAATCTGGTTTAGGAGTGAGATTCCTAATTGTCCTAGTATGGAGGAAAACTAATGATAATCACAACAAATTGTGGAACATCAACTACCACAAATCAAACATGTAAAATTCTTTTTAACACATACTACACACATATATAACCTCCCCTTTTACGAAGCCGAGTTAGGCTTTTTTGATCACCAGCCACAGCAGTATTAGCTCTGATGCTCATAGGAATTCTATGAGCGTCAGAGCTAATACCACTGCGGCGAGCGATAAAAAAAGCCAAATGCGGCTTCATAAAACAGGGGGAAAGCCTCACCAGAAAAATAGATCTGGCTCAAAACAAATAGTCTTTTTTTTTTGCACTTAACCATCTAGCATAGACTGACTAAGCTCATGACTAGGAATCATTATTATCTGAACAACCTATAATGATATTTGCTTATACATCGCATTCACATGAAAAATAGCAAAATATTTATAGAAATTTCTATTGTAATCTGTAATTTAGAATCTCTGAA
Organism: Geotrypetes seraphini; assembly: GCF_902459505.1. Classification (NCBI taxonomy): domain Eukaryota; kingdom Metazoa; phylum Chordata; class Amphibia; order Gymnophiona; family Dermophiidae; genus Geotrypetes; species Geotrypetes seraphini. The sequence goes on along the minus strand of NC_047089.1, from coordinate 58,517,496 downwards.
AATAAATTTTTGACGCTCATTGAATTTTGGGTTATAACTGTACCACATAAAAATGTTTGATTTGATTTTTAATGACCTGTTTATGTTGATTTTAGAACAGAGGAGTTTGGTGGGGCGATTCCCCATATGTAACGTGACCATTTATTTTTTTCATCAAAAGGAGACATCTATTAATTGTCAGTCCTGCCACCAATCCCGCCCTAGCCCCGCCCCAATCCTGCCCTAGCCCAGAGTCTGTATCCACCTTTGCTGCTGTTGTTTCTCTAGTGATTGCCAGAAACTTTATCTTTGCACTTTGAAAGTATTTCTGTTCTGCAGAATGGACAATTGCATGGTAGAAAGAAGTGGCACAACTAGAAAAATGCCTATTTTTGCTTGCTTCTCTTTTCCAAGGCTTTACTTTTTTAAAAAAGCTTTTTTCTAATGAAATAGTACTTTAAAAATTCTGTACAGTATGCCAACTCTGCCTGATATGGGGTTATGGCATTAAAGCTAAGTATCAAAGCACAGATAAATGCAATTAATTATTTTTCTGTATACAATTTACTAAATAAAAAGCTCTTGTCATTAAAAAAGAAAAAAAATACCCGATCCGCCACCACTGCTTTACCTCCCTGCTGGGCGCTGGAGGTAGGCTTTTTTTTGTGCGGCACAGAGGGACAGGAAGCGATCGCCTGTCCTATTGTTCCCTCGCACAGCTTCGGGCCGCTGTCTTTGAAAATGGGACATTTCGGCATCCCGAAGCTGTGTGTGGGGACAACGGGACAGGGGATCCCAAAACGGGACGGTCCCATTCAAAATGAGACGTATGGTCACCTTAGCATTAGCACAAGGCTTTAATTGGAAAAAAAAAAAATTCAAATTGGCCATTTTACAGCTCCAGTTAAAATGGCCTTAGCACAGGGAAAAACCTGCTTAGAGGTATACTAAGGCCACTTTTTACCGCAGCTTAGTAAAAGGACTCCTGAAGAAAGAAAGAAGGTTATGAACTTAGCCTGTTATTGAGTGTGGCCCCCTCAGTCCAGGGAGAGGCCCAAGATGGGGATATGGATAAAGGCTGGAGTTATATAATGCCTTCAGTTCTGCAGCAAGCCAGGAAAGTTTAGGGTTGCCACATGGCTCCAGAAAAAAAGAGGACATCTGGATGTTTCAATCCATTCTCCTTTTTCTGGAGCCATATGGTAACCCTAGGAAAGTGAGCAGGCCAGAGAGGCATGTCAATAATTTCTGACACCATTTTCTATCAGATATGCACTATTACATTACATTACATTAGTGATTTCTATTCCGCCTGTGCCTTGCGGTTCTAGGCGGATTACAAATTAGAAGAGATCTGGACATTACCAAGAGAATTAAGTAACAATGATTACCTAGAGAATTACATAACAGTGATTCATGTACTTTACATGGGGTGGTAGAGGATTCAATTATAAGATATCTGGATTTTTCCGAAAGAATTGCATAGCAGAGAATCAAGTGATAACAGGAAACAGTGGAGAATATCAGTATATACGTGTTACAGAAGAAAAATTACCTAACAATGACGGAAGAAGTTTGTTGGATAGTGAAGGTAGATGCTTATTTAGGAATCAGAATATTTTTGGAAGGTAAGGTTCTAGGAGTTGACTAATGTGTTATTCATGAGAGGGAGAGCTTGTGCGAAAGGGGAGGAGATTAGTTAGTAGGGACGTGTTTTTTGAATAGAAATGTTTTGATTTCTTTTCGAAACACTTTGATGTCTGTTGTTATGATCATCAGTTTGGTGATGGTGGGGTCAATTTTCGCTGCCTGTCAATATCAGACACTCATGGATACAAGGCAAAATTCAGTCATCCACATACCAGTAAATGAAACAACCCCTCACAGGAATTTATTTTATTTTGGTGCCCAGGATAGACTTTCTGCTTTTCTGCAATCCTCTAATCATTTGAACAAAATAAAAATAACACATGTGTGTTTCAGCAGACACTGTCACAATCAGAAAATTGCTAGTTCCTGGAATCGTTCAAGGGCTTAATAATAAACTGTGCATTTTAAGGTCTAAGAGAACCTTTGACAAAACAACCAGTATAAGCAGCATGATTATCTCTTACATGATAAAGGAGAATACTTTCTCAGGTGCCGAACACCAAACAATCTTTCAACACTTGCAATGGAAGTTTTTCTTTCATTTTTAATCATAGCTATTTTATTTTTTTTTTCACTCTGCCTACAAGTCTTCTGAAAATTATTATCCTGGGTAAACAGAAATACCATATGCTCAAAGATTTTCCAACAAAATCAAGCTTGGTAGCCTACAGCCTGGAATATGTGTTGGCTCTATTCATAGATTAAACTTATTTATTTTGAAAAGTTTGAATGTGCTTAGGCCTGGGCTTTCCAAGACTCCGAATATACTTATGTTGGGAAGATTCCTGAGAGTTTCTTAAAAACAAACTACGATCAAGTGCAATTTGAGGTAAAAAGTTTCAAGTTTTTTTCTTTCTTAATCTTCCGCCCATGGGCAAAACCTTCAGACCAGGTTATATAAAATACTATAAAAGCAATCAAAATAAAAGTTGACAGTCTTTAATACAAGAAATAATGAAAGTGAGTGCATCCCTATATTCTTGAGTCCGACCCCATCTCTTCATCAGCAAGGCTGCATTGCAAGAGGTGCCTCCTAACACATTACAAATTACGATAAAGCAAATGAGTCATAAGGGAGGCCTTATACCTATCAAAGGAAAATGCCACCCTTAAAGATATAGGAAGTGCATTCCAAAGTGCAGGTCCACTGACCTAAAAATAGTGACTCCGACAGATTAAAATACCACAAGTCTATTTTGGAATGATGATCTTAGGCCCAGATACTAGTAATCCTAAAGTTAGGCAGCGGTAGGCATCCTACCACCTTCTAACTAATTAATCGAGATGCATGTCTTTTTAAAAAAATTGATGCAGCAAATGGCACTTACATTGAAGACAACATTCGTGTGCCTACAGAAGTACCTGAGGTCAGGATGGGCATAGTTTATGCCAGGAGAGGCCTTAGGTGTCCTTAGGCGACCCTAGGTGCTTCTGTAGATGCAAGACAGGTGCCTTAAATGCAGGCCAGTAAAATGTAGCCAAATGGTAAAAAAAAAAAAAAAGGCATAGAAAGGTACTGCAGAAAGTTGCATAAGATGCAGACAAAGTTTATTTCAAACAAACAGATTATTGTGTACAAATGAACCACTTTATATAAAATATGGGACCCAACAGGGTCCGTGTTTCGAACAACATGTCTTCTTCAGGGGTCCCAAAAAGTGGTGATAACAAAGGACACGCAACAAATACCTGATCTGTGTGTTGTGTACTTAGACGGTGATGATGCACCCCCACCCCCCTACCATGCCACTCACACAAGCTCTTTTCTAGCCTTTTTTTTTTAAGTGGACAATTTTAATTACTAAAAAAAAAAAAAAAAAAATTAAAACATACACTCTTTTCCCATAATCTCACAATTAAACTTGTGAAAATCTGATGAGATATTACAATCACCTCTAGCTGATGCCCTCTGCTATTATATGATGAAAAATTAGTTAAGATATGCATTTATAATTGCAGCTCACATTGATTATTCTTTTAATTAAAGCTTTGTTGAGGCAGCCTCTTTTAAACTGAGTTTATTTTACATCAAGCTAGAACAGAAAGACCTCTAAACTATCTGCAATTTTTCCCTATCACCCCCTCTTTACAGTTCTTTTGTATAATTTTGTCCATTATTGAAAATGGAACTCAAAAGGCATACATGTAGATGTAAGGTGACACAAAAGAGGGTTTTAAGTGGTCCTGTGTGACTGATGTGCTTAATTGCAAGTTATGAGAAACTGAATAGAATAAATTTGAGTTATACAATCCAGACCTTCAGAACTGCCAAGTGGCCTAGTTTCTGAAAACAGCCTTTAGAAGAGGAGATAGTGGGTATACGCTGATTAAATCAGGCTGTCATCTTTAGCAAGCCATGCTAATGATGAAAAATGTGAGTTTCATAGGGATATTTATTTATTCAATTTTCTATACTATTCTCCCAGGGACCCTCAGAATGGTTTGCATGAATTTATTCAAGTACTCAAGCATTTTTCCTTGTCTGTTTTGGTGGGCTTACAATCTACCTAATGTACCTGGAGCAATCTTTTGTGGGGGATTATTAAATGGCTTGCCCAGGGTTAGAACAGCATGGGTTTGACCCCCACATCTTCAAGGTGCTGAACCTGTAGCTTTAATCACTGTGCCACACTCACCTCCTAATATCTATACAGAGCAGGCATGACAACAGATACTGGGGGAAGGAAAACTATCGTGAAGGCTACAAGTGCAAATGAGATTGAGCTAGGGAATGAAATTCCGGGTATGGAAATGCTAATGATGGAAGCAGGTCTAGATATTGTGGCTGTCACAGAAATGTGGATCAATGAGTCTCATGACTAGCATAACCTCATCAGGATATGATCTTTTTGGGAATGTCTGAGTAAGTAGTAGAGTGAAAAGAATAGTACTGTGTAAAAACAATAAATATTAAAACAAAGAAATATTGGAAGTACAGGGGAACGGAGGAGCCTCTGTGGGTCACCTTAGTAAGAAAAGATTATGTGACCAGCTATATTGGTTTTGAAAAGCCTCCTCAAATCTCGTCAGACAGGGAGGACTTCCTCCCTGCCCAACATGATTTGCGGACAAGAGCAGGCAGCAGGGAGCAGGGGGCGGACAAGAGCAGGCAGCGGTGACAGAGCTAGGGCGGGCCTGGGGGCGGGATTAGGGTGGGGATGGGAGGAACTATGGAGGATGGGCGGGCCTGGAGGCGGGCCTAGGGGGTCCAGATTTTCCAATTGGAAAATCTGGCAACCCTAGGAAGGGGAACGTGGGTGGGGGAGAAGAGCTGCACCCTTGCAGGCCAAGGCATTTCTCAGTAGACAAAAGGGAATGCTTACAACCTTGAAGTTTGAAGGTGTGCTGGTGGAAATGGATGCAATTGACTCACACTGATCAGCAGCATGATGCCAATCAGTTTTCCCTGGTCTCACGTGTATTTTGGTAGTCATGCACATGTTTTGGCTCCGTTAGCTTTCGTTTTTATTTATTTATTTATAAGTTTCCAAATTTACAATTCAAGGTTAAACTTGCACAGAAAGCGATTTAAAGAAAGAAAAACAAATTTTCCGAATATATAGAAAGTAAATATTGCTTAATCGACTCAAGTCCACAATATGATCCAAGATGTAATATAAATGGAATAATAAGAAAAATTAACATAAACATAAGAAGCGTGATAACCCAATTTACTGATGTACAGGTGTCTAATACATTTTAAAGCCCTTATTTCTTTTCCTTCTCTAGGGGGGATAAGGCGAAAAAAGCAGTCAGCTGGTATGGCTTAAAGAAAACATATTTCTGGGAATTATACTGCATGGGTGACGAAGATAAAAAGTCGCCCCAAGAGCTAGAACTCCAGATTTTAATAAGAGAAATTATTTTCTACGCTTTTGTGTGTCTCTTGCCAAGTCAAGAAACATTTGTATCTTAAAGTCCAAAAACTTTTTTTTCTTATTTTTAAAGAAAAGCCTCAAAAGCCAATTTTTGCCTAAAGTAAGAGCTAAAGTCACTATTAATGTTGCTGGTATAGCACTTTCCTTATCATAGTTCAAGTAAAGCTGATACATCGATTTGACCTTGGTTTCTTTCCTGTTGTTGATTTTTATTTTTATTTGGCAAGTAATAAACCTGCGTGAATGGAGGCAATTGATCTTCAGACACTTCTCATTTTATAAACTTGTCTCTTTCTTACTTTGCTTACAATATTTAACAGTTCTTCTCATTTCCATCTCATTTGCATTTTTATATATAGCTTCTGGTGCCATTTTAAGTGCAATAGTTCGATTTTTATACCTTACAATCTCTGTGCAATGTTTTATATTTATCATGCAATATTGTTTTATGATTTTAAATGTTCCTTGTATGTTGTTGTTTGATAATTTTCGATCTATCATTGTATTGTGTGCACAAACATCTGGTTATGCTAGTTCCATAGCTATGGATTTATTTCATTTTTTTTATTTGCTCATGATGTGTTACAATTTTTCTCTTTCTGTCACACATTGCATTGCCACTTTTTATATATCCTTTGCCACTGTTTTAAATGCTATGCTCTGATTTCTATAATCTGTTTTATATTTTTATTTTGTAATAATGGTTTATGATTTTATATTTTTTCTTTTATGCCATTTTTAAAAATATTTTTACCTTATCATTTTACAGTATGTTTATTTATATTTTATATACTTCCAGTGTCTCCTGATGAAGGTATCTGCTGATGCCGAAACTCGGATCCTTGTTGGGACATTTTAATAATAAAGGCCATATACAGGTTGCTTAAGACATCTTCCCGCCTTTTTGTGTTTTGTTTGTTGCCCCACATAGGGAGATACAGTATTTACCAGCTCTCCTTCAGTTTATTATAATCCATAGTGGTCCTAGCTTGAAAAATTAATGAAGACCATTGCTTTATAGAATACTAGCACAACCCATTATCGGCATGCCTTACATTTAGGCAACCACAGTTACACCAGCCTAGAACCTGACATAAGTGCAGGCACTGAAAGATAGCAAGAGTGTGTAAGCGTACTATATCTATAACAGTGTTTTTCAACCTTTTTACACCTATGGACCGGCAAAAATAAAAAAAATTATTCTGTGGACCGGCATCGGTCCATGGACCGGCGGATGAAGAACACTGGGCTAAGTCGTGGGCCAGACCCCGCCCATCTCTACCCAATGTCCACCCCAGACCCCGCCCCCATAATAGTACGAATTGCACCTTGCACATCCCTTTCCTCATCTAGAAGCCTTCCCTCTGACGTTGCAATGTCAGAGAGAAGGCTTCCGGTTCAGGCGCAGGATGCCCGTAGGATCCACTGCCCGTGGCTTTGAGCACTGAATCAGTTAGGAAGAGGGAGCTGGCTCGAAGATAACGCCGCATCGATCGCACCGTGGACCGGTGGTTGAAGAACACTGTTTTGGGCCTGATACACGTGCTGGCCCTGTGGACCAGCAGGAAATTTCTGTGGACCGGCACTGGTCCATGGACCGGTGGTTGAAGAACACTGTTCTATAAGATGTGCACATAAGTGGTAGCCCCTCCCATGTAAACACCCACATTTGTATTTATACGCTAGACTAGTGTTCTTCAACCGCCGGTCCATGGACCGGTGTCGGTTCGCAAAAAATTCCTGCCGGTCCGCTAAGGATCAGTGTCCCCTGCAAGCACTGAGGAAAAAAAGGTGGCTTACAGTAAATGATTCACGGACTACTTAGGCAAAAACATCAGTGCAGTTGCCTTATAATATTTCTAGGCAACGCCGGGGCTGCTAATGGGGAGTTCATGTGAACCTGGTGTGGTAGCTGATGGGTAATTTTGGGTCAAATGCTGCTGGAGAGCCGGAGGCGCGCGGAGCAGGTGCCACGTGGTGAGTCTGCCGACTGCGCAGTTCGAAGGCAGCTGCTGTGCATGCACAGAGAATTAGCACCACTCTGGCTTGTGCTCTTTTCCCGGTCTTCCTCGGGTTGTCTGTGGAAGGAGCGAAAGATCTCCTTGCTCTTAGACCTGGCTAAAAGGAATGAAGATCCTGCTGCAACATGTGGTATAGAACTGGAGCAGTAAGATAGAGAACATGAGATGTGACTTCCCGAGCTTTCAGGTAGGCTGAGGAGGAGAAGCGGGTCTTTGTTACTCAATTGCACTTCTCAGGAAGGCGGGGTCCCAATTGTGTGGGCTGGAGACTAGTGACTCGGACCGGTGAACGGTCCAGTCTGGCAGCAGCACTGATTGGCAGTTAGCAAACAGCACGGGACTATGTTCTCCTGAAGTTATATATTGTATTTAGTACTCGGGGTGGGAATGATAGGGTTTTTTTTCTCTCTGTTCTATTATTTCTTTAAAAAACATCCTTGACGATACTTTTTGAGGTTTGTCAAGCCTTCAGTGAGTCTTAGGACTAATATTTCAGTAATGAAAGACTAATGCAAAAAGGTCCAAAAAAAGTGGAAAACTTGTACTTTTTTTCTAATCCCAAATGATCGACATCTGATCAAAACAACATTTAATTTTCTTGTGACCAATCAGTACTTAGATTTTACTTAAACTCTGCTGAATTTTACACCATTTGTGGCGTCTTTGGAAAATTGCTTTTAAAAAAAAATATTTGTAGCTTCCTAATAGGAAAAGTTATACATTCTCATTTCCCATGGTAGTTTAGTAGTGGCATTTGAGTTTACCCCAGTGTTCTTCTACCGTTGGTCTGCAAAATAATTCTTTTATTTCCACTGGTCCATAGGTGTAAAAAGAACACTGCACTAGACCACTTACGTGCACCTTAGAGAACAGCACTTAGATGTTTTGCCGCCACTTAAAGCTAAATTCTATACATGGCACTCAAAAAATCAGCGTTGAAAAAAAGCACAATTCTATAGTTAGGTGCCATCTACTCATGTTCGATGAATTACAGATCTAAAAAGAGATTGGTTTTGTGCTAGTCCAGTAAGGTCCTCCAGGGTCATCCCCATGGTTGTTTTCAACATGTCCAGCCAGCAGGTGCTCAAAAAATCAGCGCTGAAAAAAAGTACTATTCTATATGTTACACTTAAAGTTAGGCACAGTTTATAGAATAGCACTTATGCCCGGGAACCGGTCCTAAATTTAGGCATGACCATTTGCATCAGCAAAAATGTGGTATGAATGCCTGCGCCTAAATTTAGACCCTATTGCTCATATTATATAATTAAGTGCATAAGTGAAAGGGAATGCCCCAAATCTGCCCATGACTCGCTTATGACTCACCTGTTTCCATGCCCCCTTTGTTGACTCATGCGTAAAACTTAAGCACAAATTCCGCTCCTAAACTTACACATGTAATATGTAATTGATCTTAATTATCACCAATAATTGTTTGTTAAGAAGCCAATTATCAGTGCAAATTAGCTTGTTATTTAATTAAATTGCCCGGACAAATAAGGTGTGTGACCAAAATTATGTATGCAATTTTTAGCGCTTTTTATACAATTTGGGGGTTAGTACACATATTTATGCTAACTTGTGACAGTGACAACATTCTGTATACTTACACACTCAAGAGATATGTAAATGTGAGTGCCCTGTTATAAGAACATAGAACATAAAAATTGCCAACTTCGTATCAGACCTTAGGTCCATCAAGTCCGGTGATCTGCACACGCGGAGGTCCCACCGGGTGTACCCTGGCATAGATTTAGTCCCCATATCACACTATGCCACTCATAAGGAGATGTGCATCTAGTTTACCCTTAAATCCTAGAACGGTGGATTTCGCAATTACCTCCTCTGGGAGAGCATTCCAGGTGTCCACCACTCGCTGCGTGAAGCAGAACTTCCTGATATTTGTCCTGGACTTGTCTCCCCTCAGCTTTAGTTCACACCCTCCTGTCCGTGTCACATTGGACATTGTAAATAACTGTTTTTCCTGCTCTATTTTGTTGATTCCTTTCAGTATTTTGAAAGTCTCGATCAGATCCCCTCGCAGTCTCCTCTTTCCAAGGGAGAAAGCCCCAGTCTCCTAAGTCGTTCCTCGTAATCCAGGTTCTCCATAGAATCAGAAGAAAATGTGCCCGCCCTTGATGTGACTAAGAGGACAGGAAAAGTTGCCGAGAAAGCACTAGTGAAAACCCACTAACAATGGATAGAACAGCTTTGTAGAGAAATGCAAAAGGCTATGAATGATGTATCAGCATGACAAATACTTGTTGTCAAAGCACCAATGCTAGAATTGCAGAACTTTAATTAAGACGTAAGAAGGACGGAGCTACCGTAAGCAAACTGATGGAGGAGTTGCTGCAGTTTTTTTGGTATGGTGCTTAAGTAGGAAAAACACTCCAGGGTATGCATTGCTGAAACATAATTACAGATATAAGGTAAGTGACAAAATAGCTATTACAGCTAAACAATATACACCTGGAAGAGTCTCACTGTGATGGCACAATGGATGTCTGTCGCAAGAAATGCTGCTTTACAAATTTTGTTTCTGTGCTTTGGCAGATGGAAAGATTTCCCCTATGAAACCAATTAACGTTTTCTGTGGCAAAGTGTGTGCTATTCTATAGCTGCAGAGATATAATAATAATTCTCTGGGGTAGAATGTTACAGAATTGAGAGATATGAAAAATGATATTCAGTGTCTTGGGGTGTATGTGCGTGTAGGTGAGCAAAGAGCCAGAATAAATTAAAACGGAACCAGATAATGAGAGAGTGAAGGTGAATAGCAGCAGCTTACAAATTACGGACCCTTTTCTGAATATCGGTATGGCCATACCCGTAGCCAATCCTTTGAGGAGGAGTAATAAATCCAGTTAGGGGCTTAAGAAATATGGGAGGGGGGAGAGAGAGAGAGGAAGAGCTGACATCCAGAAACTATTCTGATCAATATCAGTATGTAACACGATTTTTGTTCCTGGGCAATAAGGCCCAGATTCTCTAAAAGTGCGTCCCGATTTTAGGCAGCTGTAGGTGTCCTACAGCTGTCTAATCAGCCAATCGGGATGCACGTTTTTTTTAAAAAAAATGCTCCCCAGGCAGGCCGCCTATATTGAAGGCAAGGCCCGCAAGACACCTAGGCCCTGATTCTGTATAGGACGCCCGGGAGAGGCGTCCTATTCAGAATCGGCCTAAACTAAACCCCGATTCTGTAACCGGCGTCCATGTTACAGACGCGGGTTAGAGAATCGGGTTAGATTAGACACGGCCCGCTACACTTATCGCGGCAAGGGATCTCTCTGCCGCTATAAGTATAGCGGGCCGTGGCCCCCTGACTGATCACTGGCAGAAGGGTGCCCAAACCCTCCTGCCCGAAGACGCACCCCCCTCCCCGACACTACCGACCGCCCCCCCCCAGACACTACCGATCGCCCCCCCTGACAATATCGGTCGCTGGCAGGAGGGTGCCCAATCCCTCCTGCCCGAAGACGCACCCCCCCGGTGCTAACAACCCCCACTCCACCAAACCTGTTCTTACAGATGGGTCTTGCACGTCGAGCAAGCAGGCACGCCTCGTCGAAATGAGGCGGGCTCGCCCCTTCCCGGCCCATCCCGCCGAAGCCTAAGGTCTGATTGGCCCAGGCTCTAGAAGCCTGGACCAATCAGGCCTTAGGAATAGCGGGTCCGCCCATCCCTACTAAGTCTAAGGTCTGATTAGCCAATCAGGCCTTAGATTAAGTGGGGATGGGCGGACCCGCTATGCCTAAGGCCTGATTGGTCCAGGCTTCTAGAACCTGGGCCAATCAGGCCTTAGGCTTCGGCGGGATGGGCCGGGAAGGGGCAGGCCCGCCTCATTTCGACGAGGCGTGCCTGCTTGCTCGACGTGCAAGACCCATCTGTAAGAACAGGTTTGGTGGAGTGGGGGTTGTTAGCGCTGGGGAGGGTGCGTCTTCGGGCAGGAGGGATTGGGCACCCTCCTGCCAGCGACCGATATTGTCGGGGGGGATCGGTAATGTCGGGGGGGGGGGTGGTCGGTAGTGTCGGGAGGGGTGCGTCTTCGGGCAGGAGGGTTTGGGCACCCTCCTGCCAGTGATCGGTCAGGGGCCACGGCCCGCTATACTTATAGCGGCAGAGAGATCCCTTGCCGCGATAAGTATAGCGGCCGCGTTTACTTACAATGTAGACCAGCATTTTGCTGGCCTACATTTTTAAGCTTCTCATCTACTAGGGAGACGCGTAGGGCCGCCTAGGTTCAGCCTAAGGCCCGCCTAAGGCCCTTAGACGAGCTTAGGCATCTTGCGGGTCTCCCTAGGTTCCCGGAGGCGCCTTCAGGCCTGCCTGGGGAGCATTTTTTTTTAAAAAAACGTGCATCCCGATTGGCTGATTAGACAGCTGTAGGACGCCTACAGCTGCCTAAAATCGGGACGCACTTTTAGAGAATCTGGGCCTAAGTGTAATTTCCTAATTGCTCATGCCTAAAAACTATACAAAATGTCTTGTTGTTTTCATAAAAGTTTGCATTTGTGATCAGGACGGTCAAATTTTTCAGTTTACATAAATAAACTGAAAATGCAGAATTTTCATCTTTTCATTCTTATAAAGTCATAAAAAGCAACATAAAAATCACAATTAACATTGTATTTATATTGAAGTTATACAAAGATGAGCAAAGAAGATTTAGGAGTGAGTAGTTTTTCGAGATTTGCAATTATATTGTAAGTCTCTTTCATGAATCAGCCCTCAGATGCAGTCTCCCATCATGTTATCATTATATTGTCCTTGGTAGCAGTGTTCGAAGTCCAGTATATCCTGGTGGAAGTGCTCACTTTGCTCCTCTGAGTATGCTCCCATGTTCTCTTTGAATGTCTGAAGATGAGCAACAAGGACATTGACTTTGAGAGACATCCTACAGCCCATTTTACTATAATTCTTCACCAGATTCTCAACCAATTCCACGTAGTTTATGGCCTTGTGATTGCCCAGGAAGCCTCAAACCACTGCGAGAAAGCTGTTCCAAGCAGCTTTCTCCTTCCTAGTAAGCTTCTTGGGAAATTCATTGCACTCCAGGATCTTCTTTATTTGTGGTCTGATGAAGACACGAGCTTTGACCTTTCTCTCAGACAGATTTGGGAAGATGTCTTGAAGGACCTTGAAGGCTGCCGATTCCTTATCTAGAGTTCTGACAAATTGTTTCATTAGGCCCAATTCGATGTGCAGTGATGGCATCAGGACCTTCTTGTGTCCCTGCTGTTGCAAAGGCAGAGATAGCAGGGAAACTTGGTAAAACTGCCTTGGAGACCCATTAGGAATGCCACCGTTTTGAAGTATCCGATGACCTCCCAGCTATACTTATCATACTTCAAGATGCCTAATAAGGTCATGATGCTATTGTAATTCTCTTTGAGGTGCACTGAGTGAGCCAGTAGAAGAGACAGGTACTTGTTCATGTTATAGAACAGCATGGCTTTGATGCTCCTGGATGAGCTGTCAATGAAGAGATGACACTATTCAGGTTACAGAATGGTCACATTGTGGCAGAAGAAGAGCCCACCTTGATTGGTGAAGAAGGTAAAAAAAGCTTGGTGACACATCTTCTGATCTGTGCCTTGCACACTTTCATCTAACAAGTTCCACTGCTTGAGCCTAGACGTCAAAAGCTCAGCATTGAACTTGGTGAGACCATGATCTCTGATCAAGTTGTTGAGGTCTTTTTGGTTTGGATAGTATTGGTTTCTCTCATCAGCTGCACCACTGATAGTGTAAACTCGATCTACAATATCTTCCTCACTCTCTGACTTGCTCTCTTCTGAAGACAGCTGTTTTCTCTCTGGGGGAGTGGGTATGGGGAGCTCAAGGCAATGTGTCACCGAGGTGATGGATGAATGAATGTCCCAATATGTGATTGCAGATGCATGCCTGCCAGTTTGACGTTTGGAAGGGTCCACCATGCAGAAGTAGCAGTTGCTTGAGTGGTCAGTGGGTTCCCGCCAAATTCTTGGGATAGCAAACTTCATGGCTCTCTTTTCCCCTCTGTATCATCCTTTAGAAGAACATATGAAATTGTGGTAATGGAAACAATATATTTATTTCACCTATGCTTAATGTGTACGAGATTCTCGCAACATATTTCATATATGATATATTTTCAAATAACATTGACAATTTAAAAATTTTTAAAAATTAAACATTCTAAGAAATTTCAAAGCAGAAAATTCCACCATCACTGGCGATTTCCCACTGAATATCCTGTTCGGTGGATAGCCCAGCGTCCGGCTATGTCACGCAACATAGCCAGTCACTGTCAATATTCAGCAACTTGCCAGCTAAGTTCAGCCATGTGCTATTTAGCCATCCAAGACCATTCTTTGCCAGCTAAATAGCACTGAATATCGGGCCCATTGTGTCTTCCAAGTTCAATTCAATCAGCCAAAATGAATGGAACTACAGGGTAAGCATCCAATTACTAAAGCAAAATTGAAAAAAGGTGCCCTATTTGGAGGAGTGGCCTAGTGGTTACAACAGTTGCCTCAGCACCCTGAGGTTGTGAGCTCAATTCTCACTGCAGCTGCTTGTGACACTGGGCAGTCACTCAACACTTCATTGCCCTGGGAACAAAATACGTACCTTGTCTAAGATATGTAAACCCCTTTGATTGAAAAAGCGGTATAATGTAAGAGATTTTAAAACAGCATAAAAAAGATTTTAACAGTCAATGGCCAGCTGTATATGTGATCACTTAGAAATTTCATGTGACCTTTCTTATAAGTGGAGTTTAATAACCCTTTTTCATTAATATGTCTTCAAAAATCTCCTTGATAATTTCTTCCTTATTTTCACTTTAATACTGTGACATCTTTATATATGTCCATTCCTCAAGATGAAGCCCTTGATGTGGTCAGCTTGTACCTTCTTGATTTTTGCTATAACTGAACACAGATAACTCAAAGAAATTTTTTTTGTTTTTCAGGTAGCAATGGAGCAACATTTGCTCAAATTTAAGTTGAATTACAGGGCATATTTTTTTACTATTTTGCTCTTCCAAGTTCAGTCACATAGACTAATCCCAAAAAGACCAATCACCCATGGTAGAGTTAAAAATATACAAGATAATATTCAGCTTTTAGCTGTATCCAGATGAATATCTATGTCATTAGCAGCCACAAGAAGTTATTTGGGTGATACCAATGCCTGTAAAGCTCTCTAAGCAAATAATAGCTGCTAGTTTTACAATTCACTTTGCACAGTGTAGTGGGGTCTCTGGCCCTGAACACTTCAGGGTACCATGAATTCATATCCTTATTGATAGGCAGGAAAATCATGCAGGCTACTAGCCTTTTTATATCAAAGAAAAGACCAAGTCTCTATGAAAACAGTTCAGAGACAAGTTTTAACTTTTTTTTCAACCAGCAGTGGTCCCAATTCTTGACAACCTTTACTCTCAGGGTGAGTTCCCAAGATCCCTCATTTCTCATGATACATTCCTTGAATAACATTCCAGCCATTAGTCCTAACTTAGGCAGGTTAATTCAGGAGACTTCTGGCTCCTCTAGTTTAAACAAACTTGGTTAAGACTTCAGGGCAACTTTGGCCTCCAGATTCTTCCTTTCCTAAGCCCCTGGCTTTTGGGCTCTAAATTTTCTCACTTTACCTTTCAGGGCTTTCATTTTAACCCTACTAACACTTCTGTGTCTCCTGTTCTGGATGGGCCCTAACCTCTTTAGTCTTTCTTCATATGAGAGGAATTCTATTCCCGTTATCATCTTGGTCATTCTTCTTTGAATCTTTTCTGATTCCATTGTCTTTTTGAGATATGGTGACCAGAATTGAACGCAATATTCAAGTTAGGGAGAAGAGGAGATAATGGATGCTATGGATGGGCTGAATGGATGGGCCATTTGACCTTTATCTACAGTCATTTGCTCTGTTAGTGTGCCGGAGCAAAAACGTATGTGGGACATTGCTATAAAGAGTGCATTCCCTTTATAGAATCACACTTAGAATTAATTCCCATGCTTAATTTTAGGTGCCAGACCTAGAACATAAGAATAGCTTTACTGGGTTAGACCAATGGTCTATCAAGCCCAGTAGCCTTTTCTCACAGTGGCCAAGCTAGGTCACTAGTACCTGTCCAAAACCCAAGGAGTAGCAATATTCCAGGCTACCGATCCAGGGCAAGCAGTGGCTTCACCCATGTCTTTCTCAATAATAGACTATCCACTCTTACCATAACCTCTGGCAACGCGCTCCAGAGCTTAACTATTCTCTGAGTGAAAAACAATTTCCTCCTATTAGTTTTAAAATTATTTCCCTGTAACTTCAAGTGTCCCTTAGTCTTTGTAATTTTTTATGGAGTAAAATATCAATTCACTTGTACCCATTCTATATCACTCTGGATTTTGTAGACTTCAATCAAATCTCTCCTCAGCTGTCTCTTTTCCAAGCTGAAGAGCCCTAAACTTTTTAGACTTTCCTCATACAAAAGGAGTTCCATCCTCTTTATCATCTTGGCCAATCTTCTTTGAACCTTTTCTAGTGCTGCCATATCTTTTCTTGAGATAAGGAGACCAGAATTGAATGCAATACTCTAGGTGAGCTCGCACCATGGAGCGATACAAGAGCATTCTAACATTCTTGGTCTTGTTAACCATCCTTTTTAAAAATAATTCCTAGCATCCTATTTGATTTTTTGGCCACCTCACATTGGGTGGAAAGTTTAATCGTATTGTCTATGATGACACCCAGATCCTTTTCTTGGACGCTATCCCCCAAGGTGGACCCTAGCATCTGGTAACTGTGATTTGGGTTATTCTTCCCACTGTGCATCATTTTACATTTGTCCACATTAAATTTCATCTGCCACTGGGATGCCCAGTCTTCTAATTTCCTAAACTCTGCCTGCAATTTTTCCTTGGGAGTGGAATAAGCTTCTGGGATATTTACGACAGCAAACAAGTTTGAGTTTTAAGAAAATGTTGAAGAAATACCTTTTCTGTAAGATGAAATATGGGACTTGAGCTCTAGTTTTTTGATGTGAGGCGCTGGTAGCCTCTTTGTAATTTTAGGAGGCTTTACATTATCATTATTATGTTTTATTGATGTTCTATCTGTTGTAATGTATGTGATTCTGTTTATGTATGTAATTTATTGTGACTCGCTTTGGGAAAGGCGGGGTATAAAATAATTACAAATCCGCATGTGTTTTAACAACTTTGAACCGTTTGGTGTCATCTGCAAATTTAATCACCTCACTCGTCATTCCAATTTCCAGATCATTTAGAAATAAGTTAAATAGCACCGGCCTAGTACAGATCTCTATAGCACTTCATTGTTTACTTGCCTCCACTGAGAAAAAATGACAATTTAACCCTATCCTCTGTTTTCTATCCGATAACCAATTCCTAATCCACAACTGAACTTTGCCACCTATCCCATGACTCTTTAATTTTCTCAAGAGCCTCTCATGAGGAACTTTATCAAAAGCTTTCTGAAAATCTACATATACTACATCATCCAGCTCACCTTTATCCACATGTTTATTCACACATTCAAAGAAGTCAAGCAAACTGATGAGGCAGATCTCCCTCAGCTGAACCAATGCTGACTCTGTCTCATTAAATCATGTTTGTGTACATGTTCCACAATTTCATTTTTTATAATTGTTTCCACCATTTTGTTCGGCACTGAAGTCAGGCTTACTGGTCTGTAATTTCTCAGATCTCCCCTGGAACACTTTAAAAACTGGCGTAACATTGGCCTCCCTCCAATCTTCAGGTACTATAGACAATTTTAGAGATAGGTTACAGATCACTAAAATCAGGTCAGCAATTTCATGTTTGAGTTCTTTTAGTACCCTGGGATGTATACCTTTTGGTCCAGGCGATTTAACACTTTTTAACTTGTCAATTTGGCTTAGTACATCTTTCAGATTCACTGAGATTTCTTTCAGTCTCTCCACATAATCACCCATGAAAACCATTTCCAGTTCAGCTAGATCTCTTACATCTTCTTCTGTAAAGACCAAAGCAAAGAATTTATTCAGTCTCTCCTCTATGGCTTATCCTCCCTGAGCGCCCCTTTTGCTCCTTGATCATTCAATGGTCCCACAGATTCCCTTACAGGTTTTCTGCTTCTGATGTACCTAAAAAAATTGTTATGAGTTTTTTGCCTCTTTTGCAAGTTTCTCTTCATATTCTTTCTTAGCTTTCTTTATCAATGCTCTGCATCTAACTTGTATCTCTTCTTATTTTCTTCATTTGGATCTTATTTCCATTTTTTAAAGGATTATTTTTGGCTCAAATATCCTCATTCATTTCACCTTTTAATCACGCTGGCTCTTGTTTCCTATTCTTTCCACCTTTGTTAATACGTGGAAAACATCTGGTCTGGGCTTCCACAATAATATTTTTAAATAACATCCACGCCTGGTTTACAATCCTAACCTTTGCAACTGATCCTTTTAGCTTCTTTTTAATCATTTTCCTCATTTTATCATAGTCGCCATTTTGAAAATTAAATGCCTGTACAGTAGATTTATTTTGTGACGTCACTCCTGGTATTAGCTCAAATTTAATCACATTATGATCACTGTTTCCCAGTGGACCAAACACAGTTAACTCTGTACTATGCCTTGCATTCCACTAAGGGCCAAATCTAAAATAGCTCTCCCTCTTGTCGGTTCCCGGACCAGTTGCAGTCATTTATGACGTCTAGGAATTTTACCTCCCTAGCACTCCCTGATGCAACATTTAACCAGTCAATGTTGGGGTAATTGAAATCACCCAGTATTATACTGTTGCCCAATTCTCCAGCTTACACCTGCTGGAACCTGTAAATGCTGGTGCCCAGGTTAGGTGAGCTGAGGCCATATTCCATAATAACATGTGCAACTTTTCAGAATGCCCCAAAATTCCTGATGTTTTATTTTGTTCCACTATGTTTTAGTTTATCTATTGTTCCCTGAAGGTGACATTGTTGCCGAAACTTGGATCCTAGTTGGGACTTTCCTGGATTCCAAACTTGGGACCTTATATGATCTTCTTGATCAAGGACTTTTGTTGGACAATTATTGTTGCTTTAATAAGTGTAACTGGTGGTTGGTATAGACATCTCTCTTGCCTCTTTTGTTCTTCATTCCAAAATTCCCATGGCCATGCCTCCTTTTGATTTATATTCTAGTAGAGTTAAGTGCCATGCCTTTAAGAATAGTGCCCAGTCAGTTGTAATGAGCGCCTTAACATCAGTAATCGGTTGTTAGCACCTAGGTTATGGTGGTTAAGGGTTCACTACTCGATTAATTTGCATATGTACAAATTTGGGCATCATAAATAGAATCCGGGGGGGAATATATGCCAATGTTAGAAAAAGGTCACTGTCATGTTTATTTTAGAGATTATTCTGGATATTTTATTGTAAACTGCTCAGAATTGTAGAGGTAGTGGTCTATAAATTTTTTAAATAAATAAATAGAATTCTGAAGGTCTACATGTGTAACTGGTACCTAAATGTTGTGCTTATTGTAATTTATAGAATTACCTTCATAGCACAGGGATGCAGCAAGATTGGTTACTGAACTTAGCCAGATGGTGGCAATATTCAGTCTGCTATCTTACCACAAAATCTTAGCATACTGTTCTAAGCTATACAGAGAAATTATCCAGAAAGTGGACTGAATGTTGCCACTCTGCCAATAGGTTCTGGGGCTTTTCAGCACTGGCCACTCCATGCACTATGGCTCTGAATATCCAATTATATTTTTGACCACTGTAGTCAACATAAACAAAATACTGACTTTGGAGACAAGATGGCGCTGTAATTGGACGTGCAGGAGGAAGCTCCGTTCGAGTAGCGACTTCGCTTGAATAGCGATGGTGAAGCAGAAGGGCAAGCCACGTACTTACCCAGCTGAGGCGGCTGCCTCTCTGGCTTTGGGTCAACGTAGGCTACAGGAATTCTTTCTGCCGAAGGAACAGAATTTTCAGGAACAGGAGCATGCAGTGGAGGAAGAATCTGCTCGTTGCTTCGACACCTCACTAAGCCCCAAACAACACAAGACTCCCAATCAGCCTGGAGGTGGAGCGCAGTCGGGGAGTGAAGTTTCTAATTCCGAAGAGGTTAATGTGACTTCCTCTAACGCTGGGACGTTGCCTGCTCTCTCACTGGGATTAATGGGACACCCAGTGGCAGCACTCTGTTTAGGAGCAGAAGGAGGAGACCCAGTGGAGAATTTTCCCTCTGGAGCAGACACTGGAAGCTCTGAAGGCCTACCAACTGCTGGTATGAGAACTACCCAGAAGCTGAAGAAGAGACCTGAGAAAATTACCTTAGGGGTCGTGTGGGACGCTGTAACTTTACTGGAAGCTGAATTGACTGCTCGACTAGATAATGTTTTACAGATTCCAGAGCAGATTAAAGACCAGGTAAAGCAATCGGTGGATTTAGTCTCTAGCATTGAGGCTCGAGTTCAGCAGTTAGAGGGAACATCTGAGAAAATGCAATCTTTTCAATCAGTCGTGATTAAAGATAATTTGAATACCCATCAAAAGCTGGACAGACTAGAAAATTATGAATGCAGGTTGAATTTGAGATTTTGAATTTTCCACAATCACCAATGTTATCACCTGTTTAACCCTTTCAGGACCATAAGGATCGTAGGCCAATTTTTGTGGTTTTGACGACATTTTTATGGTAAAAAGGGCTTGCAGATGCCAAAAAAATGATTTTTTTTGTGAAATATCATTATTTTTTTTAAAAAAAATCAAACTTCTGGCTTATGGACAGTGTGGCAAGTGAATCTTCTCGTCAATCTGGCAACGACGCTAATGAATGAATGTCGGAACCAGTTTGTTTACATAAAGGCAGTATCATATGGAATCCGTACATATCAAATTTAGAACTGTAGACTATCCCAATCAAAATTTATAGGATTTTAAAGTTATGGGACAAATATGTCCCTTGGTCCTGAAAGGGTTAAATGTTGAAGAAATATCTAAGAGAGACATTACAAATATCTTCTGATTCAATCCCTCCAATGACTAAAGCATTTTATGTGAACTCTGGTAGCCCGCTGGTTATTTTAGTTAAAGAACAGAAATTAGAAGCCAATTTTGATCTTACTGGCTTTTTAGAGGATTATAGAAAAGTAGTGGCTATGTCTACCTTAATTGCATCCTTTGCTCTGGAATTCGATAGGAATTGGATACTTCGATTGTATTTTCGCTTTAAGAATGTAAAGTTTCTGGGTCAGTCAATAATGATTTTTCTTGACCTTTGTAGTGTCACGCAACTGAGAAGGAAGGCCTTTTTGGCACTCAAACCTCAGGTGCTGGAGCTCAAAGGGGTGTTTTTCTTCAATTTCAATGTAAATGTATAGTTAAAATGAGTGATAGAACGTAGGTATTTTTGGACCCAGGTCATTTAAAGAATTTTTTAGAGGCAAAGCAACCTCCAGTTCCTATAGCTGTATCCACCTCCTCTGATTGTGATGTTAATCTCTTGATATAAAAATGATTCCTAAATGGTTCTGAAAAAGAAAAAAACTTTGTTTTGAAATTATGTTTGTTTTCTTTCCTCCAAGCTTTCTGTAATCTTGTCTCCTCTCCATTTATTTCTTTTTTCTTTAAATTGAGGTAAATATAGAGTTACACTTTTGTTTTATTGTCTTAACTAATTGCTACTGGAGTTTTTCTAGTGTAATCTATTTTCTTTATCAAGTGTAAACTTGTAATATTTGAAAATTGCATTAAAAAAAATACTGACTTGGGCACCTGGATATTGACCTCACAATGATCACAATACACTGGGCCTCAAGATCTCTCTATCTGGCCTGCTGTTAATGTTCCCTGCATTTGTCAGCCTCTGAACAGCATATGATCCAGTGAAAAAACATTATCTCTTTGTATTGGACAGAGCAAGAACAATTTTGCACGGGAAGATGTGGGAAATGGAGTCAGTCTTGGCAAAAACTCCGGAATAGCTAGCCAAAAGCAAGTTTACATGCACCAGTACTTTTTAATATCAATGAGAATGATCAACGGATCCACACCGGCATGGTCTTATCTGCCCAATGACTGATGTACTGCTGTCCATGGATTGATTAAGTGACTGGCTCTCAATAAATCAGTGAATGCCAATGCAGCTAAGATGCAAATACATCTCTTACTTCTGGGACCATAAGGCCAGCAGACAAGTCAACATCCTCTGGAATGAGATATTGTCCGTCTTCTGCTGGAATCCTGTTTATCTTGGAAGGACACTGGATAATACATGTGGAGAAGACCAAAGACAAAGTTAGTGCCCGGAACAACATATTTAGAATGTTTGCAGACTCAAAGTAAACACTTACTCAGCAATTCTAAGAGGCAGCATGCTTTCTGCTACTTGACAGCTGAATGCACATATCTGGCCCGTGCTAAACATCGTCATTCTAACAAAAGGCAAGGGAGGCGTCTCTTCAACCAACGATCAAGTCTTTATCCAAACATGGATCCAAGTTTTGGTGTATCGAAGACGCCTAACTCAGGGGACACTTTGCTAAAGTGCTCAAGATGCACTGAGGACAAAATCACTCTTGTGCAAGCAAACATCAATGCACAGAGCGGTGCAAATGCATCTAGAGCACTTTAGCAAAGTGTGCCCTGAGGTAGGCGTCTTCAATACGCCAAAACTTGGATCCTTGTTGGGACCACTGGTTTGAATAAAGACTTGATCATTGGTTAAAAAGAGAGACGCCTCCCTTGCCTTTTGTTAGACTGTCTATATCCTAAGGTGAGGTGTTCTTCTTTTTGCCTCCATGCTCAATATCAGCGGTCACACTACATTGCAGGATGTCTAAAAAACAACAAATGTGAAAAACCTATATATTCCCCAGATATCAGAAGGGAGCTTTCAAGTGGCTCCCTTGGATTTACACAATTATTTCTAGCTATTTCAATGATAAGAACATAAGAGTTGTAGTCAGACCAATAATAATAATAACTTTATTCTTCTATACCGCCACAATCTTGCGACTTCTAGGCAGTTTACAATCAAGAGTGCTGGACATTCAGCGAAATACAATAAGTAGATATTCAGAGGAAATACAGAGATCAGAGACCTCAGGAGGCAATAGTATAGAAGGGTCCATTTAGTCTGGTATCCTATTTCCAACAGTGGCCAGTCCAGTTTACAAGTACCTGTCAGGTTCCCCAAAAGTATCAAGAGTCTATGCTATTTAACCCCAGGGATTAGCAGTAGTTTTCCCCAGGTCTACCTTAATAATAGCTTATGGATTTTTCCAGGTAATATGTAGAAATAAAACAAAAACATAAAGGAAAAAAAAATATCTTTTTTATTGGACTAACTTAATGTAGTTTATGATTAGCTTTCAAAGGTAAACCCTTCTTCCTTAGGTCAGAAATAAGCAAATGTTGACCAAGTCAGTATATACATCAGAACATAAGAATATAAGAATAGCCTTACTGGGTCAGACCAATGGTTCATCAAGCCCAGTAGCCCGTTCTTACGGTGGCCAATCCAGGTCATTAGTACCTGGCGAAAACCCAAGGAGTAGCAATATTCCATGCTACCGATACAGAGCAAGCAGTGGCTTCCCCCATGTCTTTCTTAATAACAGACCATGGACTTTTTCTCCAGGAACTTGTCCAAACCTTCCTTAAAACCAGCTGCATAAGGGAAATAAAGGCCTAGATTCACTAAACTCACCGATCGTGTCCTGATTATGTCCTGACCAGTTTGCAATCGTTCCCCGACCCCGACCCGATTCACTAACCTTCTGGCCGATCAATCTCCCACCCGATCTGATACGCCCATGCAATTGAGAAGAAATGGCATGCATAAGTAGGAAGGCAGTGATTCACTAAGCAGAAGAAGAAACACCAATTGGATCTGCCAATCCGAAATGAAGCGACTGCTGAGAACCAGTCGCTACTGTCCTTGCCGACTCTCCTGCTTTCTGCCGCCCTGAAATCCCAGTATCGAAATATAAAATAAAACTATACATATGCATCTTCATTTTTATATATTGTGCAAAAAGTGCAGTGTGAGCCCATGTTTTTAACCCGCGGGTTTAAAGCGGGGATGCACAAGGCGTGTTCTGTTCCGTAGTCTGGCTGCAAAGCATGTTCTGTTCCATTCTGGTTGTACAAATTGAAATAATTCCTGAAATGTCCACTCGTGGGACAAGCAAGTAAACTTCAGCCACCCCTCCCTCTTTGTTTTTACCTCACTTGTGCGGCGAGCAAGCGCATGTGTGGATCGCATCTACAGCCAATGAGGATGGTCTGCGCATGCGTCTGGATCGCTCTGTAGCGATCCTTGGTGTCACGGTGGGGCGTGCATCCAATCGGAAAATATGCATGAGGACTCTTTGTTGAATCGATCATTCAGCAGGACTCGGCCAAGAATTGCCCAACAACGATGCAGCTCGGTGAGTTTAGTAAATCTTGGCCAAAGCATTTCAGTGGTAGTTGGAGACAAAGAGATGTCAAAGCAGTTTGAATTTCTTTGTAGTGGGAAAGAAATCCAAGATCTTTGTTAAGTAGGAGGCAGAGAGGTGTCAAAGCAGTTTAAATTGCTTTGTAATGGGAAAGAAAGCCAAGGTCTTTGTTAAGTAGGGGCCTGTGATTTCACTTCCTTCGTGTTCCCATTCCTATTCTAATCTCTTCTATCTTACCCCTACTCCCCACCATTATTTCCATGATTTAAGCTCTGCCCTCCTCATTAACCCTTCAAATAGCTACAGTACATTCCCATAACCTTTTCTATGTAATATTTTGGATTAAATCTTCAAATGTCCACTCTGCTTCCTTCTGTATTGACCACTGTAATATTTCCGACTCCTGCTATATTCTTTTCTGTTTAACTTTGCCATGATAGTGACAACATGAAATGCTGTACCCAAATAAAAGTCAAATAAAGTAAAATTTGAAGCATTATAACCCATGAAAACAAAGCTTCAACAAAAGGAAATGCAGTAGCACCCAGGTGTTATTTAAATCACAATATAAAAATCGACAGGACAAATTTTAAGACTGGAAAGGATATTGAGGTGAATAGCTAGTTTGTAAAAATGAATGAATATAAAGCACTATGAAGCTTAAGCAGAAAGCACCAGATTCTTTAAATGGTACTTAAATTTGGGTACTGAAAAAGTTGTCATAGAATACTATTCTATATAGAGCACTACAAGTTGAGCCCATTCCAAGTATTTATGCCAGCTGGAACCTTGTGTAAATGCTGGTGCCCAGTTCTTGGCACTGGAGTGTGAGAATGGTGCTATTCTATAACTTTGTACACAGATTTTTAGCATGTCCCCTACCACACACCTGGCCATGCCTAGGGTTGACCATATGGCTCCAGAAATAGGAGGATGGATTGAGACATCCAGGTTTTACTTCCATTATAAGCAATGGAAGTGAAACCCGGATGTCTTAATCTGTCCTCCTTACTTCCATTGCTTTCAAGAGAAGCTAAACCCGGATTTCTCAATCCATCCTCCTATTTCTGGAGCCATAGAGCAGCCCCAGCCATGTCTCCTTGTTTTTTTACTTAAAAAAATGTGTTTTTTTTTTTTTTTTTTTGTTTTTTTTTTTTTTAGAAATCATAAAATCAAAGTGAAAGCAAAACTGTATTCAAAATACTATATAATACATCAAGAATGAGCAAAGAAAATAATCTTGATATCTATTATAAAGGGGAAAAGACCTCAAATACCCCCATGCCCAAAGCTCATGGCTTAACTCAAGGGCACATCGGGGGCAAAAAGTATTATCATAGGTCTAAAAACACCTTCTTTTGTATTAGTGTGCAAAAAGTGCAAAAAGCAAAAAACTTATTGTGTTTAATAATATTTAACAAGTACACTATGCTGTTATCCAAACAAGCCCTGTATTCAAGCGGACTGATGGCAATATCCAGAAAAATGGATATGTTAGTGAGGAGCAACCAATCTTCATTGCCAAGTCCCAGTTATTATACTCAAGCCAGCCAAAGTTCAGTATTCAGGATAAGATGGAAGACAAACCAGCTGCAGAGACAGAGTACTCGCTCTGCTATTTCCGCCAGTTGAGTGGAAAAGAAATATGTCTATTGCGACATAAAAAGGCATTTATCTGTAATCCCAATGGTGGCCTCAACCGTTTCACCAGTCGGCTTCATCAGGGGCTTTACCAAGTAGCATTTGATCTTAAAGCACGCTGGTAATGAAAAAAACTTCTCGGCTTGGAAACGAAGGAACTCTTGCGTGTCGCAACGGACGTATTTCTTTTCCACTCAACTGGTGGAAATAGCAGAGCTGTCTCTGCAGCTGGTTTGTCTTCCATCTTATCTTGAATACTGAACTTTGGCTGGCTTGAGTTGGCAATGAAGATTGGTTGCTTCAAACTAACATATCCGTTTTTCTGGATATTGCCATCAGTCCGCTTGAATACAGGGCTTGTTTGAATAACAGCATAGCACACTTGTTAAACCTTATTAAACACAATAAGTTTTTTGCTTTTTACACTATTTGCACACTAATACAAAAGAAGGAGTTTTTAGACCTATGATAATATCTTTTGCCCCCGATGTGCCCTTGAGTTAAGCCATGAGCTTTGGGCATGGGGATATTTGAGGTCTGTTCCCCTTTATAGTAGATATCAAGGTTATTTTCTGTGCTCATTTTTGATACTTTATTGAGAAATGACACAGCAAACAGGTGCAAACAACAAATCAAAACTCCCACTGGACAAAAGCATGAAAATAATATACAATGCACCCCTCACAGATACAACAAGTTAGCCATGTCTCCTTTTGAGTTACGCACTTGACTAGGGGATTAGGTATGTACGAATCTCTCTCATGAATATTCATTGTGGGTATCCTTAGTGGTGTGGTAAGGGGGGCTCTAGGGGGGCACCAACACCCCTCCTCCTCTACACCCTCACCTCTTCCCATTCATCCCCTCCACACATATCTCCCCTTCCCCTATACCTCTAGTGGGCATTGTTCGCGGCAGTAAAGAACATGCGCTTCACGACCCCGTTGGCTCTCCCGCCGACGCCACTTCTGGGTGCTGTGCATGGGAAGTGATGTTAGAGGGAGAGCCAACGGGGTCATGAGGAGCACACTGTTGACCCCCGTGAGCAACAACTTCAGCTAGAGGTATGGAGGAAGGGAAGGGGGGGGGGCGCATGGCAGGCGGGATCGGGGATGGAGCGGGGGGGAGGTGGAGATGAGGTTGGGGGATGGGCGCCTCCATCTCGGGTGCCTCTCACCCCCACTACGCTACTGGGTATCCTGAAAATCTGACTGGCTGAGGTTCCTCCAGAACCAGGTTTGGGAATCACAGCTCTACATGGTTTGCTTTGCACCCAGGAGTTCTTTGGTGATCAACCCTTTTAGCAGTATTGTTTAACATCTACATTGCTCCAGTTTGTTATTTACGGAAGGGCATAAGTTACTGATTGCACACTGATTTTCAGTTCTTTGTCCTTCCAACTGGCTTCATGGAAGCAACTTTGGAGTTGATATCTTTGTATATAAGAACTGTTAAAAAACCATGAATTTCAAATTAGTGCTGAATGTTAGCAAACCTGAGGTAGAATCTCAGTTCAAAATTTACCATTTCATTTTGTGATTGAAAGCTGTGCTAGTCCCATTTTTATACAAGTAAAAAACAATCCAAGAGTCTTGATTTGACTCTAGTTTATCTATGAAGCTACATTACAGTGTTAGTTAAAAAAAACTCACTTTGTAAAACTTTGGATAGTAGGGCATTTAGCTTTATTTAACTTTTGTATACTTTATTCAGTACCTTGGTCATTTCAATACCTTGATCATTATAACAGGTAATACAGGCAGTCCCCGGGTTATGAACGAGTTACGTTTTTAAAGCTGTTCATAAGTTGGATTTGTATGTAACTCAAAACTTGTAGATTTTAAGATTCCTGCTGCTTACCTCTGCTCCCAGGTGACAAAAGGGCCAACTGTCCCTACCAGTGTTCCCTACTAAGGTACAGCATGGACAAACCACACATCTGTTCTTAAATGTGGCCATGCATGGAGAAATATAGGAGTCTATTGCCACTGGAAACACTACTCAGTGAAATCAAATGAAGCTGCAACTGCGTTCTTAAGTAAGAGTCGTACTTAAGTCGGGTGTCTGTAACTCGGGGACTGCCTGTATTTGAATCTCCTAAGATCTTCACTATGACTCCTTCAGACATTTCAGAACTATGAAGCTCGAGTATTAATTAGGGCCTGTCAAAATGATCACGTCAGCCAGTATGGTTTGCTCTGCACTGCTTTCCAGTCTTATGGAGTATCCATTTTAAAATGATATAACCTTGCTTAAAAGGTCTCAATAAGCAAGATGCCACTATGCATTGTTCATCCCTTAATGTCTATCACCAGTGCTGCTCGATTTGCTCGATGTGCCTACCTTTCATCCGATTCATTTCGTGCAGTGCCTGGCTCCACTCTCTGAAATTCCCTACCGAACAGTTTAAGAATATTCAGACACCTTATGACGTTCTGCAAGCAGCTGAAAAAAAGGGTATTTATTCCAGCAGGCATTCTCTAGTTATTGCCTTGGTTACAATGCTATTAGAGCAGGACTAACCTAGTTCCAGCTATTGATTCACCCACCACTGTGCAATGATTTTGGCAGTAACTTTAGCGATAGAGAAGCTTGCTTTATTTTATTTGGTCGCAATATTTAACCCGTGGCAGCGTTCATGTAACTTCATGCATAGCAGGGAAAAGAGAGTTCTGCGGTACTCTCTCTCTTGGCTCCTCTTACCATATGGCTCCAGAAAAATGAAGACGGATTGAGATATTCAGGCTTTACTTCCATTTAAAGCAATGGAAGTAAGGAGGATGGATAAAACATCTGGCTTTTACCCTCATTGAAGTCATATGATAACCCTACTCTTACTCCACAAGGGGTGAAATTTTCTGCTGTGAGAGGCTTGGTGTTTCTTACAATGGGCTAGATTCACGAACCTGCCTGATCAGGCCCGATCTGGGCAAATCCGATGAATTCTTAAACGCCAATATGCAGATGGGGGCGATTGGAGGAACACCCCCATCTGCCTGCCTGTAGATGGTCTGCGCCTGTGCTGGACCTCTGGGCCGGCAGAGGTTTTTTTTCTTCTTTTTTTCTAGGGCAGAGGGAATGTGAAACTGGCAGAGAAAGCCGGGCCATGCCAGCGGCTTAATATTCTTTTGCGGGATGCCTTTACTTTCTCCCCGGGCCAACACCACACAGGCCAAGTGCCCCTTGGTTTTATCGGTGGGGTCTGCTCCCATCACCGAGTCACACAAGACACCCAAGTTGGTAAAGCCATCTGCGGCGTAGCCAAAACTAGCAGCCAGGAAACCGAAAGCTGTGCCCAGCAACTTCAGGCTGCCACTGAAAACACCCCCATGTCAGCAGAAGCATAGATTATTGTTTATTTTTTTTAACTGAGCCTGTGGTTTTAACCCGGAACACTGTAGGTTAAAACCATGGGCTCGTAGTATGGGGCAGAGCAGGACGGCATTCGGGAGACATGGGGCAGAGCAGGGTGGTATTTGGGGTGAGCAGGCAGGAGACAAGAGATCTGGGCAGAGCAGAAGAGATTGCAGGGAAGAGAGCAGGGTCGGAAAGACGTTTTTGACTGTTCCCCAGCAGCTACTTCTTCAATTGATCGGCCAGCACAGTCGGATGTGAAATTTTGTGTTGTGAATCGTGTCCCTGCCTACTTTACATGCGTTTCACCTCATTTGCATGCATGGATTTGAAGTGGATCGCAGGAGAGGTAAGTGAATAGTGCAGGAGGGAAATCTGATTGCAAAGGGGCCGCAAACTGATCACTACACGATCGGATCGGTTTGCTTTGTGAATCTAGCCCAATGTGCTTTAAAGAGTAGATTCACTCTAGCTCGTAGGTCCTTCCTTCTATCAACTGTGTTATGAGTTTGTTTGCTCTAAGACTGCTCATAAATTAAGTACTGCTCATTCAAAGCTTTTTTAGCTTCCTTACCAGCTTTAGTTCTCACAGCTATTATGGGGCAAGAGCACTACACTAATCTCTGTTTATTTGATGTTTGATATAATTACACTTTATTAATTTTGCACTGTTTTTACACTATAGTGTATTCCCATGATGGTGTGCGGCTAAATTGAGTATTGCTCTCTCTCTGGAAAAGCCTGAGTACTGCCGGTACTGGGCAGACTTGCACGGTCTGTGTCTGTATATGGCCGTTTGGTGGAGGATGGGCTGGGGAGGGCTTCAATGGCTGGGAGGGTGTAGATGGGCTGGAGTAAGTCTTAACAGAGATTTCGGCAGTTGGAACTCAAGCACAGTACAGGGTAAAGCTTTGGATTCTTGCCCAGAAATAGCTAAGAAGAAAAAATTTAAATTGAATCAGGTTGGGCAGACTGGATGGACCATTCGGGTCTTTATCTGCCGTCATCTACTATGTTACTATGTTAAGCATAGCACCTGGGGTTCATTTGAACTTCCAATGCATTAGTACTTATAACCTCACACTGAGGATACACTTCATTTATAATAATTTGGTTGATATTTTGAGACTGCAGCGCTCCTTCCCTGTATATTTAGCCAAGTCTGCTCTGTGAGTGTCTTTCAAGTGCTTCAGCATTATAGGCCCTATGCTATAGTATGTTCTCCCTATCCATCTTTGTTCAGAACAGTCATGTGAAAAAGGCAAACCTAAAGGCATTCTTATTTATAGATGCCTTTTCAAACCAATAGGCCTCTAGAAACGAACTCAGAAGTTAAGTGACACCTACCCTATATATTCCCTCAGCCTCTCCTCTCCTACCTTATCATGGAGTTCTTCCTCCTTTTATATATGTCTTATTATTTCTTTTATAATTTTATTACATAAGAACATAAGAAGTGCCATCTCCGGAACAGATCCTAGGTCCATCAAGTCCGGCAATCCACACACACGGAGGCCCCGCCAGGTGTACCCTGGCATAGTTTTAGTCCCCATATCACTCTAAGCTTCTCATAAGAGATGCGCATCTAGCTTACCCTTACCTATGTCACCTTAAGCCACTCATAAAGAGGTGTACATCTAACTTACCCTTAAACCCTAGAACGGTGGATTCCGCAATTACCTCTTCTGGGAGAGTATTCCAGGTTTTCACCACTCGTTACGTGAAGCAGAACTTCCTGATATTGAAAGCTTCTTTAGTGCTACTAGTGACTGGGTAGTCAATTCAGAGCAGTTTACCTGAGCTTCAATAATGGTGTTATAATACATGAGCTCCGAAGAGCTTTTATAATGGTGTTACAATACATGAGCTATGAGTTATGAGCTTCTATAAATATGTTACGATACATGAGCTTCAGTATTGGTGTTACATTACATAAGCTGTGATATATGAGCTTTAGTTATGGTGATGCAATACAATACAAGAGCTACGATGAGCTTCTATAATGATGTTACGAAACATGAGCTTCAGTAATGGTGTTACAATACATGAGCTACGATATATGAGCTTTAGTAATTTGATTTTATTGTAAATCACTTGGCAAGTTTATTCTTAGGTGGTATGTAAATTTTTCATAAACCTGAAACTTACATAAGAACATACGAATAGCCTTACTGGGTCAGACCAATGGTCCATCAAGCCCAGTAGCCCTTTCTCACGGTGGACAATCCAGGTCACTAATACCTGGCCAAAATTCAAAGAATAGCAACATTCCATGCTACTGATCCAGGGCAAGCAGAGGCTTCCCCCATGTCTTAACAATAGACTATGGACATTTCCTCCAGGAATTTGTCCAAACCTTTCTTAAAATCAGCTACGCTATCTGCTTTTACCACAACCTCTGGCAATGCAGTCCAGAGCTTAACTATTCTCTGAGTGAAAAAATATTTCCTCCTATTGGTTTTTTTTTTATGTTCAATAATGTTTATTAGAATTTTCGATAAACAGAATACAAAAAGTCAAACAAGAAAGACATTTTCAATCTTGCAGTAGGATAGAGAATTTCAGCGGTATCCAGGGACATCTTATTACATAACCTCCTATTGGTTCTTAAAAGTATTTCCCTTGATTCACTTTTGGAGCCACTGAAGTGTACTGCAAAACACATAGCCATCTTACCATGTCAAAAGAAAAGGGCTACCATCTTTGAATTTTTTTTCATTTAGGCTATCAGCTGTGTCAGGTGATGAGCCCCTTCCCTCAGCCAGTCCTTACAGACCATTATTACCATACTATCACTGTACAAGCATGGATACTTTCCTAGCCTTTTCCTGACACTTTCACCTATTATAAAGGGATAGGATAGAGTATAAGGAAAGAGTGGTAAGGTACAGTTCCCATGAGTTTGCCTGGAATGAAAATAAAATTCATTTTTAACTTCTAAAGAAAATAGTGGGAGCCAGGCTGCCACTAGGGAAGCTGCTCAAGCTTACATGGGCTGTAGGTTGGAGTGAATGTATTTGGGACAGAGCCCTTGGGAAGCTAATGAAACCTGCATATGTGGGAAAGTGATAATCTTTTGGGGTGAAGCCTGAAGCAGAATATATGGATGTTCATGGGAAGGAGGCAAGCAGGCCATTTGCCTGCCCTTGGCAGAATGGCCCATAACAAGAGGGTAGGTTGACTCTGCCTTATGCATCTCCAAATTATCTTTTATTGGGACCATCCAAAGAACTTGTAGGTATTTCAAAAGAGTAGGAATGGGGGAGGGGGAAATACTGTATCCCCTTTTACAGAAGTAAAATAGTTGTAAAAGCCAGCTATTTGGCTACTGTGCAAATGAATTATGGTTTCCCTGTTCTATTATGTTCAAACTATGTAAGAAGCAAAGCCCCCGTGTTCTTGCTATCAGGTATCAATGTACTTCAATAACAAGAGAGGGGTTGTAGAGTAAAAGCAGTATCCTAATGTTTGGGAAATACTTAAAGTGAAACGTAATTGGGTCAGTATTTGGAACTGCTACCAGTGAAAGCTGAGCGTTTCGAAACAGCACAAATGGAGGCCCAGTCCTCTCCTAGAGTAACTCACTTTTCTTTCACATTTAAAAAGTGAGCACAAACTTATTAAACTGTGCACTTGATGTAACCATCAGCTTCTTCCACCTATTATACCTAGATTTGAGGTTTATGAGTTCGGCTGGTAGCTCATAGAGGAATTGCAATAGCTGATAAAACCTGCCTCTCTGTAGGCTGCAAGCTGACCTCATCTGATGTAAAACACATCTACCACAGATGAGAAAATGCAATCTACTGTCTATTCTTCACACAAGGTGCAACTGCTGTACAGGAAACACATGCTGAATGGTATTCCGCAGTAACCCTTTTTTAAACTGTTGACTTTCAAGAGATTAGTATGCGGCCTACAGGATGTCCTTCCTGTCAGCTACTGATTCACTTATCCATGCTCTCATTTGATTACCTGTTAAAACAGCATTTGAAGCACATTACATTTAAAATATAAGTAATAAAATATAATCATGATAAAATGTGAAGGCACTTTTTCTAAAAATCATAAATGATGCCAAGGGTAGCATACAAAGAACGCAGTTTTATGAATTCATGCGACTAGGAACAAATTAAAATGTTTATGTCCTAAACTACCTCCAAAAAAATTTCTTAAATCAAAATTATGAAGAAAGAGTAAAAAAAATGATTATTATTTATAAACTACTCTTGAAAACAAAGGGGTCGATATTCAAAGCAATGGATCCAGTCAGGTTAAATCACATGTTCCAGGCTAACTGGTAATTTTCGGCGATACCTAACCAGTTAGTGCTGATGAAAATACCTGGTTAGCCCTGAAATGAAAACTGGCTATTTTTTGGTGTGGGGGGAGTGATCTGGGGGTAGAGTGGACATTTGGATGGTTAAATGTTGACATTCAGGCCCAGATTTTATTAACAGTGCCTAAATAGTCTGGCACCTAACAGAATCATTGCTATTGGTGCCTAAGAAAAATCGTAGGCACTGGTAATGTAGGTCAGGGTTTTGAAGGTGTACCAGCAGAGGCATAATTAGGTGGGGCACAAGGGGGAGCAGTTGCTCCCCCAAACAGATTTTTCAAAGAAAGTGGTGCTTATGCACCTGAGGTGTCCCATACTACTTTCTCCTGCCGCTGCTGCTGTGCTGCACTCTTCTGAAATTGCAAGCCGTCGACAGTATCAGTGAGGTAAGCACTGGCTTCTGCCTGCTCCGGAAGCCTTCTGTGTACAGCCACTTCCTGTTCCTGCTTAGGTGGATTGCTGTACACTGAAGGCTTCTGAGTGCGGCACAGGGAGGGGGAAGATGGAAAGAAGAGAAAAGAGTGATATCAGTGGCTCTGCACAGGTTGGGAGAGATGCCAGACCACAAGGGAAGGGGGAAGCTGGAATCATGGAAGAGAGAGAGACGGGATGCAAGGGGGAAGGGAGATTGGGAAAAGTGCTGGAGAGATAGGGAGAGAAAGATGCAGTACCACAGGGATGGGGCAGAATAGATAAGAGGGAGAGATACTGACCCTGGGGTGTGAGTGCAGGAGAAAGGGGAATTGAAGGAGAAAGAGGGAGAGATGCAGTACCATATGAATGGGGCAGGAGAGAGAAGAGGGAGAGGTGCTGACCCTGGGGTGAAAGTGCAGGAGAAAGGGGAATCGAAGGGAGAGCAATATAGGCATAAGGAGAGGGATGGGAACACAAGGGAGATGATGGAGAGGATACTTAGAAAGGGAGACAGAGGGAAAGACTGTGTACATTAAGAGAGATACTGGAAAGCAGAAGATGTATAGGACCAGGGGTCATGGGTGAAGGGGAAGGGAATGAAGCAGATGGTTGATGGAGCTAGGTGGTATGGGTAGAGGAGAGGGGAATGGAGCAGGTGAAGGATGGAGATGGGGGTGGGTACGGAGCAGAAGGTTGATGGGGCTAGGAGTGTGTGTGGGTAGGAGAACGATCAGAAAATGGATGGGACTAGTAGGTAGGGAAGGGCTGGCTAGGGGAAGGAGCAGGAAAAGGGGAACGGAGCAGAAGAAGACTGGACTTGGTGACTGAATGGTAGAGTGCTTGGGAGTAGAGCAGGGAATTATGGATATGAGAGATGGAATGGGAATTTTGAAAGGTTGGTGAATACTTGGCAGTTTTAGGTAAGAGTGGGAGGTAAATTGATGGATTGGGAGAAAAGGAAGGGGAAAGTGGATGGGACTTGATATACCACTTGGCAGCCTCTTTGTAATTTTAGGAGGCTTTACATTATCACTATTATGCTTTATTGATGTTGGATTTGTTGTAATGTATGTAATTCCGTTTGTGTATGTATTCTATTGTGACCCGCCTTGGGAAAGGTGGAGTATAAATAAATACAAATACCACCTTTCTGTGGTTACAATCAAAGTGATTTACTAAAAATTCATTTCTTTAAGTTATCCTTTAGCTAGACGCAATAAGGAATCTCCGGTCTACCAGCCGCTGTCCTTTAGGCATGCCTGTTCTCTCCTTTCTGCTGTATGATAGCTTCTGTCACAGTCCTATGAATACTAAAACACTGCTGCTCTTCTTGGCCTGGAACCATTCTTTCCCTTTTTTCTTGTCAGTCCTAGGCCAAATGAAAGAAACTTCCTTCCTTTTCCAGGCTTAAATGGACCTGGGAAAAGGAGTTTCCTCCTTGCTCCTTAAGGAAGCAAAAAAAAAAAATAAAATCATGTTTTCTTTTTAGGCTCATCAAGGCCTTTTTTTTTTAGTTCCTCCTACATTCCCAAGAGGGAACACCTATGTTGATGAATGGATATAAGCCCATCCTCCATTACATCACTCTAAAACACCAGAATTCTCCCATCCATCACAACAAGAGGCTTTGCTACATGTATATTAGTGAACCTTAGTCATTTCTCTTTGAAAATGAATACATGGGCAGCAGATTGGGGAAAAAATAGTGCTTGTTCATTTGATTGTGCCAATTCATGTCAATTACGAGACGTTAATTACCAATTATCAGCCCCGATTAAGCCCATTAATTTTAATGCTCCACCTACAGAATTTGGGGGACAGTGCATCTGTGTTAATTGCAAAGATTTTTAATATGCAGTGAATAGCTTTTCAGTGTGGTAAGTGCAGGGGGCGAGTCGGAGTGTGCCCCCCCTACCAGTTACACCACAACCTTTGCACGTACCATGTGTTAACATTTGCTGGTAAAGCACAGTGAACGTGAGAACTGTGTGCAGTTTAGTAAAAGGGTCCCTTCAGCACTTTAACCTTAAATTATACATCGTGCACACTACAATTACTTTGTAAATTCAGCGATCAAACCTGTAAGTCAAGGAGAAAGATAATAATATGTTTCATCCCTGTCTGAATTCAGAAAAGAAGTCTCTTTGCAGTCCAGAGAATTTATTGAACATGAAAAGACAGAAACAATTCCCCCCAATATTCTGCAGTACTTAATTGGCTGGGAATGGCGCTATTTGGCAGAAGATAGCTATCTACCGCAGAATATTCGGTTCGCCAGAGTGGCTGGTTCTTAACTATGTTGTATAATATAGCTGGTCAACGCTAATATTCCGTGGCTGGCTAGCTAAGGTTGGCAACTAGATCGACCTGTCTAAAAAGCAGGTCTGTCTTTCACAATTTTGCCTTAGCTGGCTGGCTGTCAAATATCAGCTTGGCTGGCTAAGCTCATGACAACAAACTTTGACCTGGATATTCAACGGTAATTTTGCTGATTAAATAGCTTTGAAAATTGGAACTTCAAATCAAAGCAGCTGTGATTCATTTCTTCTGTAGATAAATAATGGCCATCTTTGTCCAACCTCAGGGGTGTTTGAGCTAATCAGTTCCTTGTTTACCATTATAAGGCAATTATCCTAAATGAAAGAACCTGTGCATTCATTTTAAACAGTCCTTAATAAGACACTCTTATGATGAAGATGCTGGCCGAAAAGACTGCATTCTGCATTCCAGGATTATACACGTTACATATATTCCTTCAATTATTCTCTTTTTTATTATCTCACTTGTAATTACCACAGCATTTTACTCATATGCTGCTTGTTTGACTTTTGGGGAGGTTATTGTTATGAATAATTCTAAGCTGCGAGGTTTGCTGCACTGTTTCTCACTTTCAGATGTCTGTAAACAGAATATCTTTCAATATTTATAGTGTATAGAAAGAGAATCTCACTCTTTACACCAAAACAGTTCACTCCAACTTAGATAGTATAGTAGCGCTAGATAATATATCAATGTTCTATAAATTCTTTCTTAGTCCAGTTTCTTTACAACAGTACATCTTAGGAATTCAGATATCCACCCTTATCAATAGATACAGGTGGTGGGATTCTTCATGATTCCAAGTACTATTTCCCAACTATTTACTTATTTCAATTATTTTATATAAATAATAGACTTAGCTTATTCAATGTCCATTCCCCTTTCCGACGCGTTTCGCCAAACTTTCTCAAGGTCGGGGGAACTGGACATTACAGCATTCAAAGAATGGCTGGTTATACTAGGAGAAGCTATGCTGTAATATCCAGTTCCCCCAACCTTGAGAAAGTTCGGCGAAACGCGTCGGGAAGGGGAATGGACTTTGAATAAGCTAAGTCTATTATTTATTATATTTATATAAAATAATTGAAATAAGTAAATAGTTGGGAAATAGTACTTGGAATCATGAAGAATCTCACCACCTGTATCTATCGATAAGGGTGGATATCTGAATTCCTAAGATGTACTGTTGTAAAGAAACTGGACTAAGAAAGAATTTATAAAACATTGATTTATTATCTAGCGCTACTATACTATCTAAGTTGGAGTGAACTTTAAACAGAATAGCAATTAGGCTTATATAGTATCTACCAGTTACATTTCCAGAGGAAACAAATGAACATCGGGTATGTTGTTCATAATCACAAGATCCCAGATTCTATATAGGGTGCCTAGTTTGTGTTCAAGAATTTGGATGTGCTCCTGAGATGTGTGAGCAAATGAATTGGATAACAAACCAATTAATGCTTATAATTGGGTACTAACAAACAATTATAGATGAAGGAAGGAGTGGCGTAGTGGTTAGAGCAACGGCCTCGGCACTCTGAGGTTGTGGGTTCGAATCCCACACTACTCCATGTGAACTTGGGCAAGCCACTCAAGTCTCCATTGTCCCAGATACAATAGATAGATTGTGAGCCCAGATACATTAGATAGATTGTGATAGATAGGGAAAATGCTTGAGTAAACCGCTTAAATAACTCTGATTAGTGGTATATAAATACCTAAAATAAATAAATGTTAACTGGCACCCATTAAAATTTGTGTGTACATTTGGTTATGCACTATTCTATAAGGTATGGTACCTAACTGTAATAGTGCATGGTATAGTGATGGGCGCTGTCTTCCTCGGGCCACCAGGACCCCCCTTCATCCTGCCATGCACCCGTGCCCCTTCCCCATACCTTTTTAACTTTGGCATGGGCAGCCACGAACTAGTTGCCCGCATCGGCTATAGCACTTTCTCGGTCATCATCTCCAGGACCCGGGCCTAGGAAGTGATGTCAGAGAGAATGCTGAAGCTGGCACAGGCAGCTAGTTCATGGTTGCCCATGCCAAAGTTACAAAGGTACGGGGAAGGGGCACAGGCAAGCATGTTTGGCAGGGGGCGGGGAAGAGGGTGGGAGTGGGGGTGCCAATCCCCCCCGGGCGCCGGCCACCCTCGCTACGCCACTGGGTGTGGCCATGGGCATGTCAGAGGCATTCTGAAAAGTTACTTGTATTACTGCAGAATGCTGCCTCAGTACGTCTGACCTGGGCGCCTTCACTTACACTAGGTTTCAGCAGGTATAAGTTTGATGCTCAGAATTAGGCGTAGGAAACAGTGCTAATGGGACAACCAGAAAAAAATATTTTTTTTTGTATATCTTTATTAATTTATCATTCTAAACACAGTGCATAAAGGAATACATAGAAGCAATTTGAAAAACAGCACTTACATCCATCAATAAATACATGAGAAACCATTTTCTCCCTCCTCCCACCCACCCTAATTCCAATGCTCAGAATTAGGCGTACGAATCAGTGCTAATGGGACAACCTTTATAGAATTATACCTACCGGCGCCTAAGCAGACTTAGGTGTTGCAAGGCCTAATTTCCTGGCACCTACCTCAAATACCTAGCAACGCGTAAGTCAACCACACCTATTCTCCGCCCTTTATCATGCCTACTTTTCAGGCAGGCATCATTAAGCATCACAGGGCACCTCAACTTAGGCATCACTAGGCATTGCATGGTATTCTGAGTGCCACCCAAATTACCATTTAAAATAATTATTATTAATGGTTTTTTTTATGATGTGGTCAATTACCGTGCCGTTCAACCCATTAAAAAACAATTAATTTAGGCATCGCTAGTGGTCCTGAATGAGGGCGCCTAACCTAGGCACTTCTTATAGAATCAGGCCCTATGTGCACAGACAGTGCACTCTTACTAAAAGAGTTCGAGATATCGGTCTGATTCTATAAATCAGGGCTGCCCAAGTCCGGTCCTCGAGATCTACTGGCAGGCCAGGTTTTCAGGATATCCACAATGAATATGCATGAGAGAGAGATTTGCATACCAAGAAGGCAGTGCAGACAAATCTCTCTCATGCATATTCATTGTGGATATCCTGAAAACTTGGCCTGCCAGTAGATCTCGAGGACTGGACTTGGGCAGCCCTGCTATAAATGGTACCTAAAACATAGGTACCAAGCAATATGGTGCTCAGTGCATGTTAATCTTAAGCTAGGCGCCATTTATAGAATTGCTTCTAATGGCAACTACAGTGGACTTAGGCACTGGTAGGCATCCTAGCCTTAGACTCACCCTATTTATCCCAGGGTTTTCGGCCTAAATACTGATGCCTAAGTACAAAACAGGCTAATACATGCCAAACACTCCATGATCCACCCCTAACCATGCCTACTTTCTGGTTGGTGTCTTGGACTAGGCGCCTACCTGAAAGTGGTAGGCATCTATCAAGCTAGGTGCATACCATGCAATTGATTTTAATTTAATCCAATTATGAGGTGCTTATTGCTTTTTATTGGCGCTAATTAAACTTTTTAAATAATTACATTAGGCGTCTAGATTAGCTAGGCGCACTGATCAAGGCAACAAACGTTAGGGGTCTTTTATAGAATCTGGGTTTATGTGTGCATTCACAATGTTTTGTGCATGTGCAATAGGTACCAGATTCTCTATAGGGCACCGATATTGGTGGCTGCCTAAAGAGTGTCCGCTGATCGTGTGCCAGTCGTGCGACAACACCCTTTAGGGACTCGTGCCTCCGAAAAAGATAGGCGCCAGAAATGTAGGCCAGGGTTTTCCAGGCCTAAATTTGCAGTGCCTGTCTTGCCATGAATCACGCCTGCATAGGTGCTTTATGGGACCTACTGCCACAGCGTCAGGCACTGTTTCTAGAATGTCCCCCTAGATACCTTCTATGAAAATACTGTTTACTATCGGCAAGCAATAAAACATTAAATTTTGTGTTTGTTTTCTAATATGCATGCTCACCTATCAAATACAAACTATGGCCCTCTTTTAGAAAGGTGCGCTAAGCGTTTTAGCGCAGATTTAGCACACGCTAAATAAACACGTGCGCTAACCGCTAACACGTCCATAGGATAACATGCACGCATTAGCATTTAGCGCATGGTTAGCGCGAGCTAAAAAGCTTAGCGCATCTTTGTAAAAGAGGGGGTATGTAAGATATGTATGTATGTACAGAAAAGTGCTTGGGTGGATTTTTGGCTTAAGTGATTGCACCTAAATATTATACATGTATCTCCTCGGTTAAACTAATATTCTATAAAAGAAAATAGGTACTTGTTTTGCTTTACAGAATAACCTCCTACCAGGTAGAATTACCTTGTTGATTCCATGAGACAATCTGTGTACTTTCTGTGCAGAGCATCTGAGTTCTTATTTAGCAACTAAATTTGCCCTCATGGTGCTATGTCAAATGAATTTCCCTTATCTTTACTATGTTGCTGCAACCTGCTTGTTGTTTGCTGTACATTTACAGCAGTGCTAAGCTGGTTGATTTTCTCACAGGTTACTAAAAGCAGACATGTCTTGCTGAGAGCACTCATACCTCCATCATCTGTGTAGAGGATTTTAGTGTAGGACATGAATAGAAGTAAATTTTAATGCAAGAATTATGACTGAGCTATTTTAAAAAAAAAAAAAAAATCTTATTATTCTGTTTCCATGGGAAATCATTTCAGTACACCAGGATAAAAGCTTTAATCTTTTCCAGATTATAGAAGATGTTTATTCTCTTTATCAGGAATCGGTATGGAAAAAAAAAAGAAGGAATATATCAATGCATGTTCAGTACTCACCATCATGAAAATAACCACTTATGGTATAGAAGCTATCTCTCCTATTATCATCCCCTCTATCTGCTATATCCTCAACCTATCACTCTCCTCCACAACTGTGCCCGACGCCTTCAAACATGGCGTTGTTACACCACTCCTCAAAAAATCCTTGCTGGACCCTACCTATCCTTCCAACTATCATCCTATCTCCCTCCTCCCCTTCTTATCTGAGCTAATTGAACATGCTGTTCACTGCCGTCTTGACTTTCTTTCATCTCAAGCTATCCTTCACCTGACTCAATTGGGCTTTCACCCTCTTCATTCTACAGAAACTGCTTTTACAAAAGTCTCCAATTACCTGCTCCTGGCCAAATTCAAAGGCCTCTACTCCATCCTCATCCTTCTTGAACTATCCACAGCTTATGACATGGTAAATTACCATCATCGTCGATACACTGTCCTTGCTTAGATTTGAGGGCTTCGTTACCGCATGGTTTTCTTCCTTTCTTTCCCATCACCCTTTAGCGTACGCTGTGATGGATCCTCCTCCACTGTCTTCCCACTGTTGGTTGGTGTACCTTAGGGTCCTGTTCTGGGACCACTTTTTTTTTTCCATCTACACTTCTTCCCTTGGTGCTCTAATCTTCTCTCATGGCTTTCAGTATCATCTCTATGCTGACAACTCACAGATCTCTCTCTCTACACCTGAAATCTCAACAGACATTCAGTCCCAGGTTTCAACCTGCTTGTCTGGCATTGCTACCTGGATGTCTCAAAGCCATAAAATGGCCGTCTTTTCTACTTTGCTGCACCATAAGCCTGGAACAAACTGCCTGACTCAGTATGTCAAGCTCCATCTCTGGCAGTTTTCAAATCCAGATTCAAAGCCTACTTTTTTTAAGATTTCAATTTCAGCCCACCTTCTTGCACCAATATCTGTCTTACAGTATAGCTGGGTTAAAAGATGAGAAGATAGGAGGGGTTCAGAGCTACTTTGACACAAAAGGTAAGATGAAAAGCTGTTAGGCTAATGTAATAAAAGTGTGCTAACCTTTAAAATAATTCACAATTTTTTACCAATCGCACACATTAGCACCCTTCCATCTAAGCTGTATGCTATTCAGGCATTATCTATTACTACTCCTTGCAGAAGTGGACACCACCCTGTAAAGAGTAAAAGATTAGCTCAAATTTCTGGTGTCTAACGTTAGGGAAGGTTGCTATGTCAGTTTGTCTGTTGTTCCTGTGTGATTTACCACTTGACATCGAATGACCCAGAAGCTACCTTGCACCTTACATTTTTGGGCCAGTGGAATGTTTAGAATTAAGTGAGTGTTGGTGAACTAGATAAGACCAACCTCTTCCATGATTTTAGCTATTTTGCTACACCCATGATAAAATGAGGGGTAAATTATATAAGTTACTGCCTAGATTCAAGTGGTAAAAATGGACATAAGTGCCATTATCCCAGTCACTTATGCAATCAATTACTTAGACTGAGTGTAACTTATATGGCAAATATAGTACCCAATGCTAGAAATATTCAGGATGCATGTAAATATAGTATAAGTAGTTAAACTGGTTAACCTATATAGGATGGTATATATATTGTACTCTTTGTCAGAGGGTTAACTATAAACCTTGAACACCTTACATTGTATATTAGCATTATTTAGGATGTTTATAAATAAGTACACAGAGCTAAAATGGTATAGAATGGGGAAATTGACATCATTCTCCAAACTCCTTTTCAATAATGTCCCCTCGACCCAGATGCCTAATAACAATCTCTATCACTCCTTCCCACTCATGCCTCTTCCTCTCTGACTAATCCCAAATTCGGTCTCTTAAACATTCGCTCAATTAAGAAGAAACACCACCTCTTATATGACCTTATCTTACCACATAGCCTCCATACCCTTTGTCTAACTGAAATCTGGCTATCTGAAGGAGAGGAAACCTATATTAATCAAGCCTGTCCCAATGGCTATCTATTTAAATCGCTCTGCCATGCAAATAAGAAAGGAGGAAGCCTGGCAATTATCCACCATTCCTCCATTCCTCTCAACTTTGAAACTCTTCCATCATCTATATGCTCTTACGCTGAAATCTTACAATTCACTTTAAACAACAGGACTCCCATCCATATCCAGCTCCTTTATCTTCCTCCTCCGATCACTAAGGATTCACTCTCTTTTCTGCAATCAGCAATACTTGACTTCAGCATCTTTCATAGTAACCCAATAATGCTGGGGGACTTCAATACATCAAACAACCATCACACGGATATTTTAACTCTAATCTCTAATATCTCATTAACTCCATTGATTTCTACTCCGATACACCAGCAGTTCATACAATTGACATAATTTTCACCCTAAAATCTTTCTTCAGTGTTTGTCAATCAACAAACCTATTCCCTCCCCTGTACCGATCATTCTCTCCTTACAGTGCACCTACTGCTTTCAGCCAACATCACTCAACCTCTCCCGCGCACCTTCAATTCCTGGGACTACAGTAAAATTATTTCATCCACAATCAAGGATATTCTAGAACTCAGTCTTGAAGATTTCTCTAAACTAGAGCTGGAGCACCACCATGCAATGTGCCTGTTCACCAAAAGACTTCCTCCCCACAGTTCAAAAAAGAAGTCCTGGTGCTAGCTCTTCTCCATCGTCAACTTCGCTCCTCTGAACGCTGATGGAGATATCTTCGCTCTATATCAACTCTTCCCCATTATAAAGATCAAGCCATCTATTATAAACTTGCAATTCAATCAGCAAAGAAAGTATATTATTCCAAACATATAACCAACACACGTAACTCTTCTGCCCTCTATGTTATTGTTTGTTCCTTCTCACCTCATTCTAAGAAGGCAACAGCTTCTCTGAACTTACCGTCCACACAGGATCTAGCAACTTACTTCAACAACAAAATCAAAATTGAATGAAACAACTTTAACCCCCCCCCCCACACACACATACACATACCTACACTACCAGGCTTCCTGACTACCCTAACACAGCTAGCTACGTTTCATTCAGCTCTGTCAGAATTTTGAACACCAATGCCTAACGATATCTATAAAACAATACAGGCCATGAACATAACCAACAATTCTCTCGAAATGATACCCCTTTCCACGATCAAAAATACTTTTCTATATTCAGATCATTTCTCCTTGAGATGACAAAAAATAGTGTCTCCACAGGAGTTATACCAAGGCCATGGAAATCAGCCATTGTTTTTCCCAAACTCAAAATAGTAAATGTCTTTGAAAATCAATGCTCTAACTTTTGACCTATAGCAAACCTCCCTTTCATAGCTAAACTTACAGAAATGGTTGTATATGACCAACTCTCCAACTTCTTGGAAAAAAACAATGCTTTTCACCCCAACCAAACTGGCTTCCATGCTCATTAATCTACAGAACTTTCCTTAATCAGCCTAACCACAGCTATCCACTATTATAAAAACCATCATTCGGTCCTTCTGATATCATTGGACCTTACAGCAGCGTTCGATACGTTTGATTATTCCTTATTCCTCAATAGACCTTAATCCACTGGTATCTCAGGTATGGCACTACTCTGGTTCTCCTACTGCTTTCAGGATCAAAATTACAAAGTGAGCTTCAACAACAGTGTCAGCTACTGTCCCTCAAACCTATGGAGTCCCTCAGGGATGAATTCTTTCACCATTACTTTTCAATATCTTCTTGGTACCTCTGTTGACTCTCGCCCAATCTATTGGTTTCAAGGTTTTTGCATACGCTGATGACATCCAATTGCTTCACCCCTTAAATCCTAATGATATTGAATAGGTTTTGGAAATGAACTTCAAATTATGTAAAATCAGTTCCTGGGGCCTAGGGGATCTGGCCAATCGGAATCTTAGGCCACTCCCAATGCATCCCAAAATGCACTGGGAGATGGGCCTAAGATTCTGGTTGGCCCAGGTACCTAAGGCCCCTCCTATAGGAGAGGCCTTAAGCACCTTTGCCAATCAGGTCCTTAGGCCCCTCCCCAGTGCATTCCAAGATACACCGGGAAGGAA
The DNA here is from genome assembly GCF_902459505.1 of Geotrypetes seraphini. Taxonomy (NCBI): domain Eukaryota; kingdom Metazoa; phylum Chordata; class Amphibia; order Gymnophiona; family Dermophiidae; genus Geotrypetes; species Geotrypetes seraphini. The sequence continues at coordinate 58,472,612 of NC_047089.1, read as the reverse complement.
CAGGCCTGCCATTCCAGAAAAGGTGGGTCTGCTGGCCGAACACAGACAGGATCCGTTCAGCCATCCAACTAAACCAGGTTAAGGGAGGGGGTCCGGGTGGGGGTAGGGGTGAACTTTCAGTGGGGGGAGGTGGGGGCAAACTTTCAGGAGGATGTTGGCAGGAGGGACTGGACATCTCTCCTACTGGTGAACTTTCGGGGGGTGGGGGGTGTCAGCAGGCGAGATTGGGCATTTCTCCTGCCGGGGAAGATTGCAGGAGGGTTTGGGGGATTGTGGCATGAGGGATTGGGTTTTTCTCCTAGCACCGATGCTTGCGTGAGGGTTCGAGGGATCATGGCTGAAGGGATTGGGCATCCCTCCTGCTGTGGAATATTACGAGTTCGGGAGTGTCGGCAGGAGAAATTTGACATCCCTCCTGCCATGATCGTTGCTTATGACAGACGGCGGTTAAAGAACCTTGCTTTTAAGTGGTCCCTCCCACACCTAAAAGATCTTGTTTTGAGCGTTTGGGTGAATTTTTTGGGGAGAATATGACTTAACCTTTTCTTATTGTGTGTCCCAGCTGATGGGACATTCCAAAAATGTCGTTGCCATCGTATGTCCCATGGCATGGGACATACAGTACACGACAGGAACACAAAATATTTGAATTTACAGACTTATGACTTATTTACATTATGTTTACAATAGCCGTAAATGATAATGGTGAATGATACAAAACTTTGCTAAAATAATTACGATTGGAACTAGCGTAACGTAAAATTTATTACGATAGGAAAAGGCAGACGTAGTAGCGGTCTGGGCAATTAAACTCCTGAATGTACAGGTAGGCCATTCTCGAAAAAAACCCACATTTTGGATGAGTTTTTTGAGAATGGACATTTCCCTGCTGCCTACTTTGGGCACCTAAGGCCTTAGGCCAAAAGGGGACTAAGACATTTTTTAAAATTATACCCCTCCACATTATAAACGGAATATATTAGGTTTCATTGTGTATAAGGTAAATAATACTACAATTAATTACTTATCTTTGCTGTGATGCATAATTTATGTAATCAGACTATGAGGGAAATATGCTATTAAAATTCATGTTGTTATAATTTTTCATGAGTATTTTTAGTTCACATATTGAGAGTTTGCCATCCACCAGAGTATAATCTTATCCATACTGAAAGCGCATCTGATCCTGAACAATACAGTCACTATAGAAAAGCAGTACCTGCAAACTAGGGTTACCATATGGGCTCCAGAAAAAGGAGGATGGATTGAGACATCCGAGTTTTACTTCGTCTGAAAGCAATGGAAGTAAGGAGGACAGATTGAGACAGATGGGTTTTACTTCCATTGAGAGCAATGGAAGTAAAAACCTGGATGTCTCAATCCGTCCTCCTTTTTCTGGAGCCATATAGCAACACTACAGTGTAAACTGCTTTGTTCATCACCAGAGTTCATGCTTATCTGAACTGTTTTGCCAAAGGATCATTCCGATGAACCAAGGAGTTATGCCTGTCCTCATCCGGCACATCTAAAAAGTAAAAACGTGAGGTTGGGCACAAAGTGGGATGAAGGAAGCAAATTTAAGAACCCTGAATGGACCGTGTTTCAGGATAATGTGTATGTCAGGGATCACCAGCAATAGATTTTGTTAAACAATGCTTCCTGTAGTATGTAACAGTGGCGCTGTATTGGGGGGGGGGGGGGCAGACCATCCCGGGCATTGGAACCTCTCTTCTTCTTTGCCCCTCTGCGTATCTCTTGAAATGTTCACTGGCTTGAGCAGCATCTTCCACTTGGTTCTCATCCGGCCTTCCTTCTGATGTCACTTCCTGGTTATGGGACCGGAACATGAAATTAGAAGGGAGCTGAGGGCGGCTTGAGCAGCAGGTAGAAGATGCTGCTCGCACCGGTGAACATTTCAAGAGGTATGTAGGGGGCAGAGGACGTTAAAGCAGCAGGGAAGAGTGGTGGGGAGTGGGGGGGGTGCTCAAGCAGAGGGGAAGAGTGGGAGGAGCACGGTGGGGTGATGCCTGGCGCCACCACCCTGGGCGCCAGCCTTCCTTGCTATACCACTGCTATATAACTCTCATACAATCAATTGTTCTTGCTGCCTTTGACAATGAACTCTTTTGGATACCCTCTTTCCTTTCTCCTGCAGTCAACTGTGGTGAGCGAAATGCTCGTCCGTGAATGTCTTTACTGCCTGTAAACCAAATGCTTCTTTTTTATTCTGCATCACTGCATAAGTGTTGAGTCTTTCCCCTGAACGGTTCACAAGATTACCAGCTTCAGATTTGGTGGTTAGTACCAATGATCCGCAGACGGCTCTACACAAGTGATTTAACCAGGCTGGAGCCTCTCCTGCTCGGTTAAATCGCTTAGAATATTGACCAGTCTTTGGTATCTCTGGCTTAACAGTCTTTTTTTCATTCTTTGCCCACATCTCTTTCTTTTAAGTCATGTTTTGCAACAGGCAATAGCACCTGTTGTCAAGGGTGATCCTTCTGTCTGTCCAGACATTGATTTTGTGCATGCACATTCAAATATGAAGCTCAGAGACAGCCAGCAACCAGATGGTAGACAGATCCTGGAGAACTACGAGGGTCATTTCATAAATAATGCACACTATTTTTTTTTTTAATTTACATGTTTTATTTTTTATTTTTTTCAAGTATTTCTTTACAATCCTGCTTTGCAATGACTGAGTCCCAACATCCGGGAAGCTTCATTATTCTATCCAAGACACCATTTTAGTTCAGTTGTTGAATGGCTCGGGTAATGGCGGAAGAAAGCTCTTCTAGAGATGCAAAACAATGTCCACGCACAGGTTGTTTCGATTTTGGAAAAAAGTCGAAGTCTGGTGGACTCATGTCTGGATTGTAGGGAGCATGAGATAACATCTCCCAGCCGTATTCGCATAGTTTTTCAATGACAACATTCCCTATGTGCGGGCGAGCATTGTCATGAAGAATGAGTGGTCCACTGAGGTCGGGTTTTGTGCATTTTTCTGCGCATTTTTTGCAAAAAATCATGATAATACACTGCTGTGACATTTCTTCCACAAGGAACTTTGTGATGATGATGCCTTCATGATCATAAGCAAAAATCATCATTTGTTAGACTTTTGATTGAGCTTGTTGAAATTTTGGGGGTCGTGGGGAAGATGGAGCTCTCCCCTCGTTGGACTGTGATTTCAGCTCCAGCTCAAAGTCTCTAACCCCACCTTTCATCAATAGCAACAATGCGATTGAAGAATGCCTGACCTTCAACGTCGAATCTTTGTTTCAGTACGGTTGCATTGTTTCTGATCGTGAACAGACACAGTACCCGAGATACTTGCAGCCTCCATTTCCCACACTTGTCACAGCCACACTATGTACACTACAGAGCTCCTAAGCACATGTCCTGCTGCTTCAAGTTCTGAAGTGAAAGTGAAACAAGGTTTACTGCAATTGCATCATCCACTCCCCAATGTTGCCAACCTTTGCATTATTTATGAAATGACCCTCGTAGTGTTACCAAGAAGTAGGGTGGTAGACAGTGGCATAGTAAGGGGGGTGGTGTGACGGTCTGCCTTGGGTGCTGTCTTGGTGGGGGTGATGGCACCCGTCCTCCTCTCCGCTCTCCTCTATTTCTCACTTCTCCCCCCCCCCCAAGTACCTCTAGTTCTTTACTGGCACGAGCAGCTGCTCATGCTAGCATTGGCGCTCCTTCTGATGTCATCTCCAGATCCCATGCCTAAGATGTGACATCAGAGGGACAGTGATGCTGCTTGCGCTGGGAAAATTAAAGAGGCATGAGAGAAGGGACGGGGATGCTGGAATGGAGTGGGGGGGAGCAGAGAAGAGGGCACAGGAGAGGCGCTGCTACCATCCCAGGCATTTCTCACCCTTGCTACACCACTGGTGGTAGGGTAGGGCAGGCCCCACCATGTGACAATTGGAAGAGCTACAAATGACAATAGAAGGAGCAGGATGAATTGGCTGTTGCGGGAGAGGGAAAGAGCAGAAGGGTTGGAGAACTGGATAGAGCAAATGAGGGAGAGGAGGAATAATAATAATAACTTTATTCTTTTATACCGCCATAACCAAGAGTTCTAGGCAGTTTACACTAAAAAGAGCTGGACAATCAGCGAGATCCAATAATACAATAAGAATACAGATATATTATAAAATACAGTTTCAAAATAAAACTCTCATTAAGTAATAAACTTATCGAACAGAGTGGTCTTAATTAATTTCCGACAAGAGCAATAAGATAACATAGCTTGTTGAATACATTTACCTAGCCAAGATTGCTGTCTACCAGGGATATGAAAAAGTAGAGAATGCAAGGAAGAGGAGAATGGGAAAGGATAAGGGGGAGGATGGGGGAGAAAGAGAATATGGGGACAGGTAAGGAAATGAAAGAGGATGAGGTTGGTTGTGGAAAAATATGAGCCTCTACCACACCTAACACACATTCTCTTGTACCCACAGACACCTTCTCGCTCCCCTTTCATCCATTTTGCAAATGCACATATCTCTCATGACACACAGAGGAACTGCTCCCTCATGTGCCTACACTTTCCCCACAATCACATACACACCTCACCATACAAATACATATCTCACATAGACCAGCATTTACTATTAACCACAGACATTCTCCACCCATACACCACTTGCTGCCCTGCTGACACCTTTAACAACATCTCTTCTTAAAGCCCTCCCCCTCCCCCAGAAATGCCTGAATCTGCCTGCTCAGGTATTTTTTTTAATGCTTTGAGTTGGCCTGGGGGAGGGAATACAGATGCCGCATTTGCCCACCCCAAATCTGAGATCTGGTTACGCCTCTGACAGGTATATAAAAATATGCAAAAGAAGGATATGGCGTTACTCGAGAGAGTTCAGAGGAAAGCGACACGTCTGATTAAAGGGATGGAAAACCTTTCATACGCTGAGAGATTGGAGAAGCTGGGTTTCTTTTCCCTGGAGAAGAGGAGACTTAGAGGGGATATGATAGAGACAAGATCATGAAGGGCATAGAGAGAGTAGAGAGGGACAGAAAGAGAGAGAGAAAGGGAGACAGAGAGAAATAGAGAGAGAGAGAGAGAGAGAGAGAGAGACAGAAATAGAACGAGATAGATAGAGAAAGATTGGAGAAACTGGGACTCTTTTCCCTGGAGAAGAGGAGACTTAGAGGGGATATGATAGAGACTTACAAGATCATGAAGGGCATAGAGAGAGTAGAGAGGGACAGAAAGAGAGAGAGAAAGGGAGACAGAGAGAAATATATATATAGAGAGAGACAGAAATAGAAAGAGATAGATAGAGAAAGATTGGAGAAACTGGGACTCTTTTCCCTGGAGAAGAGGAGACTTAGAGGGGATCATGAAGGGCATAGAGAGAGTAGAGAGGGACAGATTCTTCAAACTTTCAAATAATAAAGGAACAAGAGGGCATTCAGAAAAGTTGAAAGGGGACAGATTCAAAACGAAAGCTAGGAAGTTCTTCTTTACCCAACGTGTGGTGGACACCTGGAATGCGCTTCCAGAGGACGTAATAGGACAGAGTACGGTACTGGGGTTCAAGAAAGGATTGGACAATTTCCTGCTGGAAAAGGGGATAGAAAGGTATAGATAGAGGATTACTGCACAGGTCCTGGACCTGTTGGGCCGCCGCGTGAGCAGACTGCTGAGCACGATGGACCTCAGGTCTGACCCAGCAGAGGCATTGCTTATGTTCTTATGAGGCATATAGTTCATAAAAACAAAGTAAAATGATGGCAAAAAGGATCAAACCAAGTCAAATATTTACAATCCTTGATCTCCAACTGCCTCTGCATATTAGATCCCTGAAGGGCTTTTGAGTCCCTTGCATAGTCCCCACATGGTAAAGCACCTAGAGCCCCCCCCCCCCGGCCCCTCCTTCTATAGCCTGCATTGCCAATCAGACCAAAGGGTCACCAAACCCACAATTTACTTCCTCCAATTAAACAATTATCCAGTCTGGTCTTCCCGATCAAATGTAAGCAATTGTATGTTGAACTCGATTCACTCCTTATGTGCAAATTTAGGATGAACTAACTGTATTATAGGCAAGTCTATTTGCATTCCTTTGACTAAATGTTATGTATGTTATCCTTGTAACCTGATCTGAGTTTGATGGGGAGCATGGGATTTAAAACCGAAATAAATAAAATCTCCTCTATGCTGTGCACTCTCTCTGGTGTCCTTCATCTCCTGTACTCTTTTCTCTGATGAATGGGTTTTGAACTCCCTTTTCTCTTTTGGAATTATATTATGGCAGCCCAGCCCCACTCTCCTCCATCTGGAAATGCTTAGATGCAGTTAGCTTTTAGATCCTGGTCTCCAATCTCTCACTCCTCTCTTTTCACGTTCCTTATAGAAAGTGCAGTCTCACTGCTTACTAAAGTTCTCACCAGGCATTAATGTTCCTCACTCCTTGTGACAGAGGTGGGCAACCTGCAGCCCCTCATTCAATTTTATGCAGCTCACAAGACCACGGGAACTATACACACAAAATGGCCTTCACAAATGCCATTAACCAGAGTTTTGTTGTCAGTGGAACCATTGAAGGCTACAGCAATAGGACAAGACTTGTTTGACCATGTTAGAAAACAGAAGTATATGGTAACAGACTATTCTAGTAATAATATTTGAAATTATCTATCTCAGAATCAATTTTTACATTCGCTGACGATATTTGTATCTTATCTTTACTTGAAGTGAACCCATTATTCCCAAAATTAATAGCAGATATTTACTCTTGCATTTCTAGACTTCAAGACTGGGCCCTGCTTTGTGCGTATGTAGTTAAATGCCACTAAAACCAAACTGTTATGGTTTGGTCCTATTATACATAATTTACCTTATTCTATAAGATTAAGTTCGGGTGACTCTCTAAAGATTGAATATTAATCTAGAACCCTGGGGTTTGGTTTGGATTACACTCTTTCTATGAAAAACCAAATTAATAACATATCTAAAAAATGTTTTTTTTTTTAGCTTACGGATGCTGAGGAGAGTTCACTGCTTTTTCCATCAACATCATTGTACGTTACTGATCCAGGCTATAATACTGGCTTATCTGGCCTATGCTAATTCCCTTTATGTAGGTCTAAGTAAATGCAACTTGAAGAGATTACAACTCATTCAGAATATGGCTGCCAAAATAATTTATGGTAAAAATAAACATGATCATATTACTCCACTGTTGAGGGCACTGCACTGGCTTCCGATATATTGGAGGATCCAGTTTAAATGTGCAAATGTGATTTTTAAGAGTTTATATGGTCTGACCCAGCAGCGGCAATTCTTATGTTCTTATTTAAATTAATGTTCCCTGCCATTAAAGGGATTCAAACTTTAGGTAGGCTTTCACATTCTTTGCTATTCACTATGATTAAAATTTGGAATGAGCTTCCTTCAGTTATTAGAACTCTCTCTTCGCTGACTTGCTTTAGAAAAACCTTGAAAACGTATCTATTTACAAAATATCTTACTGATAATTGATAGAAATCCCAAGCTGACATTTACTAATTTTCCCTTTTTTATTATCGTTTATCTATGATCTTAAGATTAAGTTTTGTTAACCAGTTCGAGTTCCTCTGGGAATGACCCGGTATATAAGACTAAAGATTAGATTAGATTAATTTATGTTCTTCTAGATATCAAATTTTATTGACACTGAATTATATGTTGCCCTTGTTAAATTTTCTGTATGTGGCCCACTAGGGATAGTCCTGACATGTATGAGATCATCTGTGTATAAAGGTTGCCCCCCCTGCCTAGGGCTACCAGATTAGTGCACACTAAATACTAAGGGGCCCATTATATTCTATGGGCGCCTTAACATTTAGCACGTGCTATATCGGTTAGTAAAAGGACCCCTATATTTAAAAAAAAAAATAAAAAAAATTCATGTTAGTATATTAAGTGATGTTAAAGTATAAATGATTTTATCTTGTATTGCACTGATTGAAAGTTTTAAAAATGAATAAAGAATTTGAAAAAAATAATAACTTTATTCTTTTATATCGCCATAACCAAAAGTTCTAGGCGGTTTATACTACAAAAGAGCTGAACAATCAGAGAAATACAGTGACACAGTAAAAATATAAGCATTCAATAAAAATACAGTTTCAAGTAATAAAACCCTTATTAGGTAATGAATTTATCGAACAAAGTGGTCTTAATTCGATAAATTCATTACCTAATAAGGGTTTTATTACTTGAAACTCTTGTCTTAACATGTCTATGGGCTCCTTTTTATCAAGGCGCGCTACGGGGATTAGCGCGTCGGACATTTCATCACGCGCTAACCCCTGCGGCAGCCTACAATTCTAACACTCATCAATGGAGGCGTTAGGTACTAGTGCGGCAGGCGGTTTAACGTGTGGTATTCCACGCGTTAAACCGCTACTGCGCCTTTGTAAAAGGACCCCTATATGATATGTGATAATCGGAGGAAAACAAGATTTTATGTATGTGATATGGAAACTACAAAATTGTATGCGATATATAAATTATGTAATAAATCAATCAATCAATAAAATGGTCAGAAGTCTTCATCATAAGGCGTACGGGGATAGGCTTAAAGATCTCAATATGTATACTTTGGAGGAAAGCTGGCAAGTCTCTTTCATTTGAAAGGAAGCTCTGGAATGAGAGGGCATAGGATTAAGTTAAGAGGTGATAGGCTCAGGAATAATTTAAGGAAATACTGTTTTACAGAAAGGGTGGTAGATGCCTTGGAATGGTCTCCTTGTAGAGGTGGTGGAGACAAAGACTGTGCCTGAGTTCAAGGAACAGTGTGACAGGCACCTGTGATCTTGTAGGGAGAGGAGGAGATAGTGGATGCTGCAGATGAGCAGACTAGATCCATGGTGAGACCTCATCTCGAGTATTGTGTTCAATTCTGGAGACCACACTACCGAAAAGATGTGTTGAGACTTGAGTCGGTTCAGCGAATGGCTACCAGGATGGTCTTGGGGCTCAGGGATCTTACGTATGAAGAAGGTTAAAAAAACTGCGGATGTACTCACTGGAGGAGCGAAGAGAGAGGGGGGACATGATTGAGACCTTTAAGTATATTACTGGGCGTATAGAGGTGAAAGATGATATCTTCAGTCTTACGGGGCCCTCGGTAACCAGAGGACACTCGCTGAAAATCAGGGGAGGGAAATTTCGGGGTGATGATAGAAAGTACTTCTTCACCGAAAGGGTGGTCGATCATTGGAACGAGCTGCCTCAGCGGGTGATTGAGGCCAGCAGCGTGTCAGATTTCAAGAGAAAATGGGATATTCATGTGGGATCTCTAGGAGAGTAAGAATCAAGGAGTGGGTCATTGGTATGGGCAGACTCGATGGGCTGTGGCCCTTTTCTGCCGTCAATTTCTATGTTTCTATGTTTCTATGTTTCTATGTTTCTAGATGGGCCATTTGGTCTTCATCTATCATCATGTTTCCATGTAAAATCAAATGAATATTTCTTTGGTGCCTTAATTTCATTTTATTTGATAACTACCTGGAATGAAGTAGCCTGTTTCACTGCATTTTTCATTTCCAACCAAATGCACATCTTTATCGCTTATTTTTTGCCGTTTTTCTTCTCTCTCTTGATTATCCCAGCTGAAGACCCGCATGCAGGGGGTTTGAGGGTCTCCCAGTTCGGCCTTTATTTGTTGAGACCAGCTATCTCTCCTCCTTTCTTATTCCTTCATCCAAAACTGAAATTCAGTCCTCCATCTGGGATTCAGACGTGTCATTAAACCAGGGAGAGCAAGAAAAAAAAAATCCTGAGAGAGTTGGTTTCTTAGTTAAACCTGTTTGTTGATTTAATGCACTCTGCCTAGTCAGCACACTATTACAGTAAGCCAGAGAGCACTTTGGTCTGTGTTTCCCCCCCACTAAACCATTCTGAGAACTCATTTGCTATTTGGTTTGGATAAGATCAACAGTTCCATTCTGTGAAGCTGAAATCTGGAGCTTGCTTGAAAAATGGCAGGTCCCCCTTTCCCTAGTAGCAGTTATAGGTATATAATGAGATTGGGAGAACGAGTGAGAGATGAGTAGTAGAGATTGACTCGGGGACAAATTTGTCCCCATCTCCGCAGGAACTCAGTTTCCCCGTGTCCGTGAGTTTTGTCACTGTCCCTATTCCTGCCCCATTCCTGTAAGCTCTGCCTTAACCGCACAAGCCTCGGACACTTATGATTTTAAAGTGTTTGAGACTTCTGCAGATGAGGTCAGAGCTTAGGCATTGGTGGAATGAGGCATTATGACATCATAATCTGAGCTCTAGAATGTTGCAACTTATGATTTTAAAGTGTTGAGGCTTGTGCAGATGAGGATGGAGCTTGCAGGAATGAGGCAGGGACAGGAAAAGAACATGCTGAGACGGGACAGGAAAATGAGTTCCCTCAGGGACAGGGAAAAATTTGTCCCAGTGTCATTCTCTAGTGAGTAGTCTTCTAAACTGAAGTGTTGGAATAAATTTAATATTGACAGCACCCCCCCCCCCCCTCCCATGTTCACTGAAAAACACCTAGGTATCTTGTCATTGCCCAATGAATGACAGTGTATTGTGGATAATATTACAATCTGGCTAAGTTAGTATAGTCCAACAGACTGCATTTTGTTTCCTTTAACTTTAAAACCTGAACCTTAAACCCTGATTCCAATGTGGACCTTGGCTCTTTCATGAATCCCTATTTACTAGGCCTTGTTAGAGCTTAAGTTTTAAACATAGCTCATACACGGTTGCATGAATTTATTGCAGACTATGTGGCTTAAACCAAGTATCTTTTACAGAGATCGTAAAGGGAAATTCCTTTACCTCATATGCAAGGGTGTTCAGTGTTTTATGATCAGAGATAGACATCATAAAGGTACTTTAAGTTTTTGTCAACATAATTTCTACAGCTCCCTTCATGTCAGATGATTAAATTAACTTCTACAGGAAGAGTGTGGTGCGGTGGTTAAAGCTACAGCTTAAGCACCCTGAGGTTGTGGGCTCAAGCCCATGCTGCTCCTTTTGACCCTGGGCAAGTCACTTAATCCCCCCATTGCCCCAGGTACCCTTAGATAGATTGTGAGCCCACTGGGACAGACAGAGAAAAATGCTTGAGTACCTGAAAAAAAATTAATGTAAACCATTCTAAACGACCCTGAGAGAATGGTATAGAAAATTGAATAAATTGTGAGTGGGGTAGGGAAGGAAGGAAAATGCTGCACATGGGATGGGGGGAGGGGGAGAGAGGAAAAATTGTTAGGCATGGGGTGGAAGACAAAAAGGGTGACAGACAACATCTTTATCTATATTGGAAGCTCCTATACCACTACTAAAGACTGGGGAATCAATTCAGAGCGGTTTTCAAAGACATCTGTAATGGATTTTAAATACATATTCAGATGGATTCCACTGTGATTGTTGTTGGCCTCCTAGCTGCTTGGCTAGGATATCATGTTTGCATGTGCATTATTACACTATTATATATGTATGCCATGTTTACACAAGATTACAGTTAACCATTCTAAGCATGCTATATTTACAACCTTCTAAATAGATTAACCCTTACAACTAAGTAATTTATATTTACATGCATCCTAAATAGCTCTAGCAATGTGTTCTATATTTGACTTATTTACTCTCAGTGGCGTACCAAGGGGGGTCGGGGGGGGGGGGCAGTCCGCCCCAGGTGCACAGCTTGGGGGGGGTGCACAGCCGGCCAGGTCTGGGTCCTCCTGCCCTTCCTTTCCCCCAGCCCGCGCCGCTGCAATCTTACCTCCCCCTGCCAACAAGAAGTCTTTCCGATGTCAATTCTGACTTCGGAGAGGACATTCCGGGCCAGCCACGCAGTGATTGGCTGGCCCGGAACGTTCTCTCCGACGTCAGAATTGACATCGGAAAGACTTCTTGTTGGTGGGGGGAGGTAAGATGCAGGCGCGGACCGGAGGAAAGGAAGGGGAGAGGCGCTTTTTTTTTTTCCACGGCAGGGAGGGCAGGATGTGGGCAGGCAAGCTGGCTGGCTTTAGCACAGCAGGGAGGGAGGGAGATAGGTAGGCACACAGGAAGGCTGGCTTTGGGGGTGGACAAAATCTGGAAGGCAGTGGGGGGGACATAAGGAGGCACTGGGGGCACTAAGGACACGGGAAGGAGGCACTGGGGGCACCATGTACACAGGAAGGAGGCACTGGGGGCACCATGGACACAGGACAGAGGCACTGGGGGCACCATGGACACGGGAAGGAGGCACTGGGGGCACCATGGACACGGGACAGAGGCACTGGGGGCACCATGGACATGGGAAGGAGGCACTAGGGGCACTATGGACATGGTAAGGAGGCACTGGGGGCAGTAAGGACACAGGAAGGAGGCACTGGGGGCACCTTGGACATGGGAAGGAGGCACTGGGGGCACCATGGACACGGGAAGGAGGCACTGGGGGCACCACTGACACAGGAAGGAGGCACTGGGGGCACCATGGACACGGGAAGGAGGCACTGGGGGCACCATGGACACGGGAAGGAGGCACTGGGGGCACCAAGGACACAGGAAGGAGGCACTGGGGGCACCATGGACACGGGAAACATAGAAAACATAGAAACATAGAAGATGACGACAGAAAAGGGCTACAGCCCATCAAGTCTGCCCACTCTGCTTACCCACCCCCTGTCTATGCCCTAATGACCCAATTTCCTTATCTTGACCCTCGTAGGGATCCCACATGGGTATCCCATTTATTCTTAAAGTCTGGCATGCTGTCTGCCTCGATCACCTGCACTGGAAGCTTGTTCCAATGATCAACCACTCTCTCTGTGAAGAAATACTTTCTGGTTTCGCCATGAAATTTTCCGCCCCTGAGTTTGAGTGGGTGCCCTCTTGTGGCCGAGGGTCCCTTGAGAAAGAAAATATCATCTTCCACTTCGACACGTCCCGTGAGGTACTTAAATGTTTCGATCATGTCTCCCCTCTCCCTACGTTCCTCAAGAGTGTAGAGCTGCAATTTGTTCAGTCTCTCTTCGTACGAGAGACCCTTGAGCCCCGAGATCATCCTGGTGGCCGTCCGTTGAACCAATTCAATTCTGCGCACATCTTTACTGTAATGTGGCCTCCAGAATTGCACACAGTACTCTAGATGAGGTCTCACCATGGCCCTGTACAACGGCATTATGACTTCAGGCTTTCGGCTGACGAAACTTCTATTGATACAACCCAATATCTGCCTTGCCTTAGATGAAGCCTTCTCCACTTGATTGGCAGTTTTCATGTCTGCACTGATGATTACTCCTAAATCTCGTTCTGCTGAAGTCCTAGTTAAAGTTTCTCCGTTCAAGAAGTACGTCCTGCATGGATTTCCGCTTCCGAGGTGCATGACCTTACATTTCTTAGCATTGAAGCCTAGCTGCCAGATTGAGGACCAACTTTCCAATGTAAGCAGGTCCTGCGCCATATAATTCTGTAAACTGCATTCACTTACTATATTACATAGTTTGGCGTCATCGGCGAATAGTGTTATTTTACCTTGAAGCTCTTGAGTCAGATCCCCTATGAATATGTTGAAAAGGAGTGGACCCAGGACCGAGCCCTGCGGCACTCCACTGGTCACCTCCGATGTTTTAGAGAGGGTACCATTAACCACCACCCTCTGAAGTCTGCCACTCAGCCAATCATTGACCCATGCAGTTAGTGTCTCTCCTAACCCCATCGATTCCATCTTGCTTAGCAGCCTGCGGTGTGGGACACTGTCAAAAGCTTTACTGAAGTCCAGGTACACGACGTCCAAAGACTCTCCCAAGTCCAACTTTCTTGTTATCCAGTCAAAGAAGCTGATGAGATTGGATTGGCAGGACCTACCCTTGGTGAATCCATGCTGACTGGGATCCCGAAGATTCCCTTCATTCAAGATCGCTGTCCAATTTGCTTTTAATTAGTGTTTCCATGAGTTTGCACACTATTGATGTGAGACTCACCGGTCTATAATTCGCAGCCTCTGCCCTGCAACCCTTTTTATGCAGAGGAACGACATTAGCTAATTTCCAGTCCAGGGGAACTTTCCCCTTACTTAGGGAGAGATTGAATAGCTCAGCCAACGGTTTCGCCAGGACATCGCTCAATTCTCTGAGCACTCTTGGGTGCAAATTGTCTGGTCCCATGGCTTTGTTCACCTTGAGTCTTGCCAGTTCACTGTAAACTTCACCTGGTGTGAACTCAAAATTCTGAAACGGGTCTTCTGTGCTTTGTGTTGCCTTCAACTGCGGACCGTGTCCCGGTGCCTCACAGGTGAAGACTGAGCAGAAGTATTCATTCAGTAGTTCGGCTTTATCGGAATCTGCTTCCACGTAACTTCCGTCCGGTCTTCTAAGGCATACTATCCCGCCTGTGTTCCTTTTTCTGTCACTAATATACCTGAAGAAGGATTTGTCCCCCTTTTTAATGTTTTTTGACAGAATTTCTTCCGCTCGAAGTTTTGCCTCCCTAACTGCCATTTTGACCGCTGTAGACCTGGTCCTATATTCTACTTTTGCCTCTCTTTTCTCCATGCGCTTGTAGGAGAGAAACACTTTTTTCTTCTCCTTAATGAGGTGCGAGATCTCCGCGGTGAACCATTGGGGTTTATTGTTTCTTTGTCGTTTATTTACTGATTTTATGAAGCGGCTAGTTGCTTCATGTATGGTTGACTGGGGACACTAAGGACATGGGAAGGAAGGAGGGAGGAAATAGAAAGGGACAATTGTTGGGCCTGAGTGCAGAAAGAAAGAAATGAAAGAAAGGATACACAGTCAATTAACAGATGTCCCCTTTTGATGAAAAAAAATTAATGGTCACGTTATCTCTGACTTACTTTCTCTGCAGCAGAGTTGGCAGCCGCACTGAGGTGCAGGAAGGTCCCGTGATGACTCGTCTGCCAGCTCTGCTCCGGAAGAAGTTACGTCGGAGGGGGTGGACCCAGCAGACGCAGTCATTGCGAGACTTTGCCACAACTCCCTGCGTCTGCCGGAGCAGAGCCAGCAGACGAGTCATTGCGGGACCTTCCAGCATGCGGCTGTTGAGTCCGCTCCAGAGCAAGAACGTCGGAGTGGGGTGGACTGGCAGCTAGCAGCTACAGTCATTGTATGACCTTGCTGCATGAAGGGAGAGAAAGGAGCAGGACTGCTGGAATGGAAGTGTGGTGGAGGGAAAGAAAGGGGGCAGGGTGATATGGAAGGGTGGTGCTGGTGGAATTGATGTACAGAGAAAGGGGAGAGACATAAGGGGGAAGGATATTGGAGGGAAAGAAAGGGGGCAGATGCTGATTGAAGAGGGGTGGATGGCGAGAGTAAGGGCAGACATTGGATGGTAGTGGGGAGCCTTTGCTGGATGGAAGTGCAGATGGGAGAGATAAGGGAGCAAATGCAGGAAGGAAATGGGAGGAGAGAAAGAGGGGAGCAGACGCTGGATGGAAGTGGACAGAGAGAGGAGAAGGTACTAGATGGAAGGGTTGGAGAAAGAGGGTACATGATGGAAGGAGGCGATAAATAAAAGGAGGGCACATGATGGGGAGAAAAGGATTGAGTTAGGGAAACACTGGAGGGGTAAGGGAAAGAGGTGGCAAGCTTTAGATAGACAGTAAAAAAGGACATTGATGAGAGGGTAGTAAGAACGTAATCTAGACAGATGCAGAAAATAAATTGAAAAGGAAAATGAGGGAAAAGAGGGAAAGGGATTGCAGAAGAGAGGTGTAGGAGAGGGAAGGAGAGGAGAGAGATGCCAGACCAATGGGGGTGAAAGGAGAGATGGAAAGGGGAGGCATACAGTTTCTGGAAGGGGCATAGAAGGAGAGAAGATGCCATATAGGGGAAGAGAGACGGCAGACAGTGGATGGAAGGAAGAGAGTTATAAGATGTAGACAGCAGAAACCACAGAAGACAAAGGTTGAAAAAATTTTCTATTTATTTATTGCTTTAGGAGACATGTGTCTCTGTTTCTGTGGTGCACTGTATGTAGAGTCCAGCTTCTTACTGGTTCAATTAACCTTTGTCTATGTATTTCTATTTTATCCCCCCTTTTACTAAACTGTGGAGCATTTTTTAGCACCAGCCGTGGTAGTAGCTGCTCTGATGCTCAGAATTCTATGAGCGTCAGAGCTGTTATCACCGTGGCTAAAATCCACACTACAGTTTTGTAAAAGAGGTAGGGGTTAGTTTGTGATGACATATTCCATATTAGGCGAAGGTGTTTTCTATGTTCTGTGTGTTTGAAAGACATGGTTTTTTGTTAGGATTGACTGCAGTCTGGCTTGTTTAGTTTTACAATGGGTGTATTGATGTTGTCCTGCTCACTGCAGTATGTAAAATGCTGCCTTTTCCTAGGTACTCATGTGTGACGTGTGGCTGGCTTGTTACTAAAAATCATGTTTTTTGTACAGATGGAGGGGGGTGTGTCAAAAAATGATGGGCCCCGGGTGGCACATATGCTAGGTACGCCACAGTTTACTCTCATCCTAGATAATTCTAGTTACACTCATCCTAATTTATTTTAGTTCCATTTACTATATTCATCATATCTTAAACATTTCTAGGAAAATCTACTATGTGTATACAAGTCATGTCGTGTCCTCTTATTGTTGGGGGGGGGGGAAGCCTACTATTTTTCTCTATGTTGGTTCCTCCCTCTGTTGGCTCGAAGTTTCAGTTGAAGTAGACTGAGAAAAGGATAGTCTTTATTCCTTTCTTGAATTTTCCAGTGTCCTTAGAGGTGGAGAGGGGTGAGAAAGGGAGAAATTCCTCTTATGGCGTGGAGGGTAGAGAGAAATGCAAAGAAAAATGAGAGGGAGAGAAGTTTGAGATAGGGAAGGAGGAGAGAGAGATACTGCATGGGGAGAGAGGAAGAAATGTTGCACATGATGATGGAGGAGAGAAGGGAGAGATACTGTATGGTGGTGGTGGGAGGGATAGAGATGTTTGATCCATGGCACAAGGCAGGCGGGACAGTTGTAAAGAAACTGAAATGTCAGATATGGCAGTAGAAGGGAGGAAGGGAGAGAATGCTGCATGGGGGAGAGGGATTAGACTCAGGTTGCAAGGGAGGAAAAGAGAGCGAGAGAAAGAGAGATGTTGGATAAGGGGGTGGATGAGATGGAGGGAGAGATACACAGGAGGTGGAGAGATCCAGGAGCAGAAGGGAGTGATGGAGAGATGGCTGACAATGGGAGTGAGGGAAGAGAGTGGGAGAACTGCTGGATCATGGGGGAGAGTGCAGGAGGGAAGAGAGAAGGGATAGTGAGATATCAGGCTATGAGGGTGGGGAGGAAAGGAAGAGGGAGCAGATGCTGGGCTAAAAGGGTGGGGGAAGGAAGACGCTGAAAATGAGAAGCCAGGAGGGGGTGGCAAGGAAACAGATGAGAGGATAGTTATTACAAAGGGTAGAGATATGGTAATAGGGAGTACGTAGAAGATGAAAGAGAATGGAGGGCTGAGGAAGGAATGAGATATAGAATAGACGAGAAGATGAAAATGTGTTATGTAGCTGAAAGGTGAAGGGTAAGAAAGAGGCAGAAAAGATCTACAAAAGAATGATCAATATGTCAGAGGCAGATGTAGTGAGGGAATAGACAGGAGAGAGGGCATGTTCTGTTCTAATTAGTTAGCACAGATATATTGCCATATGCTAACTGATTAGCATATGCATATGAGCCTTTCCCACCTACTGGTGGTGGTAGAGGCTCACGTGCTAATGAGAAAATACGCATATGGTTAAATGACGCAGGAAATGTCCTTTCATGTAATTTTTTACCCAAAACAGCAGGGACTCCCTCCCCCCACCAAATTGGGGTTTTTTGGTACCATAACAACAACAAAAAAAGAAATCCAAACAAAATGAAAATTCCTGCAAATAACATGGGAAACTAAAGAAAACAACTTTTAGCTTGCACATCTTTAAGGCTAGATTCTATAAACGGTGCCCTAATTGCAGACACGGCACCTTATCTAAATCTGCGCGGAACTTAATTGTTAAAAATTGGTTAAATGGTGTGGTAATTGACCACACTGTTAAAATACGATTTAAAACATTGATTTTAATTAGTAATCAAAGTTATGCGCGGATATCCATGTGGCACCTAGTGACGCCTAGCTCCAGGCGCCCTCCAACGCCCAACAATGCCTACCTGAAAAGTAGGTGTGGTTAGGGGTGGAGAATAGGTGTGGTAAACCTAGGTTGTCATTAGGTGTGCAAGATAGGCGCAGGTAAAAATCTGGCCTAATATACTGTTGCTTACCTCAACAACGCCTAGCGATGTCTAAGGACACACAGGCACCACTAGGCATGATTCTATGAAGAGCGCCTAATGGTTGATTGACAGCCGTGCAGACTGTTGCCCAAATGTTGGGCACACTTAGGCATTGTTTATAGAATCTGGCCCGTAGCGTTAGGAGACTACAGGTAAGGGTTTGAAGGGTATAATTTTGCATATGCAAACTGCTGAGGCAGAATGAGTGGGGTTCACTTCTGTCCCCAGCTAAATCCTTCAGGTTATCTGGTAAATACGGGATGGGGGAAGTGGCACCCTGATTTTTTTAAAATAAATGGGTGGGAGCAGGGCAGGATTAACCAATAGGCCAAGTAGACACGTGCCTAGGGCCCAAAATGGTCAGGGGGCCCAATGAAGGAGGGCATCAACATTGTTTTTTCCAAACGGCGATGGGCCCCTCCAGCATCGATTGGCAATGCAATCGATTGGCAATCCGATCGGCAACACGCCCCCCCCCCCCCCCATCGACGGAAAGTAAGACAAGCAAGCAACTTGGGTAAGAAAGGCAACGGGAGCTGTAATTGTGCAAGCGGTGCTGCTTGCCCAAAGCTTTCCTCTGATGCAGCTTCCTGTTTCCGCCTAGGCGCATGGTGGGGTGGGGCGGGGCAGGGGGCCCAGTGTACTTGTGTGCCTAGGGGCTCTCGACGAATTAATCCTGCCCTGGGTGGGAGTGGTAAGATTAGAGGGCTGGCAATAGCATCAGGGGATTGGGAGGTTGGCCGGCCTCGCCTTCTTTTAAAAAAAGGATTGGGATGAAAAGTTGAGGGGTGACACCACCCCAATTTTTAAAAAAGGGATGGCACACTGATTAGTTTTGAAAGGGATATCTTTTTTTTAGTTTATAAACAGTTTTATTGATGCAAATAAACAACATGAACAAAATTTAATCATGTATTTTTAATTATAACTAATGGGCAGACTGGATAGACCATTCAGGTCTTTATCTGCCGTCATTTATTATGTTACTATGTAAAATAAGCAACAGCAGTCAGCAAAATACAATCAAAAGACAGCCAGAAGAATGGAGGAAGAAGTGCAAGTCATCAAAAGTTTTTGCAAACCCACTCCCCCCCTTTTAAGGTGCCACAAGTTTGTTGATAACAGAACAACATATGTACAAAATTAAGTGCCAAAGAACAATGTACTGTCATCCTTTGTTAGACAAATAGGAACCTACCAAAATCCCCAAGCCTTGAAATCCAACCAATCGAAAAAACAACCTAGGGACCCCCAGCTTCTAAAACCCCAAAGTAAAGGATTGCCTGCCCAGCTGGAGACCACAGAGTTACTGCAGCAAAGGAAAATTTCACAAACCGAGGTACTACAGGTTAGTAAATTGTGTGATACGTTTTCCACCAGTAAAACAGTGCATCCACATGCTATTTCAATGTGGTCAGAGTGGATCCGGGCTGCTACATTTTTAAGGCAGCAGCAGTGGTAGGTCTCAATACAGTTTCAAAACATAAAACTAATGTCTAATACATAAGTATGTTAGAATATTTACTTTTACCTACTTTGTGTTTTGACGTTTGAAATGCATATGCGAGAAACAGTAGTAACATTCGGACATCACTGTGGGGAGGAAGAGAATGACGAGGGGACATAGGGTTCTTCATTTGAGTACACAATGAAAGGACATCTGGATAGATGTATCAGGTAAGGGTTGCATGACAAGATCAGCATATGTCAGGCATCAGGACTCATGAATAAGCAATCAGCTTGCTGACTTAATCATATCTGTATTTAACAGCTGTACTGCTTTCTGTGCAGAGGCAGCATATAGAACACGCATTGGGAGAACACAACCTACAATTATTCTTGCTTCTCTATGTTTAATCATTATTGGATCAATATTTAAACCCCGGCTGTGACATTTTAATAAGCCACATATACAGTAGTCAGCAACACTAGCTGTGTACATTAAGGTACGGAGTATGTGGACAGTAATGACTGCTGCCACCAACACAGAAACAGGGCAACAATTTTTCAAACTCGCAAAAACATCGGGAAGAACTACTGTGTAATTCACCAAAAGCAAAAATCCCACAGATCAAAGCACACTCATACTGTCGTCAAATAATGGCATCAAAATTTTTTAAAAATAGCTCTCATAGATCATCTTCATACTGCAGAAACAACCATGAAGTTTCCGAAATAAACTAGTCCTTTTATAATTTTCTAATCATAGTGCAATAATACACTTAATAATGCACTTGGACAATCTAAAGTGCCAATAATCGAAACAGCTTTTTGGACGTAACCAGGAACATTTTAGGCCTCTGAATCCCACTGTGCGCCCAGAGTGGAAAGGAGCATTTTTGGGGAGTGGTTAGAGCGGGATGTGGGCTGACCTAGACTTAGTCGTCCTGCAGGGATAGTCGAATGTTTGATGAGACTGCCTAGACAAAACTTATATGTTGTGAGTTAAACGATGTAAAGACAGGTATAAGTGTCCAAAGGGTATCGAAAGTAACCAGATAACCACTTTAGAGCCAAAGTAAAGATCCACACACACTCCCCCCCCCCCATGTCCACTGACCCTGTTGCATCCCCACAAAGTCCAGAATAAAAATGTACATACCTGCCTACGGAACATCAGCACCTGGCATAGGAAAGCCTAGTAGAGCTGCACAGAGATGGCTTAAGTAATCTGGGGAGTGGGCTAGTGAATCATAGAGAGGAGGACCGAGGCCCTTAAGCCACTCTAACCACTACATTCATGGTGGAAAATGTGAGCCCACCAAACCCTCCCCCCGAAATCCAACTGTACTGCCATATAGGTGGCACCTGCAACCATAAGGGTTATTGGGGTTGTGGACAGGTGGGTATAGTGGTTTTTGGGGGGATCATCATAACATTTAAGGGAGTTCTGGTGAGATGTTTATCTGGCACCCTTTTTGTGATGTTCCCAGCAGTGCCCTGTGAGGTGCCCCACTGCTCTGTTGCCTTGTCTGGGTGGCCAGTCCATCACAATGCTGGTCCCTCCCACGTCGAAAAGGTCTTGTTCTGGGCATTCGGAATTTAGATGAACTTTTGGTCGAGAATGTGGTATAAAGATAGACTTAGCGGCAGTGTGGATGATCAAATGCCTAGATGTACAGATAGACGATTTTCAAAAAAAGGAATAGTTTAGATGTACTTTTCGAGAATGGACATTTTACCAGTGTCGACTTTGGGTGACTAGCGCCCTACGTCCAAATCAGACTTAGACGTTTCTTTTAATTATGGCCCTCAAACTGTCTAAAGCAATTAATAAAGGTACTTTATAGTTTATTACTTATAGTCTGCCTTTTACAAGGTGGATTACAGCTTTACATACACAATAAAACTCATTACAAAACATATAAAATTAACAAAACAATCTTCTCTAACAAAAAGTCTTAATAATCATATTTCACTTTACAGAACCGGTACCGCTTTAGCAGTTTTTAAAAAGTTTGTACTTCTTCCTAGGCTTCCTTTTGGAAAATCCGGTTCATAGACAACCCCGCGAAAGACAAAGGCGCGCGCTGACAACTGAGCGCAAGACGGAGGCGTGCGCCAAAGAAAATTACAGTTTTTAGGGGATCCGACGGGGGTTTTTGTTGAGGAGCCCCCCCAATTTACTTAATAGAGATCGCGCCGGCGTTATGGGGGGTTTGGGGGGTTGTAACCTTCCACATTTTACTGTAAATTTAACTTTTTCCCTAAAAACAGGGAAAAAGTGAAGTTTTCAGAAAAATGTGGGGAGTTACAACCCCCAAACCCCCCCAAAGCCCCCCCAGCGCGGCGCAATCTCTATTAAGTAAAATGGGGGGGTTCCCCCCACACCCCCCAGTCTGAGCCCTAAAAACAGTAATTTTGTGTGGCGCGCCCCCCCGCGCTGCGCTCAATTGTCTGGGCGCGCCTTTGTCCTGGCACGCTTTTGACCTGACACCAGAAAATCCGGCACCCTAGCCCCACCCCCAGGCCTGCCTAGTTACGCCCACCTTGCCCTAATCCCGCCCTCCACTGCCTGCTCTTGTCGGGCAGGGAGGAAGTCCGTGCATGCGTGGGCGCTACGTGATTACATCCTCCCTGCCCGACACAGCTTTTCAAAACCCGGACAAAGTGTCGGGTTTTGAAAAGCTGTCCGGACCTCAGGACTTCTTCTTGTTGTCTAATATAGACAGGTAATTTATTTCACTCACTAGGGCCTATACGCGAAAAAGCACTTGTTCTTATTGCTTCTAAATGCAAATGTTTTCGAGTCGGTATTATCAAATCAGAATTTCCTAATGAATGCGAACTTGATAGTGAATCAATCGCTGTTTGAGAATCAGCCAATAGCGATTGAGTCGCTATCTTTAGTAAATCTGGGCCATAGACATTTTGCAGTTTTGCAAGTGGCCATGTGTGGTACTGGATTTTTCTGCATCTTCCGCAAAATGTCCAAACTCGGATTTGGATGTCATATCGAAAATGCTCCTCCATCTAACCCACAGAACAAAAGTGGAATTGTCCCAATCAGAATGGTGCACAACAAAAAGTTACTTTTTTGCAGCAACGTCGCAGCGTTTGGTAACGCGATACGTCTCTCTAAAGCAGCATTTAGTGAGATTGTGCACTTTTTTATACACATGAAGACTCATAAGACTCCTGAGGCAGGCCGTTTGGGCTGAAACATGTGCATGTCGAGTCACAGAGTCATTTTATGAATTTTGGATGAATAAAGGCATTTGGATTTATCAGATGAGTTGAAAGACACTTTTTGTTGTGCACCATTCTGATTGGGACAATTCCACTTTTGTTCTGTGCTTTTGAGGCTGTGGTTTTGTTTCCCCTGTCCTTGTCCTCCATCTAATCCCCCATTTTTAGTACTTTCACTTGAGTAAGAGGCACATCATTGGGGGCTGCTGAAACCACTATAGACTAATTATTCTTAATTTCTGCATGTTGTGTTATTGAAATGCTACAATTTACACATGGATATGTTCTGAAAATAATGGCCATTCCGTATATTGTTAAATTATTATATTGGAAAGTAAAATTAAATTTTGGCATGGCAGTTTAAAAATTGATGCTAAATTTGGCACTGATGGTACTCAAGCATTTTCCCTATCTGTCCCAGGATGCTCACAGTCTAATGTACCTGGGGAAGTGGAGGATCAGGGTTCTGAGGCTACACCACACCCTCCTGGGTTACTTATTCTATTAGCCATTTTACTTTGACCATTTTTTTTATAGCCTTGCATGAAATGTCAAACTAAATCTTGCATGAAATGTCAAACTAAAATGCTAATTGAATCCATTCATTATTTCAGAGAATTATTTTCAGGATTTTGCACATCTATTTTTCTAGTGTTCCCAGGTGTGCTTACTTTATGCCTCAACTGTACTGGAAGATTATGTGTACAAGTTAAAATCAATAGCTTCCAGGGAAGACACTTCACTGAGTTTGCAACTGAGAAACCAGCTGTGGCCAGCTCAAGCTGAAAATTGTTCTTTTCTGTCTGAGTTGCTTGCCCATATAATCAAGGACATATTTATTATTGCCATTGATGGTAAAGAACTCTAGAACATCCTCCTCACGGCAAGTCATGTGGGTCTCCTGCAAAACAGTTTGGAAATGTTCCAAATTACACATGGCCTTGTTTCATTGAAATTGCTGCAGAAAAGAAGAATACATATCTACATTTAAACAGAATTTTTACATTTTTACAGAATCACTGTGAGGGGAATTGTATCTCAGAAGCCCAACTCAATTATGGTTATTAATGGAAGGTTCTCCTGTTGGTTTAGAAATTTTAAGATCAAATTTGCTCACACTATCTCTGTAAACTACAATAATGGCTGCAATTTCATTAAAAAGCAGTAACATATCCAATAAGACACAGAATAAGTCTTTGAGTTAGGAGTTTATTTTCTCTCATGAGGCAAAATTTTATAAGCAACTTCTCACATAAAACAGTGTTCAATATGCACAAAAATGTGTTTATAAAACTATTCCAACAGCCTTTTTGTGCATACTTTTGCTTAAAATGAGTGGAGATATTCTACAGCAGTGGTCTCAAACTCATGGCCCAAGGGTTCAATGACAAAGTTCTTCCAACAAAATTAGTTTCTTACAGTATACTGTCAAAGATTTTGACTTTTGACAGTCTTTCGAGTACATTTTTTTCAGAACATCCACTGATCTCATAAACTGTTAGTCACTAATCTCCAACTATGTAAGTTTTACTCATTTTTTTTTTTAATCATTGTAAACTGCATAGAACTTCACGGTCCTGTGCTATATAAACTGTTATCATTATTTTCAACTGTGCCCCCTCTGGGTGGGAAGCTTCCCATGAGAAGACCTACACCTGTTCTGCTTTGGTTGTCAGGGGCCTAGTCATGACCTTGAAAGCTACATATTATGTATGGTCATGCCAATAGCCCCTCAGAAAAATAAGCTTGAGCAACTCCATCATCATCATCAGGACCATGTCACTGGCTTTCTGTCAGATCACCTGAGTCATGAGGAGATTATCTTCATCTCTCACTCGTCTCAAAACCCTAATCTTAGGCAGACACTTCTCTTCTATGCAGAGGCCTGACTAATTGATAGAGTCTTCATCTTGCTCAACTTATTTGGAGGATCATGGCTCATTCAAAACTTCCCTTGTTAATCTGGCACGAGGCTTTGAAATATTGTTCCTTAAATGTA
This sequence comes from Geotrypetes seraphini, assembly GCF_902459505.1. Lineage (NCBI taxonomy): Eukaryota > Metazoa > Chordata > Amphibia > Gymnophiona > Dermophiidae > Geotrypetes > Geotrypetes seraphini. The sequence goes on along the minus strand of NC_047089.1, from coordinate 58,447,652 downwards.
GTCAGCTTCTTTATGCTCCACTCACCCTTGACTCAGTGACTTTGGACATGGACAGCAGAATCTTCCATCTTGAAAGATCCACAGAGCAGTTTGACCTAACTCTGCAGGACTGCACATCAAAGGCTGACATGCTGGGATTCAGGACAGAAATTAAGGAAGGGGCCCTTCTTTTACCTGCCCTTCTCCCAATTTCCCCACCCAACTTTAAATGACTTTGCCACACACAAAACAGACCAAATATAGAACAATGGATCACAAATTAGAAGCAGAAATATAAATACCAAAGCTGAACTGGAAATCCCAAAAAGATAAACTCGGCAAATACTGTATTTCATTTTGAACACAATCAGTAGCATAACAAGTTTCAAGTTTATCAAGTTTCAAGTTTATTAAAAGATTTTTTAAACCGCTTAATCAGGTTTCTAAGCGGTGTACAATATAAAATTACATAAAAACATATTAAAACGTAAAAACATCGGAAACCTCTCTGACATCACAACGTCAGAGACAAGGCTTCCGATGCTGGTGCGCCTCTTGAGAGAAGCTGCCGCGGCGGCTTTGAATAGAAAAATAACATTTTCATGGGAGCCAGCCTTCGGAGAAGCTTTGGACACAGGGCCGGATGCAAGAGGAGCCACCACCGCGAAAAGCTTTAGTAAGGGAGCAAGCCAGACCGCGAGTGTGGGGCCATTGTAAGCGCGGATCAGTCGAGGAGCCGCCGCTGCCCGCGGCTTTGAAATTTGGCAACGGAGCTGGCCAGAAAAGAGAATAAATGCTGCTGCCCTGCTGCACAGGGAATGGGCTGGGGGACTTCTAAAATGTAAAGGTGAAATAAGTAAAGCATATAAAACAGAGATGTAATGAAAAGGAAAGAAAAGAAAGAGAGAAAGAAAGATAAAGAAATGTTAAACTGTCAGCAAAAATATACTGGTACATCTGAATATGACATATTGTACATTTATCACTACAACCCCAAGCAGTGTAATAGAAGGGACAATACTCAACACCAGGCATCTAATATAATAAAATGATAAGCCGCGCATGCGCACTTCCTATGCGTGCGCCGGTTTTCCGTGAACTGTAGCGACACATAGGAAGTGCGCATGCGCGGCTTACGATTCTTTGAAAGACGCGGCGGTGGCTACTCTCACGATCCCCGCCAGCATCGGACTTCCGACGCAGGTGGGGATCATGAGAGGAGCCACCGCCGCATCTTTCAACTAAAAAAAAAAAAAAGACAAGGCAGATATCGGCCCGATGGCTGGAGTTCACTGCTGAGTCCGGTGAGGAGTGCTTCCCTCAACAGGAACCGTCGGGTCGAATTCAAATACTCCCGGCAGGTCGTGAGGGATGGATCAGGCTCGCACGCCTGGCGGGGACCAGGCAGGAACTAGACTCCCTGCAGGAGCCAGCCTGATGGCTGGAGATCACCGGACTGGACAGGGGGAGCAGGTAAGGGGGTGCTGCAGTACAGGAGGAGCAGGGAAGAGGTGATTCTGGACAGGGGGGGAGGTAACAGGAAGGGAGGCCTACGGGGGGGGGGAGGTAAAAGGAAGGGAGAAGACCTACTGCTGGACAATGGGTGCTGCTGGACAGGAGGAGACTTAAAAAGAAGGGAGAAGGGCTCCTGCAAAGGAGAAGAGCTACTGCTGGATATGGGGAGCTGGAAATGGGGTGATGCTGAACAGGGGGAGATAAAAGGAGAAGGGCTACTGCTATATAGGGGGAGCAGGGAATGGGTGGGGGTGCTGCTGGACAGGGAGGAGGTAAAAGTAAGGGAGAAGGGCTGCTAGCACCCGTTAATGTAACGGACTAAACAACTAGTTATCTAAATATATATCATCAGTTTAAAAGAAAACCCTAAGATAATGAAGTTCGGTTTAGGTCTGAATAAGGTGAGTTAGCAAATACCAATAGTGGTGCCCACATCTTCTCAAATGCGATCTTTCAGCTGCAATTCGCTCAAATTTGGCAGTCAGGCATACCGAGTTCCACTACATATTGTGTTCCACTGCATCTAGTGATTTCCAGTTTGACAGTATCAATTTTATCGCTATTAGTATGAGAATATGCATAAAATCATCCGTGGTTTTATCTACCATGTATGAAGACCTATAGGTACCAACAATGACAGAAGAATATGACCATGGTAATTTCACATTTAGTAAAGAGCAAATGCCAGCCCAGACCTTTGACCAAAATAGTTGAAGTAGTGAGCAGTCAAAAATCATATGACGAAGTGTGCCTCGAGAAGAACCACAGGACCAACTATTGAAATTCAATAAAATTTTTCATGAACTTAAAAAAAAAAAAAAAAAAATAAGTAAGGTAGTCTGGCCTACCAAAAGCCCCAAGGTTGCATGGTTTGCAAATAAGGGAGAAGGATTCCTAATGGACTGTGGGGAAGGTACAAGTAAGGGAGAAGGGCTACTGTTGGACAGGGGGAGCAGTGAATGGGGGTGACAAGTAAAGGAGAAGGGCTACTGCTGGACAGGGGGGAGCAGGGAATGGGGGATGACAAGTAAAGGAGAAAGGCTACTGCTGGACAGGGGGAGCAGGGAATGGGGCGGTTGCTGCTGGACAGGGAGGAGGTAAAAGTAAGGGAGAAGGGCTGCTAGCACCCTTTAAAGTAACAGGCTAAAAAACTAGTACAAAAATAATTGTGATGCATATATCCCAAAGCTAACATATTCAAGTTAATAAATTCAAAATAAAACAATTTGTCTACCTTGTCTGGATATTTTGTTTTTCAATCATTTTGGTCCCAGTTTCTCTTTCTGCTTTTTATCTATCTTCTACTAATTCTCTTTCCAGTGCCTGCTGTCCATTTTTTTCTTCTCTTCTCACTTGTTCCATTCCCTCCTTATGCCTGTCTTCAACATATTGATTTTTCCCTTTCAGCTTTCCAATTTTTTCTTTTCTTTTTTTGTCTCTGCCCACTCAAATTTTCACTCTTTCTCACCCTTCTTTTTAAATTTTGAGCTATCTCTCAATTCACCATCTCCTTTCAGTCCCCAGTTCTCCCATTTCCCGTCTCACTCCTTTCTCAGCATCCTATTTCCTTCTATCTACTCCCCATTATCATATTTCTACCACTGTGCTCACTGTTCTCTCACTTATCTTGTTATTTCCCTTTTGACCTTATCCAAATGGCTCACCACTTTCAGTATACCTTCCCCTCTCTCTCACTGTACCTTTCTCTTCATCCCCTAGCATCTTCTTATCCCAGCTCTCTTCAAGTTTCAAGTTTTATTAATGCTTGATAAATCGCTTATTAAATTTCCTAAGCGATGTACAATTCGAAAAAAGTGCAACAAATACAGTAACATAAATTAGACAAACTCCTCTCTCCCCCTGTGGTCCAACATTTTGCTCCCTCTGTTGTTGTTCTTCCCTCCTACCTTAATGCTGAACAATGAGATGGAGGGGGAAAAAAAGAGATGCTGCATCTCCCTCCCTTCCATCCCCAGATCCAACTTCTCTCCATTTCTCTTCCCATCTGCCCCTATCCCATATCCCTCCCTGCCTGCCTTCCTCCCTTCCCCCCTTCCCTATCTCTCCATTTCTCTTCTCTTCAAGTATCTCTTTCCCCAGGTCCAACTTCTCTCCCTTCAGACAACTGTCCACCATCTCTCTCTCTCTTCCCTCTGTTTCCGGCCCCATATGCTCTCACCCTACTCCCAGTCTGGCACTTCTTTTAATATCCTCTCCCTTTGTTCTTAGAAAAAAAGATAGTCCAGGGGTCTTCCTTGGCCCAGCATGTTCTCCCTCTTCTCTCTGTGCTGGTCTGATGTCGCCCTCACCTTCTGACTCGCTGAAAAATCCGCCAGCCGTGGCAACAATTCAGAAATGTTGCCCACAGCTCTCCTCCCTGTGAGGTCTGTTCCCTAATGATGCAAATTCTGTTTCCACCCAGGTGGACCGCGGCAGACAGAAAGCAGGAATGGGAGCCACGGGCAATGTTTCTGAATCACTACTGAGGCCGGCGGATTTTTCAGTGAGACAGAAGGTGAGGGCAACATCGAACTGGCGCGGAGAGAAGGAGGAAGACCATAGGGGCCCCCCAGAGCCTTGGGGCCCAGGGCAGCTGACCTATTTGCCCACCCCTAATGCCAGTCCTATATACACATACAATAAATTTACCCACAGATCGGATAGGCAATTTTGTAACAGATTGTACTTATTTTACCTCCAGAACTGCTTTTGAAAATTTCCCTCCCTTCAACTATTTATGCTATTTCCTATACAGGCAAGATAAAGAATGAGAAACACAAGGAAAAGGTTAAAATAACAACTACATGCTGACAGCTACTTGAATGGAATTCTGAATTCCTCATATTACTAATCACTCAATTTTTTTCCAAGTTATGAAATAGAATCATGGTAGCTGAGGCCCCCATCACCCATTCTCTTCTTAAGTTTGCTCTGAGAATTGTAAAGCAAAAAAAGAGTAGGCATTGTTTGATTTTGGCCTTTGCTTCCAAGGAGGAAAAATTGGAACATTTAAGCCCAGATTCTGTAAATGGTGCTTAAATCGGCTGGCGCCTAGAAAAATGGTACCGGCTGCATGTCAATCACACTTAGGCGCCATAAACAGAATCGCGGCTAATGGCGCCTATGAAAACACTGGGCGCTGGTAATGTAGGCCAGGGTTTTAAAGGCCTACCATTCTGGCACCTACCGTGTTTCCCCGAAAATAAGACAGTGTCTTATATTAATTTTGGGCCCAAAAAATATACTAGGGCTTGCTTTTGGGGATGTCTTATTTTTTTCATGCACAACAATCATCTCTCCCTTCCTCTTCTCCACCCCAATTCTTCCTCTTTCCTTTCTTCCCCCCCCCACATGCAGTATCATTCCTCCCCTCTCATCCATCCCTTTGTGCAGCATCTTTCTTTCCCTCTCTCCTTCCTATCCCCCTGTGCAGCATAACCCCACCAAGCTCCCACCGTGAGACTGACATACCTCCGCTCCGAGGCCTCCTAAAGCAGCAGGGGTGGGGGGTTGCTAAATTGACGAGTCCAATTTTTTTAGCAAATCAGGCAGCACTAGTCTCAAGGATAGAGTCAGGGAGTGTTGGGGACATTCGGGGGGGGGGGGGGGGGTTGAGGGGTCAGTCGTAACTAGGGCTTATTTATGGGGTAGGACTTAAATTAGGAGCATCTTTAAAAATCATGCTAGGGTTTATTTTCGGGATAGGTCTTATTTTCGGGGAAACAGGGTAAATATTTGAGAGAATCATGCCTTGTGATACCTAAGGTCATCTCTGTCCCTAAACATGCCTACTTTGACCTTACGCACCACTAGGCACCATGTTTAGGCGTGATTCCAGTGCCTACCCTGATAGGTGCATAGTGGCACCTACTTTTTTTTTTTTAAAATGTCTTTTTAATTGGTTTTAAATGGCACGTTCAATTATCATACCAATTAAAGCCAATTAATACAATTAAGTTAGATGCCGGTAGGTGCGATCTAGGTGCCTTTCAGTGCCATTTACAGAATTTGGCCCTTAGTTCTTGATTTTTAAAAAGATTTACTCAAACTCTATGGTAGTGGTCTCCAATTGTTTTCACATAAAGGGCCACAGTATGAATATGAGAAATCTCTGAGGGTCACCAAAAGATCTCAAGCTTCCACATACTTCTAATTTTGTAAACCACCTTGACCTGCTTGTTCTGACTGGGTGCTGTGATAGAGGTCTATAAAATATTAAGTGGAGTGGAAAGGGTAGATGTGAATCGCTTTGTCACTCTTTCCAAAAATACTAGGACTAGGGGCATGCGATGAAGCTACTAACGTGTTGTTAAACTCTGGAATTCGTTACCGGAGAATGTGGTGAAATCAGTTAGCTTAGCGGGGTTTAAAAGAGGCTTGCATAATTTCCTGAAAGAGAAGTCCATAGGCCATTATTGAGATGGCTTGGGGAAATCCATTGCTTATTCCTAGGTAAGCAGCATAGAATCTGTTTTACTACCTGGGACCTGGGTTGGCCACTGTTGGAAACAGGATACTGGACTTGATGGACCTTCAGTCTATCCCAGTATGGCAAGTCTTATGTTCTAAACATTAGAAGTTATTACTAATATTGATTCTGCGACACTTCAAGAATATATTTTACAAACTCACTGTTTTGGATTGTCAATAGTACCAAATTGTATAAATGAGACACCTGAGTAACAAGATTAAAGAGATTGCTTGCAGTTCCTATATGAAGTGAGCAAGATTGAAATTAACACATTTATAGGATATGTATCTTGTATTTACATCCATTTGATTGTAGTTTATGACAACTGATTTTAATTTTTTGTAAATTTGCATAGTAATTTGTGATAAGCGATTGAATTAATTTTTAATAAAACTTGAAACTTAATAATAAACCCATGAAGAGCAGCTGTTTGGGGGCTGCGATGGAGGACTTTGGAGACCACGTGTTCTATGGGGTTGCTTTCCTGAGCTGTAAAATCTGCAATTAACACGCGTTAAAGCAAGACTTTCCCATGTGCTAAATTCAGAATGAATACAGGATTTTTTAGGCTTTTTCTTTTGTTTAATTTGCAGGCCCACGTGCTAATGTTCCCATTAGCATGTGGTACCTGTAAAAGAAATTAACACAGGAGTACCTATTTCTTTATTTTTAAAATTTATAGACCACTTAAATCTAAGTGGTTTATAGTAGAACACATATAAAATTAAAACAAACAACGTAACTCAGCTAAATAATAGCCCATATTCTATAAATGGTGCCTTAACTTACCCCCTCTTATACAAAGGTGCGCTATGCTTTTTAACGCGCGCTAAACGCTAATGCGTGCATGTTATCCTATGGACACGTTAGCGTTTAGCGTGCGATAATCACACGCTAAAACGCATAGCGCACCTTTGTAAAAGAGGGCCTTAGGCACCTAAGTTAAGTGAAAAATTTCATTTAAAAGATGTTTTAAAATGATTTTCCAGGCGTCTACCGGCAACAGAATCATGCCTCCATTGTAGACATGGCTTAATGCCAGAAGTGGTGATAGGCAGTGGTAGGTGCTTCCGGAGGCGCAATTCATGTCATAGGTAGGTGTTGGAAATGTAGGCCTGAATGTAAATACTAGAAATAAGAGCCTTACTCTAAATGAGAGGGGTCAAAATGACTTGAAACTCCAAAAACCAGACCAGCTCTCTATTCTCCAGACACCTGAACTAACCCCTTATGCCAAGTGTTTGTTTGGATGTTACAAACAGAGTGTTACATCAGTAAGTGGGAACTCTTGTGAAAAGGTTTTGTCCAAGTTCACCAGGGTTCAACACCGCCAAATGCACAGGCGTGCTTGGCAGACATTACCCACTCACATCATTTTAAAACACTCTGTCTGGAGAATAGAGAGCTGGTCTGGTTTTTGTAGTGGCCTGAATGTAAAACCACTTAGGATATAAGTGGTATATAAAAATATACCTTCTAAGAAAGGTCAAGGGATAAACCATGAGGGAAGCCCTGAGATATTGAATTCTTCAGCTAGTGCTGATTTGTCTGCCGTTCAAGAAGATTCTTCCGATACAATTTCTTTTTAGAGCAACCCTCTAGGCAACTTTTCTAACCCCCCCTCTCTTTCACAAAACCGTAGTGTGTCTTTTAGTGTCAGCTGCTGCAGTATCAGCTCTGACGCTCATAGAATTCCTGTGAGCGTCGGCGCTGTTACCGCTGCGGCCAGTACTAAAAACCAGGCTATGGTTCTGTAAAAGGGGGAAAAATGAAGGAACAAAAATGAGAACTTTTGTGGGCAGTGAATTCAAGTGTTTCCCGACGTAGTTAGAGTCACTAAAATGACTGGGAAAGCTTTTCTGTCTTTGAGGATTCTGGTTCTGGCACTCAGTGCAACCTTTTTTTAAGCAAAAGGTCCTCTTCTGCGTGCTAAGTTGATATAACATATTAACTGATGAATTAATGCATGCTATGAGGGTTCTTCAAAACGCTTCTGCGCGTTTAGTTACCTATACATTTGGAAAGATTTCTCATTGGGAGTGTGTGCTGCAATGGTTAGAGCAAAAAACAAAAGGAATTGACCCCAAAATATACACAGAGAAGAAAATCCAGAGAACACCAAAAAAACTCTGTGGAGTGACGATGTTCCTAAATGGGCTTTATTTGAAAGTGTCAAAGTTCCAAAGGTACACTGAAATCATCCACATAAAATAAATTCATCCACATAAAAATAGGTTATCCACATAAAAGCCTTAAAAGACTTAGTCCGCTAGGGATACAGGCCCCAACACGGTCCGCATTTCGACAAAAAGTCTTCTTCGGGGGTCCTTGGGGGTCCTGTAAAGGTGAATATGTGGGAAACAATTGTGTGGTGAGCCGGAAGTGAGACACTGAGGTTGTGGGTTCGAATCCCGCACTGCTCCTTGTGACCCTGGGCAAGTCACTTAATCCCCATTGCCCCAGGTACATTAGATAGAGTGGGAGCCCCCTGGGGCAGTTAGGTAAAAATGCTTGAGTCTGTCTACTGTAACCTATTTGTTGTCATGACTGGTCTGTTTTAAAACGATTGTGAATGTCTACTTGTAACCCGTTCTGAGCTTCTGGAAGAACGGGATAGAAATCGAAATAAATAAATAAATAAATAAAATAATACCTGAATAATTTGAAATCCGCATGGAATTGTAGGATATGTGGAATATTAATTATTAAAAAAACAAACAAACATGCTATAGTCAGTTTGGTAGCAGGTGGAAGGATTTGTGGTTTATTAGATTAATTTTCCTTAATATGGGATTCCTTAATGTCACATTCTAACTCAGCTCTTTCTCATTTGGCTTTAAAGAGAAATTTTCTTCTACTTTATGTCTGAGCCTCATAATAAATCTGTATCTTTCTTTGTCTTCCTGGGGCCTGCAGTACATAGCAAATCTCATAAACTTGACTTGATTGCTTTGTAATGACTTAATCAAGATAGAAGTTCTGTTTCCTGGCTTTTCCTTTGGAAACTAAGATATTTTTTCAAAAAATGTACCTATTTCTCATGTATCTTAGTGTCAGTTTTTGGCTGGAACCCATTTACAGCTAAGTAAAAGATGAAGACATTCTTATTATCATGTGCTGTATGCCAAGGTGAAATCTTACTGTAAACTGATATTAGATTTTTAAATGTGAATTATCTAACAATGAGACTTGGAAAATTCAAACCCTTTACAAGTGTTGGAATCTTATTTGTGTTTTTTTTCCGAACAGACCCCCCTCCCCCGAATGGAGGAAATCCTTTTTAGAGGGTTTCCCACCATTCAATGAGGTTTTCTTAGTTAATGGACTCAGGATATTTTAATGACAAAGCCAAATGTAATTATATTTTGGGAACACGATGAAAGGAATAGATATGTTAGTGAACCTGCATTTTTGAAGGCTGAGAGCAATTGCTGACATCCTGCTCCCCAGTGCATAGACACTTTTTGGTTATGTTTCTGTTTATCACAGCACTTACCACCATTCACATCAAAGCAGTTCAGAAAATTTAAAGAAAACAGGTATACAATAATAAACCAAGTCAAGGAAAAAAGCTGCCAAAGTTCTCTCAAAAGCTGCAAGTCACAAATGCTCCCAGACCTCAATCACCAAATGGAGAAGAAAACTAGAAAGTTTGGTGACCTAGGCCAGAGGTAGGCAATTCCGGTCCTTGAGAGCCAGAGCCAGGTCAGGTTTTCAGGATATCCACAATGAATATGTATGAGATGGATTTGCATGCACTGCCTCCTTCAGATGCAAATCTATCTCATGCATATTTATTGTGGAGATCCTGGAAACTTGACCTAGTTCCGGCTCTCGAGGACCGGAATTGCCTACCCCTGACCCAGGCGTAGGTCACACAATTTGCAAATATTAAGGGAGAGAATTCCAAAGGAAAAGGGACAGGATATGAAAAGTCAGAATAGCGAGTAATTTCTAGCTGTGCTTTTGATGGAGGGGGAAATATTCTGTGAGAATGGGCTGGTACACCATTGTGCAATATAATAAATCTATGATATGATTCTTAGGTTTCACCCTTTAGACCAGTGGTTCCCAACCCTGTCCTGGAGGAACACTAGGCCAATTGGGTTTTCAGGCTAGCCCTAATGAATATGCATGAAGCAAATTTGCATGCCTATCACTTCCATCATATGCAAATCTCTCTCATGCATATTCATTAGGGCTAGCCTGAAAACCCGATTGGCCTGGTGTTCCTCCAGGACAGGGTTGGGAATCACTGCTTTAGACCACTGGTATCCGATGACTCTCCTTGCTGAAGATATTTAGGTAGAAACAAGTCAGTTTGGGATCCAATTAACAAACCAAAATGGAGTTTAGAAGAGCTAAAAGGAGTTATCATAACACACACTCCCTACAGAAATTAACCTAGTGTTAGTTTGTTATATACTGATCTTCTGGCTCCCCAAAGGACCTTCCCCCATGTAGTATGCAACAATGTAGAAAATATAGTCTAATATAAATACATTCAATAATAAAATAAATTCATACATTTGGTCCATATAATATAGATTCCACATGTCTAAATTACATTTGCCCCCTCAGCTACTTATTAAGATGTTTCATTGCATTGTACTATTATCAACCCTTTGATAGGCTGGTATCTTAATGCATTCTGCTTCATTTTTTCAATCAAGTTCCTTATATTCAACTTGATGTATTTTAACTGTTCTATGTGTTTCTTCTTTCCCTGCCATGTCGGTATTTGCAGCATTATATTGTAAATATAATGCTGGAAGGGGACGTACACAGATGGATTAAACACTGGTTGGCAGACAGAAAGCAAAGGGTCGGAGTGAAGGGCCACTACTCGGACTGGCGGAAGGTCACGAGCGGTGTTCCCCAGGGGTCGGTGCTCGGACCGCTGCTGTTCAATGTATTCATAAACGACCTAGAAGCAGGGACGAAGTGTGAAGTTATAAAATTTGCGGATGACACCAAACTCTGCAGCAGGGTTAGAACCACGGAAGAATGTGAAGACCTACAAAGGGACCTAAACAAACTGGAGGAGTGGGCAAGCAAATGGCAAATGCGCTTTAATATAGAGAAATGCAAGGTCATGCATTTAGGAAAAAAAACCCCGATGTTCAGCTACAAAATGGGGGGGGGGGGGGGTCAGTGCTAGGGGATAGTAATCTTGAAAAAGACTTGGGTGTGCTGGTAGATACTACAATGAAACCAACGGCACAATGTGCAGCGGCCTCCAAGAAAGCAAACAGAATGTTGGGTATTATTAAGAAGGGCATTACAACCAGGAAGAAGGAAGTCATCATGCTGCTGTATCGTGCGATGGTTCGTCCGCATCTGGAGTACTGTGTCCAGTATTGGTCACCGTACCTCAAGAAGGACATTGGTCACCGTACCTCAAGAAGGACATGGCGATACTTGAAAGGGTCCAGAGAAGAGCGACGAAAATGATAACAGGTATGGAAAACCTTTCATACACAGACAGGTTGGGAAGGCTGGGGCTCTTCTCCCTTGAAAAGAGGAGACTCAGAGGAGACATGATAGAGACTTTCAAGATCATTAAGGGCATAGAGAGGGTGGAAAGGGACAGATTCTTCAGATTATTGGGAACCACAAGTACCAGGGGGCACTCAGAGAAGCTGAAAGGGGACAATTTTAGAACCAATGCTAGGAAGTTCTTCTTTACACAGAGGGTGGTGGACACCTGGAATGCGCTTCCGGAGGTTGTGATAGGACAGAGTACACTAAGGGGGTTCAAGGAAGGATTGGATAAATTCCTGAACGATAGGGGTATTGAAGGATACAGATAGAGGTAGAGATGGGTTTTAGACAGAATATGGATAGAAGGATAAAAGGGATTAGAGAAGGATCACATTACAGGTCATGGGCCTGAAGGGCCGCCGCGGGTGCGGACTGCTGGGCACAATGGACCTTGTGTCTGACCCAGCGGAGGCAACTTCTTATGTTCTTATGTTCTTAAATGCTTTCCGTCTTTATCTGTTTTTAAGTCCATTATTCTAATTTGTATTTTATCTGTATCCCATGTATTAGCTCACCTTGTTGTGAACCGCCTAGAACTTTTTCGGTATGGCGGTATAGAAGAATAAAATTATTATTATTAAAAAAAAAAAATTTATTATTATGAGCATCATATCTGTGCTATTTGATTGTTCTAGTGTATTCCTATTGAGATGATTCATTTGCATTGTGCTGGCATTGTGAACATCGTATCTATGTTATATGAATGTGTTTTTCATGCTGCCTACCAGGCAAGGGAGATGTTCATTTTGAGGGAGCCTAAGCTCAAAGTGGGAGGCCCAGCCCCCTCTCATGGTTATGCCACGAATTGTGTTCAAAATGAAGTACTTGCCGAGTTTAACTTTTTGGGGTTTCCAGTTCAGTTTTGGTATTCCTATTTCTATTTCTAATTCGTGGTCCATTGTTCTATATTTGGTGAAGGTCTGCCTACTTTGTGCGTGGAGAAGTCATTTAAAAGTGGGTGGGGAAACTGGGAAACTGGAGGTAGAAGAGGGCCCCCCTCCTTAATTTCTGCCCTGGGCCCCGGCATGTCTAAAACCGTCCCTGGTCTTCACTCAGTTATGACTGGGCTACTATTACTGTATTCACATACAGTGATCTTGCTGATAAGGGAACTTAGCCAGGAAGCAAGAATGCTGCCTTTTGCATCCCTAGTGCATGTGCTAGTGTGTTTCTCTGAGGGCTTTTTGTCCATAGCTGGAATTTAGATGCACACACTTTGATGTTAGCATTTTGGCTCATTAATAACTCATTTGCATTTCCCAGACAGCGAGTTGCGATCTGGCATTAATTTACAAAAGCGCTCCAAATTGCAAACTCTCTAATACAATAGGCCCTTTGTGTTGTTAACTTGAGGAGTTTGTGATTAAAATTTTAATATGATCATTTCTATTTCATGGCCTGCTTGAAAATCTTATTTCCTGCTTTTTCAGAACTATGTCAATTGGCTATTCCTCCGTGAGTCTTTAAGGGTCTTGATTAGTTTTGCATATACAGAGGAACAGAGAATAAATATGGCTTTCCTTAATGGAAAAAAAAGGAGGGGGGGGGAGGGAAGAAGAATCTCATGAAGAAGTTGTGATTTAGCCAAAGAATAAATGCTGCATGCTATGTTATTAATTTTCAGTACTGACAGCCAATATTTGCTGTGTGCCTGTTCTGTAAGAACTCTTATGTGCGCAAACGTCTTATCAAATAGTAGCGTAAACTGTCATCGGCATGCCTAAATCTAACTGCGCTCAGTTACACCAGGTCTCTGGCTGGTGTAAATGAGCACATCTAAAAGTAGCATTTATACGTGTAACTCACAGTCCCCTCCCCCACCTTTCATAAATCCGTAAAAGCAGTTTTTAGTGCAGGCCATTGCGCTGAATGCTCTGTGCTGATCCCGATGCTCATGTGGCGGGAGCAGCGCAGAGCATTCAGTGCCGGCCTGCGCTAAAAACAGCTTTGGCAGTTTTGTAAAAGGTGTGTGTGTGGGGGGGGGGGGGGGAGTGCAGTATTCTGTAATTAGCCTGTGTAAATGTAGACCATTTCTATGACAAACTCATGCCCCTCCCATTCCCATTCCTTTATATCGGGGGTGTCAAAGTCTTTCCTCGAGGGCCACAATCCAGTCGGGTTTTCAGGATTTCCCCAATAAATATGCATAAAGCCTAAGCTTGGGTTTTTCCCCATTAATTAAATAGCTGCCTATTGGATAACTCAAATTCTTAAAACCAGCTATTAAATATTTAAATATTTAATAGCTGGTTTTAAGAATTTGAGTTATCCAATGAATATGCATGAGATCTATTAGCATACAATGAAAGCAATGCATGCAAATAGATCACATGCATATTCATTGGGGAAATCCTGAAAACCCGACTAGATTGCGGCTCTCAAGGAGGGACTTTGACATCCCTGTTTTATATGCACTAAACCAGGGATAGGCAATTCCGGTCCTCGAGAGCCGCAGCCAGGTCAGGTTTTCTGGATATCCACAATGAATATGTATGAGATGGATTTGCATGCACTGCCTCCTTGAGATGCATATCTATCTCATGCATATTTATTGTGGATATCCTGAAAACCTGACCTGGCTCCGGCTCTTGAGGTCCGGAATTGCCTTCCCCTGCAATAAATTATGTATACGTGTAATATGTAGAATAGCACTTAGGCCCAGATTCTCTAAAAGTGCGTCCCGATTTTAGGCAGCTGTAGGCGTCCTACAGCTGTCTAATCAGCCAATCGGGATGCACGTTTTTTAAAAAAACAAAATGCTCCCCAGGCAGGCCGCCTATATTGAAGGCGAGGCCCTGATTCTGTATAGGACGCCCGGGAGAGGCGTCCTATTCAGAATCGGCCTAAACTAAACCCCGATTCTGTAACCGGCGTCCATGTTACAGACGCGGGTTAGAGAATCGGGTTAGATTAGACACGGCCCGCTACACTTATCGCGGCAAGGAATCTCTCTGCCGCTATAAGTATAGCGGGCCGCGGCCTGTCCGATCGGATGCCCCCCCCCCCGACACTACCGACCGACCGCCCCCCCCGACACTACCGACCGCCCCCCCCCCGACACTACTGATGCTGGCAGGAGAGTGTCCAATCCCTCCTGCCCGAAGACGGCACCCCCCCCCTCCTGCCCGAAGACGGCACATTCCCCCCCTCCTGCCCGAAGACTGAACACCACCCCCCGGCGCTACCGATGCTGGCAGGAGAGTGCCCAATCCCTCCTGCCCGAAGACGGCACATCCCCCCCTCCTGCCCGAAGACGGCACACCACCCCCCGGCGCTAACAACCCCCAAATTAACCTGTTCTTCGGGCCAGACGGTTCTTTCCCGTCTAGCCGGTAAGCCCGCCTCGTCGAAATGAGGCGGGCTCGCCCCTTCCCGGCCCATCCCGCCGAAGCCTAAGGCCTGATTGGCCCAGGCTCTAGAAGCCTGGACCAATCAGGCCTTAGGCATAGCGGGTCCGCCCATCCCCACTTGGCCAATCAGACCTTAGATTTAGTGGGGATGGGCGGACCCGCTATGCCTAAGGCCTGATTGGTCCAGGCTTCTAGAGCCTGGGCCAATCAGGCCTTAGGCTTCGGCGGGATGGGCCGGGAAGGGGCGAGCCCGCCTCATTTCGACGAGGCGGGCTTACCGGCTAGACGGGAAAGAACCGTCTGGCCTGAAGAACAGGTTAGTTTGGGGGTTGTTAGCGCCGGGGGGTGGTGCGCCGTCTTCGGGCAGGAGGGGGGGGGGTGCGCCGTCTTCGGGCAGGAGGGATTGGACACTCTCCTGCCAGCATCAGTAGTGTCGGGGGGGGGGGCGGTCGGTCGGTAGTGTCGGGGTGGGAGGGAGATCGGTAATGTCGGGGGGGGGGGGGGGCGGCGGCATCCGATCGGACAGGCCGCGGCCCGCTATACTTATAGCGGCAGAGAGATCCCTTGCCGCGATAAGTATAGCAGCTGCATCTACTTACAATGTAGACCAGCATTTTGCTGGCCTACATTTTTAAGGTTTATTCCTCTACTAGGGAGACGCGTAGGGCCACCTAGGTTCGCCTAAGGCCCTTAGGCGAGCTTAGGCGTCTTGCGGGTCTCCCTAGGCTCCCGGAGGTGCCTTCAGGCCTGCCTGGGGAGCATTTTTTTTTTTAAACGTGCATCCCGATTGGCTGATTAGACAGCTGTAAGACGCCTACAGCTGCCTAAAATCGGGACGCACTTTTTGAGAATCTGGGCCTTAGTGCTCTGCTGTCATTTAATGCTTGTAGTTTAATTGTTTAAAAAAATTTGATAAACCACCCTTATTAATATGTCAGAGCAAGATACAATATCAAGATAACATACGATATCAAGATAGCACACGTCCTGCTGCTTCATGCACTGAAGTGAAAGTGAAACAAGGGTTGCTGCAATCGCATCATCCACTCTCCAATGTTGCCAACCTGTGCATTATTTATGAAATGACCCTCGTAATAAAATACAATTTCATCTTAACTCAACATAAATGTGCAAAGGAGAAGATATGTTAAAAAATATTGCAGAGAAGGCCTGACTCGTCTCAGCAAAAACACTTATCCATGTGAAGCAGTATTCTATAAATTTAAAAGTGTAAAGGATGCTTAAATTTAGACGACCTGTTACAGAACTAGGAGGAAAGGCCTTGATTTTATAAGTGGAGCCTAAAACATAGATGCCAAGGGGAGATATGTTAGAGATGTTTAAATACCTACGTTTTTATGTTTAAATGCGCATGAGCCGAGTCGCTTTCAATTGAAAGGAAGCTGTGAAAGGAAGAGGGCATAGGATGAAGTTAATAGTTAATAGGTAATCAAAGGAAATACTTATTTTTACAGAAAGGGTGGTAGATGCGTGGAACAGTCTCCCAGAAGAAGTGGCGGAGTCAGAGACTGTGTCTGAATTCAAGAAAGTGTGTGATAAGCCCATGGGTTCTCTCAGAGCACAGGTGTCAAACTCAAGGCCCGCGGGCCAAATCCGGCCCTCCTGGTCGTTTTATGCGGCCTAGGTCCGATGCCCCCATTTTAACCTTGTGGCTGGCTCCCTCCTCCTCGCAGCCGTAATGTGCACAGAGCCGCGTGCAGCGGCTCCTCGCGCGTCCCACACCTCATCCGGAAGCAATCCCTCTGACACTGTGACGTCAGAGAGAAGGCTTCCGGTTCAGGTGCAGGATGCACGAGGAGCCGCTGCACATGCACACTACGGCTGTGAGGAGGAGGGAGCCGGCCACAAGATGACACCGGGGGGGCATCGGACCGCGGGCCGCATAGAACGGCCAGGTTGGAGCCAGCCAGAAGGTTGGACACCCGCCGGAGGGAGGCACAGCATGGAGGGAGGGAGACAACAAAGGTAGGGAGAATGGCTTTATTTTCAAGCTAGTGTTTGAATTGTGTCAGTTTTGAGCATTTTCATCTGCACTTTAATCTGCATTTTAATTCGCACTGCTCAGGAAGAAATGCATTTGTTTCTTTTCCTTTGAGGGTTGTATTGCATGCAGAATCTTGAATCTTAGGGTGTTTTAAAAAATATATATTAGTACTTTTAGTTGATAAAAGGGGCCCTAAGCTTGTTATCAGCATCGGTTAGATATTTTAAATAATTAAGGGCCCCATTTATCAATCTGCGCTAGAGGATTTTAGCATGAGCCGGTGCAGTTAATGCTCCAACGCTCATAGAATTTCTCTGAGTGTCGGAGCACTTACCTCACCAGCCCGCAGCTTGTTCAAAGGGGGGTAAGTTAGACACCTGGATTGGCTAGGCCCGCTGAAAGGTGCCTAACTTTAGGCATCTTTTATAAAGTCTAGGCCAAAATGTTTGTGTTGCTTTTATCTCTTTTTTTGTAGGAGAGATTGGAGAAACTGGGTCTCTTTTCCCTGGAGAAGAGGAGACTTAGAGGGGATATGATAGAGACTTATAAAATCATGAAGGGCATAGAGAGAGTAGAGAAGGACAGATTCTTCAAACTTTCGAAAAATAAAAGAACAAGAGGACACTTGGAAAAGTTGAAAGGGGACAGATTTAAAACGAATGCTAGGAAGTTCTTCTTTACCCAACGAGTGGTGGACACCTGGAATGCGCTTCCAGAGGGAGTAATAGGGCAGAGTACAGTACAGGGGTTTAAGAAAGGATTGGACAATTTCCTGCTGGAAAAGGGGATAGAGGGGTATAAATAGAGGATTACTGCACAGGTCCTGGACCTGTTGGGCCGCCGCGTGAGCGGACTGCTGGGCATGATGGACCTCAGGTCTGACCCAGCAGAGGCATTGCTTATGTTCTTATGTTCTTATGAGAGCATAAACGTTGATCTAGCTGCCTCCAAATGTTCCGGCATTAACGGTAAACAAAATCAGCGCGGTCAGAACGCTATTACGCCTCGACCAGACTCCGCTGAAAATTACATTGAGATCGCCAGTATAAGCTCACAGTGCTTTGGATGCTTTGTAGCATATTTTAATTTTGCGGCAGTATCAGATCGGACCCTAGAAGAAGGTTATCTTTAACCGATACACGGACCGTGTCTGGTCCACACTACATAACTTTCACTGTGAATTACATAGATTTACCAATTGATCTGCATCACTTGTTATGGTGAAGACTTTTTAATAAACTTTCGGACCAAGATCATCGACTTCACAGGTTTGTTTGCCGCTTGGTTTCTCCCTTTTTTTTTTTTTTTTTCTGTGGAACATTTTAGTGATTTTCTTTGGCTTGCTTTATCTCTTTTTTACCTTTCATTTTGTGATATTTAGGGCTCCTTTTACAAAGCTGCGCTAGCGGTTTTAACGCACGCGCCGGATTAGTGCGCGCTAGCCGGAAATCTACCGCCTGCTCAAAAGGAGGCAGTAGCGGCTAGCGCGTGCGGCAATTTAGCGCGCGCTATTCCGCGCCTTAAGGCCCTAGCGCGGCTTTGTAAAAGGAGCCCTTCGTGTCAGCATCCAGTCACATGGCTGTAGCATGTGTTAAAACCCATGAATGTGTGCTCTACCATGATTTTACAATGTGATAAATAATTCTAAGTTATGGAAAGGACACAAAATGATAGCATATCTCTGTATGCTTGCCCTATTTATTTTGTCTTATATAATAACGCAGAAGACAATCAGGTTCTGATTCTAGGTTATTTCCTTTATTGTGATGCTTGAAGACGATACAGCACAGCTTGATCTGTGTAGTTATTTGTCTGCACAGTAGAAGAGACCAGCAGAAACCCATTTTGGCCAAACACTGATGCACAGTATGAAAAGCATCGAGGGAACAAAATTATGCCATGCATGTGTAATTTCTACTGTGGTTTTTTTTTTTATTTTTCCTCTCATTCCAGGGTGACAAGGAAAAATAAACATGCATTTTTTCAGAGGTAAATATATAGTTCGATCTTGCTACCGTGTTTTCCCGAAAATAAAACCTACCCTGAAAATAAGCCCTAGCATGATTTTCGGGGTAGGTCTTAATATAAGCCCTATTTGTAGGCAGCCGTGAGTCCCCTTCCCCGCCCCTGCCGCCAAACCGCCGCTGACCCTCCATCCTTACCAACCGATCCCCGCCGATCGCGACCACAAATACCTTGCTCCAGAGGAACGTTGGGCCAGCTTCGTGGCCTTCTCGCTGGGGCCTTCTGTGTACTGATGACGTCAAGAAATCCATGAAGACTAACACCGTATGAAACATTTCAATCCTCTGAAGCAACCCGCTCTACTCTGTAACACCTCTGGGCATGTCCAGAAATCTTCTTCTGTAATCCGCCTTTAAACGCAAGGTAACGGCGGAATAAAAATTACTAATGTAATGTAATATGGATCCTTCAACAGCACTGGAAAATAAAAAAAACAAAAAGAAAACTGTGCTTGCATGGAATACATCAGATTTATTGTGGCCTAGTCTTTGTGTACCTAGGATTGATAAGGGTTACACCCATGGATATCAAACACTGCTCCTAGATGCCTGAAAGGTTTGCTGGGTTGCATTGCTGCTCTGTGAACAGCTAGGGCTATATTTCAGTTTGCTTAGAAGGAAAATAACTTAAAAAGCTGTTTCCTCTGGAACTGTTAAGTAGCGTGCCAAGAACTCTTTTTTCCTTCTCTGGCAGTGCTGAAAGCCCCCTACTGAGTCTACCAAGGACCTGCAGAGGTCATAGAACAGCCAGCCGCATACCACAGGCAACAAGCCGACCATTCAGAGGCACAAAGACAAGAGTTTTTCAAAGCTGTTTTCCCATGTGCATGCATAGTCACTTTAAAATACAGTTGTACACTCTAAGGCAGTGCATCGCAAACTGTGCAACGCGGCATGCTAAGATTCCAGGTGTGCCGCCAGATGTCGGGGAGAAGGAGAGGCTCCAGCGCCAGTTGATTGCCCACAGGACATGCCTTTCGTGGCAAGAGGCACATCCTGTAGGCAGTCAGCCAGCGTCAGCGCCTCTCCTCGCCTTTTCTTTTTCAGCCCCCCTACCCACTGGTGTTTCAGGGCCCCGTCTGGAGGACTTCTGCGTACATCCGTGACATCATTGCATCGACGTCCACCCACTTTCGGATGCCCTCGAGCCACGGCCTCCAATTTAGTGTGCCGCCGGCTCGTAAAGTTTGCGAGACACTGCTCTAAGGGAAGCAATTTAGGCCCGTTGTTTGAGTCATATATACCCTATGTTCCTGGCACTATCAGTTGACCCATTTTTTAAAATAAAATGTTTATGTTTCTTTGCATTTGATATACTGCCCCATCTGCCACACAGGTTGGAGTGGGCTACAGTCCAATAAAACAGAAATAAGAAAAGAATGTCATTTACCAAATAAAAAAGAGGAAACTCCTATATCCAGTCCACTGTAGATTGAGAATAATTTCTTTTTTTTTTAAGAAACTAAACATGTTCCTTCTTTTTTTTTTTTTTTCCATATCTTTATTCATTTTAAAAACCAACATCAAGTGCAACATATTATCAAATCATGTACAAAATAAACAGCACGTAAATACCATCAAATGAAATAATAAATACATATCTCTGCCCCCCACCCTTCCATACAGCATAAAGACAACCAAGAGTAATACAAGTAATCAAGACAAACAAAATTACAATCAAATAATATATTAAAGGCATAGCTCCCCCCCTCCCCCGCCCATCCTGGATGTGTATAAATCAAAGGGCTAAAACTAATATTCAATCTTTACAAAATTTTGTCAATGGGTCTCAAACCTCCTTGAATTTCTTATAATGTCCCAATTGTATTGCTCTCATACGTTCAAATTTCTGTTTGGCACAAGGATTCCCACCCAAAATTATAGTTTAACCTGTCCCAATTTTTCCAATTTTTCAAAATAAGTGCATGGCAACTTCCATCATGATGAGAAGTAGTCTATTATTATGTGAAGTTATGGGACTCTTGGCCCTCAATAACGTACCTTGTTCCTTCTAAAAAGTGGATCCTCTAGTGCAGTGTACTTCAATGAGTTAGCCTAGAAGGAGAGAGAACCAAATGGTGTGCATCAGTCAATTATAAGGATTGAGTATTTATTTATTTAACAAATTTCTCAACCACCTATTACTAGCTGGCATACAAGTTTCAAGTTTATTAAAAGTTTGTTGTACATGCAATATCAAATACTTCAATGTGTATGACAATTTAAAATGAGGAGACAAAAATAAAACAATTTATACAAATAAACATACAATGTATGTACACAAGTAATTAGCGATACAAAAGGGAAGAGGGGTGAACTACAATCTTTGAGGAAAGTAAAAGTACATTTAAGGAAAAAACAACATCAGGAGGGTGATGAAGAATGTTTTAAAAATATGGCTAAGCCTAAAAAAGAGGATAGGGGAGATTGCGACATATATATAAGGTCTGGTTAAAATTAGGTATTTGAGCCTGGGATTAATGATAGATGAATTATCCTATCTATGACTCAAATGTGTCTATGTACAGGTGGCATTTTAATGTGCTTTTAAATTTTTCTAATGAGGTTTCTCCATGTAGATAGATTGGTAATTGTTCCAAAGCTGGGGTGCTATGACTGAAAAAAATGTAGATCTTCTGGTACCTATTATTTTTAGAGAGGAGATAGTCAGCAAATGCTGTTCTGTTGATCTAAGTGTCCTGGCTGGAGAATATGGTATCAAAAAATGATCCAGAAATATTGGTGCATTGGTTTGTTGGATTTTGAAGGTTATCAGTGCAATTTTATAGATTATTCTGTGCGAAATTGGTAACCAGTGTGCATTTTGTAGAAGAGGTATGACATGATCATATTCTTTTGAGTTAGTAATAATTTTTATTGCTGTATTTTGTATGATTTGTAGCCTTCTTATTTCTTTCTGGGTTATGCCATGATACAATGTATTGCAGTAATCTAGCCTAGAAATGACCAAAGAATGAATGAGAATGTTAAGAGCTTCTGGTTTTAAAACTTTGGATAAAGATCTAAGACATAACTTATAGAAACAGTTTTTAACTACTGAACTAATCTGATCATGAAAAGAAAGTTCTAGTAAGACTCCTAATATTTTCGTTGTTGTTACTTTTTGTAATGGGAAATTATCTAAGAGTATTTGTGATGAAAATGTAAGATCCTTTTTCCATGGAAAAAACATTACTGAAGATTTGGTTGCATTCAGGGCCAACATGCTATCTTTAAGCCATTGACATTTATATTTATTATCTCATTGGAATCAGCTATATTTAATGGATACAAAAGCTGGATGTCATCTGCATAGGCAAAAGAGGAGAATCCAATGGATTAACTTAGAGTGAGTAGTGGCGACAAAAAAAATATTAAATAAAAGAGGGGACAAGATTGAGCATTGAGGTATACCATAAGAATTTGTATAGTTGTTTGATGATGAATTGTTGAAAATAACTTTGGCTGATCTATTTTGAAAATATGATTTAAAGCAGTTTAGCACTTGGTCAGAAATGCCAATGGAGGACAGTCTCTTGATGAGTAAATGATGGTCAATAGTATCAAATGCTCCAGATAGATCAAGTGAGATCAAGAGGACAAATTTATGGTGATCCAGGTGGTATTGGATATTGGTTGTAAGACCTATCATAGTGTTCTGTTGAATAATTAGACCTAAAGCCTGTCTGATTAGGATATAATGTATGTTTTTTTTCTGAAAAGTTGCTTACATGATTGAAAACAACCTTTTCTATTAGTTTAGCAATAAAGGGGAGATTGGCAATGGGTCGGTAATTTGATTCAACTGCATTTGAGTCTTTCAGATTTTTTATTATTGGACGGATGATTGCTTCTTTCCAATCTTTCGATACAAATCCTGTGGTTAAACTATTTTCAATCATTGTCTGAATAAAGGGACCAAAGAAGGAAAAGAAACGTTTTATGAAAAGAGGAGAGATTGAGTTGGAGCCTGTGCCTTTAATGTTAATACTTTGCAAGAGTCGTTTAAGGTCCTCTAGGTATGGTATATTAAAATTGGCACACTTGGAAATAGGTATAATTTGTATTAGTTCCGTGTCTACATTAATTTTTTTATTTTTGAACTGATGCTATCTCTAATTTTATTAATTTTGTTTACAAATAGCAACATTCATAAAACAAATACAAACATACAAAAAAACAATTTGTCCAGTCAATATACATTTAAAATCCCTCAAAAAGAACAATTTATCCACAGTATTCTGCTATATAGCAATCCAGACCCAGAGAAAACATGAATCATCATTCATTACAATGCTTCTATAAAGAGTGTGGTCTTAAGCATTTTCTTAAACTTCTGAATATCAGTGAGAGCTCTTTGTGGTCCAGTTAACTTGTTCCACAGAGTTACTGCTATGATGGAGAAAGCAGACGCTTTCAAGTAGGTGTATAAATTGCAGAAAATACCATGGGTTAAAGGTCATTTTCTGCAAAATTAATTAGGGATTTAGATGAGATCATATCAGCCTGTCTAGATAACATTTTAAGAAATTTTCATCTGTTACCATGACCAGGATTTTTGCCTGTTCCTGGCCATAGCAATGCATCAAAACGTAACCCGCCCCCCAAAAAACAACAACAACCCCAAAACAACCCAATGGCTCCTTTTATGTGACATTGAAGCTAGTTATAAAGGCTTTTGAAAGGCCTTTGGTTTTATGTCAGAGGTCCCCCTGGGGAGCTAGGGCTACTAAATCCCTCCCACTCATGCCCGTGTCTGGGATTCAATATTAAAGGAATGTACTTTCTCTCTGCTAGGCCTACCTCCTTCATTTCAAATCCAGTTCCCTTTCCAATAAAAGATATAGGGTCAGGATAGGAGCGTATTCCTTGGCTCCCCTGCCCTGTCTCCTGTTTTACCCATGAACTGCAAAATCTAGTTGGGGTAGAAATGATTCTCATTTGCTCTTGCTCCATGGCTGCCATTTTCAAAAATGACATCTCCAGGAGACACCATTTTTCAAAATGGCAATCCATCAGGGATTCAAGATCCTTTACCTGTTTGTCAGTAAAGAATGGATCTAACTGGGGGGAAAAATGCACCTCACGGAGCATCTTTTCTTTCTTTTTTTCCTTGACCTTTACCCCAAGATGGGATCCTGTATAGGGAGGGTAGGAGGGTAGGAGGGTGCTAATGCCTTGTACATAATCTCATTGGGGTAATGCTGTGATCATTGCTAAAAGAAGTTAAACCTCCTGCTTACAAAAAAAAAATATGATTGAATAAGACCAAATATATGGTGTGGGTCATGAGCTGAACATGGCTCTTTCTTAGCCATTTGGCCGAGATTGAGAACCTGTATAACATCCTGCCACCTGAGGGATAAAACTGTATGGACCCCAGCCAAACCAGGATTAAATCTTCATTTGAAAGCAATTTCTATAAAAAGAGATTCTATCCTCATTTTAGAAAAGTCTTAGATAGCAGATTACAGCCTGAGGATATTCATTTAAAGAATGAAAGATTTTTGAACTCTAACCAGAACTGGCAGTATTAAGAGGCTGTATGTAGGGAATTAGCAATTTAGAATGTGGGGAGGGACTGCTCTGGTTCCCAAATTGCTTTCGTAGCCTAAAGAATGTGAACTGAAATGCCAGCAGAGATCTCTGACTGGAGGCAGTCCCAAATTTTCTCCTCTCCTTGCATACTTTCTGGAGTCCTGAAAGAAGGCAGTGACTAATCCCTAGGGCAGCAGTGGCCGGTTTCAGAAACATCATAATGCCACAATTATGTGGAAGGAGGAAGAAGAAAATTATACACAGCCACATTTTGTCCTACCAGGGAAATGAGTCACGCGTATCCTGTCACTTGAGAAAAGTTAGGGCTGTTTTCTACGCTTCCCCCGTCCACAGTTAACTGATTACTTTACCTCTTTGCTCTCCCGTGTTCAGCCAAGTTAGCAGGAGACCCTTTTATTCAATGATAAACTTTGTGCCAATTTTGATGCTTTCTCTGGTGACGTGAATGCTTGATTGCTGGAAATTGCACATTTTACAAACTCTTTCCACTGACCACAAAGTAATCATCAGTCATAAAAACCAGGCAGTAATGGCCCTGGTTGGATTACAATAGCAACCTACAATTGAACATCTTTATTATTTGATTGACTGTTTAGTCTTGTGAAACAAAAGTTATAGATGGGATCCATATCTATATGTGTTCCAGTGTAAAGAGGGGGGGGGAATCCTTGGTGAGGTCAGCTCCTGAATGGCTTCACACCCCTTGACCCCACAGAACATTCCCTGTTCTGTCTTCATTCAGTGCATAAAAATATACCCTATATACTCGAATATAAACTGAGATTAATGGGGGGGGGGCCCTCAGTTTATATTTGAGTCCGCCCAATGACTGGCACACTGTTGTCTCCTCTGACAATCGGTGCGCTGCTGCCCCCATCCCCCTGCAAATGGCATCACACTTACCCACATGCTGCTGTCCCTCCTTACACAACCCCTCTCCCAAGATGACTGACGCTGCTGTCATACACCAGGACCCCCCCCCCCCTCCGACCAACATCACACTCTTTGAGAATCTTGGAGTTAGTAGGAGCTGGCAGGCCTTAAGCATGCGCAGAAGCTCAAGGCCCTACACTGGCCTAACATGGAGGATCACTGGCTTCTTGCTCAATACGGGTAAGTGCAATGTCAGTCGGCGGGGTGTGTATGTGTGTTTCCCCAGTGTAGGAAAGCAGCAGTCATTTTGGGAAAGGGGTTGTGGAAGGATGGGTAACAGTGTGCTGATGCTAATTGGTGAAGGGGAGGGACACTACTGTTATGGTCATTGGGGGGAGGGGAGAGAGAAGGAGTAGGATACTAGCACTGGTCATCAGGTGTGATGGTGGAGGACAGAGGGGGGGGGGACAGCAGCACGCCAGTGATCATCAAGGGGGAAGATACTAGCACCAGTTAAGGGGGTGGGGTGGAGAACAGAAGTGATAACATAAGAATTGCCACTGTTGGGTCAGATCAATGATCCATCGTGCCCAGCAGTCCGCTCACGCGGTGGCCCTTAGGTCAGTGTCCTAACTGAGACTAGCCCTACTTGCATACATTCTGGTTCAGCAGGAACTTGTCTAACTTTGTCTTGAATCCCTGGAGGGTTTGGTTCTCTATAACAGACTCCGGAAGAGCGTTCCAGTTTTTTACCACTCTCTGAATGAAGAAGAACTTCCTTACGTTTGTACGGAATCTATCCCCTTTTAACTTTAGAGAGTGCCCTCTCATTCTCCCTACCTTGGAGAGGGTGAACAACCTGTCTATCTACTAAGTCTATTCCCTTCAGTATCTTGAATGTTTCGATCATGTCCCCTCTCAGTCTCCCTTTTCAATGGAGAAGAGGCCCAGTTTCTCCAATCTCTCACTGTATGGCAACTCCTGAAGCCCCTTAACCATTTTAGTCACTCTTCTCTGGACCCTTTCAAGTAGTACGGTGTCCTTTTTCATGTACGGCGACCAGTGCTGGATGCAGTATTCCAGGTAAGGGCGTATCATGGCCCGGATGGTCATCTTGAGGGGGAACAGCAGCACAGCGATGGTCAAGGTGGTGGGGAAATGTAGCACGGATGGGAGGGGAAGACATTATTGCTGGTCATTGAGGGGGGAGGTGAAGAAAAGAAGCGCCAGTTTTGGGGAAAGGAAAAGACAGCAACACCAGTCATTAGGAAAGAAGAGAAAAGGACAGCAGTTAATAAATGCGTTAAAACTTATGATAAGGACTTCTAGTCTTTTTAGATGGTTCATCTCAATGGCCAAAATGTCTTACCTTGGTTAATATTCGAGCAAACCTTTTTCCTCCACCTTTTTTAGGGGAAAAAGGTTACCTCGGTTTATATTTGGGTTGGTGTATATTCGAGAATATATGGTACTCTTCTCCTAGAGAGCAGGTTCTCTCCTGGGGAGAGGGGGGGGGGAGGGGAGGAAACTCATTCCAGCCCAGGCATATGAGGGGCCACTGAAAAGTTCTCAGCCCAACCAAGATGAGAATGATGTGGAGCTATGAAACTTACAAGTTATTCCACACTTTTCGTTTCAATGATATGAAACAAAACAAAAAGAAAAGTGTAGAATAACTTATATGTTTCATGGCTCCACATCATCCTCGTCTTGGTTGGGCTGAGAACTTTTCAGCAGCTCCTCGTAGATTTCCCCCCCTTCATCACAAATACTCAGAGACAAATATGGGAAGATCCAATTAACTGTACCACAAAAACTTGTGCAAAATAATTACTACTTTGAGGTATTCTGTTTGTACTGAGGTTGTCTACAGTGGCATAGTAAGGGGGGGCAGTCTGCCCCAGGTGCTATCCTGGTGGGGGCACCAACACCAGTCCTCCTCTCTGCCCCCTGCTCCTTCTCTGCCCCCCCCCCACTACCGCACTAGGCAGTCTGTAGAAAATTACTCCAAGGAAAGCTTCACAACTTAACTAGGCCCAAAGGCTGAGCCTTAGACACACATTGCATCTGTCAGTAAACTTATACAAATTCACCACAATCTAGGGGTCTCTGCCAAGTTTCCAAGTTTATTGAGGATTTACACTCCCGCCCATAGTACAAAGACAGCTGTGTGGCTCACAATCTAAGTACTGTATACAAAAGTAGAAAAAGAGAGGGGTGGGTGGTCAAGACAAGACATGGCAGGTAAGTGGGGGGCCTGAACTACAATTTTATAGCATAGCAAAGCATGACACATAAGGGAGGGAGTATTGTCTCTTTATGCTTACCTCAAGTGAAAAATGTTTTTAGGTATAGGCATCCATGAATAAAAACTTTTTGAGCCCTGATTTGAAATTGTCTAAAGAGGTTTGTTCTCTGGCTCATTTATGGAGGAAGTTGAGTCCTGATATACTATCTTTCGCTGGGTACAGTCAAAGTGCTTTTACATATTATACAGTATATGCATATAGATACTTATTTTGTACCTGGTACAATGGAAAGTTAAAAGACTTGCTCAGAGTCAAAAGGAGCTGGAGGGGGAATTGATTCTAGGTCCCTAGAGTCTCACTGCAGGGGATGCTGGGCTGTAGCAAAATGATATGCATCTCTTCTCTACAGTACACTGGTCTATAAACTTACCTTTTAAAGCCTTTCCAGGGTTTTCGCTGGTATAGCTCTTTGCTTCTGGCAGTGCAAGCAGTCTCCAGCTTAAGAACGAGTTACGTTTTTAAAGCTGTCCTTAAGTCAGATTTGTTTGTAACCCAGAACTTGTAGGTTTTAAGATTCCTGCTGCTTACCTCTGCTCTCAGGAGACAAAAGAGCCAACTGTCCCTACCCGTATTCCCTCTAAGGTACAGCATGCACAACCTCACACTGTTCTTAATGTGGCCATGCATCATTCCTAAATCTGCTACAGGAGCAGTGTAGCAGTCTATGCCACTGGAAATATTGCTCACTGAAATAAAATGAAGCCACAATCACATTCTTTAGTACGAGTCGTACTTAAGTCGGGAGTCTGTAACTTGGGGATTGCCTGTACATCTTTTTTTTTTTTCATTGCATGTGCATTTACTTATGTTCGATATTGATAGGATATTCTATCTTGAATTTTGGTGTTCCTTTCCTACTATGAAGAACATTTTATTGTAAACCACTTTGATTTATTGTGAAAGGAGGTATAGAAAATCCTGAATAAAGTATAAACTAAATTGGCATGGTCATGAAACCAGAAGCATACTGTGCTAGTAATGATCCTTAAACCAGTATACAAAACCAGCCTTCCATCAATGCTTAGGACAAAATGGCTAATCTTAGAAGATTCCTAGGACCAATGATTGACATTTTCAAAAATGATAAGGATAAGCTCCCTTTTTCCTGGCTGCTGCTTTTGTGTGTGTGACTCCATTTTAGAGCAGCACATGGCCGTAGGAAAGAATTGTTCCCCACCCGGTTACACCTTTCAAACTGCTAGCCTGAAGTTACTAGCTTTGAGTTTGCTAGTCCCTGAGTAACTTGGTGTTGCTAAGCTTTAAAGTACAGTATTACCACTTCACAAAGAGTATGTGATATACACTCCTGGCTTTCCCTGACTGTAGGATGTGCTAGTAGAGTATGAATTCTGTAAAAGAAGAAATTCCTTGAGATCATCTGAACTATACGTTTATTTCTTTGTTTTTAAGTTTGTATTACAGAAAGTTTACACAAGTCTACAGAATTCACCCATTGATGTTTTTGGTGATTTATCTTTTCCAAGACTAAAGAGATGGCCGTGCACGCCTGGTGGAGTGACCGATTGGAATAGAACCATATCTAAGAAGCTAGAGCTGATGTGATCTATCCAAAGCAATTTTCTGAATCAGTGCCCCAAATAACCTCAGGAACAGGTTAAAAAAAAAAACCTAAAACACCAAGAAAAAAATTTTTGGGTTTGGCCTGTACAATCATTTCTATAGTGCTACTAGACATACTGTAGAGTCATGAAATGGTTAACTGTTGTTTAAAATATTGCTCTGGCCTACATAGCTGAAGAAAGTTTACAATCTATTGACTTCATCTGCCTAAAATGTATGTCTCTGCCTTACCACATTGTAAGCTAAATAGATATGAGTTTGAGCCATGATGTACCCTGCCCTTCTGTACATTTAACATTTAGAACTGTAAGAGTTAGATAAGTGACCTGCTAGTATGAGCTTAGGACCAATAATAATTGTAGAAAGTTATAGAAGTAACAAATGAAAATTGTAGTTTTTGCATATATTAGTTTGCGAAAAGGGCATAAAAGTCCGTGTATTTCCTGTTTCTGACACTCTAGTAGGCAGGCTATTAACTGCACTAGAGTCCAGTATACCGTAATAAATCTCTTGTACTTTCTTCACGCCTCTGACTTTGTGTGTTCAAGTGACCTTTCAATACGAAGTGCTGTACATCATAACACAGAAGAGGCAGTCCCTGCTCAAAAGAGCTTACAATCTAGTCAAAAAAGACAAGCTGAACAAAAAGGTGCATCAATACACTGTGCTTAAGTGGAGGAATTACAGAGGGAATGATACTGGCACTTAGAAGGTGGGTTGGAATTTGAAATTGAAAGCAACTTTAAAGAAGTGAGCTTTGAGTCTGGATTTGAATACTGCCAGAGATGGAGCCTGCCGTTAATTAATTTTCAGGTGGGCACCTAACTTGGTAGGCATGATGTAGGTGTCTACACCAAGGTACCTATCCAAAAATGTAGGCATGGTTGGGGCAGAGTTTGGGCATGAAATGAGTTAGGTGGCAGTAGATGCCTACCTTAGGTGTGGGCATTTTAGGCCAAGAAAATCCTGACCTTATATACTGGCACCTAAGTTGCAGACACCTAGTGGCATCTAACTCAATTTGAGCACCACTAGGAAACTCAATTTGAGCACCACTAGGCATGATTCTGTAAATTGTGCCTAACTTTGAATGGCATACCATAGGCAGTGGCGCAGTAAGGAGAAGGCGGGGGAGGGGGGTGGACTACCCAAGGCGCCATCTTGGTGGGAGCACGGCACCTCTCTGCACCCCCAAGCCACACTCATGCCCTCCCTTCCTCCCTCCATACTTCTTTAAATCTTTGCCAGAGCGAGCAACTTCTTTGGCTTGCGCTGACCTGGCTCCCCTCTGAAATCACTTCCAGGTCACAGGGCCAGGAAGTGACATCAGAGGGAAAGCCAACACTGGTGCGAGCAGAATTCCAGAGAAGCTGCTCACACTGGAAGGAAGGATGCGAGTGTGGCAATGGGAGGCGTGGAAGGAGCGAGGGGCAGGGGCACGGATGGAGCAAGAGGGGTGGAGAGGAGGGCGCAGGAGGCACCACCATCCTGAGTGCCTCCTAGCCTTGCTATGCCACTGGTGGTAGGTGCCCTTTCCTTAGGCGCTTACCAATTTAGACACCATTTACAAAATCAGGCTCTACGCACCTATGCGCAAAAATATAAGATTTCTAACACCACTTTGAATTTGACTGAGAGAGCACTTCTTGGCCCAAGAAAGCTCTCTTCATGTGTGTAATTTCTTTCTCCTTGCCTGTAGACTATCTTTAACACTTGCTTTTGAATGACCCTGGTTAACCTTGGATTTCAGTACAGCTTGTGCAATGTTTGTATTTCAGAAGAACTACACCTTTGTGTGGCCTTTCATCGAATTTTCTTATTGGAAGAAGTCTGGAACTGGTCCCATTTAATGCATACAAATTTGAATGCATATTTGTTCTTCGATGAGTCATTTGTGTGGGTGTTATTTACAGTCCAAGACACAGACAGTGTTGAAAGGTGCTGCAAATGCTGATACTGCAGCTGGAGTTGGTAGCACTCAAGCGGCCTTCCTTAGTCTAAAATAGTGCTTGTGAAAGATGCATAGTGTTACACTAAAGTGTAAGATGAGAGTTTTTAATGCTGCAGTTATAGCTGTCCTCTCTGTGTCAGAAACATGGACATTGCTAGCTGAAGGCTTGTGCAAGCTGGTGGTTGTGCAAGTGGATGTTCTAGATGAAATGCTAGTTCACAATTCTTTGTCAGCTTAATTCTCACAGGGTGCAGTTAAATATTCTTTAAAGACGTCAACAATGGTTTCAACGATGTTCAAAGTTTCAACAGTACTAAAGGCTTCAGTGGTGACACAGAGTGCTCAGATACATTAATTACACTAAGATTTAAACACACACCTCCTCATTAGCCTTTTTTTTAAATATACATCTTCAATTTTCAAGAATTTCTTCAATGAGTCCCATGGAAACAGCCAATCCCTACAAACAAGCCTAGTAGATAGTTAAACATTGTCCAACTACTTTCATGAAAAAATACAAAAAAATCCGCTCTAACCTTGACTCAGTTGTTAACACTTTACAAATCACCCCTACCATTACACAACCGGACATCAACTCAACAGCAAACACCCTCTGTCATTTTAAAAGAATCTCTCACATGGACCAGAACAAAGCAGTTGACTCAGGCTTAACCTTAGACCCCTGCCCAGCAAATCTATTGATATTAGCTAAAGAAGCCTTCCTGAAGTCAATTCTCCCCCTAATCAATTAGTCAGTAACATCCGGAGAAGCACCAGCTGCCTGGAAAATGGCAGTGGTTCATCCTATACTAAAGAAACCGAAAGCAGACCCAGATCAACCAAGCAACTTCAGACCAATCTCAAACCTTCCATTTATATTAAAGATCCTAGAAAAAGTTGTCCTACGACAACTAAAAAAACTTCACAGACAACCAAAATTCTGTGTCAATCTACCAATCGGGATTCAGGAAAACCCATAGTACCGAAACAGTACTACTAGACATCACTGACGATTTTTAGAAATTCCTCAATCAGGGAGAAGATGAGCTGCTTGTTCTCCTCGACCTCAGCACTGCCTTTGATACCATTGACCACATCCTCCTCATCTCCAGACTTACTAACATAGGCATCTGTGGCATGGCATTACGCCAGTTCTCCTCATTCCACCTCCCTTGCTATACCTCTGCTCTGCAGGGTCCCTCCCTAGGGACTTGGCACTCAGTTGATTAGTTTGTTCTCGTCCCCTTGTTATTTTACTTTCATTTTAACTCCCTTATTTTTTAAGCAACATTTTTTAAATTGCAAACCGCTTAGATTAACCTTGGTTTATATTTGCGGTATATTAAATAAATTGAAGCTGAACTTGCCTTAGCTCCTCAGTCTTCTGTTCTAGGGCTCTCCTGAGCTCTACTTTCTCTACTTCCATGTGCTACAACATGCCCTCATATTCTCTCATTCTTCCATCTTGACTTTGCAACTGGTCCTTAACCTCTACCAGTTGTCTCTGGAGGATCTTCCCCCCCCCCCAGTTGACCTGCATACTCTGCAGCTTTCTGAAATTCATCTGCCAGCATTATAATAAAGTGATCAGTCTCCTCCAACTTGCTAACTAGATCCTGAAGTGGGTCCTGAACCTTTACTGGGTGATCTTCAAGGGGTTCTGATTCTTCCCCTGGTTGAGACACCATGACAGACAACCAATCTAGGTCTTCAGTCACCTCTAGACCACAGCGTTTCACTTCCTTCCATCTCTTGGGCTGCACATGAGACAAACACTTAACCTCTACCTGTTGTCCATGCTGGGTCCCCTTTTCCTCTTTGGGGTTTCTAAGCTTGGGTCGCAACCCACTCTCTTGCCTAGAATTCACTTTCCTTTGCTGCCCAGCCACTTGTTTGGCTTCTGGCTTCCTGCTTTTGTCAGGGCACCTAATCTCCTGAAGCCTGCTAACTTTTGGCATGTTACTTAACTTACTCCCTCTTGGAGGCTCCTTTATCTTTAGTCCTCTGAATTCTTAGGGCATTGCTGTGAGGTTAACAAGGTTTCTTGCTACTCCTGGTCCCATACTTCCATCTTGGAGTCTCACTTCTTCACATCACAATCAGATTGGTCTCCCGCCAGTATATCATGGAATGCTGCCTTGTAAACAGCTATTCCACTCCAGGATGTCTGAGTGCTCCAGTTGTAGCTTACAATGCAGCAGCTTCTGTCTTTCCCATAGCTTGGAGTTTCTTACTCCCTTTAGCCCAATGTTTCTCAAGTTGATCCTGGAGTACCCCCTAACCAGTCAGGTTTTCAGGATTTCCACAATGAATATACATAATCTTGATTTGTCTACACTGCCTTCATTTTATGTTTACTTTAGATGAATTCTTGTGACTTACACACAAGCAAAGGAAGTCCAAATTTCAAGGCAACCTCTCTCTTCCTAGAGCCTTTTGCCTTGGGGGTCTCTTTCCTGGAAACCTCCTTTGGGGTTCTATTTTCTGTCCTCCTTTGCTTATGTTGACTTTGCTTCAACCTCTGCTTCAAGTTAGCGCCACCTGCTGGAAGGTAGCTTAACTGACACATCAGTGAGGGAGTATTTCTTTCTTTTTTTAAAAAACAAAACAAAACAACAAATTTGAGACTTTATTAGTGAATAAATTAATTAAAAAGATTGCCCAACATGGTCATGTTTCATCTGGCAAGGTCTGCTTCAGTGGCTAAATGTACTTTTTTTTATTTTTTATCTTTATTGATTTTTAAAATAAAAACAGTGCCAAACAAATAAAGAACAGTAGGTATTACATACAATGCATTATTATCTGTACAGGCAACTTATATATCATTCAGGATTTTCAAATTTCATATATTAAATAATAACACATTTGAATATAATATATGATTTAAATAAGTAATAAAGTTACCTAAATGTCACCATCAGTATTTATTTATTTCCCTTCCACTCCCCTCCCCCCATGGATGTGTACAGGAAATGAATAAAAGAAATATTATCATACCTCCATAAATGGGCTCCAAACTTTGCTAAATACACCACTAAATCCCTTACATTGTGCATTAATTCTTTCATATTTGTATGTAGTGCATACATTCACCCACCAAAGAGTGTAACTTATTCTGTCATGGTTTTTCCAATTACTCGTGATCAATTGCATGGCTATGCCCATCATGATCATAAAAAGACGGCTCTTATATTTATCTAAAGTGGGTTTCACATGTAGTATCGTTCCACATATTATAGCTTCATATGATAGTAGAACATTTGAGTCCAGAAAAAGATTTATTTGTCCCCATATTGACTTTCAAAATATAAATATAAAAGGACAAAAATATAGCAGATGATCCAAAGTTCCTATATCAATATGACAGTGCCAGCATCTATTAGACTTAGAACTGTCTATTTTATTTAATCGAACTGGGGTCCAAAAAATCCTATGTAACAGAAATAACCATGTTTGTATCATAGATGCTGACATTATACATTTCAGTCTCCAAGTCCAAGTGAAGTAGTATTTCTATGGATACCTACTACTATGCTACTCACTCCCTGACACCCCTGATGAAGCTATTTGGCTGAAATATTGCCCATGTAGGGTCTGTCTTCAATCACGTCTATGTATGTCTTTGGGATTAAGTGAACAATAAAAGAATCCATATACACTATAATTGGATCATCTATTTGGCCATTTCCACTCCTTGTTGCTTTTTTTGCCTAGCTTTGTACACCATTTACAGAATGCCCCCCTCCCCCATGCCACTTATGCATGCCACACATGCATGCCATGTGTAGCTGTTATACTGCCACCTACACATGCAGATATTGTATACATTGTATACAGCTGGCACTTAAACATGGGTACCCAGTTATAGTATCTATTATTCAGTATCTAGCTGTTGAATATATTGTAACCTTCATGGTGCAGGGACTGTCTTTTCTGTTTGTGCAATGTTGCAGATACCTTGTAGCGCTATATAAGTACAGTCAAACCTCAGTTTGCGAGTACCGCGGTTTGTGAGTGTTTTGCAAGATGAGCAAAACATTTTCGCAAATCGTGACTCGAAAACTGAGCATTGACTCGATTTGCGAGTCCCCCGCCCGCAAACCGGTATCGCCCCCCCCCCCGCCTGCAAACGCTGCCCCCCCCCGTGAACCAGCATCCCCCGCCCGCCCAAACTGAAGGCATACCCCCAATGTGGCACCGACACGCAGCATCAATCCACAGGAGGTGCCAGTGCCCGAAGATCCTGCCTCTTCCTGGACTGGGCCTTGAGCATCTGCGCATGCTAAAGGCCTTCTGTCTCCCGCCTCTCTCTGAGATTCTTGGAGAGAACGAGAGCCAGAAGGCCTTGAGCATGCGCAGATGCTCAAGGCCCATTCCGGCAAGCGGCACGATCTTCGGGCAACGGCATCAGCACCTCCTGTGGGTTGGTGCTGCGTGCCGGTGCCACATTGGGGGGTAAGCCTTCAGTTTGGGCGGGTGGGGGATGCCGGTTCATGCCAGGAGGGTTGAGCGTTCATGAGGGGGGTGATGCTTATTCACGGGGGGTGGCATTTGCGGATGGGGGGGTGATGCCAGTTCACGGGGGGATGTGGAAGTGCACCAGTGGCCTCGGTGGTGGTGGGGTCTTTTGGGGAGGTGGTGGGGTGGAGTAGTGCCGGTGGCCAGGGGGGGGGGGGGGGGGGGGTGGAACCAATCAAGCGAGTTTCCCGTACTTTCTATGGGGAAAGTCACTTTGATATACGAGTAATTTGGTTTACGAGCATACTTCTGGAATGAATTATGCTTGTAAATCAAGGTTCCACTGTATTTAATAGTAGTAGTAATCTGGTTTATAATCTTGTTAGTATGAGTTTGAAATAAAATACAGTAATGCACCCAGATAACTATATATTTGAAATTAGTAACTGAGTACTTGATTCCTGTAAAGGTTATACCTCATGAATTGGATTTCATGTTGTCCTGTGCTAGATATATTGATTGTGTTTGGTTCTTTTCTACAACTCTCTCTGATGTATTGACCCTTTCTTAATCGGTGGATTCTCAGGTTTTAAGAACTCTTGCCTGAGTTGTTCACTGTACACTCGTACCTTATTCTTGCAAAACACATTTAGGCCTACTTGTACTAAGCCTTTTGTCCCATTCTATTTCTAAAGAAGTTTATTGAATCAGGCCCAGATTCATTGGGGACTCTTCTGATTTCTTGAGAGGATTTTGACAGCTCTTCCTCAGGATGTGGCAAAATTGCCCATCTCCAAACCAAAATCTTGTTTTCACTAAAATAGTGCATCTCTACCTTCTTCTGGAGAACCAGCTAGTCAAGTTTCAGGATTGTCACTATTAATATCCGTGAGAGGGATTTGCATGCAATGGGTCTCCAATTTATGTAAATCCATCTGGTGAATATTCATTGTGGTAATCCTGAAAACCTGAGCAAGTGTGCCTCCATCAGCGGGCTGAGAAGCCCAGCATTAGAAAACTTAAAAAAAAAAAAAGGGTCAATTGTGCCCTCATATAACCTGCATGTTTGTTTCCTTCTCTGATAATTTTCCATTTTTTGTTGGCCTAGAAACTAACAAGTATACGAGGGGCCGCTGAAAAATTCTTAGCTTGGGGCAGTCTCCATCAAGGGCTATAAACTTTGGGCTCCTTTTACGAAGCCACGTTAGCGGTTTAACGTGTGTAATAGTGCGTGCTAATTTGCCGGCCTCTTGAGCAGGCGGTAGTTTTTCGGCTAGTGCGGGGGTTAGTGCGCGCTAAAAAGGTGCGTGCGATAAAAGGAGCCCTTAGTCCAGCAATTGTCCACTTTTATCATTCCCTATTTTTCTGACAGAATGAAAAAAGTAGAAAATCGCTGGACTAAGGGCTCCTTTTACGAAACCGCGTTAGCGGCTTTATCACCCGTGACTTTTTTTTATCACGCACTAACCTCTGCGCTAGCCGAAAAACTACCGCCTGCTCAAGAGGAGGCGGTAGCGGCTAGCACGGCCAGCAGTTTAGCGCGCTATTACGCGCGTTAAACCGCTAATGCGGCTTTGTAAAAGGAGCCCTAAGTCTTTGTATCGATCTTATTCCCCCATTTTTATTTTCTGCTTTTAATATATATCATTTTTTAAAAATATATTACTATTGTACACCGATCAGATACTTGTGATGGTCGGTATATAAAAATGTTAATAAACCTGAAACTTGATTACTTCTCAAGCTTTTCTCTTTCTTCCTTTGAAGACTCCCTGCCCCCCCCCCCCACCCCTCACCTTCCTCCCACTGGCTTAAGAAGAACCCAAAGACTCATATGGCATTTCTCAGTAAAAGTACACACACATGACTATAGTATTTGGGTTTCTACACCACAACATATTGTCAGCATTCATTTGAGCAGGTCCCGTTATACGTCTCTAAAAGGGTTTTTGTGAAGGGGTTGATTAAGGACTCTAATTGGAAATGACCTATAAATAGTAGCTCACTTATGAGATTAACATGGAAGTTGAGTCCCTCGTGAGTTAAAATATTTTTTTCAGGAAATTAGAACTCTGGCACAAGCAAATGTAAGATCAGCAGCTTTTATGTGTTATGGAAAAAAGCATGTTGGAACAGGCTTCTTTCCTTCCCATTGTTGCTGTTAAAATACAGAAAAGGCTCTTCTTCTATAAAGAACATATTGCTTTCAAATACAGTATTAAAAAAAAAAAATAAATAAATAAAGAAGACAATGCATTTGTCAGTGTTGTATAGTAACTATGTAAATGTAACTAATTATTGTACCTAAGTAAAATTTTGTTACTTTTACTTGTAAAGAAGTACAAGATAACATTTGTTACTTTTACTGAAGTAATAATTTTACCAATTTTCACTACTTTTACTTAATTAAATCTAATACTTGTAGTTAAAAGTAAAAAGTAAAAGCAGAAGCAAGATGTAAATGACAATTCCTCAGTAAACCAAATCAAACACCCAAACCTCGAACATGATTTTGACACTGAAAACCTCATAATGTAAACAAGGGATCATTTCATCTTAAATTTTGCTGTTCAGTGAATATAGCCTATAAGAACAGTAGCGCTGCCTGTATGTTGAACTGGTTACTGGTCTCCAGGTGGATGCAGTTATCTAGACAGGATTTGTTGTCCTCTGGAAGCTGCAATCTGTTTGCTCTTATTTTAATGTTCCTCTTTTTGGATTCTTTCTCATTCATTGATTCTCAGTATTTTAGATTATTGTAATATTGTGCATCTAACAAGTCCTCAGAAGCATTTTAACCAGCTTTGTACAATTCGGCATTCTGCTGTTCATGCTTACATCTTATTTTTGGCCTGAAGAAATCAGACCATGTTTCATCTTATTATTTATTTATTTATTCGTTCACTTTTCTATACCATTCTCCCAGGGGAGCTTAGAACAGTTTACACGAATTTATTCAGTTACTCATCAGGGGAGTCTGGTATTGATAGGGGAACATTAGGAGATATCTTGATTGGAGGGTGCCATCAGATGAGGTTGCCTAGGCTTACAGGACCATCAGGGAGCAGTGGTGTTTTATTTGGTGAGGCTTCGAAGAGGAGGTAGCTCTGTTCATGTCAGCCTCATTAAAAGTGCCCTGGAGCACTGGGCCACAATTTTGTTGTCCACTGCTTCTAGGATGGTAAACGACCTCCAGTGTTTTGATGGCAAAGTTCGCTGCAAGCGGTGTTGGTCGATTTATGAATTTGCATGTTTATCATCTCATTAGTATGCAGTTCACGATAACCAATAGTAACTGCATCATGGTAATATAATTAGTGACCTTTCAGGGCCAAATAATGCGGGCTGGGGGGCCACATCACATCTCAATCACTATTCCTCTCAGTGTATATTATCAAGAAGTGATTAGAATAGTAATTATTTTTTACAATGGTGTGGAATATCTGTGGAAACAAAAAAACCAACACTAAGGGCATCCAACAAGGGCAATGTAATGTTGCTACTCTTTGGGTTTTGGCCAGGTACTAGTGACCTGGATTGGCCACTGTGAGAACGAGCTACTGGGCTTGATGGACCTTTGGTCTGACCCAGTAAGGCTATTTCTATTGTATTCTAAGTCTGAGACAAACAGAATTTTATTGTTGGACCTGGCATCAGGGGTCATACAATGAAAACAATATACACATGAAAACCAGAACTGTTGCTCTACTCTTGAGCAAGACTGGGGAGTAATCATAGAAATGTGAAAATTGTATGCTTATACAGCCTGTCAGTGTCTTCCTTTATACATTATGTCCAGACATTGACAGGCTGTATAAGCACAGTTCCTCGCCCTTTTACCGGGGCTGCTCCACACTAATAACATGCATATAATTTGCATGTTATTGTGCTGAGTGGAGAATGACACGGGGACAAGATTTGTCCCTGTCGATAACCATGGGAAACCTATATTAGAGGCTACTTCATACTTTGATTTTAGAAAATCACTAAAGACACATCTGTTTGACATGCTTACATCTTAATTGTGGTCATTGTTTAACTATCCATGCTTTTACCTGTTGTATTCTTTTATTGATTGTTATTATGTATTTTATATTCACCGATTGTATGTATTTTTCCCTTGTTGTGAACTGCTTTGAACTTTTGGTATAGCGGTATACAAAAAATAAATTATTATTATCCCGTGTCATTCTTTCTATCTCAACCATAGTCCTTCTACACCAGCATTCTTCAATGTAAGGCTTGAGGGTCAGGGGCTATGCCCATTCATGC
The DNA here is from genome assembly GCF_902459505.1 of Geotrypetes seraphini. Lineage (NCBI taxonomy): Eukaryota > Metazoa > Chordata > Amphibia > Gymnophiona > Dermophiidae > Geotrypetes > Geotrypetes seraphini. The sequence goes on along the minus strand of NC_047089.1, from coordinate 58,407,758 downwards.
TCTGATTCTTATTTGAGCCAAGTATAGGCTAATGAAGCCATTGTGACATCAATGATGTGATTGGCTCTTATACCAGTCAGTCTCAGCAAGACATTACCTCACTATTTTGCCAAACTTCATTCAATGCAGTTTAACGTTATTTTCAGGTCCTCAGCGGGCCACCACGCACTCAAATCATTTCATTGTGCGGGGCTTTATGCACCCTTTCGTCACTGGACACATACATTTTGTATGTGTTTTTCATAAATATTGATTTAAACTTTATAAATTTAAGTATAAATATATGCTAAAAGTACTTAGCTTGAAAATTAGACGCTAGTCGGGAGGGTAGAAACATCAATCATCCAACATGTTTCGCCCGTGTACTTCACAGGGCTTTATCAAGGCTCCCTCTCCCTGGGTCTCCTGTGTTTGCTGGTCTGCCTCTGAGTCAAACATTTCCACATCCGTGGATTCTTGGACTGGTGAAGGTTCCTTCCACCTGGGAACTTCCCTGGCCTGACCAGCAAACACAGGAGACCCAGGGAGAGGGAGCCTTGATAAAGCCCTGTGAAGTACACGGGCGAAACATGTTGGATGATTGATGTTTCTAACCTCCCGACTAGCGTCTAATTTTCAAGCTAAGTACTTTTAGCATATATTTATACTTAAATTTATAAAGTTTAAATCAATATTTATGAAAAACACATACAAAATTTATGGGTCCAGTGATGAAAGGGTGCATAAAGCCCTGCACAATGAAATGATTTGAGTGCGTGGTGGCCCGCTGAGGACCTGAAAATAACGTTAAACTGCATTGAATGAAGTTTGGCAAAACAGTGAGGTAATGTCTTGCTGAGACTGACTGGTATATGAGAATATTCTTCATTCAAACTAGGTTGAGGTAGTGCCTTGGTTTTCAGTGATTGGCTCTTAGGCATTGGTGGAATGAGGCATTATGACATCACAATTAGAGAATGACACGGTGACAAAATTCATCCCGTCCCCGTCCCCGCGGATAACCGCGGGAAATAATCCCATGTCATTTTCTAGTGTCTATTTCAACCTCGGTCCTTCTACACCAGCATTCTTCAAAGCAAAGCTTGCGGGGCAGTGGTTGTGGCCATTCATACTCTGATTCTTATGTGAGCCAAGGATAATGAAACCATTGTGACATCACTGATGTGACTGGCTCTTAGGTACTGGTGGAATGAGGCATTATGACATCACAATATCTGCTCTGGATACCAGAGACAGTCATTCTGTAGTATCTGTTTCAACCTCAGTCCTTCTACACCAGCATTCTTCAAAGCAAAGCTTGAGGGTCAGTGGTTGTGGCCATTCATACTCTGATTCTTCTCTCTCTCCTTAAAGAATGACTTGGGGTTGGTTTCTTGTGGTTAACTGTAGGGATCGGGACAAATTCTTTTCCCGTGTCACAGCCACCCAATTAAAAAAAACTCAACCACTCCCAACATGGTATTTAATACCGTATTATCAGAGCTTTGAACATCGGGGCCCCAGTTCTACCAGCGAAGTTCAAATGTTGTAATGGTTTCATTTGAAGAAAATGGCTCAAATAAGTGCTTCATAATTTGCTATAAGGCTTTCCTCTCCCCTCCCCAGTTTTTAATGTATGTAATCAACTTGATTTTAAGAGAAAAGTCAAACACATTTTTAGGTCAGCACTTGTTTTTTTTAATAGCCCGCAGGATCTCTATTCATGGTTTATGTCAATTAGGACCTGCAGGTGTCCCCTTGAAAATGGCATTTTGAAATTTCTATGTCACACAGTGTAATATCTCTACATTTTATTTATTTATAGACTGAAAATGTCTCTCTGGTATGTTTATGGCTGAGATTCCTGCTTGGACCTTTCTGTTGCCTTGCTTTGCCACCTCATAAAATTAATGGAACAAAACTCCATTTGGCACTTCCGTGAGAAGTATTGGAGTCATTGAAGGGTTTACAGAAGTCCAGAGTGTCCTTGGATCCAAAGAAGTGAATGATAAGCCAGAGATTACTGTGGTTTCCTGTCATGTGAGCTCTGAGTTCGGAGTCACCGCCAAGAACAAAATCATGGAGTCACCGTGGCCAACGCCTTGCAATTTTAGCCATGTATACCATTTCTGCCAAAAAAAAAAAAAAAGACAAATGGAAATTAAAGGCCCAATATTCAAACGTGTATAACCAGACTGGAGAATCTTTTGCCTGGATACACAGTGTTGAGTTTAGGGTTGCCAGATTTTCCAATCTAACTTCTACACTTACAGTGGTTTATTTAAGCCCTCCAAAACCCACCCAAATCCTAATGTACCTACTTATAGGTGGCACCTGCAGGCATTAGGGCTATTGATGTGGTGTACAGTTGGGTCCAGTAGGTTTTGAGTGGGTTTTGGAGGGCTCACAGTACAAAATAAGGCGGTGATGACGAGATATGTACCTAAGCCTTTTTATGTCAAGTTTACTACCGTGCTTCCTAGGATGCCCCACTACTCTGCCTTGATCTTGCCTTCTTCCTCAACTGTTCCATCATAAATTTCTCTACTACAGTTCTTCCGTTCTCTGACCATCATCTGATAACTTTCACAATTCATCCCCCCCGACCTGAACAATCTCCATCAATACATTTAGGAATCTTCAGGCTATTGACCCTTGCACTCTCTCCACCATTGTTTCATCCCTCCTCTCAACCACTATGCTACACGTATCTGTCAATAAGGCTGTCTCCTCCTATTTAATACCATTCTCGCCTTTGCTCTAGATACTCTTGCTCCCCCCACTGCATGTTTTTTAAGGTGCACCAAACCCCAACCCTGGCTGACTTCTAAAATCCACTACATACATTGTTGTGCCAGGTCTGCTGAACATCTTTGGCTCAAAGGGGATAATTCTGTGTCAATGACGAACAGGCGCTGCTTAGAGAATCATGGTTAGCAAGGACTAGGGTTGCCAGATTTTCTCTTTGAAAAAATGAGGATGCCTGGCCCCATTCCACCTCCGGCTCCATCCCGTTCCTCCCCCAGCCCCGCCCTGAGCTCAAAGGCCGCATTTGGAAGCTTTCACACATGCATGGATGTTGATGTAGTGACATCACACATATGTGCGCGTGCGTATGACATCATCAAGGTGACGGCCACGCATGCTCAAAAGCTTCCAGATGTGGCCTCCATGTTCAGGACTTTCAAAACCTAGACAAACTGCTGGGTTTTCGAAATCCCTCGGAACACCTAGACAGTCCTCTAAAAAGAGGACATGTCTGGGTTTTCCCGGACGTCTGGTAACTCTACCAAGGACAGAAATGTAGGCCAGGGTTTTACAGGCCTAAATTTCCAGCCCCTAGGATCCTTGCAGAATCACAGCCAGCAACACCTAGTGATGCCAAAGTCAGATGCCACCCCTAAACATGCCCTCTTCTGGGCTTCGGCATCACTAGGCACTGTTAGGCACATGGACCCAGGCGCTGGTCCTGGAGGTCGTCTAGCGGTGCCTAATTTTCTTTTTATAAATGAGTTTTTAGTGGCACAACCAATTAGGCGCTAGTAGGTGCAATCTGGGCACCTGCTGGCACCTAACATTTGGTGACCTTTTTTCAGAATCTGTCCCAAATTGCATACTCATGCCGACTTCATACAGTTCAAATTCCTCCTGACCTCCTTCCAGTCTGTTCTTCCTCTTTCCAAACAAGGCTACTACACCCATTTGGTTAACTTTCTTAGCTCCAACCCTCACTGTCTCTTTGCCACACTGAGCTCTCTACTTAAAGTGCCCTCACCTCCAACCCCCCTCCATCACTTTCCCCACAGGCTATGGATGAGTACTTCTATGACAAGGTTCACAAGATTATCCTTGAGTTCTCCACCAAGCCACTTCCACCTCTCACTCCCCAACCTACTCTATAAACCCTCCTACAGCCCCTGCCGCCTTAGCTTCCTTCCCTGAAATCACAGAAGAGGAAACTGCACATTTTCTTTCCTCCTCCTCCAAACTCACTGTCTGCTCCTCTGATCCAATTCCCACCCACCTACTCAGCACTATCTCTCCTACTTCCATTCCTTCCATCTTTCTCATGACCCTCAATCTATCGCTTTCCACTGCAACTGTTCCTGATGTCGTCAAACAAGCTGTAATTACACCACTCCTCAGAAAACCTTCACTGGACCCTATTTCCCATCCAACTACCACCCCATCTCCCTCCTAGCTATTCTTGATCCCCTCCAATCAGGCTTTCGCCCCCCCCCCTGCATTCTACGGAAACTGCCCTTGCTAAAGGTTTCTGTTCTATCCTCATCCTTCTCGATCTATCCGTTGTTTTTCTACACTGTAGACCACCACCATTTCTTTGATACATTGTCCTTACTTGGATTTCAGGGCTTTGTTCTTTCTTGGTTCTCTTCTTATCTCTCACATTGTACCTTTAGTGTATGCAATGGTGGATTCTCCTTCACTGCTACTCTACTATCAGTTGGGATACCTCAGGGCTCTGTCCTGGGCCCTCTTTGCCATCTATACTCAATCTCTTGGTGTACTGATCTCCTCCCATGGTTTTCAACATTACCTCTATGCTGATGACTTCCTGATCTACCTCTCCACACCAGGAATTTCTACAGGAATCCAGGCCTGAGTCTCAGTATGCCTGTCTGACGCTGCCTGGATGTCCCACCGCCACTTAAAACGGAACATAGCCAAGACTGAGCCACTTATCCTTCCTTCTAAATCTACCTCTCCCCCCACTCTCTATCTCAGTGGATAACTCTCTCCCTGTCTCGTCAGCTCGCAACCTTAGTGTCATCTTTGACTCCTCTCTCTCATTCTCTGCAAAAATCCAACAAACCACCAAAACATGTTATTTCTCTAATATTTATTTATTTAGATTTTTTATCTCGTCCTCCCAGTAGCTCAGAACGGTTTACAAGTAAACATTCACAATGGAGTGAATTGGACATACAAGATTATACAGTAGATTTAAATACTTGGACATACCAGATTTTTGGCAGAAGATTAGAATGGAGAAAGAAGGGTAGAGGTGGGTTTAAGGGGGTTGTGTGTAGACTGAGGGTGACCTTTAGTTGAAGAGGAGGGTCTTTACCATTTTCCGGAATGTCATTGGTGAGCTCCCAAATCCGATTCTTCCTCTCTGAGCACACTACCAACACCCTTATCACTTCTTGCCTAGACTAATACAACTTGCTACTCACAGGTCTTCCACGTAACCATCTCTCTCCCCTTCGATCCATTCACAATTCTGCTGCACGACTTATATTCCACCAGAGTTGCTATGCTCGCATTACCCCCCCCTCGTCGCAAGTGATTCCCTATCCATTTTCTGATATAGCTCAAACTCCTCTTATTGACTTAAAAGTGCATTCACTTTGCAGCGCCTCAATATCTCTCCTGTCTCATCACTCCTTATACTCCTCCTCGGGAGCTCTTTTCATCTGTAAGCTCCTCCTCGACTGCCAACTCCGGTTTATGTTCTTCCTCTCTTGCTGCACCATATGCCTGGAACAGACTGCCTGAGTTAGTGTGTCCATCCCTGGCAGTATTCAATTCCAGGCTAAAAGCCCACTTTTTTGAGGTTGCTTTTAACTCCTGAGAATCTCCCTAACCCCCTACTTATCCTGTTTGTCTGTTTGATTAGATTGTAAGCTCTACTGAAAAGGGACTGTCTCTTGAATGTTTTAATGTACAGCGCTGCAGAAATGATAAGTAGGAGTAGTAGTAATGTCTGTGTGACCAGTCTACATCCCAATGACTTGTTTTGTGCGTTTTTCTTTTGGACATGGTTTGTTTTTTTTTTTTAACGGTTCCAAAAGATAGAAGCTCTGAGCAGAAAAGCATCTGAGAAATGGCCAGTGTAAAAAAAACAAAAAGGTAGACATTTTGCAGTTTTGAAAATGGACAAGTTTGGTACTGGATTTTTGTGCATCTTCCACACAACGTCCAAGCTTGGAGTTAGACATCGTATAGAAAATGCCTCTCCACACCAGTTAAATGCCAACTCTGCCGACTCAGCCCCCTGAATCCACTCAATAACCAGTTTCAGTCTAGCTAGGTGGTTAGTGCTGATATGCATTCAGTGACACTAACTAGTTAAGTGCTGGTGAATATCAGTAGATAGCCCATCACAGGTGATTTAACTAGACAGGAGCATTTCCTACCCGGTTAAATAGTTTTTAATGTGGAGATCTAAATGTTTAGGTTAAGTAGAGTTTTAAATCTTTATTTCTGCCTTACTCATTAATTGGTGCATTCTGCTGTATTATCATATCATGTGCACATTTAGTCAAAATGAGACAGGGATATTCTGAAAGCAAGGTTCTAATATTTACCACCTTTGACTGTCTTGCATTTTGTATATGATTTATATATAAGGTCTCTGATCTGAAGAAGAAGGATCACCTTTGAAAGCTGATCTAACCATGCTCTATTCCAGTGTCTCGCAAACTTTCTGGCTGGCGGCACACTAAATCCAGTGCCCCGGCTGGAAGGCACACGGCAGTGTGCAGGCGTCGATGTGACTACGTCACGAGCATGCATGAAATCATCGCGTTGACATCCCTGCATGCGCGGAGGCCCATCTGGGCGCGACCCGCTTTGGTGGAGGGATCCGTGCGGGGAGAGGAGAGTCATCTGCGCTGGCTGACTTCCTACAGGACGTGTCTCTTGCCGCAAGAGGCACGTCCATTAGGCATTTAGCTGGTGTGGACGACTCTCTTCCTCGCCAGTGTGTCGTGGCACACCTGAAATCTCAGGAGGCACACTGGTGTGCTGCAGCACACAGTTTACGATACACTATTCTAGTGCAATAAAAAGGGTATCTTTTTGTTTTGTTTTATTTATTTCTATTATCTTTAAGAGTGGACTAACACGGCTGCCACACCATTTCTCTATATAAGGTCCAAAATCAGTTTTGGGAGTCTCCAATAAGGCTGCATACTTTCCGTGCTGCTCATTGTTACTTGCTAGGAAACAAAACCTCTCTTCTCTTTACATTGAAAACAGGAAGTCAGACTTACGAATTGTCTTCCTGCCCACTGCAAGGGTTAGTGTGCATGACTGCAGAGTTGAAAAGTGTGCATACCCACCCTGGGTCAAAATAACAAGGAAGTGACTTCAAGACTGAACAAAAACAATAGAGAAGATACTGCAGGTTACCTGTATTTCCTCTGGCCCTGATGTACTCGAAGGTATTACCCATTTTGCGTCTATGGGGACAATGCTTAGTATTTACTGTAGCCCCTGTTATACATGTAGACCAGGAGTGCCCACACTTTTTGGGCTTGTAAGCTACTTTCAAAATGACCAAGTCAAAATGATCTACCAACAATAAAATTTTAAAAAACACAAAGCACACTATACGCAGAGAAAGTGTTAATTATCATTTATATTCCGGGGTTTTTTTACAAAGAGGTCAAGGCAGATGACTTTATGCAATGTCACCGCAGTAACAACTATACAAAAATAGACAAATATACCCCCCTCCCTTTTTACTAAACTGCGATAGCGGTATTTAGCACAGGGAGCTGCACTGAATGCCCTGTGCTGCTCTCGATGCTCATAGGCTCTCTGCGCTAAAAACCACTATTGCGGTTTAGTAAAAGGGGCCATAGTGCAAAATATAGACAGCAGATATAAATTTTCAAAACTGACACATTTTGATCACTAAATTTAAAATAAAATCATTTTTCCTACCTTTGTTGTCTGGTGATTTCATGAGTCTCTGGTTGCACTTTCTTCTTCTGACTGTGCATCCAATATTTCTTCCCTTCTTTCAGGCTCCTGTATGCTTCCTCTCCTCCAGACCTCATTCCCTCCCCCAACTTTTTCTTCCTCTCTCCCTGCCACCCTCCCCTTTCTTTCTTTCTCCCTGCCCCCTTCTTTCTTTTTTCTGTCTTTCTCTCTCCATGCCCCCTTTCTTTCTTTCTGTCTTTCTCTCTTCATGTCCCTTTTCTTTCTGTCTTTCTGTCCCCCTTTCTTTCTGTTCCCTTCTTTCTTTCTGTCTCCCTGCCCCCCCACTCCTTTCTTTGTGTCTCTCTGCCTGCCCTCTTTCTTTCTTTGTCTTTTTTTCTCCCTGCCTTCCCCCAAGCCACCGCCGCCGCCATTTGGGGAACAGGCCCCCAAGCCACCACCGCCGTGTTTTGCTCTCCCTGCTTCCCGATGTCATAAAGAGGACGCAGGAGCACCGGGTCGATCAGCCTTCCCCACCCGATGTCAATTCAAACATCAGAGAAGAAGTTCTAGGCCAGCCAGGCAGCGATTGGCTGGCCTGGAACTTCCTCTCCGACATCAGAATTGACGTGGGTGGGGAAGGCTACTCAGCCCGGCACTTCTCCATGGCGTCGGGAAGCAGGTAGAATGTGAAAGCAACGCAAGTCTATCACGGAGCCCGGGATGGGCTCCACAATCGACTCGCGTTGCCTTTACGATCTACAGTATTTCCCAAACATATTTGCAATAGAGAATTACTTGGGTCATACCAAGTTACCTTTTAGATAATTTTGAACTAGTAGAAAACAGATGTTCTTCACGAAACACAACCTTCTTTTTCCCCCCCTCAATAAAAGGTTGTACATACAAAAGATTTCTTAATAGAACCCTATCCTTTCAGGCAGGACTTTGGAACAAAAGTTTTAGTGGTTTGATCTTAAATTCTTCTTCTTACCAGGCCTTTAGAAGATTGTTAAAAACTTATCTGTTTGATAAATATGTATAATCTAGATAAGTTAATCATATCTTAATGTTATATTTTATATATAATGCACTGTGTTTTGTGGTGTAAATTCACTTTGTTTTTACGGTTCTTACCTCTTATTGTAAAACGCACTGAACCCGTGAAGTATTGCAGTATATACAATAAATAAATGTAATATTATTATTATGATCACATCGACATCTGCAAATTAACTTATTTTTGTTTCTTATCATTATCCATCTGAAATTATCTTAAAAGTAATTCAGTTTGATTTAATCTTAATTTAATTTTATAATCTTGCAACATATTCAAAAAAGGATTCCAGCATACATTATAATATAATGAAGCAGGGGTGGGCAACCATGGTCTTTGAGAGCCACAACCATACAGGGCAGATGGTCACCACATTAAGGGGTCCTTTTACTAAGGCGAGCTAACCAATTTAGCACATGCTAACGATTAACACGCGCTAAATGCTAAGGTGCCCATAGTATATAATGGGTGCCTTAGCATTTAGCACGCACTAAATCAGTTTTCACGCGCTAAATTGGTTAGCCGCCTTAGTTAAAGGACCCCTAAATGCAGTGACTGATAGCCTAGGACCACCTGTGTAATGCAGTACAGGCCTAGAGTTCTAGGTAGGACCTTATCTTTCCAAGCACGGAAATGGAATAAGAGACTAACCCCCCCTCTTCTACGATACCGCGCTAGCGGTTTTTAGCACAGAAAGCCGCGCTGAATGGCCCATGCTACCCCTGACGTTCATTGAGTTCCTATGAGCATCAGTAGCATCGTGGGCCATTCAGCGCGGGTCTCTGCGCTAAAAACCGCTAGTGCGGTTTCATAGAAGAGGAGGTAAGTGGTGTGATCATGACTTCTTCTTACCAGGCTTTTAGAAGGTAATAGAAAACGTACTTTGATAAATTTATATAATGATAATCGTCAATTTTAAGAATGTGATTTTATCATATTCTGCATTTCTGATGTATTATCATATCATGCATTTTGGGTTTTTTGTATTATCGCTGTGTTTTTACAGTTTTTTTTACTTGTTGTGAACCACACTGAACACACTAAAGTTATTATTATCTATATATATAAAATCGGAGGTATGTATGTGTGTATGTATGTGTGTGTGTGTGTATGTGCCGCGATCACGCAAAAACAGCTTGACCGATTTGAACGAAACTTGGTATGCAGATCCCACACTACCTGGGGTGATATGTTCTGGGGGTCTAGCGGCCCACCTGCACACATGGGCGGAGCTACAAACAGAAAATCAGATTTCACCCATTCATGTCAATGGAAAAAATGTAAAAAGCTGCCATTCTCACAGTAATTCAAAAACGGCTTGACCGATTTGAACGAAACTTGGTATGCAGATCCCACACTACCTGGGGTGATATGTTCTGGGGGTCTAGCGGCCCACCTGCACACATGGGCGGAGCTACAAACAGAAAATCAGATTTCACCCATTCATGTCAATGGAAAAAATGTAAAAAGCTGCCATTCTCACAGTAATTCAAAAACGGCTTGACCGATTTGAACAAAACTTGGTATGCAGATCCCTCACTACCTGGGATGATATGTTCTGGGGGTCTCACGGCCCACCTGCACACGTGGGCGGAGCTACAAACATAAAATCAGATTTCACCCATTCATGTCAATGGAAAAAATGTAAAAAGCTGCCATTCTCACTGTAATTCAAAAATGGCTTGACCGATTTGAACGAAACTTGGTATGCAGATCCCTCACTACCTGGGGTGATATGTTCTGGGGGTCTCGCGGCCCACAACTCTATGTTGCTTGCTCAAGGGTGGGTTCACCCAAGAATTTATATGTTCTTGCTCCAGGAGGTGAAACTAAAAATGTTGTTTATAATCACGTTTTGCGTTAGTTGTATTGTATTCATTTTGTCAAATATTTCACATTATAATTTGAATATTGTACTTTTTATTAAGCTGTAAAAAAATAATTTCATTCACCACTATAAAGTATCTTTATTTGAATCCATTTACAGTGTTATTGCTATAATTAAATACCCGTGCAACGCCGGGGCATCAGCTAGTTATCTATATATATAAAATCGGAGGTATGTATGTGTGTATGTGCCGCGATCACGCAAAATCGGCTTGACCGATTTGAACGAAACTTGGTATGCAGATCCCTCACTACCTGGGGTGATATGTTCTGGGGGTCTCGCGGCCCACCTGCACACGTGGGCGGAGCTACAAACAGAACATCATATTTCACCCATTCATGTCAATGGAAAAAATGTAAAAAGCTGCCATTCTCACAGTAATTCAAAAACGGCTTGACCGATTTGAACGAAACTTGGTATGCAGATCCCTCACTACCTGGGGTGCTATGTTCTGGGAGTCTCGAGGCCCACAACTCTATGTTGCAATTTATATGTTCTTGCTCCAGGAGGTGAAACTAAAAATGTTGTTTATAATCACGTTTTGCGTTAGTTGTATTGTATTCATTATGTCAAATATTTCACATTATAATTTGAATATTGTACTTTTTATTAAGCTGTAAAAAAATAATTTCATTCACCACTATAAAGTATCTTTATTTGAATCCATTTACAGTGTTATTGCTATAATTAAATACCCGTGCAACGCCTGGGCATCAGCTAGCTAAATAAATAATGGCTAAAGTATCAGGTTGCAATGATGCTCCCAAACCCCGTCTTCCATACACAGTATCCCTCCCGATCCTCTTTCCACCAGTTCCCCATCTTAACCCTGACTCCTAACTCTGACACAAGAACTGGCCCTCTCCATGCCAGACGTGACCCTCACCCCCCCCCCCCGCCCTCATATCCTGCCCCTCTCAGTCAAGCCCCCTGACTCCCCTTTAAAAATTCAGGACCATTTAGCACAAGATCCCTGACTGTCCCAATCCAGCCCTGCCTCCCACCAAAGAAATACCACACCCTGACAAGGAAACTTAAATCATGCTGAGCAGGTCAGGAGGGGATATTCAGTGGCATTTAACTAGACAGGCCGCTGAATATTCCCTCCAACTGCTGTGGCACTGTCTGGGCAATACCAGGGCGGTCCAGAGGCAGAATCTGTCCAGAGCTGGGAATTATGCAGTACCAATACCTGCATAGCTAACTAGGCAAGAAGGACTACTTATAGGGGAAGTTATCAAGGTGCTTTAAAATGCTTTGCACTTCACCTTGATTTACTAAGACAGTAGCTCTTAAACCTGTCCTGAGGGACCCCCATCCAGTCGGGTTTTCAAGATATCCCTAATGAATATGCATGAGCAAGATTTGCCTATAAAGTAGGTAGCAGGCATGCAAATTTCTCTCAGCATATTCATTAGGGATATTTTGAAAACCCGACTGGCTGGGGGTCCTCAAGGACAGGTTTAAGAACAACTGTCCCAAGAGATTTAGCAACCTGTGGCTTCTCAGCACTGCAAGTTGCTTAATCCTGTGATAAAAGAATAACCCTGCTATATCTACATGCCAGGGAGCATCAGACCTGAAAGCAGTGGCCTGATACTCCAGAACCCAATGTTAAAAGGGTCACAGTGCTCCTAATACCCCATTATGTACCCTCTCACAAAGGTCTCCCCCTGAATACCCCCAGATTAAGACTACATCCCTCCCAAAACTTCCCTTCAGCGGGCCTCATGGCCCTTTACTTGGTGGCAGTGGCGTACCTAGCATATGTGACACCCGGGGCCCATCATTTTTTGACACCCCCCCCATCTGTACGAAAAACAGGATTTTTAGTAACAAGCCACATGTCACACATGAGTACTTAGGAAAAGGCAGCATCTTACATACTGCAGTGAGCAGTACAACATCAATACACCCATTGTAAAACTAAACAAGCCAGACTAGTACAGATCAATCCTACACCATCAATCCTAACAGAAAACCATGTCTTTCAAACACACAGAACACAGAAAACACCTTCACCTAGTATGGAATATGTAATCACAAACTAACCCCTCCCCCCTTTACAAAACTGTAGTGTGGATTTTAGCCACGGTTGTAACAGCTCTGATGCTCATAGAATTCTGAGCATCAGAGCTGCTACCACCACGGCTGGTGCTAAAAAACGCTCCACAGTTTTGTAAAAGGGGGGATAAAATAGAAATACATAGGCAAAAGTTAAATTGAACCAGTAAGAAGCTGGACTCTGCATACAGTGCACCACAGAAACAGTGACACATGTCTCCTAAAGCAATAAATAAATAAATAAAAATTTCTACCTTTGTCTTCTGTGGTTTCTGCTTTCCTCATCTTCTTGTAACTCTCTTCCTTCCATCCACTGTCTGCCGTCTCTCTTCCCCTATATGGCATCTTCTCTCCTTCTATACCCTTCCAGAAACTGTATGCCTCCCCATTCCATCTCTCCTTTCACCCCCATTGGTCTGGTATCTGTCTCCTCTCCTTCCCCCCTGCTCTAGCATCTCTCTCTCCGCTCCCTTCCTCCTGTTCTTCCCTGGTCTTCCTTCTCAATTTATTTTCTGCCTCTGTCTAAATTCTTTTTTACTATTCAGTCCTCAATTTCCCTCTTTCACTATGTCTACCTATAGCTTGCCACCTCTTTCACTCACCCCTTCCAGTAACTAACTCTATCCTCTTCCCTCAATCCTGCATGTGCTCTTTTTTTCTTTCTCCTCCCCACTTCCTTCCAGCATCTGCTCCCCCTTTCCCTCACACTTCCATTCAGCAGCTGTCCTTCCTCTCCCCCATACTTCCATTCAGTGTCTGTTTCCCTCTCTCTATCCCTTCCAGTTCCATCTACTGTTCACACTCTATCTCGCTCCTTCCATTCACTGCCCTCTGTGCTCTTTCTATCCAGTGTGCACCCTCTCTCTCTCTTCCATATGGCATCTTCCCTCTTTCTATGCTCCTTCCATAAACTATCTATCCCGTGCCCCTTCTCTCCTTTGTACATGATTGATTTCAACACTGACACCTCTCCATTTTTCTCTCTCTGTCACCATCCCCTCCCCTATGCTCTGGCATCTCTCTCTTCTCCTTTCTTTCCTTCCCACCTCACAGTCTGGCATCATCCCTTCTTTGATTCCCGGCATCTCTCTCCTTTCCTTTTCTTCCATCTCCCCCTCCCCCTCCATGCTCTGACATCTCCTCCTTCCTTTCCCCCTTCCTTTTCCCTTGATCTGGCATACCTTCCTCCTTCCCTCCATGCCCTGGCATCTCTTCTTCCCTCCAAGCCCTGGCATCTCCTTTCATTCCCTCCAGTTGGGTACAGCAACACTCTCCCCAATTCTCTCCCCCTCTGCTTCCTTTCCTCCTTCTGTCACCCAAGACCTGGTGTCCTGAACTTCATCGGGCAGCAGCAGCATTCACAATTCACTGCTGTTGCCTGCTTCAGGCCTTCCTCTCTGTCAGGTCCTGTCTTCATGAAAACAGGAAGTAGGCAGGACCCGGCAGAAAGGAAAGCCTGAAGCCGGTAACAGCAGCGAATTGTAAAAGCTGCTGCTGCCCGAAGAAGGTAATGGTGCCAGGCCTTGGAGCACTGAGGCAGACCGCTTCTCTCCCCTCCCAGCCGAACCTCCGCTGATCCTCCTATCTCTCCCCCCACCCAAGTGAACCTTTCAGACCCTCCCAGCGAGAGCAGCAAACCTCCCTCCAGTAGCATCGGCTGCTTTGCAGCTTTCTCCTGCCGGTGAAGCATCACTGATGATGTTATCAGTGATGCGGCAGAGGGAGGAGAAAGCCACGAAGCAGCTGATGCTACTGGAGGGAGGTTTGCTGCTCTCACTGGGAGGGTGGGAGCGCGATAGGGACCGGGCCGGCTGTGCACCCCCCTTAAGGCTGCACCCGGGGTGGATCTCACCCCCCACTTGGTACGCCACTGCCTGGTGGTCCAGCGGGTGCTGGGCAGCAGTGATCCCTCTTCACTCCTGCTCACTCTGTTCTGTCTCTAAAATGGCACCCCTAGAGGTAGTCTCATGCTGCTACTACTAGGGAGGTCATATTTCTTTGTTAGATATTATATGCATGCATGGGCTAGAAAGAATGGTCAATGAGTGGCTCACTTGAAAAATAGGATAGATCACCTTATTGTGAACTATCTTTGTAAATCTGTTTATTTGAGTAATAAGCAGATTGTATGTGCACGACAGAAGAGCGGGACTTGGGTGTGATTGTATTTGATGATCTTAAGGTGGCCAAACAGGTTGAAAAGGTGATGGTGAAAGCTAGAACGATGCTAGGTTGCATAGGGAGAAATATGGCCAGTAGGGAAAAAGCGATATTGATGCCCCTGACTAAAACTTTGGTGAGACCTCATTTAGAATATTGTGTACAATTCTGGAAGCTGCACCTTCAAAAATATAAAAAGGATGGAGTCAGTCCAGAAGAAGGCTACTAAAATGGTGTGTGGTCTTTGTCATAAGGCGTATGGGGACAGACTTAAAGATCTCAGTATGTATACTTTGGAGGAAAGGCAGGAGAGGGGAGATATGATAGAGACCTTTAAATACCTACGTGGCATAAATGTGCATGAGTCAAGTCTTTTCATTTGAAAGGAAGCTCTGGAATAATAGTGCATCGGATGAAGTTAAGAGGTAATCTAAGGAAATACATTTTTACAGAAAGGGCAGTAGATGTATGGAACAGTCTCCCAGAAGAAGTGGTGGAGACAGACTGTGTCTGAATTCATGAAAGTGTGGGATAGGCACGTGAGATCTCTTAGAGAGAGGAAGAGATAATGGTTACTGTGGATGGGCAGACTGGATGGGCCGATTTGTAACCTAAGAACCCCTATTGCCCTATCTCTTTATACTCGAACCGATTTGTACCAAGATCTCTCAAACCCTCTCTGACTCTGCTTTCATGTATTGATGACTTTACAGAGTGCCTATTTTCGCTGATTGTTCCAGCTCTTCTTATCTCTGTATCCTGCTTACATGTATTCTATGACTTTACATTGTGCCTATCATCGCTGATTGTCCAGCTCCCCTTATTGTAAACCGCCTCGAAGTACTATGGCTTTGGCGGTATATAAGAATAAAATTATTATTATTATTTATCTGACATCATGTTTCTATGTTTCTGAACTGAATTCCTATTAAAGACCATTATGCTGAAACTATGACCAGCTAAGTGGGGGAGTGGACTAGTGATTAGAGAAGCTTCCTCAGCACCCTGAGGTTGTGAGCTCAATTCCCACTGCAGCTCCCTGTGACTCCAGGCAAGTCATTTACCACTTCATTTCCTCATATAAACCACATGTAGAAGATAAAGTCCAAAAGTTTTGAGAAAAAGATATGTTTTTGATAATTTATTTTACAATCCACTTTGAACTGGGAAGGGTCATTGATCTATTTTAAAATCACAAACTTAAAACCAAGAATTTAAGGTGAGGATCATAAAGGATACTGGATTTAGCTTGTCTTTTTCAGTGGTGGCTCAAGGCATGTTGCATTCAGGTACAGTAAGTATTTTCCTGTCTCTGGGGGACTTATAGTCAGTGTATGCATCCTGTTAAATCAACCTTCTTGTGGTGAGGTGTGAAGCGTGTTATAAGTTCAGAACCAACTTTTAAAAGTGTGACATTTCCCGTCAAAGTCTTAGGGCTGCGACATTTTGATGCATTTCCTTTCAAATAAGAGCCGGTCCGTGATGTCACTTCCTGTGTCTACTGTATGTGCTACAGCTGACAACAGGAAGATTTGAAGCTAAATATGAGCTCCTCATTTGCTCCTCATTTTAATGAACGATTACCCCTCTCAGCGTGATGGAACACCTAACAACAATTATATTGTTAATTTATGATTATACAGGCACATTTTTTTTGGCAGAAAGGAGAGCACTTCTAAAAGTACTTCTGAATTTTTGTGTTCTACTAGAATGTGACTCATCAGTAGAATGGTCTTTTGAAATGAGTGCCTGTTACGGCCTGAAGCCAGTCGGCATCATAAAAGAGCTTTGAAAGGCAGCTGGCTGGGTCATTAGGACAGAGAAGAAAGCTTGTAGTGTAAAATTAAGATATAATAGAAAAAAGACAGAAAAAAAGGCAATAATAACTTTGTTCTCGAGTCAAGTCTCTGTGGCATTTTTCTTCAGCAGATTATCCTGTCATTTTCATACACTTTAGAACAGTTTGTGACTGTTTTAAGTGTCTTACAGTTGTATTTAATGACTAGCCAAAAATTTTAGCATTGAACCCCGCTGGAATACTGCGAGCATTTGCATACACTATACTTTTTTTTTTTTCTCCACTGTGCCAAATTGAAGACTTGCATTAAAATATATATCCTGCAGTTGTAGAAACATTTGCAATGTAAATATGAAGCAGTGTGAACTGGGCCGATAGACTAGCGTGCTGTGTGCTGTCATACTGGACACAGGGCTCTGATTCCATAGCCCTCTCCTGGTCCTTGGCCTCAAATGGCCTGGGGGTGCTGCAGAACCAATATGCATGTCGCTCCGGAGGCATGAGAGGCAGACATCAAACAACTGCAACATCTGGAAACCAGGCTCAGGCTGCACAGATCTGCCCAGTTTCAGGAGTCACTATCTGTAGTCCCTAGTGGAAAGATAACTATTGTGACAGTTGAAGATGCAAAAATGGGATTCTTTTTTTCTTGGATGCTGACCCTTTAGGAGTTTAGGTGGACTCTAGCATCTGGTAACTATGATCTGGGTTATTCTTCCCAATGTGCATTTGTCCATGTTAAATTTCATCTGCCTCAATCATATCCCACCTCAGCCATCTCTTTTCCGAGCTGAAGAATCCCAACCTTTTTAATCTTTCCTCTGTGTACAGTACAACCCAAATATAGAACCTAAATTTAGGAATGTCTACAATTTTTTTGTAGAAATACCTCAAATGATTCCTTCCCAAAGAAATTTACAGATTGCATTCTCCAAATTTCCATCAAAGCCCACTCCACGGGACACACGTAGCCAACCAAGTTTTCAGGATATCCACAAAGAACATACATAAGATACATTTGCAAGCACTAGGTCTCCTTGGTATGCAAATCTATCAAATCAGTACTCTATTGAGGTTGCACAATTATTTGTTGAAACTAGATTTTTTTTTTTTTTGGTCACAATCTGAGTTTGTATCTGAGGCAATGGAGAGATAAGTCAGGGGTAAGCAATTCTGGTCCTATAGAGCCTTAGGCAGGTCAGGGTATCCACACTGAATATGCATGAACTAGTTTTGCATGCATTGCCTCCTATGTATGTAAATCTATCTTCTACAGATGCCTATACCACTATAACCTCCCCAACCCTGAAATGTCCTCTCTAAATTAGATTGTAAGCTCTTCTGAGAAGGGACTGTATGTGTAGTGCTGTGTATGCCTTTCAGTGCTTTAGAAATAATAAATAATAGTCATTTAGAGCACTGGTCTTTGACCTGGGGGCCGCTGCGTGAGCGGACTGCTGGGCACGATGAAGCACTGGTCTGACCCAGCAGTGGCAAATCTTATGTTGTTATGCTCTTAGTGGTAGTAGTTATACCTCATGAATTGGATTTTATGTTGTCCTGTGCTGGATATATTGATTGTGTTTGGCTCTTTTCTACAACTCTCTCTGATGTATTGACCCTTTCTTTTTTTTTTCTTTTTTTTATTTATACTTTTACAAAATAACAAATCAATCAATACTTGAAAGGAAATATAACAATCCAATAAGGAAAACAAATATTAATTATAAAATAATAACACGTGGGTAACTATGATTAAAGTCCACAATCTGAGAGGAGAAGGAATCAATCACTTCCAAGAGTAGTTGGATTCAAGAAATAAACTAAATTAATCAAATAACAGAGTGCAGTTGGAGTTATTAACTAATGGCCTACTGGGCTGATTCCATGGAGGTGTCTGGAATTCTTGTGGTTACTTTACCTTCAAGAAAAAACTGCAATTGATCGGGTTCATAAAAAATATATCTATTACTCTGATAAGTAATGCAGCATATACAGGGGAAACGTAATTGAAAGGTTGCCCCTAAACTCAAAACAGACTGACGACAAGCCAAGAACTTCTTACGTCTGGCTTGTGTCCACTTAGATACATCAGGAAATATAGAAATTTTGAATCCATGAAATTCCACCTTATCAGTCCTATAGAATAGACAAAGAATTGCTTCTTTATCTTGAAGAAAGACAAAAGTTACCAATAAAGTCATTATATCTTCTTGAGATGTCTCCAGCATACCAGTGAGATCCAATTCTCCTGGTACTGCATTCCTTTTATCTTTATCCTCCTTTGGTAAATTTAAGTAATATATCTTTTGTAATGGTGGCATATTATTTTCAGGAAATTTCAAAATGGTGTTTAAAAAAAGACTGAAATAAATCCCTAGGAGATTGAAACTTGGAAACAGGAAAGTTTAAAAGTCTCAAGTTCATATTCCTATTAGCATTTTCCAGAGTTTCAATTTTCCTAGCAAGTAAAACTTTCTCCTTAAGTTGTAAATTAGTGGTAATCTTCTCATCTGCCACAGATTTCTCCAATTTGTCCATTCTAAGAGACTGTTGCTGGAGTTTCTCTTCAAAAGTTTTAAATTTACTATTAGAATTTTGTGTGGAAAGTACAATCTGGGAGCATACCTTGTGTAAAGTCGCCATAGCGCTCCATAGTGCCTTCATGTCAATCACCGCTGGTTTAATCAGGGGAGCAGGGGTAGCTATTCCGGGGGGACTCCACCATGGGATCCATCTCCACCTTCCCCGCTTCCCGCTGACTTTCAGGTCCTCCGGTTTCCAATGCTGACTGTAAGGAAGTCGGCATGGTTTCCATCCGGGGTCAGGGGTGAGACCTGCAGCGCTGCCGGAGACATCAATTCCGGCGCTTCCTGTGCATCTGAGGACGTCCCCGACATCATCCCGGGACGCGGAGGAACTCCAGGCCCGAATGGGCTAAGCGAAACGTCGCCTTCCAAGACCGAGGTCTGCCCTCCTCGGTCAATGGATGCGCCCACTCCAACTGGGACAGCATAAGATGTTATTGTCGCTTGCCTAGTCAATGAAGTGGAAGAGGAGGCAGGAAACACGCTCCTCTGCTTACCCCTGCGCTTGGGCATAGCAGGTAAGTCTCTAAGGAAAAAAAAAGTTGAAAAAACTGCCGAACAGAGCAGGAGCCACTTGATAGCTCGACTCACTCTGACGCCATCTTAAATGGAAGTATTGTAATGATTAATGCATGCAAGTGTATTGACCCTTTCTTAATCAGTGGAGTCTCAGGTTTTGAAAATTCCTGCCTGAGTTGTTCACTGTACACTCGTACGTTATGTTAAAGAGATATTTCCTGGAAGTTCTAAATGTGCCTGAACAATCAATACCTCCCTTTGTAAGAGTGTATTATCTTCCATTAAATAAGAAAACCCAGGAACAACTGAATGAAGACCAACGTTATCAGGAGAAGCCCCTTGATACATAGTAACATAGTAACATAGTAACATAGTAACATAGTAACATAGTAGATGACGGCAGATAAAGACCCGAATGGTCCATCCAGTCTGCCCAACCTGATTCAATTTAAATTTTTTTTTTTTTTTTCCTTCTTAGCTATTTCTGGGCGAGAATCCAAAGCTCTACCCGGTACTGTGCCTGAGTTCCAACTGCCAAAATCTCCGTCAAGACCCACTCCAGCCCATCTACACCCTCCCAGCCATTGAAGCCCTCCCCAGCCCATCCTCCACCAAACGGCCATACACAGACACAGACCGTGCAAGTCTGCCCAGTTACTGGCCTAGTTCAATATTTAATATTATTTTCTGATTCTAAATCCTCTGTGTTCATCCCACGCTTCTTTGAACTCAGTCACAGTTTTACTCTCCACCACCTCTCTCGGGAGCGCATTCCAGGCATCCACCACCCTCTCCGTAAAGTAGAATTTCCTAACATTGCCCCTGAATCTACCACCCCTCAACCTCAAATTATGTCCTCTGGTTTTACCATTTTCCTTTCTCTGGAAAAGATTTTGTTCTACGTTAATACCCTTTAAGTATTTGAACGTCTGAATCATATCTCCCCTGTCTCTCCTTTCCTCTAGGGTATACATATTCAGGTCTTCCAGTCTCTCCTCATACGTCTTCTGGCGCAAGCCTCCTATCATTTTCGTCGCCCTCCTCTGGACCGCCTCAAGTCTTCTTACGTCTTTCGCCAGATACGGTCTCCAAAACTGAACACAATACTCCAAGTGGGGCCTCACCAATGACCTGTACAGGGGCATCAACACCTTCTTCCTTCTACTGACTACGCCTCTCTTTATACAGCCCAGAATCCTTCTGGCAGCAGCCACTGCCTTATCACACTGTTTTTTCACCTTTAGATCTTCGGACACTATCACCCCAAGGTCCCTCTCTCCGTCCGTGCATATCAGCTTCTCTCCTCCCAGCATATACGGTTCCTTCCTATTATTAATCCCCAAATGCATTACTCTGCATTTCTTTGCATTGAATTTTAGTTGCCAGGCATTAGACCATTCCTCTAACTTTTGCAGATCCTTTTTCATATTTTCCACTCCCTCTTCGGTGTCTACTCTGTTACAAATCTTGGTATCATCTGCAAAAAGGCACACTTTTCCTTCTAGCCCTTCAGCAATGTCACTTACATACATATTGAACAGGATTGGCCCCAGCACCGAACCCTGAGGGACTCCACTAGTCACCTTTCCTTCCTTCGAGCGACTTCCATTAACCACCACCCTCTGGCGTCTGTCCGATAGCCAGTTTCTGACCCAGTTCACCACTTTGGGTCCTAACTTCAGCCCTTCAAGTTTGTTCAACAGCCTCCTATGAGGAACTGTATCAAAGGCTTTGCTGAAATCCAAGTAAATTACATCTAGCATATGTCCTTGATCCAGCTCTCTGGTCACCCAATCAAAAAATTCAATCAGGTTCGTTTGGCACGATTTACCTTTTGTAAAGCCATGTTGCCTCGGATCCTGTAACCCATTAGATTCAAGGAAATACACTATCCTTTCTTTCAGCAACACTTCCATTATTTTTCCAACAACTGAAGTGAGGCTCACCGGCCTGTAGTTTCCTGCTTCATCCCTGTGACCACTTTTATGAATAGGGACCACATCCGCTCTCCTCCAATCCCCAGGAATCACTCCCGTCTCCAGAGATTTGTTGAACAAGTCTTTAATAGGACTCGCCAGAACCTCTCTGAGTTCCCTTAGTATCCTGGGATGGATCCCGTCTGGTCCCATCGCTTTGTCCACCTTCAGTTTTTCAAGTTGCTCATAAACACCCTCCTCCGTGAACGGCGCAGAATCTACTCCATTTTCTCGTGTAACTTTGCCGGACAATCTCGGTCCTTCTCCAGGATTTTCTTCTGTGAACACAGAACAGAAGTATTTGTTTAGCACATTTGCTTTCTCCTCATCACTCTCCACATATTTGTTCCCAGCATCTTTTAGCCTAGCAATTCCATTTTTTATCTTCCTCCTTTCACTAATATATCTGAAAAAATTTTTATCTCCCTTTTTTACATTTTTAGCCATTTGTTCTTCCGCCTGTGCCTTCGCTAAACGTATCTCTCTCTTGGCTTCTTTCAGTTTCACCCTGTAGTCCTTTCTGCTCTCCTCTTCTTGGGTTTTTTTATATTTCATGAACGCCAACTCTTTCGCCTTTATTTTCTCAGCCACTAGGTTGGAGAACCATATCGGCTTCCTTTTTCTCTTGTTTTTATTGATTTTCTTCACATAAAGGTCCGTAGCCATTTTTATCGCTCCTTTCAGCTTAGACCACTGTCTTTCCACTTCTCTTATGTCCTCCCATCCTAACAGCTCTTTCTTCAGGTACTTTCCCATTGCATTAAAGTCCGTACGTTTGAAATCTAGGACTTTAAGTATCGTGCGGCCGCTCTCCACTTTAGCCGTTATATCAAACCAAACCGTTTGATGATCGCTACTACCCAGGTGAGCACCCACTCGAACATTAGATATACTCTCTCCATTTGTGAGGACCAGATCCAATATCGCTTTTTCCCTTGTGGGTTCCGTCACCATTTGTCTGAGCAGAGCCTCTTGAAAGGCATCCACAATCTCCCTACTTCTTTCCGATTCCGCAGTCGGAACATTCCAGTCCGCATCCGGCAGGTTGAAATCTCCCAACAGCAGAACCTCCTCTTTCCTTCCAAACTTTTGGATATCCACAATCAGATCCTTATCAATTTGCTGCGATTGAGTCGGAGGTCTGTAGACTACACCCACGTAGATAGAAGTTCCATCTTCTCTTTTCAGAGCAATCCATATCGCTTCTTCCTCTCCCCAGGTCCCTTGCATTTCGGTCGCTTGGATATTGATCTTTACATAGAGAGCTACTCCTCCACCTTTATGACCATCTCTGTCCTTCCTAAAAAGATTATATCCCGGTATGTTTGCATCCCATCCATGTGATTCACTGAACCATGTCTCTGTGATAGCAACAATATCTAGATCTGCCTCTAATATTAGGGCTTGCAGATCATGAACTTTGTTGCTTAGACTGCGAGCATTTGTGGTCATCGCTTTCCAGCTATTTTTCAGCGATAATCTCCTTTTTCGTATGGATTTTTGTGTCGTTTCACTTTCCGCTGCAATACTAAGAAATGAGTTGCTGATATTGCTTTTGTTGCAGCCTTTACTACTATCACATCTTTTCTTTTGCCGGGGGTGGTCTCTACATACACCACCCCCACCTTCTAGTTTAAATGCCTAGAAAAATATTGTCTAAATTTCTCTGCAAGGTTTCTTTTTCCTGCTGTAGTAATATGTAGCCCATCAGTGCAATATAGCTTCTTGTCCTTCCATGTATTTCCCCATCCTCCTATGTACCTGAAGCCTTCTTGATGACACCAGGCTCTGAGCCATCTATTAAAGTCCTCTGTGTTTTTCATTCTTTGCTCTCCTTTTCCATATGCAGGCAGTATTTCAGAAAAAGCTAAAGTCTTTACAAAAGGTTTCACGCCCTCACCAAGCTCCCGAAAAGCTTTCTGTGCTGCAAGTGTGGAGTTGTTGGCCAGGTCATTTGTTCCCAGATGGATAACAACATCAGTGTTAAAATCCTTAGTTTCTTCCTTAATTATAGTCAGTATTTGCCTGGAACTCCTGGTAGCTGAGGATCCTGGAAGACATTTCACTATTTTGGACTCCTCGCCCTGTGTTCCAAGGTTAATGCCTCTGATGATGGAATCTCCCAACAGTAATAGTTTTCTGTTTTTGGCTTTTTTATTTGTACTTAGGGTGCTCTTGTTCTCTTGAGTTTCTTTCATTGGTTCCAGTCCCACCTCCCTTCTGTTTTCCTGAGTATCGCAGTGCACTAGTGGAGCGAAGGAATTCTGTAGAGGTAATATTAGTGAAGGTGGATGTTTCTGTGTTACATGTCGCAGTCTTCCTGAGCCTACTGTGACCCATTTATTCCTGGGCTGTTTTATTCTTTGAGGTAGAGGTGGTAAGTTGGTATGATTTTGTGGAGTGATGGAAGCTGCTTTAATTGTATTCAATTCCTGTTTAAGTTTACAGAGCTCCTCCTTAATACTGGCAAGTTGAAGACAGATGGGGCAAGCCTTAAGCCTCCAAATAGTATGTCTTGGAATTAAAGCACCACAGTGATTGCATAGAATAAAGGTCATCTTGATTGGTTGTGAAGTCCTGATTATATGGGTCTCTATATATGAATAGTGGTCCCTGGGGTTGGTGGGACTATAAGTAAGACTACTAGTAAGGCAGAAATATAGGCTCTATACCACCTAAAACACAGTATTTTAAACAAAACTGCAGGAAGAAGAAATAAGATTTAACAGAGGAAAGAGAAGGATTTTTTTGTGCTTTTTTTATATTTTTTTTTTAGTAAGAAACAGGGAGGAGAAGAGAAATTAAGCAGATATAATGCTGAAAACCAGTGAAAAGCTGAAATATGAAATGCTGAAATATGAAAATCTGAGTAACTTAGCTTTTAGAAGTTCACAGGGCAGCCTTGTTTCAGCAATGTCCCAAAGATAATGCAATTAACCTTAGAAGTAAAACAGAGCCCCTCCCTTCTCCACCTAATCAGACACAATGTTTAAAAACTAGTGAGTCAGAAATATAGGCTCTATACCACCTAAAACACAGTTTTTTAAACAAAACTGCAGGTTCTATCAGTGCTACCCTAAAACACAGGATTTATAACAGGATTTTCCCTACTTTAGTCACCTTGAGCCACAGGCACCAGAAATATAGGCTCTATACCACCTAAAACACAGTTTTTTAAACAAAACTGCAGGTTCTATCAGTGCTACCCTAAAACACAGGATTTATAACAGGATTTTCCCTACTTTAGTCACCTTGAGCCACAGGCACCAGAAATATAGGCTCTATACCACCTAAAACACAGTTTTTTAAACAAAACTGCAGGTTCTATCAGTGCTACCCTAAAACACAGGATTTATAACAGGATTTTCCCTACTTTAGTCACCTTGAGCCACAGGCACCAGAAATATAGGCTCTATACCACCTAAAACACAACTTATTGTAATGAATAGACACCATTTTCTAGTGAAAGTATATTTGCAATTGGGGGGAGGAGGGTGGTTTATAGTTTAGTGTGGGTTTAATCAAAAGAAAAAGAATATTTATATTGTATATTTTTGATTAAATATTAAAGTAAAGGGGGGGTAGGGAATAAATTTATATATTTGATGTCATATTAGAAAGAAATTCAAGTGATGTATTTAATTTCAAATGTTTTATTATTTGTACATTTGTTGTAAGGTTGTTTCCAATTTTTTGGAAACTTCTGATGAAGCACTTGTAAAACCAGTAACACTATTGGCAACAGTGGCACTTGCTCCTGATAAAGAATGGATAATGAGGATATTCTTTAAAAATAAATCTACAGAATTTTTAGGACAGAAAATATTGATATTGCCTGATGTTTCCAAAGATAACCAAAAAAGAAGGTGTCAATTTTTGCTGATGAGACCTTCAGTAACCAATTGGAGGATTCTTTTTCTTGCGATATCCATGCAAGTGCATAATTAGATATAAATCTTTTAAATATGTCTTTTATGATCCATCCCAGTTGACAGGATTTTTGGCTCTAAAACGCCTTGATAAAGAAGAAATTATAACCTCTAATGTTTAGATTAACTCTCTAGCCAGTACAGGCTGCAATTTTGTCTTAAGTATTTTGGTTCTTTTATGTTTAAATCACTCAAATTGACTCCTGGCGCAATCAGTTTAATTGAGGACTTAAGATTGATTGAGTATTGTTCATTATTTTCCTTTTCTTATTGATGCAAATCCTGATTTGAACTATGTTTACATCTCATCAAACTTTCTGTTCAAGATGATTTAATACTTGGAATTGTATTTTTGAAAATTTATTTTATTTTTTTTAAATTCTTTATTCATTTTCAACCTTACAACAAATGTACAAATAATAAAACATTTGAAATTAAATACATCACTTGAATTTCTTTCTAATATGACATCAAATATATAAATTTATTCCCTACCCCCCCTTTACTTTAATATTTAATCAAAAATATACAATATAAATATTCTTTTTCTTTTGATTAAACCCACACTAAACTATAAACCACCCTCCTCCCCCCAATTGCAAATATACTTTCACTAGAAAATGGTGTCTATTCATTACAATAAGTTGTCAATGGCCCCCAGATCTTTTTAAATTTATTATAATACCCTTTTTGAGTAGCAATTATGCTTTCCATTTTATAAATATGACACAACAAATTTTTGAAAATTTAAATAAAGAATTTTAAAAAAAGTACAGTGCCGCAAACGCCTTTCAGCGCTATAGAAATAATAAATGTAGTAGTACATCAGTGTCTCAAACTTTTTTTAGCTACAGCACACTAAACAGAGCAAACGTTTTTCACAGCACATTATAATTGAAAGTATAAAACTGCAAAACCAAAAAAAAAAATTAAATGTGCGAGTTATTTATTTAAAGTTCTTTAAGCTATGCATGGGTAATTGTAAGCAATAGCGAAACTAAAGTAGATAGAATAGAATAGCTAATCAATTTGATAGATGTGCTTGTTTTTGAGTGCAAATTAACTCAAAATGTGGCTCGATAGTCGACAAGCAAACATGCATTTCATCATCCACCATCTTCAGTCATTCTCTTTTTTTCAATTTAATTTCTGTGAGAGCTGAAAATCCAAGTTTGCAAAGATAAGAAGACTTAAACAGTAACAAAGCCTTGATTGCTTTGTTGCTCAAGTTAGGATAACTACTGCATAAGAAATAAAAATAAAATTAAAATTACTTGCCATTAGTTTTCAAGAACCAATCATATCAAAGAATGATGCTTGGGCAGTTGCATCCTTACACACTCAGATGCTCATAACATCGACAGACTCTTGCGTGTGCGACGTTCATGTCATCTATTCTATGAAGGGAATTTTTTTAAATAAATAAAATTCTGGCACACCCGGAATCTCTTCGGGACACACCACTGTGCCGGGGCACATAGTTTGAGAGACACTGTTCTACATCCTGAAAGCCTGACCTGCCTGGAGCTCTCAAAGACTGGAACTGCCTACCTCTCAGTTAAGTGTCTTGCCCGAGATCACCAGTGGGATTCGAACTGGGCTCCTCTAGATGTCTGCTCACTGCTCTAACCATTAAGCTTTTCCTCCACTCTAAAGAATAAAAGATAAGAATTTCCAGCATAGAATCTGACACAAAATTGCATCCATTTTGAATTGAGGTCATTGGTGTAAAGCACTAATGGGTTGCTAGGAGATGGCAGAGTAGTACCAGCTCTTGAAATGCCACAGAGATCCTCTAGTCATGGCAATGAGTAAACATCTTAGTAATGTAATTTCACCATTCATATTTTTTTTGTTGCAGTCTTATCACATTTTTTTTCATCTTACATGAAACAAAATCTGAGAAAACTATCTGAAAAAAATGTTCAAAATATTGCAGATAGACAAAGTAGCTCTGTACTTTACATTATATTTGAATGCATTTAAATTGTTTCAGCTTCTCAAACATGACATCTAGTTAAAACAAATATCTTGGTTGAGTTTGTCAGTCATATTTTGAACTCAGAGAGTTGAATCGAAAGATAAAGCCTTATTACGATTGTCAAGGCAGCATATCAATTCAAATCATCAAAGAAAATTACACCGTATATACGATTACTAAATCAAATGGCACACAAAAGATTGATTTTATAACAGCGCGACCTTAGAATTACAGGGTTCTAACGGTACCGAAAGTCATTCTCAGGAATTTGAAGTGGAGGTTTGTGGGGCAATTTGGTGTTCAATGACATGTGCGGATTTATTTATTAATTTAACACCAGAACAGAGTTTCTCCAAATACTACATGATGATAATATAATGTCAGATAGAACCCAGAAGTCATCGGAGTTAAAAATACTGAAAATTGTCACTTAGAACCCTGTAATTCTAAGGTCGCAACAGGACATTTATATAAGAAGTTCCAAGAGACACCTACTTTTAAAAAATGTTTCAGATACATATTATAAACATCTTTGCCAGTTTTCCCAATACAAGGTACAACAGTGTAGTCTAGGTCACACTAAGAGCTCCTTTTAAAAAGCCGCGATGGCGGCTTTAACGCGCGTGACATTTAATCATGCGCTAACCCCTGCGCTAGCCCCAAAACTACCGCCTGCTCAAGAGAAGACGGTAGCGGCTAGCGCGGCCGGCGGTTTAGCGCACGGTATTATGCACGTTAAACCGCTACCGCGCCTTCATAAAAGGAGCCCTAATTGTACAATATCATCATAGTAGGTGGAAACAAGAAGCACCATTGGTTGACACATGACAGAGTAAAATATGGCAAATTAAAGAGATGGAATGGGTGGCTGCCAAGATACAAGATAAATTGGAGGTGTTTGTGAAAATCTGGTGTTCCCTTTTTGGATACTGAAAAGGCACCTATTTTAAGCATATTTTATAAAGGCAACAAAAGTGCCTATGACACTCACTTTCAAAGCATTTGGATGTCTCAAAAGGCTGAAATGGACATCAGTGTGCTTGGAATGTAAAAATCCACACCGAATCAAGGAATAACCCCAGTATAAGAAAGTCTAGAACAAGAACTCAGTCGATCTAAAGAATCTCTCTTCAGGCTTTTCTAACCTTAAAAACACTGAATTCAAATCCATCGATTAAGCAACCAAGAAAAGAGAACAAAGGAAAGTAGAGAGGGAATGGTACAAAATCCAGGCTGAATGGTGACAAATCCAACTGGAAAAAACTACAAGAAGGATACAAGCAAGCTATACTTGATGCAAAAAAGGCCTACTACTTCCAACAACTACTAAGAACCCATAACAGATCAAAGAACTTCTTTACAGTAAACAAAAAGATATTTTCAGCACCACAAGGAGACAATCAACACCTGAACACCAGCCTTGACAACGGATCACTCTCCGACTTCTTCACTGAAAAAAAATAGACAATATCTAGACACAATCACAAACTGACATCAGTACCCTTCTGCTGAAACAGAACCCTCAAACCCACAACTGAAACCTAACCCACTTCAAAAATATCTCACTCGAAGACCTTAAAAGGTTATTGATTCCCTTCAGCCATCCAGTTCCATCCTAGATCCCTGCCCACCACACATCCTAGTTGAGGTGAAAGCGCTTTTATATGCTCAATCCTTCCTCTTGACAATGCCTCACTACTAACAGAATTAATACCTACATGCTGGAAATCAGCAGTCATTATACCACTTTTGGAGAAATCTACACTTGACCCAGACACAGCCAGCAACTTTAGCCCTGTCTCCAACCTACCTTTCATCTCAAAGATCCTGGAAAAAATGGTACACAAGCAACTACACTCCTTCATTGACAACAAAAAAGCCCTATCCACTTTCCAGTCTGGATTTCAGAAATGTCATAGCACTGAAACTGTCCTTGACATCATTGATGACTGCAGCAAACTTATGGACAAGGGAAGTGATGTTCTATTGGTGCTACTGGACCTCAGTGCAGCCCTTGACATAATTAATCATGCTTTCCTCCTCACCTGACATGCGAAGCTTGGTATCCAAGATATGGCACTACTCTGGTTCACATCCTTCCTAAACAACAGATCCCAATGCGTGCTACTTGATACTACCCTATCAAAAACAAAGGCAATCAAGTTTGGGATATCACAAGGAGCACTACTATCCCCTCTGCTGTTTAATTTCTACATTACATCCATCCTGGATATAGCCTATAAACACCAAATCAATATGCACTCCTTGGCCGACAACATCCAACTATATCTTCCACTAGGAGAGAACTGCTTCTTCCAGATTACAAAACTCCCAAACTGCTTCTCAGAAACAAAAATCTGAATATTCACAAACAAACTTCAACTAAACGCTTCAAAAGCTGAACTGCTTTGGATCCACAAGGAGCATTGCACCTACAACTGCCTCTCTCTCCTCTGGGAATCATCCACCATAACTGTCAAAGACCAAGTTTGCATCCTAGGGATACTTCTCGACCCTAATTTTTCTTACAACCATATCTCTCTAGTGGTCCCTTCTTTGTTCTACTATCTCTGAAAACTCCAGAAAATAAGAAACTATTTCTCTGAACTGGACTTCACCCAACTTCTCTATGCCTTCGTCCTCTCCCTCATGGACTACTGCAACACATTGTTCAACGGACTAACAGCAAAAAATCTTAAAAACCAACTGGGGGAATGTAATGTCAATAAAGGGTAGGATCGAATGGTTGAAGGGCATTGGTAGCAAAAAATCTTAAGCATCTCAAACTTGTTCAAAATGCAGCAATTAAACTACTGAAGAGCCTTCACACCCATGATTTGGTATCCCAAACACTTGCGTCAGCCCACTTGGCTACCCATAGCCAAATGCTGCATATTCAAAAGCTTAGTACTTGCTTTCAAGTCCTTACACAACATGGCACCCAGCCAAATTCCCACCTTACATCCCAAACAGACCACTCCACTCCCAGGAGGAAACATGTCTCCAACTTACCTCTGGTCAGAGCCTCCAACTAGAAAGTACCAGACAAAGGTCATACCCTCACTTCTTACCAAAGTACTGGAATAAACTACCTCCTGACATCAGATTCCTTGATGGGCTTCTGGGCTTTAGAAAAGCAATAAAAATCTACCTCTTAATCTGAGTCTTCAGGATAAGCTAGCACACAGACTGTAACTCCCAATCCGCTGTATTCCTCATATATGTTCAACTGACTCTCTCCCTGTGCATGCTTCATGCATCTGCTAATCCAGAACAATCGAACTAGACGCATATCATTGTAGCAATATCGTCTTAGAGCTAGATTCACTAAGGGCACGGATCGGATCCGATCCGTGAGGGATCCGATCCAATCCATGTCCGGGGGGCTGATTCATGAATCGCCATCATACAAATGAGGGTTATCAGAATCACGCCCCCAACCGACTGCCGGGATTGCTCTCTAGCAATCCCGATGCATGCGCAGACCATCTGTAGATGGTCTGCGCATGCGCTGGCCCTCCATGCCTGGCAGAGCAGCAAAAAAAATCTTTTTTAATTTTCTTTTTACTTTTTTTGCGAGCCTGTGGTTTTAATCCGCTTTAAACCCGCAGGTTAAAACCACAGGCTCGCAGTGCAGGGAAGGGTAGGAGAGTCGGAGTGGCAGGAGAGATTCAGGGCAAGAGCAGGGAGGCCAGAGCAGGAGATTAAGGCAGACAGGAGTAGGAGATCGGGGCTGATAGGAGCAGAAGATTGGGGCAGAGAGCAGGGTTTTTACACAAGTGATTGGTTCTGAGCAGTCGCTTGTTTTTGGATAAGCCAGCCCAGTCGGTGTGCCTGCTTATTGTTAGTGAATCGCGGCCCTTCCTACTTTGCATGCCATTGCCTCTCATTTGCATGCGTGGATCAGAGGTGATCGGCCACAAGGTTAGTGAATCAGGTCAGAGGGAAATCAGGTGGCAAAGGGGTCGCAAACTGATCGGTACACGATCGGTTTGCTTAGTGGATCTAGCCCTAAGTCTTTGTACTTTGTTAATTATAATGTATGTTACCCTGTAACCCGTTCTGAGCTCTCTGGGGAGGATGGGATATAAATATAAATAAATAAAGGGGATGGGGGCCGGATGCACAAAACTCTTTGATCATGTCCCAATGGTTGCTAAACCAGTTTGGTTTAGCGACTGACGGAATTGGCTTACTGCGTGGTTTTCCATGCAGACATACATTCTCTGGTTATGGCAAGCAAATGACCTCATTATTATTAAAATGAGGTCATTAATATTAAAACCAGCCATCCAATCGATAGCCTAACATTGCATGCCATAATCAGATCGGTAATACCAACCCGAAAAAACCTGATATGTTTTTGCATTTTTCATCTATGGGCACAGATGTTGTGTATGTGTAACACATGCATATCTGGCCCATAAAAAAAAAGCTGAGCCCTTCCCCAATGACACCCATTGCTGACCCCCCCAAAACAAAAGTTGAGGCAGGAAGGTTGACCACTCCTTCCTTCTGCCGCAAAAACCCCACAACGAGCTAAACTGCACTGCCTGCAGGACCCCCCCTTCCCACACTTCAATAAAAATTGGCAGGAGGGTTGCCCACTCCCCCCTGCTGCCATGATCCCCCTGCCAAACTGACCCCCCTGTCAAGTCCTCCTCTCCCTTTTCAAACTTTACCAAAAATCAGCAGGAGAGATTTCCCACGCTCCCCCCAAACCACCCCCCCCACTCCCCAAACCTTCCCCTTACCTGTAAATTACAATGACAGCAGGAGGGATGCCCAGTCCCTCCTAATTGCAGGCCTTCCACTCCAAAATGGTAGGCCTTCCCCTCCTGGGATGCACAGGGAGGGGCCTAAGGCCCTGATTGGCTTAGACGCCTAAGACCCCTCCCAGTGGGAATTGGAAGGGTTTGGTGAGAAAAACGTCCATCTGCTCTTTTATGCCACTTTCTTGATGTTTTTTTTTTGTTTTCTTGAAAATGAGTTCCTACATCTCTTAATAAACATAAACATATGAGTACATCGGTAGAGCAAAGGGTGATTGCTCTGTGCATGCTAGTCTATACAGTGTTAGCCCCTGCTATTCAGTTAAGAATTCTGGATGGTTTATATTGTCCTGTTTCATAGATACTATAGTCACACCTGTTCTGTGAATTTTTTGATTGCGCATTAGAAGTTGTGGTGTTCTTCATCGATATATCCCAAAATTGAATTCTATTAACACAAAGATAACATATTCCTGAATGTGGTCCGTGAATTGGAGGAGAGGCCAGGGGGAATGGAAGCAGGTAGAAGGAAGTAGAGGGGTGCTGGGTACCTCTGTTTTAAAACTATAATTGTTTAGCAGAAAATAATGTACTAGAGTTTCATATGTTTGTCATTATAACCATCTACTGTGAGAATTACAGCTTGTATTCCCAAAGTGCTCGCTGTGTGCTGTAATGTAATTGGTGGATAAAACAAACAGCACAACAGTTCTAAGTACCATTTTTCTTTGTGATGCCACTCGAGGCTGTGGCAAATTACATGCCTGTAAGGGACAAAGGGGAATTGCATCATCATACCCAACAAGCATAGTAAGTGTACATAACTAATCTTCTAATAGTAACACTGGTGAATATTACTGCGTTGCATTGAACTACACTCTGCAAGGAGTTCCATATTTCTCTCAGATATTGATGAAGTAAAGAGAGGGAAGGGGGAACCTTAATAATATTAGACGGGAACTAAGACTTCATTTGTAGACAACTTTGGAGCCAAGAGAGGGAGAGGGCAGAAAAGCCAGGTTTAAGAATAAGATAGGCTGGATTAGGGTAGGGTTGCCATATTTCCTCTATGAAAAAGAGGACACCTGGTCCCGCCTCCGTTCTGCCCTCCAGCCCTGCCCCATTCCACTTCCAGTTCTGCCCCGTTCTGCCCCTACGCCGCTTCCATATGAACCTCCCCCGCGCTCAGGACCACGTCTGCGCATTTGTGGACATCGAAATGATGATGTCACACACACGCGTGCACGCTTATAATGTCTTTGTGTTGACGTCTGCGCATGCACAATAACCATAATTTTTGAAATTATAAAAAATAAATTGGGGGAGGTGCTGTAGGTCAGGGACCTGAAAGTTAATTGAAGGGGGTTGGAGTGCTGATGATTCGCCTAGAGCACCTACTTGTACCATCTCATTTCTAATCAGATTCAATTTCAGATTTCTTATGAGGATTTCCACATTTTCCGCCTCCCTCCCCTTGTCGGACACAATCTGATGAGGACCAGCCAGCACTTCAGCAAGGGAAGATCTTGCTTGATGAACTTGTTGCACTTCTTCGAGAGAGTACACAGGCAGATAGACAAGGGCGAGCCGGTTGACATTGTATATCTGGATTTTCAGAAGGCATTCGACAGGTTCCGCAAGAATGACTGCTTCAAAAAATTGCGAGCCATGGAATCAAGGGTGAAATACTCATGTGGATTAAAAACTGGTTGGCAGATAGGACACAGAGAGTGGGGGAAAATGGACAATACTCGGACTGGAAAAATGTCACGAGTGGAGTGCCGCAGGGTTTGGTGCTTGGTGCTCTTCAACATATTTATAAACAACCTGGAAATTGGTACAACGAGCGAAGTGATTAAATTTGCAGATGATACAAAGTTATTCAGAGTAGTGAAGACGCAGAAGGATTGCGAAGACCTGCAACACGACATAAACACGCTTGAGAAATGGGCTGCGACATGGCAAATGAGGTTTAATGTGGATAAGTGTAAAGTGATGCATGTCAGTAACAAAAATCTTATACATGAATACAGGATGTCTGGTGCAGTACTCAGAGTGACACCCCAGGAAAGAGAATTGGGAGTACTGGTCGACAAGTCGATGAAGCCATCCACGCAATGCGTGGCTGCTGCAAAAAGAGTGAACAGAATGCTAAGAATGATTAAGAAGGGGGATCACGAGCAGATCGGAGAAGGTTATTATGCTGCTGTACCGGGCCATGGTACGCCCCCACCTGGAATACTGCGTCCAGCACTGGTCATCGTACATGAAGAAGGACACGGTACTGCTCGAAAGGGTTCAGAGAAGAGCAACTAAAATGGTTAAGGGGCTGGAGGAGTTGCCGTATAGTGAGAGATTAGAGAAACTGGGCTTCTTCTCCCTTGAAAAGAGGAGACTGAGAAGGGACATGTTCGAAACATTTAAGATAATGAAGAGAATAGACTTAGTAGATAAAGACAGGTTGTTCACCCTCTCCAAGGTAGGGAGAACAAGAGGGCACTCTCTAAAGTTAAAAGGGGATAGATTCCGTACAAACGTAAGGAAGTTCTTCACTCAGAGAGTGGTAGAAAACTGGAACGCTCTTCCGGAGGCTGTTATAGGGGAAAACACCCTCCAGGGATTAAAGATAAAGTTAGATAAGTTCCTGCTGAACCTGAACGTACGCAGGTAAGGTAGTCTCAGTTAGGACACTGGTCTTTGACCCATGAGCCGCCGAGTGAGCGGACTCCTGGGCACGATGGACCACTGGTCTGACCCAGCAGCAGCAATTCTTATGTTCTTATGTTTATGAGGAAGTTTTAAAATAGTGAGACTGATATAGCATAATGCGGTATACTTCATAAAAATACAACCACAACCAGGGCATAAAAGCATCCAATAGCATAGGCAGTTCTGCTTGCAAATTTTTGTACTTGCATTTGTCATTTTCATGCAGGTGGAGGGGCATTTCGATAGGACGTCTAAATCTAAGTTTGGACGTTTTAGGAAAGACATCCAGAAATCCAGTAGAGAAAATATCAATTTTCAAAACAGCAAGACATCTATCTTTTATTTATTTATTTATTTTAGAATCACCTTTGTAGACGTTTTGGTCCTTAGTACGTCTATCTTTTTTTGTCATTCTCAAATATAAAGACGTCCACATGACAAACACACAAAAGCAAGTTTTTAGGATGTTCAAGCAGCTAGCATTCTTAGCAAACTGTTCACAGACAGTTGAGCATTTCTCAGCACAGCAGAAGGATTATTGCAGAGAATGTCATATTAAAAGTCCCAGGTACAGATGCCACTAGAGCCCTCCAAAACCCACCCAAAACTTATTGTACCTACTATACACCACAACAATAGCCCTTATGCCTGCAGGTGTCATCTTAATGTAGGTACAGTAGGTTTTGGAGGGTTCACCATACAATAGAAGCAAGTTAAAGTGCTTTCTGGAACTTTTAATGTGAAATTCACTACAGTACTTCTTAGAAGAGCCCCTCTCTCTTTGGGCTCAAATGTCTGTGTTAACATCTGAAGTTGCTTGGGTTGAGAACTTTTCAGCATCCCTTCATAACACAGGGAGGAGATTGGTGACCACTGGGGGGAGTAATGAAGGAGTCATGCCTTAATCCCTCCATTGATCATCTGATCAGTTTGGGCACCTTTTTAGCATTTAGATTATTTTAAAACGGGTCTAGCTCCAAACATCTAAAAAAAAGAAGCCCAGGACCTTTTGTTAAAGGTTTGATTATGCCTGAGGAGCATCCAAGTCCTCCCAAAACGCGCCTCTAACATGCCCCCCTTAGGAATTGAATGCACTGGAGACAAAACAACCTGAAAGACGTCTAGAAAGTCTGTTTTGAAAATGCCCACTTGGACATTTTGACTAGTATGATGTCAAAGTGTTGGTTTATGCTGTTTTTTGGACACCAGGATGCCATTATTGAATGTTAATATAACCCGATATTGGTGCATTTTACATTTAGGCATCAGAAGTTACACTAACCCTTGATCTGGCATAACTACTGGGTGTAAATCTGCTATGTGTGCATAGAAATTACAGTATTCTATAAATTATGAGAATAACTGAGGACCCCACCCATGCTCCGCCTTGTATATGGCCCCTATGTATTTACATGCTTTAGCACATAGGTATTCTCTTATAGAATAACACATGGTGCACTTATATACATAACTGCTCATTGTGACCTTGGGCAAGTCAATTAATCCTCCACTGCCCCAGGTACATTAGATAAATTGTGAGTCCTCCTGAGACAGATAGGAAAAGCATCTGTATGTAAACTGCTTTGAGTGTGGTTATAAAACTACAAAAAAGTGGTATACAAGTTCCAATCCCTCCCCTCCCCTTCCCCTCCTCTGGAATGGATACTTAATCGCCTAAGTCTTTAAGGATAGGAGGGCCTGGAGAGCTCTCCTACAGCATGGCGACCTCCCTCCAAATGATGCTGGTATGTCACAACGTACTAAGATGAAAGGAGTGGAGTGAAACAGAGGAATAGCTATACCTAGTATTTTGGATATGACCCCCCCATTCACACCCCACCTCCCAGAGATATAAAATAAAATACAGTTCTTTATACCTATCCAACGTGTCTCTTTTTTCTCCTCCATGGCATCCTGGCATCTGCCATCCTATCTTCCAATACCAAACCTCTCCTGTATACCTTACACATGTCCCAGTGCCTGCAACGATTCATTTTTTTTGCCAGCACCAGCCCCACAGGCTTCTCTCTGCTGCATCCTGCCTTTGCTGATGTAACTTCCTGTTTCCTGTTTGGCCAGATGCAGCAGAGGGAAGACTTCAGAGTTTGTGCCGGAAGCAAAAATGAATCACTGCAGGAGCTGGAACTCATGTAAGATATACTAGGGTTGTCTGAGGCTGAGAGATAGGAGGCAGAGGCCTGAGCCATAAATGGGTAGGCCTGGTGAAAGTAAGCATATCGAACCACTGATAAAATTAAGCCACACTGAGCATGGTTTATTTATTGTACACTTCTATTATATTAGACCCACTGGGAAACAGCGATCACAACATGATCCAGTGCAGACTAGAACTGGGATCATCCAGGGTGAAAAGAACCACAACAACAGCGCTCAACTTCAGAAAAGGGAATTATGATGCAATGAGGAAAATGGTGGGGAAGAAACTCAACGGCAGCACAAGGAAGGTAGAGTCCGTAGAAAGCGCCTGGACCCTGCTCAAGCGTACGGTGCACGAAGCACAGAACCTGTACGTCCCCAGGTTCAGAAAAGAGTGCAAGAAAAATCGAATAAAGAACCCAGCATGGATAACGGCAGCTGTAAAAAAGGCGATCAGTAACAAGAAAGCATCGTTCAAAAAATGGAAACAGGATCAAACGCAGGCCAACCAAAAGGAACACAAGGAAAGCCAGAAGGAGTGCCACCGAGTGGTTAGGAGAGCAAAGAGGGAATATGAAGAGAGACTAGCGGGAGAGGCAAAAAATTTCAAATCATTCTTCAGGTACGTAAAGGGGAAGCAACCAGCGAGGGAGGAAGTGGGGCCCTTGGATGATGGGGATAGAAAGGGAGTAGTGAGGGAGGAAAAAGAAATAGCTGACAAGTTAAATGACTTCTTTACGTCGGTCTTCACGAGGGAGGACACATCCAACATTCCGGAACCAGAGGAAATAGAAAATGGAGATCAAGATAACAAGCTGGTCAAATTAGAGGTGAGCCAGGAGGATGTCCTCAGGCAGATAGACAAGCTAAAGAGCGACAAGTCGCCAGGTCCGGATAGCATTCACCCAAGGGTGCTCAAGGAATTAAGGAATGAAATAGCAGAGACACTTCAGCAAATATGCAACCTATCCCTAAAAACTGGAGAGATCCCGGAGGACTGGAAAATAGCTAATGTCACGCCCATCTTCAAGAAGGGTTCGAGGGGCGACCCGGGAAACTATAGGCCGGTAAGCCTCACATCGGTCCCGGGAAAGATGATGGAGGCACTGATTAAGGACAGCATCTGTGACCATATCGAAAAAAATGGACAGCTAAGGTCGAGCCAGCATGGGTTCTGCAAGGGTAGGTCGTGCCTCACAAACTTGTTGTACTTCTTTGAGGGGGTAAACAACCAGGTGGACAAAGGAGAACCCATAGACATAATTTACCTAGACTTCCAGAAAGCCTTCGATAAGGTACCACATGAGCGGTTGCTCAGGAAGCTATGGAACCATGGGGTGCACGGGGAGGTCCACCGATGGATCAAAAACTGGCTGGCAGACAGGAAGCAGAGGGTTGGTGTAAAGGGCCATTACTCGGACTGGCAAGGGGTCACGAGCGGGGTTCCTCAAGGATCGGTGCTGGGACCGCTCCTGTTTAACATATTCATTGACGACCTGGAGGCGGGAACAAAATGCGAAGTCATCAAATTTGCAGATGACACCAAACTATTCAGCAAGGTTGAAACCACGGTTGACTGCGAGAATCTCCAAAGGGATCTTACGACATTGGAAGAATGGGCGAAAAAGTGGCAAATGAGCTTCAATGTAGGGAAATGCAAGGTCATGCATATAGGGAGAAGGAACCCGATGTTCACTTACAAAATGGGGGGATCAATGCTAGGGGTCAGTAATCTGGAAAGAGACTTGGGAGTGATGGTAGACACGACATTGAAGGCGTCGGCACAATGCGCCACAGCCTCGAGGAAAGCAAACCAAATGTTAGGTATCATTAAGAAGGGTATCTCGACCAGAACGAAGGAAGTCATCCTGCCACTGTACCGGGCTATGGTGCGCCCGCATCTGGAATACTGTGTACAGTACTGGTCACCGTACCTCAAAAAGGACATGGCAATGCTTGAGGGAGTCCAGAGACGAGCAACTAAACTGATTAAGGGTATGGAAAACCTTACATACACTGACAGACTGAAGAAGCTGGGGCTGTTCTCCCTGGAAAAGCGGAGACTCAGAGGAGATATGATAGAGACCTTCAAGATCCTGAGGGGCATCGAAAAGGTTGACAAAGACAGATTTTTCAATTTGAAAGAAACCACAAGAACAAGGGGTCACTCGATGAAATTGAAGGGGGACAGGTTTAAAACAAACGCAAGGAAGTACTTTTTCACACAGAGGGTGGTGGACACATGGAACACCCTTCCGGAGGCCGTGATAAGAAATAGCACAGTACAGGGTTTTAAGGATGACCTGGATAGGTTCCTGGAAGACAAAGGGATTGAGGGGTACAGATAAGAGCAGTGGAAGGTTTAGAGATAACTGTAGAGGTAGGCAATAAAATTAGTCAGGGACCTCTGACCAGGCAATATGCCTGATGGGCCGCCGCGTGAGCGGACCGCTGGGCTGGATGGACCTCTGGTCTGCCCCGGCGGAGGCGACTACTTATGTACTTATGTACTTATATGCAAATCTGCCTCATGCATATTCATTAGAGTATTTTGAAAACTTAACTGGCTGGGGGTCCCCTAGGAAAAGTTTAAGAACCAGTGAAGTAGAAAACAAATCCTTTCCTACAGTTCCAAATTGCCACCCATACAGTAAAGCATAGCAAGTGTAAACACCATATCAACTCTTTTTAATGTGTTCCATTGTTTCTCATTATCTAGGGGCTTTCCCACATCTGCTTGTACCTTGTGCAGATACTTATTATCATAGAAAACCATGGCACCAGACACCAAATGGATTCACTAGGGACAGTGCAGACTGTATTGAAGCAGAGACTCCCAGACCATGCTGAAGGTGAAGGCATGGAAAACATACGTTGATGAAGAGTGTGAAGGGTGAGTGTATCACATTCATCTTAAGTTACAAATTTGGGGCCAGGTTCGGTAAATGGGGCTCAAAGTTAGTCCTGTTAAGATTTGTGCTAATGCCAATATTGTAAAGGTCACTTAGCGCGAAGCAATCTTTATAAACAGCAACTAGCAGTGTTTACTTTGTAGGTGCCACTCGGTGCAATTGTCAATCAACTGCTAGGCGACATTTATAGAATCCAGTCTAGTGGCACCTAGGCGTGTTTAGATGTCGCTAGGCATCCTGGAGGTAGGCGCTGGTATATTAGGCCAGGTTTTACCAGGCCTAATTTACTGGCACCTAACTCGGACGCCTAGCGATGCCCTAGAGAATGACACGGGGACTCAATTTCCCTGCCCTGTCCCCATGAGTTTTGTTACTGTCCCTGTCCCTTTCCTGTAAGCTCTGCCTTAACCGCACAAACCTCGAACACTTATGATTTTAGTGTTTGAGGCTTTGTCAGGTGAGGACGGAGCTTGTGGGAATGGGGCAGGTAAAGAACTCTCTGGGACGGGAAAATGAGTTCCTGCAGGGACGGGAAAAAATTTGTCTCCGTGTCATTCTCTAATGCAGTGTTCTTCAACCGCTGTTCCGCGGCACACTAGTGTGCCGCGAGATGTTGCCTGGTGTGCCGTACGGTCAGGGCCGCCATCAGGGCAGTACCACCAGTCTAGGGAGAGGGGCGGTCCGCCCAGGTGGACAGGAGAGAGCTGGACGGGGGACCCGCGGAGTTCAATACTTCTCGAGCCGCGAGGCTCGTCTTCTGTTCCTGCCTGCCCTGCAGCTAACATATAGCCGATCGCAAGCGTTCCCCGATGTCAGCGCTGACGTCAGAGGGAGGGCTTAAGCAAAGCCTGCCCTCCGACGTCAGCGCTGACGTCGGAGAATACTTCCGTTCGGCTATTTGTGTGCGGCAGGGCAGACAGGAAGCAGAAGACAAGCCTCGCGGCTTGAGCTTCGTTTTGCTGAGAAAGTTGCAAAGATGGGCTGGTAGGCAAACACGGAACACAAAAGGGGGGAGGGAGTGCGTTTTGGACACATGAACTTGGGAGAGAGGAAGGGAGGGAAAGAGATGCTGAGGTGAGGGAGGGAATGGGTTTTTGGACACAGAAGGCATGGACTTGGGAGAGAGGAAGGGAGGGAAAGAGATGCTGAGGTGGGGGAGGGAATGCGTTTTTGGACACAGAAGGCATGGACTTGGGAGAGAGGAAGGGAGGGAAAGAGATGCTGAGGTGGGGGAGGGAATGCGTTTTTGGACACAGAAGAAATGGACTTGGGAGAGAGGAAGGGAGGGAAAGAGATGCTGAGGTGGGGGAGGGAATGAGTGTTTGGACACAGAAGGCATGGACTTTGGAGAGAGGAAGGGAGGGAAAGAGATGGTTGTGTACACGGGGAATAGAAGAAAGGAGAATTTTTGGTCATAGGGAGGGAGTGAGGTACAGATAGTGGCATACCAGGGTGGGGGGGGCGGTCTGCCCCACCCCGGGTTTACGTCCCAAGGGGGTGCACAGCTGGCCACCCTCCAGTGTTGTCCCTAGGCCGGCAAACTGCGGCTCTTTAGCCACTTGGGTGCCACCACCGCCAACGGTGTTGTTGGCGGTGGCAGCATTATAAAATACTTTCTTTGTGTTTATTTGATTCCTATTCAAGAGAATTACTTTATATATAGTCAATATAGGCACAGAGTTAAATTTTTTAACATTTTCTAATGGTGGTGTGCCTCGTGATTTTTTTCATGAAACAAGTGTGCCTTTGCCCAAAAAAGGTTGAAAAACACTGCTCTAATGCCTATTCTCCGCCCCTAACCATGCTTACTTCTCAGGTAGGTGTAATTACACGCTGGAACGTGCCTCCATTTAGGCGTTGCTAGGTGCTGCATAGAATTCCATGCCTAACTTTTAAATTTTTTAAATGAATTATTCAATTAACTTCAATGGCATGGTTAATTATCATGCCAATAAGCAAATTGATTTAATTTAGGTTAGGCACGGATTGTAGTTGGGTGTCGCTAGGTGTCCTCGGCTATGTACCTAGCAGCGTCTAACTAGGGCGCCATTTATAGAATCTAACCTTTAGTGTG
The DNA here is from genome assembly GCF_902459505.1 of Geotrypetes seraphini. NCBI lineage: Eukaryota > Metazoa > Chordata > Amphibia > Gymnophiona > Dermophiidae > Geotrypetes > Geotrypetes seraphini. Next base: position 58,365,524 of record NC_047089.1, on the reverse strand, counting down.
GATTTCCACGCTCAGTTTTGGGTACGAGGCCTTACACCTGCTGAGACCTGGTGTAAACCCTCATGTCCAACTGATACCAGTTGGGCACATAAATCCAAGCATTCTATAAACATTGTGCCTAATTTCCAGGAATGCCCTTGATCTGCCTATGCCCCTCCCATGGCTTGAGTTGTGTGCTATCACATTTAGTCACACATGTTATAGAATAAGGTGTTGGGGAGATGTACCGTACATCTAATACCTAATTGCTACCAATTGTGCCAATCAAATCTAATTAATTCCACTAACTGATCGTTAGTGCCTAATTGATTAATTCGTTTAAGTGAGCATTTGACATCCATGTCCAAATTTGGGCTACCAGTTTGAGGTGACCTGTATAGAATCTGGTGGCTGCTCTCCCTTTATCCATTACTGAAAGATCAAACATGATTACATAGGGGATTAAATATTAAGAAATTGCTATTTCAAGCTACTAAAGCAATAATCTTCTGCAAGTGGGTGCCTCTAATGCACTCCATATATAAAGCTAACATGATTCAATAATAATATACATTATGGAGCTTTGAGGTTTCTAATTTTTTAAAATTGTAAATTGGAAGTTTTGCACTCTTTCTCAATGTTAGCAAACTATTTTTTTTTTTGTAATAAACTAAACAAAATGATGTTTTTTGGGCTCCGCATCTCTTTTTTTTTTTTTTCCCTTGAAAATTTATCGAAAGTTTTACAAAATACAAATGCAAAAGGGAAAGTGGTACACAAGAAAAGTACAATAGTCAATAATGTACAGACAAAGTGTTGGTGTCATATGAAAAGTACATCAATGTAAGTGAGGAAGGGGTATAAAATATAATACTCAATAATCCCATAAACAGGGGTATCCCAAAAGCAGGACCTATTTATTAGCCTTGAAAACTGCCCATGAATACTACTGTACTAGTGACTCACACTTTCCCTCTTGAAACATATATCTTCTAGGCAGGGCTGGCTTAACCTATGGACCAGGTGAGGCTGGGTGCCAAATGTCCTGGCCCATGACATCACTGGTTCATAGGTTGGCGATGTCTACTATAAAATATATATATTTTTTTACCTCAGGAGAAGGGGATCTGGCGGTGATTGAGCATGGAGGAGGCATCAGAGACAGGTCTCCACAGTCAGGAGCAATGTGATTCACAGTCCCGACGCAGGTGCCAGCAATCCCGGGACAGAAGGCCTCAGGTTCCAAGCCAAGGGAGGCTCGGTTAGGCTGGGGAGCTGTTGGTAGGAATGGTCCTGGCTCTGTTTGAGTTTGGGGCCAGGTCTGCTTTTAGCGTCGTTCATTTGACCACACACAAAACATGCAAAAACACTTGCACATTATGAAGGTTTATTTGCATGCTTAGGGGAAGTATATATATTTTTTTTACTCATATGAATCTCTCTACAATTTAGACCATCTCTTTGCGGTTTTCTTAAAACAATTCCATGTCTAAAATGAAGTTTATAGAAAACCACAGGCTACAACAAAACAAGACAACAGTGCCCCTAAGTGTATTGCTCAATCACAAAGCATGATTCTGCTTTCTTACAGTCAAATAATTAAAGCCATTCACTTTGTGTTTTTTTGTTTTCTAAATACTTGTGCCAGTAACTCCTTCTGCGCTAGCATCATGGCTAAGCCCTGTCCCTTGGCGCTTTCTCAATTGCTGTTCTTACATGTGGGCTTGACACTGCTCTAATAGGCTTGCTGTCCTGGGATCTTCATTAAATCCGATGCCTTCATAGAGTGAGGTCTGCAGAGGATGACTTCATGCTGAGAGAATGTTATATAAAAAGAACGTGTTCACCTCTTTTGCTGAAGTTAATAATTGGTCCCCTTCCATAGTGAAGTTTGACACCTTTAATAGCCTGGTTTAAAGGCCTTGATTTTTTCCCCCTTTGAGAGAATGCAGCTTAGGCATCAATATTTGGACTGAGAACAGATTGGATTTCAAACGTTTAATTACTATGTGCACAGCTGTAATCACTACATTTGGCAGATAACAAAGAGACAGAGAACAGGAGTAATGATCAGACAGTTTCACTTTGTATTTAAGAGAAAAACCATAACTCTGTAAGTTTAATAACGTATATAATATTTGGTTTCAACTTTACAAGTATAGCTAGAAAGTCTTAATCTATTTGGAGAGTTAATATTCCTAATAATAAAGGGGTAAATATTAGACCAGTGGGGGGGGGGGAGGGTGTCAGCATTATTTTTGGCTGCTACCGACATTACACCCAGATATTTAATGTGGCAGGCTGGCTCAGCACTTAACTGCCTAAGTGAAACTGGATAAAGATAGGACTTGGGCCAATATGCAAACCTTGCAGGGTATGAATTTGTAATTAATTACATGGAAAACAAGAACATGGCTTATCTATATAATAAAACCGTAAGCGGCGCATGCGCAGTCTTATCAGCGTGCTTCCGTAATCCGTATGTCCGTGGCCGCCAAGACTGCAGCATGCCCCGCTCTTTCTACGGCCCCACGCGGCACTTCACTACATTTTCGCCAGAGCGGTTTGCCAAGATAGGGGAAGCTGAACAGCTCACTCCCGCCTCTGCTCGACTTCCTGTTCACAACCCCCCCCCCCCCCCAAACAACCGCATAGGAAAAACTCACTCCCTGCTCTCCTGCCACGGCGTTTGCTTCCTCTACTCGGCACGGCGCTTTACCCGGCAGACATTGAATAAAAGGTTGCCTCCCCCTGCCGCTCTGAATACCTGACCGCCTAACTTTAAACCCGCGGCTGCAGCTGCTTTGAAGACCTGGCCTGGCCGCCTAACTTTAAAACCACGAGCTAAACAGGTATGTAGTTCTTCCTTTCACCTGAACTCGCCTGCTCCCAGTGGGCCAAGAGAGAGGGGGGAGTGGCTGCCGTGGTGATCTGGCCGACTCCCTGGTGACAGGAGCCGCGGCGGCACCTTTAAAGTGAAAAAATAACTGTGGCAAGGGAGCCGGCCAACTGGCAGTTCAAGTTGGAGCTTCGGTCTGGCCTGCTCCCTGCCGTATTGTATTTTTTAGTTGAAAGAAGCGGCGGTGGCTCCTCTCACGATCCCCGCCTGGGTCAGACTTCCGACGCAGGTGGGGATCATGAGAGGAGCCACCGCCGCGTCTTTCAAATAAAAAAATACAATATGGCAAGGCGGGCAGGGAGCAGGCCAGACCAAAGCTCCAACTTGAACTGCCAGTTGGCCGGCTCCCTTGCCACAGTTATTTTTTCACTTTAAAGGTGCCGCCGCGGCTCCTGTCACCAGGGAGTCGGCCAGATCACCACGGCAGCCACTCCCCCCTCTCTCTTGGCCCACTGGGAGCAGGCGAGTGAAGCCCGGTACTTCCGGGTAGCTATGTGGCGGAGCGCGGCGCGTGCTCAGGGTCCGGGTGGAGAAGCCGGTGCTACAGCCGCTTGCACACATTAGCACTGGCTAACGCAACCCGGGTAAGGGAGGTCAAGTTTGGGAGGATCGCTCAGACTTGGGACTGGCGTTCACCTTCGCCCAGAGGTTTGTCGGCGGTGGGAGGGTCAGGAGCAGGCCAGATCGAGCAGAGCAACGGCACTAAAAGAAGGGGGAGGGGCCAAACGGAGCAGGCCAGATCGTGGTAAGAGAAGGGAAAGGGGGGTGGGGGAAAATGCTGCTACTGCTATACAGGGACTTGGAGGGGAAGGGAAATACCGCTGCTGCTTCTGCACAAGAAAGGGGGGGATAGGAGGGAAATGCTGTTGCTGCTGCATAGGTAAGTGGGATGGAAATGCTGCTGCACAGGAAAATGGGGGAAAATGACAGACAGACAGCGGGAGGGAGGGAGACAGAAAGAAAGAAAGACACAGGGGCAGGGAGAGGAACAGAAAGACAGACAGAGAAAGGGGGCCATGGAGAGAGAAAGAGAGTCAGCGGAAGGGAGACAGACAGACATGTATTCTAGCACCCGTTAATGTAACGGGCTTAATGACTAGTCTATCTATATATATAAAATCAGAGGTATGTATGTGTGTATGTGCCGCGATCACGCAAAAACGGCTTGACCGATTTGAACTTGGTATGCAGATCCCTCACTACCTGGGGTGATATGTTCTGGGGGTCTCGCGGCCCACCTGCACACGTGGGCGGAGCTACAAACATAAATTCAGATTTCACCCATTCATGTCAATGGAAAAAAATGTAAAAAGCTGCCATTCTCACAGTTATTCAAAAACGGCTTGACCGATTTGAACGAAACTTGGTATGCAGATCCCTCACTACCTGGGGTGATATGTTCTGGGGGTCTCGCGGCCCACCTGCACACGTGGGCAGAGCTACAAACAGTAAATCAGATTTCACCCATTCATGTCAATGGAAAAAATGTAAAAAGCTGCCATTCTCACTGTAATTCAAAAACGGCTTGACCGATTTGAACGAAACTTGGTATGCAGATCCCTCACTACCTGGGGTGATATGTTCTGGGGGTCTCGCGGCCCACCTGCACACGTGGGCGGAGTTACAAACAGAAAATCAGATTTCACCCATTCATGTCAATGGAAAAAATGTAAAAAGCTGCCATTCTCACTGTAATTCAAAAACGGCTTGACCGATTTGAACAAAACTTGGTATGCAGATCCCTCACTACCTGGGGTGATATGTTCTGGGGGTCTCTCGGCCCACAACTCTATGTTGCTTGCTCAAGGGTGGGTTCACCCAAGAATTTATATGTTCTTGCTCCAGGAGGTGAAACTAAAATTGTTGTTTATAATCACGTTTTGCGTTAGTTGTATTGTATTCATTTTGTCAAATATTTCACATTATAATTTGAATATTGTACTTTTTATTAAGCTGTAAAAAAATAATTTCATTCACCACTATAAAGTATCTTTATTTGAATCCATTTACAGTGTTATTGCTATAATTAAATACCCGTGCAACGCCGGGGCATCAGCTATGATTTTATAAAGGACTGCTGCTATGTGGAATTTGTGCTTTGCTTAAGAAATAATATGTCAAAATATTAGAATTAAATGAGTTGCTTCTGGTGAGACAATTTTCAGTAAACATAAGTACTGTAAATTTCATGAGATATTCTTTGGCTTGGTCCAAAACTAGATCACCTACCCACCTCCATCCCACTACCCTCTGGCTCCTCTCTGCAGCTTGAGTTCTGGAGCAAGGTCTTGGGCATCATCATTGATTCCACATTGTCCTTCAATGACCACCTCCAATCCTTGGTAAAAAAATGCTTTTTCAGCCTTCACATGCTGAGGAAAGTTAGATCCTGCTTCCATCAAAAACATTTTATCCTCCTTGTCCAATCCATCATCCTCTCCAGATTGGACTATTGCAACTCTATCTACTTAAGCCTAACTAAGAAAACCCTCCACAGACTCCAACGGATTCAGAATGCCGCTGCCAAGTTCATCTTCGCTAAAAGTAAATTTGACCATGTCTCCCCGCTCCTGGCCAAGCTCCACTGGCTTCCGATAATCGCCAGGGTCCACTATAAATGTGCCTGTTTAACTTTCAAAATCCTATATGGTATCCTCCCTCCCTTTATCCCTCTTTCTTGGAATTCCTCAAACCCTAATACCACCAGATCCTCCCACAAATTAAAACTATCCTTCCCCTCGCTAAAAGACATTTCCCACACAGGAAAGCTAGGGACCTCCCTCCACTTCAAAATCACTGAGCTCTGGAACAACCTTACCTCCCCTCTTCGGAACTTGAGCTCTCTCCAAGTATTTCGCAAACATCTGAAAACCTGGCTTTTCTCAAAAAATGTAAGTCTCCCTTCAACTTAGGAATCAAGGAAACTCTTATATCTTGGCATCCCAAGTCCTCTAAATTTTCTTCACACTTCTACCTCTAACCCTCTGTTGTAGTTCCTTCCTATTTTTCCTACTGTAAACCGCGTCGAGCTCTACGAACATGGAGATGATGCGGTATACAAACCTAAGGATTAGATTAGATTAGATTAGATAAAGTCAGAGTTAGAGAATCACTCGGGGAAGGGTACTCGTAGTTAACCATGGGGCAAGGGCGGGGACAGAGCCTATGGGGATGGGGCGAGGATAGGGACAGAGCACATGGGGATGGGGACAGGTACATTCTCTAAAAACTTGAGACTGGTATCTATATGTAAAACTTAATACATCATGGACAACTGGCAACTGAATTAAATGATTTAAAAAAACTGCAGAAGCTGCTTTTGGATTTAAATGAACTACCGTTAAATGATATGATATGTGTCTTGTCTGCCTTTGATATGACAACAAGAGTCTTGTCTGCTGACCAGAATCCTACCATCTGCAACATCCTTCCATTATGTGTCCAGCTGCTCAAGCATCTTACTGTTACTGCAACAGATTCATCCATCGTTGATGACATCAAGGAACATTTCCAACATTTCATAGGCACTGATTTTCCTGTTCATCCACTACACAGTTTAGGTTCTCTTCTATAACCATGTCTGAAATACAATCCAATTTCCTTCCCAGATGATATATAAACATAGGTAACTGAATCTTTAGGAAGGTTGTACCAAAACCAGATCAAAATGGAAGATCCTATTTTTGATTTATAAACAGTTGTAAAGAATATTATCCCTTTTTATACTTACATTACATTACATTAATGATTTTTATTCCACCATTACCTTGCAGTTCGAGGCGGATTACAGAAGAGGATTTCTGGACATGTTCAGAGGTGTTACAGAGTAGAGCGGGTTGCTTCAGAGGATTGAAATGTTTCATATGGTGTTAGTTAGTCTTCATGGATTTCTTGAATAGCAGGGTTTTTATTTCTTTTCTGAAAATTTTGTAGTCTGGGGTCGCAATTAGTAGATTAGAGAGTTGGTAATCTAGTTTTGCTGCCTGTGTAGCTAGTAGGCCATTGTACAGTTTTTTCTGTTTGATGTCTCTGATTGGAAGGTAAGTGAATGGTGTCTAGGTTCTCCTGTGTCTGGTTGTGGTAGTTTGGATTAGGCGGTTGTTCAAGTATGCTGGGCTGTCACCATTTATGGATTTAAATAATAGACAGTAGAGTTTAAATAGTATTCTTGCTTGAATTGGGAGCCAGTGTGAGTCGAGGTATGCCTCGGTGATGTGGCTGTGTTATAGATTAGTCTGAGGTCTGTGTTTTGTACTGTTTGTAGTTGTTTTAACATTGTTGTGGGGCAGGGGAGATATAGGATGTTGCAGTAGTCAAGGAGACCTAGGACTAGGGACTGGACCATGAGTTGGAATTCTGTCAAAAAATTTTTGAACTTGCAATAGGTTTCTCATGACCACGAATGATTTCTGTATTGTTTTGTTGATTTGTGGTTGCATGGTGCAGCATATATCTATCGTAATTCCCAGAAGTTTTAGAGTAGGATGAATGGGGTATGCAATTGAGTTTATTACTAGGTTTGTTATGGTTGGGGTTTTATTTTTTTTAAGAAGTATGAATTTTGTTTTGTCTGGGTTCAGTTTTAGTTTGTGGTCTTTCATCCATGTTGCCACTGTTTCTAGAGTTCTGTATAGTGTGTCTGTTATGGTGGGCGTTGGATGATCAAAAGGAAGGAGAATGGTGATGTTGTCTGCATAGCTATAGGAGGTTAAGCCTATTTTGTCTAGGCAGGTGCCGAGGGCTGCAATGTAGAGATTGAAGAGTGTTGGGGATAATGGCGATCCTTGGGGTACGCCACAGGGGTTGGACCATGGTTCAGATTTTTCTTTGTTTGTCATTACTCTGTAGGTCCTGGATTGTAGGAATCCTTGAAGCCATGTGTGTACTTTGCCTGTGATTCCTATTGTATCTAGTATTTGTAGCAGAATGTTGTGGTCTACCAGGTCAAATGCTATGGTGAGATCTAGTTGTATAATCAGCATTTTTTTGTCTGTGCTGAGGTGTTGTCTAGCTGTGTCCAGACGGGAGCCTAGTAGTGTCTCAGTGCTGAAGTTGGTTCTAAATCCAGACTGTGTAGGGTGGAGCAAGTTGTGGTTTTCTAGGTAGTTGGTGAGGAGTTTAGCTACGAGGCCTTCCATTAGCTTGACATATAGTGGAATTGAGGCTATGGATTTGTAGTTGTATGGTTGATCTGTTGCTCCTTTTGGGTCTTTTAAGATCGGGGTGATGATGATTTCGGAGAGGTCTTGTGAGAAAAGGCCATCTGAGAGCATAGTTTGTATCCATTGCATGAGGAGAGTGCGGAATTTTAGGCTGGAGGTTTTTAATAGGTATGGAGGGCATTGGGTCGCAAGCTGCATGGCGGTATTTTTTATAAAGTTTGTTAAGGTTGGACCATTGTATTGTGGAGAAGTGGGACTAGGTTCTATCTGCTGCAGCCGATTCTTTTTCTGTGGGGGGCATTGTGATCTCTTCTAGGTGGGTTGGGAAGGGACAAATTCGATTCCAGTGGGGACGGGTTTGATTTCTGTCCCCATGCAACTCTATAGATTGCATCACTGCTGCAATATAGAAGCCGCTTACTACAGCTCTCATTCAAGGTTCATCTTAATGTAGACTTATTTATAGCCTATCTTCTAACTGTGCTTGCTTTTGTGATTGTGATTGATTGGTGTCCTTTACATGAACTTAAAGATTTATCTTACCGGCTACCCTACTCAAGAGATATACATATACACTTAACAATAGTGTGAAGATGTCACCAGGATGTGAAAAGTTATATGGGCCCTGTTTAGACAGAAAAGAAAGCTAACAGTGAGGACAGTATTTGTTTTAACACTTTCTTTGTTGCTGAGGATGTGGCAAGTGATGAACCAAAATATAACTATAAGAACGGAATCTCCCAATGTTTCATACAGGTTCGGCCTAGCTGGCCATGAAGAGGTAGCTCTCTGCTGCTTCTCAGCAGCCTCTAAGCCCTTTCCTTTCCCCCCCTTCCAAGGGCTCTAACAGTTCATTCAGATGGCAAAGATCCCTATCAAGACTCTGATTAACTTAGGGCTCCTTTTACTAAGCTGCGATAGCATTTTTAGCATGCGCTGCAGATTAGCATGCGCTAACCCCCGTGCTACACGTAAAAACTAATTCCAGCTCAATGGAGGCATTAGCATCTAGTGTGCGCTTAAACCGTTAGCGCAGCTTAGTAAAAGTAGCCCTTAATCTTTATAGTTTTCTCCAAACTTATATAAGGAACACCGCCTCTTTTTGATGGACGTCTAGGCACATCTTCCATTACATGTGTATGTTTATTAAAATTTGAAATACCACCATAGAGAGAGAGAGAGAGAGAGAGAGAGAGAGATATCTATATCTATCTATCTCTCTCTCGCTCTCTCTCTCTCTCTATATATATATGATTTTAGATAGGTTTGTTTTTATATTTTAGATAGGTCTGTTTATATATTTTATTATATATATATATAATATATTATATTTTATATATATATATATTCATTCAATTTTGTATTGCTGTGTCTTCAGGCCAATCCTTGAATGTCGCCCGCAGAATCAGTAAATATGATCATTCAGAGGAATATCTCATCTAAATGCTAAGAACATAAAAACATAAGCAATGCCTCTGCTGGGTCAGACCTGAGGTCCATCGTGCCCAGCAGTCCGTTCACGCGGCGGCCCAACAGGTCCAGGACCTGTGCAGTAATCCTCTATCTATACCCCTCTATCCCCTTTTCCAGCAGGAAATTGTCCAATCCTTTTTTGAACCCCAGTACCGTACTCTGCCCTATTACGCTCTCTGGAAGTGCATTCCAGGTGTCCACCACACGTTGGGTAAAGAAGAACTTCCTAGCATTCGTTTTGAATCTGTCCCCTTTCAACTTTTCTGAATGCCCTCTTGTTCTTTTATTATTCAAAAGTTTGAAGAATCTGTCCCTCTCTACTCTCTCTATGCCCTTCATGATCTTGTAAGTCTCTATCATATCCCCTCTAAGTCTCCTCTTCTCCAGGGAAAAGGGACCCAGTTTCTCCAATCTCTCAGCGTATGAAAGGTTTTCCATCCCCTTTATCAGACGCGTCGCTCTCCTCTGAACCCTCTTGAGTAACGCCATGTCCTTCTTAAGGTACGGCGACCAATATTGGACGCAGTACTCCAGATGCGTACGCACCATCGCCCAATACAATGGCAGGATAACTTCTTTCATTCTGGTTGTAATACCCTTCTTGATTATGCTAAATTAAACAAATATGTTTTCAGAAGTTTTTTTTAAATGCCTCTAAATTTAGCCCCAAATGAATGTGATTTGGCAGCTGATTCCATGAACTTGACACCAATTAGAAAAAAGCTTTTGATTGAGTAAATTCCCACTTTGTCCTTCTAACTGATGGAATAACCAACCTATTATCCTGTAATGATTGCAACGTTCTTATTGGAGTATATGGAATAGTAAGTGAATTTAAATAACTTGGTTGTTGCAAATGCAATGACTTGTGTGCTAGCATCAAAATTTTGAATTGAATTCTGTATGGTATTGGCAACCAATGATAAGGAAGATACAATGGTGTTGCATGGTGGTAAGTTAGATATACATCTCCTTATGAGTGGCATGAAGTGACATGGGTAGGGGTAGGCTAGATGCACTTCTCTTTACGAGAAGCATGGAGTGATATGGGGACCAAAACTATGCCAGGGTACACCTGGCGGGGCCTCCGCGTGTGCGGATTGTCGGACTTGATGGACCTAGGGTCTGTTCCGGAGATGGCGCTTCTTATGTTCTTATGTGCTTCTGAGGATCTATAAACATTGTATTATTTACTGTGAAGAGAGTTAGGTGGGGTAAGAAAATATACACCCTTCCAGTTTGAAGTTTGGGCTATACTCTCACAGAAAATTTAACTTCAACTATTGTGCTGTTTGGTCAATAAAAGTTTTATAGCCATATTTTGTAATGTTTTAAGTCACCTAATATTAAACTTTTATAATCCAGCATACAATATGTTGCTGTAATCAATTTTAGAGATCAAGAACGCATGTATCAATGTATGAAAATTTTTACTATCAAAGTAATGTCTAATAGAATGAAGGGATTGGAGGACACAAAAACCCTTTCTCATAATCTCCGATATTTATAAGATATTTATAATAGCCTTACTGGGTCTGACCAATGGTCCATCAAGCCCAGTAGCCCATTCTCATGGTGGCCAATCCAGGTCCCTAGTACCTAGCCAGAACCCAAGGAGTAGCAACATTCCATTCTACCAATCCAGGGCAAGCAGTGACTTTCCCCATGTCTGTCTCAATAGCAGAGTATGGACTTTTCCTCCAGGAAGTTGTCCAAACCCTTTTTAAAACCAGCTACATTATCTATTCATTAAAAGAGAGTCAACCTATATTCCCATATATTTAATTTTGTTGACTACAGTAATAGATGACATTTATTAACATTTAATGAAAGTTTATTTAAATCCGACCATCTATCTATTGTTTGCAAATACGTTTGGAGGGTATCAAGATTTTTACTAATAGGGTTAACTTTGACCAAAAGTAAAAGATCATCTGCATAACAATAAACCTTAACTCCTAATTCTTCAATAACCATCAGTAAAGGAGTAACAAAGATGTTGAACAAAATCGGCGATAATGCCGATCCCTGAGGTACTCCATGATAGACTAAGAATGGAGGAAGTAGATTTAGGTGTAGTCACAGTAAATGACCTATTGGACAGGAATGAGCTAAACCAAGATAAAATATTAGCAGCTAGTCCAATACTTGCAAGTCTCTCAATGAGCAATTGATAATCGACTAAATCAAAAGCTGAGGCTAAATCTAATGAGACAGATAAAACCAAAGATCCATTCTCTAACGTCTCTAAAACATCGTTAATGAAACGACATAAGAGAGTTTCTGTACTGAGCTATGCATGGAATCCTGCTTGTTTTGGAGTAACACATTAGATTTCTCGATAAATGATGTTAATTGTGCAGGAACAATGTGTTCCAATAATTTTACTGGAAAAACATAGATTACAGATCGGTCTGGTAATTCCCTGTCCAATTTCCCTGAATTTAGAACTGGAGCAATAAAGATACGCTTCCATAAAGTTGGAAAGTGTCCCGTTTCCAAACTTTGATTGATCATATTCAATAAAATTGGTAGTAGACAATGTCTATCCATTCAAATCCACATTTTAGGAACTGGATCAAGTAATTTACAAATGTTTTTAATTGAGACATGGGTCACAGATAAGGGCTCCTTTTACGAAGGTGCACTAGCGTTTTTAGCGCATGCACAGGATTAGCGTGCGCTATAAAGCGTACTAGCTGAAAAACGACCACCTGCTTAAAAGGAGGCAGTAGCGGCTAGCGCACACGGCATTTTAGCACGCTAAGTGCGCACCTTTGTAAAAGGAGCCCTAAATCTCTTCCATTTTATCTTCCATTGTACAGTAGTTAATTCTGTAACTCCAGAATTGTCCTCCGGTTTTGAAAAATTATCTTTAAGCTTTGCAATTTTGTTTACAAAATAAACAGTAAAATCCTCTGTTGAAGTCATCTGTAATTCAACAGATGAGTCTGTTGTACTAGTCAAAGTACGATATACACCAATGGTCTGAAACTCGCGGCCCGGGGGCCATATGTGCCCCGCCAGGTACTATTTTCAGGCCCTCGGTATGTTTATAATCACAAAAGTAAAATAAAACAGTTCTTGATCATATGTCTTTTTAGCTATAAATGACAATATTATTATTAAGACTTAGCCAAAAGGAAAGATTTATAAACTATACAGAGTTTTACCTCATGCAAAATTGTCATTTCATTACTAAGACATTATTTTTTTCTGAGGCCCTCCAAGTACCTACAAATCCAAAATGTGGCCCTGCAAATGGTTTGAGACCACTGATATACAATAAACATTTCCTTAGATTGATTCTCACTTTTTTCAATAATCTTTTAAAAATTGTATTTTTTAGCTTTTTTAATTTGTTTATTGTAAAAGGCCCTAATATATTTTAGTTCCTGATTCAATTTATGGGATTTACATTTAAACCAGGATCTTTCTCTACATTTTGGGGCCCTGCTGCATAATCATTGTTTAATCTTAAGGGACCGGGTGAGCTGGCAGACTGCAGTTCTCTATTCTGGGCTGCAGAGATTCAGAACATGAGCAATGGAGCCAATCTGCATGGTCTTCTTCTCCCTTTATTGATACACTTTCTGTTTTGAACTGTAGTTTGCTTATATAGGGAGGAGGGGGGGTCATACATATTGGCAATACTCATGTGCTGAGTCCTCACAGATTATGCTATTGGGGTGAAGGTGTCAGATGAAAAAAAAAATAGAGGGAAAGAAGAAGAGATAGGAGATAAAGGGCAAGAAACAAATGGGGAGGAAAGCATGGAGAGATTTAAGAAGAAAGTAAATAGAGAGCAACTTGAGAAAAAGGAAGAAAGGAAAGAGGGTGGGGTGGAGAGACAAAGATAGAAGAAAGCCGAAGAAAGGAAAAAAAAATAAGAGGTGAGATATTAAGGGGAGAAAGGAGCAATATAAGGGACAATGAAGGAGGTGGAGTGGACATGAGGAGAGAATAAGGGTAGATGAGGAAATTTTTATTTGCTTTTTTGTAAGGAGCCAAAGACTTATCTATTTAGAAAGTTTCTTCTTTAAGGTTTTTGACTATTTTATTTCTAGATATATATTTTACTTTTATGTTTTCTGCTTTGAACTTGGTTTTCAGGGAGTTGGCCTTTCTCTTCAACTAAAGGTCCAACCGCAAACAGTCCCCTCTGATCTCTCTCCCACCAACAACCACCAGCTGGCGACCCCCTGGTCCAATCTTCTGTAATACCCCATCCAGGAATTCCCTATCAATGTCGCCCTTTTGTGACTCTACTGTATAGTATTGTATTGTACGGTATCGCCAAACGCGCTGTCCAATGTAACGTCTGTGAATGTTGGCTTGTAACCTGTTCTGAGCTCCCGGAAGGACGGGATGGAAATCAAATTAAATAAATAAATAAGAACCATTACTTTAAAGGGGAAAGGAGGGTCCAGGAGAAGAGAAATGATGGAAAGGAGCTGAAAGTACAATTCTACCCATACTAGATACGAAAAGAAGGAGGAAGAGGAAGAGAGCAGTGTGTCAGAGGTGGGAAAGGATGAATGGAGGGAGTGGTGAGTTGTGGTGAGAAGGAAAGGAGCAAGTGGTAGGAGAGAACAGAGGAAAAAGAAAACAAAAGAAATATACAGGAATGTATTGGAATGAAATAAGCAAAATAAGAAGGAGGGCAGCAGGAAAGAAAAATCTAATGAGAAGGCTAAGAGGTTAGAATGGGTAATAGAAAAACAAAACTTAGAAATTAAAGGGAGCGAGGAAGAAAAAAAGATAAAGAAGAGGCTAGAGACATAAAAATTTGAAACTGAAATAAAAGACTGAGGGCTCCTTTTACTAAGCTGCATTAGGGCTTTAACACGCGGAATAGCGTTCACTAAATTGCCGCGCCCTAGACCTTAATGCCATCATTGAGCTAGCATTAGTTCTAGCCATTTAGCATGGGCTTAGTGTGCGCTAAAATGCTGCTTGCGGTAAAAGCGCTAATGCAGCTTAGTAAAAGGAGCCCTGAGAGCCTCTTTTACAAAGCTGTTTAGCGCGGGTCACTGCGGAGACTGCCGCAGAGCTCACAGGGATTTAAAGGGCTTCGGGGCCGTTGCCGTGCGGCTTTGTACAAGAGAGAATGAAGAAAGAAGGAAAGGCTTGAAGAAGGATCAAGAAAGAGAAATAAGGGCACAAGAGAAGACCGGAAGATCGAGAAATACAAAGGTTTGAAAATATTATCTTGAAATGCTCTGTTGTAGCTGAACTGAACGGATTAGAGGGCTGAAGCTGGTGGGGTAGGGCCCGAGGAGTGTGTATGTGTGTGAGAGAGATAAAGTACTTTGGTTACTGAGTTAGCTCACTCAGATGAACGAAAAGAAAGGGTGAGAAATTTGGAAAAACAAAACAAGGTGATAGCTAACAGGTTAAATTGTTTTGAATATTTTGTGTGTATATGTGTGTGGGAAGAGGGATCTCCTTTACTGTCCTGTTTCCTATAGCTGATGTATAAAGAGATTTGTGTTGCTTTCTAGGGTATGATATATATAGTGTTTTCTCTATAATTCAGTCATACATATATATATATATATATATATATATATATGTATATATATATATACACTGAATTATAGAGAAACCACTACATATATCATACCCTAGAAAACTGCACAAATATATATATATACAGTACTCCCCTGATATTCACGGGGGTTCCGTTCCAGGAACCCCCGCGAATCTTGAAAAACCGCGAATATGGTTTTTAGCGGGGGGAGACAGGAGAGGGCAGCCGGAGAGGCAGGAGAGAGCAGCCAGAGCGCCGGCGAGTGAAGGAAATCACTCGCGGTATGCTCCAATCGCCTCTTCCTGCACTAAAGTCGAGCCTCACCAATCAGGAGCTGCTTTGACACGCACGTTTGACACGTTGGCGCTCCGGCTGCTCTCTCCTTCCTCTCCGTCTGCCCTCCCAGTCATTAGCGGTCAGAAAATACCGCGAATGACTGGGACCGTGAATCGCCAACCGCGAATGACTGGGGGAGCACTGTATATAGTATGTATGTGTATATATACAGTGTATATATATATAAAGAGAGAGACGAGAAAAAAATGTACAGAACTGCTGTAGTGTTATAAAAATATTATAGTGGAAGGAACAGGGAGTGGTTACTCAGCATTCCTGAAAGTTTTCATCAGTATACCATTATTATCTTTAACAACATAGCTTTACCCAACTGTTTTCTTGACTTTAACCGTTTTAATTATACTAATAAGAACGTTGTTGATCTTTCTTTAAAATGCCAAGATTTTGTAAGGGCTCTTAACAGGCAGAAATAAAAAGTCAAATCAATCATGCCATTTTCTTTAAGCATATATGTGAAAACCCTTTAAAACTGAGTGGTAATTGGCACTGTGGTTTATTGTGTCGGTGTCTCCCGCCAGGGGATGTGCCTTTAGATCTAACTGGCTCCGATCACACAATTGGAATGAGTAAATGTTCCCAAGTCAGTCCATGATGGACAGATGCCCACACATCACAAACCCACCACAGCGCTTGGAAAAATTCCACTTGGTTAACAGTCTCTGCTTGGAAACAGCAGCAGCAGTGTAAAAAAAAAAGATTGGTTTATAACAGAGTAGGCACTAAAGGGCCTGATTCTGTATAGGACACTAGTCTTGGCAGCCACCTAAGAAGTGGCTGAGAATCAGTGTCCTACACATAATCAAGTCTACACATAAAAGGACAGATGCCCTACACCCCCCCACCCCTCCTGATTCTCTAACTGGTGCCCATGTCAACCACGCTGGTTAGAGAATCGTGCCTGCCTGATTGCAAAGATAGGTGGCTCAGCTGCTTATCTGTTCTGAGGGATTCCCTGCCATCAGCTGATTGCAGCATAGGAATCCTCAATCAGCTGAGCTGGCAGGGCTCCCTGAAACCTCGGTCAGCTGAGCTGGCTGCGGCAGAGGACTCTCAGCCGACCCCCCCCCCCCCAACATCTGTGATCGGCAGGAGGGATGCTCACCCCCTCCTACCTAACACTCCTGATATCCCTCCACATCCAGTCAGCTGCCAGGCCTCTTCAATCCCCTGACACTCCACTCCGAACCCTGGCACCCCTCCCCCAACCTGACACCCAACTACTCCACCCTGACACCCCTAAACCCCCAAACACTTCCCAACAACCCTCCTTACATCCCCATCCACCACTCTGACACCCCCGGACCTTTAGAAGACCGGAAAGAGGGATTTCCAGTCCCTCCTGCCAGAAGGCCCACCTCTTCCAAAATGGCAGGCCTTCCACTTCCATCCTGATTGGCCCCCATATCTGTCTCAATAGCAGACTTCAGACTTTTCCTCCAGGAACTTATGCAAATCTTTTTTTAAAATCAGCTACATTAACTGCTCTTTCCACAGCCTCTAACACATTCCATAGCTTAACTACTCTGAGTGAAAAAAATATTTCCTCCTATTTGTTTTAAAAGTACGTATTTCTCTATAACTTCAGCAAGTGTCCTCTAGTCTTTGTCATTTTTGATGGATCAACATGCAATTCTAAATTGTTTCCAATTACCACCAATTGATTGTTGGCGCTCTACAATCCCCACCAAAATTTGTGCATCCAACTTTGGACGACCTATATAGAATCCAGGGATTTAGTGTTCTGCTCAAAAGTGCTTCAGACTGGACTTGTGTACATGTCTGTGGGTTGAATGTAATGAGTTAGTTTGCGCATACCATGACAGGAATGAACCTCATTCCGAAGCCAGAGCATGTGGAGTATGATCTCAGTCTCTCAAATTTACTGCTAATAATTGCTGTAGAATTTGCATTGTACCAAAGATAGCTTTCCTCTGGCATTCATAAGATGTAACATGTATAGGCAACCCATCCAGGTGTGTTTGGAAATAGAGAATGTATCAAACAATACAAAGAAAAAAAGCAACCCCAGGGGCGAGCTATAGAAACAAAACAAAGAAGTGGGGAAGGGACACTGATCAGACCACTGTGTGGATAAACATGTTTATTCACAATATAGAATCTCAGTTAAAATTCACACAAGTATACATTTAAATAAAATATAATGTGGCAGGCATGTAAAGTCCTTTTTAAAAGAGCATATACTGGACCCCCAACACGGTTCATGTTTCGGCCACAGGGGCCTTCCTCAGGGGTGTAAAATATCCCAGTAGATGGCGCCAAATGCCAAAAAAAGTCAAATGGTTAATTTGCAGAAAAACATACTGGGGTGCCTGCTGCCTAATGCAATCTCAAAAGTATAGTAACGATTTGAAGAAAAACGCTGCAATAGCCAGGAATCATAGGCTTGTGCGGATGGGATCGGATGGTTTGCGGGGAGGGACGTGAACAAGGGCCAAGCTTGTGGGGATGGGCTGGAGATGGTGACCGAGCTTGCGGGTATGGGGTGGAGATGGGCGGGGACAGGGACCGAGCTCACGGAGATGGGGGGGGGGGGGGGGCAGAGGAACACATTTTATCCCCGTGCCATTTTCTAGTAGCCAGCACTTAGATGTCTATTTCTCATGTATTTTAGAACAGGCCATATGTTAGCAGATCTTGTTCTGAAATACATGGGAAATGAATGTCCATATCTGATGGACTTGGATGTACTTTCTAAAATGCTGCTGCAAAAATGTGAATGTGCTAGCCCCACTACGAGAGGCTGCTGAAAAGTTCTCAGCCCAACCAACAATGGGGCAATTTCGATCTAGAGCAGGGGTGTCAAAGTCCCTCCTTGAGGGCTGCAATCCAGTCGGGTTTTCAGGATTTCCCCAATGAATATACATGAGATCTATTTGCCTGAACTGCTTTCATTGTATGCTAATAGATCTCATGCATATTCATTGGGGAAATCCTGAAAATCTGATTGGGTTGTGGCCTTCGAGGAGGGACTTTGACACCCCTGATCTAGAGCTATATAACTAGACCAGCGATTTTCCATTTTTTTCTTTCCATATTTTTCCGACGGAACAAAAAAAGTGGAATATCATTGGCCTAGTGTATAGCCCTCAATGGAGACTGCCCCGACTTTGTTGGCTGGGCTGAGAACTTTTTAGTGGCCCCTAATACATAGAAACAGTCTTTCCTGCATATACAGTATGTATAATGTTGTTTCATGCTTGGATAGCTGATTGAACCGAGACTCTGTATTTCTGTACTCCTTGGTGATTAGCAAGTGCATGCATTTCTGCTATTTTCAGTGTCTGGGGCTTGTGGTGATGCCTACCTCTAGGCATGCTGGGATGAAAAGAATTCCCCTCCTCTCCACCTGATCTGAGGAGAAAGAGAAAGATACAGGGCTAAGCATTAGCTTCCAAAGTGTCTGAGCAGTGGCATAGTAAGGGGGATCCTGCTCCAGGTGCCATCTTGGTGGGGGCGCCAGCTCCCATCCTCCACCGTGCCCAGTCTGTTCCCTCTAAGCTGAGCAGGAGTCCTCCACCCACAGTCTCACCAATAGAGGGTGCTGTTTTACTGTCACATTTTTCAATTGTGAGGGACAGGCAAGTTCTGCAGGACTCCAGGGAACATACCTGTCCTTAGCGACTGAAAATATTCCACCCCCTAGTGGTAGCAATGCAGCTGGAGGACACCTGCTCAGCTTAGAGGGAACAACTTCACTCACTGCCCACCCTGCTCCTTCCCGATGCCCCTTGCCGTGTGCATGTGCATGTGCCCACCCCTTCCCTCGTACCTCTTTAATTTTCCTAGCATCATGAAATTGCTGCCCGCATCGGTGTCGGCTATGATGTCATTTCCGTGCCTAGGAAGTGATGTCAGAGGGAAAGCCAACATGATGTGAGCAGCAAGTTCTTGATGCTGCTCACACCGGGAAAATTAAAGAGCTATGAGGGAAGAGGGGACACATGCGCGCAGCGGGGGGGGGGGGAAGTGGAGAAGAAGGCAGGAGAGGGGCACCACTGCTCCAGGTGCCACTCACCCTCGCTATACCACTGTGTCTGAGTGCCAAAAAAAATCACTCCACATTAAGGCAGCTACCCTATCTGCTTGATTTCCCTGTTAAACATGCGAGGGTCATTTCATAAATAATGCACACTATTTTTTTTAAATTTACATGTTTTATTTTTTTTTCAAGTATTTCTTTACAATCCTTTAATATGGTCTCTCTGCTTTGCAATGACCGAGTCCCAACATCTGGGAAGCTTCATTATTTCATCCAAGACACCGTTTTAGTTCAGTTGCCAAATGCCTCAGGTAATGGCGGAAGAAAGCTCTTCCAGATATGCAAAATGATGTCCACGCATAGATTGTTTCAACTTTGGAAAAAGGTCGAAGTCTGGTGGACTCATGTCTGGACTGTAGGGAGCATGAGGTAACACCTCCCAGCCGAATTCTCGTAGTTTTTCAATGACGAGTGGAGAGCTCCATCTTCCCCACAACCAAAAAAATTTCGATGAGCTCAATCAAAAGTCAAACAAATGATGATTTTTGCTTATGATCATGAAGGCATCATCATCACAGACAAAGTTCCATGTAGAAGAAATGTCACAACAGTGTATTATCATGATTTTTGCAAAAAATGTGCAGAAAAATGCACAAAACCCGACCTCAGTTGCTCTTGGCTGGGCCACTCATTCTTCACGACAACGCTCGCCCGCACACATGGAATGTTGTCATTGAAAAACTACGTGAATACGGCTGGGAGGTGTTACCTCATGCTCCCTACAGTCCAGACATGAGTCCACCAGACTTCAACCTTTTTCATGGGTGTTTTATCTGGATTTATTATAGGTACAGATAATTGTAAATGCACTGTTGATAGTTTGGAAATGCAATAAAGATATTAAAATAATAATAATAATGATTCACATTCCAAAGGGCCCAAAATTTGGAATGGCATCTCTCAGAACCTGCATCAACTAGGCACATATTGCAACTTTAGGAAAATGCTAAAGACTCATCTCTTCACTTGAACTTGTAGCTCGAAATGCAAAGACATTCTATCTCTTCAATCTATAACTCATTGTCCATGATCACCAATTTGAAATCTTATTGTACACCGCATTGAATCATTGCTGGAACTTGCAATATAAAAGAAAATGTGTAGTATGGTATTCAACAACACTTCAAGGATATATTTTAGAAGTTAGGACTGCCATTTAAATGAACTTTGCCCTAACTCTGCTGCTGGACTGCCCTTGTGCTGCCTGGAAAGTGCCTTGATGGTCAAGGGAGATATTCAGCCCGGCACAGCCCAGGCAGTACCAGGGTAGTCTGGAAGCAGGGTGACAGTGTGATTTAACTGTATAAAAGCCTCTCCTACTTGCTTACATTGTTTTGAATATCAGGCCCTGAAATTCTTGCTTGTTGTTAACCACTCTGAGCTGTCCTTGGGATTGAAAAGGAGACGTGTATGTATAAATAGAGACAGAAACAGAAGGATGTCAAGACGTATTATAAACTGTGGCCTGTAGCAAAATTAAATCAAAAGCATCTCAAATATTTGACTTTAGAAAGTTTGTCTCCAATTAAGATTTTGCTACAACTCAGGACCTAGCTCAGAGGTAGCAAAGAAGCACGAGCTAGAATATTTTGAAGCAATTAAACATAGATACACCCGAAAAAAAAGAGACACGCATTTAGAACATTTTTGGTTCATGGCCAATTTCAGAACATGGGTGAAAATTTGATTGAAGCACATAAAAACGTTTTAATGCTCCTTATGCAACTTTGCATGCATATTTTTTGGCAATTTAATTCCCATGGAGAGTAATTTTATAATGGTATCTGTTCAAAACACTATTTGAAGCAACTATTTTTTTTGTTATTATTATTATGAACCACTTTTATCCTAAGTGGTTTACATTCAGGTACTTTATTATATTTCCCTATCTGTCCCGGTGAGCTCAAACTCTATCTGAAGCAGAAGTGGCCAAAAATGTGCTTTAATTTAAGGCACAGTCACTTCTGCCAGATGTTGGCAAGGTTACAAATAAAATATAGTGTTTTATAATTAATGTGAATATTGTGCACTCTGCCCACTACACACCCATCATCGACAAAAGTAATACCATTACGCAATATGCATAGGTTTATGCTGATCATTATTTTATGAGACCATTTACATATGTCTGATACCACATGTGCTCATTAATGAGTAACACCAGCTTTTACAAAGCTGCGGTAGAGGTTTCTACCATGGGCCAGCGAGGTAAATTCCTATGAGCATCACAGCATTTACCTCGCTGGCCCGCAGTAGAGGCCTCTACCGCAGCTTCATAAAAGGAACCTTAAATAAACCCATAGTTAGGTGCTCACTTTGCATTGATAAATATATCCCTGTGTTACAAGCGTCCGACTTGCATAAGATTCTTACTTATGAATGTGGTCTGGCATCTCTGATCCTCTCCTCCCCGCGGCCTTCCCAAATTGGCAGCGGCTGGCCGGCATGAGCAGCACTGTAAACAGGACACCCAAGGTCAGCCCCGTCGGGGCCCTTCCTCTGCCGCGTCTGCTTACTATGATGTCACTTCCTTTAGGCAGATGCGGCAGAGGAAGGGCCCCGACGGGGCTGACCTTGGGTGTCCTGTTTACTGTGCTGCATACAGCAACTTGCTGTCACTGCATTTTCATTTAAGCTCTCAGTCTGGAAGTTATTGGAGATTCTATGCTTCCTTAACTTCCACCTCTTGCAGTCTCAAATGGTGCTGCAATGTTGGAGACTCGGCTGCTTCCAACCCAAATGCCAGCTGTGTCAGCAAAGACTCAGAATACCTGTGGAGCAAGGGTACAAGCCAACTGCTTAGAGGCACTTTTGCATTTGAACTTTCAGGTGTTGCAGAAAGTTGGCTAACAAAGCAGAAGATCAAGCATGAAATGGGATAGATGTCCTTAAACTATTTAAACTATTTTAAGGACTGCTTCTTTAATGTTTTTACAGGCTGTATATATATAATGTGACCATACATTCTGTTTTGAACGGGACCGTCCCATTTTTAGATCACCTGTGCTGTTGTCCCCGCATACAGCTTCGGGACGCTGAAATGTCCCATTTTCAGAGAGAGTGTCCCGAAGCTGTGCATGGGGACAACGGGACAGGCAAATGCAGAGCCCGGGATTTCTCCAACCTCCAACACAGCTCAGATCAGCACAAATCAGGTGCGTGCAGCTGCGACAGCACAAGCCTTCAACCCCCCCCCCCACCCCGACGTCAATTCTGACGTCGGAGAGGAAGTTCTGGGCCAGCCAATCGCTGCCTGGCTAGTCTGGAACTTCCTCTCCGATGTCAGAATTGACGTCGGGGGGGGGGGGGGGGAAGGGGGGAAGGCTTGTGTAGTCGTGGCTGCTTTTTAGGCAGTCGCTGATATCTGCGCTGTATAGAGAATCCGGGCCCTAATGCAAAGCGAATAGTTAAAAGTGGGCATGGTAAGGAGCAGATCTTGGGTCTGTGCTTAAGTTAGAAACCTTTAGAAGCCTATCTTAGGTGGAAGCATTTAGGCCAAGAAAACCCCGGTATAAATAGGGTATACCTAAATGCTAGAATGCTTAGCACCATATAAGCACACTTAGGCAGAGTTAAGAGTGATTCTATAATGGGTGCCTAACTTCTATAGATTTGCGCTAGTCAACGTCAAGTTTTTAGGCAACATATATAGAATCAGGCCCTAAGTACATAAATGGAAAAGAAGCATTTATTTATGTATTTTAAAAATTTCTATACCGTTTATAAATAAACGGTTTACATAATTTACATACATAGTTTTAAAACAAAAACATCTAACAGTGCTTGAACAAAGTTTACATCTAAGTTTCAAGTTTATTATGTACAGTCAAACCTTGGTTTGCAAGCATAATTCGTTCCAGAAGCATGCTTGTAATCCATAGGAAATAATGGAAACACAGACGATTCGTTCCACAACCCAAAAACTTTAATTCAACATACTATACGTACTTGTATTGAAAGACCTCGTTCATTTAGAACAGTCACTACAATCCTGCAGCGTCAGACAGAGAAGAACCATCAGCTTAATTGTGATGATGTGACGTGTGTATACTGCATGTACTTGTCTTGCAAGACATTGCTTGTATATCAATTTAAAATGTAATAAAATGTTTTGCTTGTCTTGCAAAACACTTGCAAACCAAGTTACTTGCAATCCAAGGTTTTACTGTATTTGCTCTCCCACCTGTCATTACGTCTAGGCGGCTCACAATAAGTTGTAACAAAGTTATAAATAGAGGGATTAAAAATAAAACCAAACTAGGACATAAAAGCATAAGAGCATATTGACTAGAGCAGGGGTGTCAAAGTCCCTCCTCGAGGGCCGCAATCCAGCCGGGTTTTCAGGATTTCCCCAATGAATATGCATGAGATCTATTAGCATACAATGAAAGCAGTGCAAGCAAATAGATCTCATGCATATTCATTGGGGAAATCCTGAAAACCCGACTGGGTTGCGTCCCTCGAGGAGGGACTTTGACATCCATGGACTAGAGATACAAAAAGGGGGGAGGGGAGGAGGGGGATGGGAAATATATAAAAGCCCCCAAAAATAAATAAATAAATGTCTTATAAATGTCTGAGCAGCTACTTGGGAATAGAGCAGCTTTTATATCTGAAATGAGTGTCAATGAAATGTGATTTTCTGCCGTCGCCCAATTTCTACACCTGTTAGTACACTTAATCTAGACTAATTAAAAGGTTAATCTACTGTAGAAATTAGTTTTCTCTGAAGCCACCTGAAATCAATTTAAACTCAATTACAAATGGTTATCCATTGTTTGTGTGGCTGAACATCAAAAGATGCACTTCAGCCTGTCAGCAGCTGTCAGCGTGCAGAGTGTGTGTCACCGTCACTGGAGATTCTCAATCCTTGAGTGCTCTCTAATAAAGATTGAGAATACATTACAGAATGTAATCAGTCATTTTTGATGGCTTTGACCTTGACACTGGGATGTTTAATTGTTTCTGTCTCATAAGGGCTACCATAATCTGTGCTGCTGAAATTATTAGACCATATCATGTTTTCTGAAAGGTCAGTATACTTTGGTGGAAAAGGAATTGCCTGGAGAATCCCTAGATCATACAACCAGCTGCAGAATGCATCTTGTTTATTTCTCCTACTTTGTGTATTAGTTTTAAATATCCAAGTTACATTTTTTTTCCTCAATAAATACCCCCCCTTTACTAACCCCCTCTTTTACAAAGGTGCGCTATGCTTTTTAGTGTGCGTTAAGTATTAGCTCTCGCTAAACATGCGCTAAACGCTAACGGGGGCATGTTATCCTATGGATGCGTTAGCGGTTAGCGCGCATGTTGATTTAGCGCACGCTAAACGTGCGCTAAAATGCTTAGCGCACCTTTGTAAAAGAGGGCCTAAGCCTTGGTAGAGGTTTCGGTCACAGACCAGAGTGCTAAATGCTCCAATGCTGCTCTGATGCTTATAGGAGCATTTAGCGCTCCGAGCTGCGCTAGAAACTTCTACCACAGCTTAGTAAATGAGGGGGAGGGAGCGAAATATGTTCCTTATTGCTCTTCTTTTTAAAGATTAGAAGGACTCTCAGGTGAAGTAGTGAGCTGTGCATTAATCTAAAATGGTTATTTTGCCTGTTTACCAACACCCATCTTTCACGTTTGGTCTTGGATCAATATAGAGCAGGGGTTCTTAAGTTTTTCCAAGTTTTATTTAAAATTTGATTAATCACTTAATAATATTTCTAAGCGATGAACATAGCTAAAAAGTTTTACAACATTCAGCGAGTACATTAGATAAGACATGGACTTGACGTACAGGACTTACCGTGCCGATGGGAGAGGGGGGGGTGAGAAATACAATATAAGATAGGAAAGAAGACAAATAAGGGAAAGACCAAAGGAAGGGTTGGGAGAATCGGAAGAGAGGAGGAGAGAAAAATGATTGGAAAGTAAGTAAGGTAATTGGAAGAGTAAATAGAAAAAGAATAAGAAGTTTGGAACTTTATCTTTGCAAAAGAAAACAGAGGATGAAAGTTGAAGGCTTTACCCTAACCTGAAACGTTAAAGGTCAAACGCATCATTGGGACACATCTAACCAGTAGCATAGTAAGGGGGCCCCAGGCACCGTCTTGGTGGGGGCACTGGCACCTCTCCTCCTCTTTGCCTCCTGCTCCTCCCCCCTGTGCATGAACCTTCACTCACTCCCCCTCCCTAACCTCTAGCTCTTCACCGGCGCTCCTTGAGGGGTATAGATAGGTGTAGAGGTAGGTTATAGGGATAGGAGTAGAGGTAAGTTATAGGAATAGGAGTAGAGATAGGTTATAGAGCTAGTCAGGGACCACTGCTCAGACAATGGGCCTGATGGGCCGCCGTGGGAGCAGACCGCTGGGCGAGATGGACCTCTGTAGCGGGGGTGGGTGGGGGGGCAGAGAAGAGGGTGAGGGGGTGCCACTGCCCTGGACACTTCCCACCCTCATTATGCCAGTGCACTTAACCAGTTGGGTTTTCAAGATACCCACAATGAATATGTATGAGTTAGATTTGCATATCATGAAGGCAGTTCATGCAAATCCAGCTCATGCATATTCACTGAGGAGAACCTGAAAATCTGACTGGCTAGATGCGTTCTGAGGACTGGGTTGAGATCCCTTGATATAGAGCATTGGTTCCCAAACCTGTCCTGGGGGACCCCCCAGCCAATCAGGTTTTCAAGATATCCCTAATGAATATGCATGAGAGAGATTTGCATATAATGGAAGTGACAGGTATGTAAATCTCTCTCATGCATATTCATTAGGGTTATCTTGAAAACCTGATTGGCTGGGGGTCCCCCAGGACAGGTTTGGGAACCACTGATATAGAGTGATGCTTCTATATGGCTTTCCTAAATAGGTATGTTGAAGATTTATATCTGACAGTGCATAAATATAAAGTTAAAAAGAAAACCCTAATAAAAGTTTTGACGGCATTGTATGACTGCTCAGATGTCAAAGGGGTCTTGTTCTTCTCATTATATATGGATATATTTCTTACAATACCCTGGGACAGGCCTATTTTACAGTACAACAAACACAAACTCTTGGGCTAATGACCATGCAGAAAAGCTCATGACCTGTTTGCTTAGCTAGAAAATGCTTACACTAGCTTCTTTTTTTTCCCCCCTTTCAGTCATCTGGGAGGCTTTTCTTTTCCAGGGCTCTTTCAAATGACATCAGTATTGCAGCTAATGAGGCAGCGAAAAGCAAGCTGGTCCATTCAGCGCTGCTAATGACCCTATTCCCAGGAGCCTAATCAAAGATTTGTACATTTAATTGCTGTCAAGTCAGCTCCAGCCACCTGCCATTTCGACAGCACCTGAACTCCCATTGCAGTGGCTACAATTGTAAATAAATCCATCACCATTTCTAAAGGAAGGAAAATATAACTGCCCAGCAACTGTGGAGCACAGCTCATTCAACAGAGCAAAGATCAGACAGGCCTGAATTATAGCTGAGAAATCTAATGCTTTTAGAACTTTTATAGAACTTATTAATATGTGAGTGACTAGTCCTGCTTCCTTGCATGCAATGATTTCCCAAGGTTTCTAGAAAAGCTGCAAATCAATTCTGTATGGGTTTGGTTTTGTTCCTAACCAGTTCTCTGATGTTAACATCTGGAATTGTTGATTCCTTCATCTGTCTCTGTTTTTAATTGATGCATTCACACATACCCAGTTTTTGGTACCCTACACAAATTATATTTATTACTAGAGCTCTATCTTGCCACAGTTAGTTCAGTCAGCAGTAGTCTCAATTCTTGGTAACCTTTATGCTCAGGGTGAGTTCCCAAGATCCTTCCTTTCTCAAGGCATATCCCTTGAGTAATATTCCAATCTTTAGTCTTAATTTAGATAGACTAATTCTGGTTAGAGTTCAAGGTGTATGCAAATTAGGCTTCTGTCATTCAGCTTTCTGCAGAGTAGCCCTCTGTTCGGCCCCTGTAACCAGTTCTGTGGAGGAAAGAACTGCAAATAAAGTACAATAACTCCAAACTGAACTAGCATCTTGGGTACTTCTTGAATGGTCATATTCCTATCTATGGAATGCCTATTAATAAACAGCCTTGAATCACTATTGCAAAATCTCAAAGTCTAATACACCCTTTAGATTATAAACTCTCTGGAATCAGGGATATACAGTGGTGCCTCACACAACGAACTTAATTCGTTCCAGGAGCAAGTTTGTTATGCGAAAAGTTCGTTATGTGAAACGCGTTTTCCCATAACAATACATGTTAAAAAAAATTATTCGTTCTGCAGCATAAAATATGCTAAGATGACATAAAAAAAGATAAATTTGTCAAAATGGTGAAAATGGTGGTCTTGCTGAGGCCAAACTCTTTGACGAGGTCACACTGTTTTACCCCACATTCACTCCTTCTAATTATTTCCCGTTTCATTTCAACAGAAATCACCTTCCTGCTTTTTTTAGAAGCCATGATATATAAAAAATATTGAGTTTACCTTAAAAGGACGACTGTATACAGTGAGAGAGGGCAGAGTCTCAGCGGCAAAAACTGGGACTTAACTTTTCTTTTTTTTTTTTTTTTTCTAGCATCGGGGAAGCGGCGAGAGTAGCTCCGCCCCCCCCAACGCATCAGCAGTAGGCGCCGGGCCCCTCCATAAAAGGAGGCGAGCCGACAGTCCGCCACTGCACAGGGAGCCAGGCGAAGGGCTGTGAGAGAGGGCAGTTAAGCGCAGTGACTATCGACTGCCTGCAGTGCCTGCGCGGAAGGATGCAATACATCGGCAGCTCGGGCGACTTCGTTGTGTGAAACGAAGTTCGTTGTATGAATCAAGACATGAAGTTCGTTGTGTGCAGCGTTCGCTGTGCGAGGCGTTCGTTATGCGAGGCACCACTGTACCTAGTGTACTTGAATGTAGCTTACCTTGAGATATAACTGGTAAAAGACATGAGCTAAATGCAAAATCTCTTTCTTCCACTGTGGCTGGTAGTACTGCATGAGTTCAGAAGAGTTAATACATTCACTGGAGCATGTAAGTTGCATTTTTTTCCTATGTCAGAATTCAGAATACAGCTGTTTGATTGATTTTTTAGTTAAAAAAAGAACGACCATATTAGTCCATATTATCGTTTACTTCATTGGCTGCCTTTGGAGGCAAGAGTATTATTCAAATTTTCCTGTATCTGCTTTAAGCTGATATTGGGATTGTCTCCAGCTTACCTTTTTCCTCATTTTGTGTTGCATAGACCATCAAGAGAAACTAGAAATTTCAACTTATTTGCTTATCCAAAAATTAATGGGTGTAGATATAAGACCTTCTTAGATAGGACCCTAGCATTTCAAGCTGGTAGGCAACAATCTTGGTTAGGTAAATGTATTCAGCAAGCTATGTTATCCTATTGCAGTTTTTGGAAATTAATTAAGACCACTTTGTTCGATAAGTTTATTACTTAGTGAGTTTTATTATTGAAATTCTATTTTACAAATATTTGTATTTTTTACTGTATTATTGTATTTCGCTGATTGTCAAGCTCTTTTTAGTGTAAACTGCCTAGAACTTTTGGTTATGGCGGTATAAAAGAATAAAGTTATTATTATTATATAAAAAATATTTACATAGTAACATAGTAACATAGTAGATGACGGCAGATAAAGACCCGAATGGTCCATCCAGTCTGCCCAATCTGATTCAATTTAAATTATTTTTATTTTTTATTTTTTTTTTATTTTTCTTCTTAGCTATTTCTGGGCAAGAATCCAAAGCTTTACCCAGTACTGTGCTTGGGTTCCAACTGCCGAAATCTCTGTTAAGACTTACTCCAGCCCATCTACACCCTCCCAGCCATTGAAGCCCTCCCCTGCCCATCCTCCTCCAAACGGCTATGCACAGACACAGACCGTACAAGTCTGCCCAGTAACTGGCCTTAGTTCAATATTTAATATTATTTTCTGATTCTAAATCCTCTGTGTTCATCCCACGCTTCTTTGAACTCAGTCACAGTTTTACTCTCCACCACCTCTCTCGGGAGCGCATTCCAGGCATCCACCACCCTCTCCGTAAAGTAGAATTTCCTAACATTGCCCCTGAATCTAACACCCCTCAACCTCAAATTATGTCCTCTGGTTTTACCATTTTCCTTTCTCTGGAAAAGATTTTGTTCTACGTTAATACCCTTTAAGTATTTGAACGTCTGAATCATATCTCCCCTGTCTCTCCTTTCCTCTAGGGTATACATATTCAGGGCTTCCAGTCTCTCCTCATATGTCTTCTGGCGCAAGCCTCCTATCATTTTCGTCGCCCTCCTCTGGACCGCCTCAAATCTTCTTACGTCTTTCGCCAGATACGGTCTCCAAAACTGAACACAATACTCCAAGTGGAGTATTTCTGTTTGAAAACTACACGGGATGTAGTGGTTTGAACTTGAGAGTAAAGCAAGAGGTTTCCAGCTAGTTGTCAATTAGTCTGTATGATTTCAGGGACTGCTGATAGAGGTCTGAGCAACCTAACAGTAGCAAGCTATTTATTCTGTCCTAATTGATCACTGGCCATAAAGAACCCTAGCACGTGTGTTTGCTTTTCAACCCAATACAGCATTATAGGCGATAGAATCTGCTTCATAGCAATTTTTTGGAAAAAAAAAAAAAAAAAAAGAACACTGATGCATTACACAAAATGAGCAAATGTACTCAAGTCAGGTAAACCTGATATTAATGAAACAATGTAAGCATCAACTGGATGCAGTAATTCACCTGTCTAATTATTCTTATAGTTTTTCTTTTCTTTTCTTTTTCTGTCTCCTCCGAGTTCTTATATTTCTGTCTCCAAGTCATGTTAGTAGTATCTTCTGTGGTTCAGTGCCTGCATTCTTCACTGACACAGGTTACTCCACAGACATATAGTAGGCTCAATGGACAGTTGAAAAAACTAATGAGGCCCTTCGAATTGTTCATAAAATCCAAGCATGGCTGGTTGCAATATATCTGGCTGCATTATCATTTATCAATATGAACAGAGATTGGAATGTTATTGGAGTATTTTATTGCAGGTCACTGGTATGAATCAGCTCTGGAAAGCATTGGACAATCATCCCAGCAAGTATTCTAATCTTCCATAACCAGTGCCAGGTTCTCAACTGCTTCCAAGAAACGAAGGGGCAGTCCTATAAGTGGGCACCTGGTGGAAGGCTGTTCTATAATGGAACCCGACTGCTGAGGTTCTGTTGTAGAATTCTAGCGTTACCTGGCTCACGGTCATATCAACCATAGAGTGTGAATGGTTTAATGCACAGAGCCAGACCTTGTTAGCATTGGGGCATTTAATCAGAGGTCTTTATCTTCTGGTACTACCCTATTTCCCAGAAAATAAGACCTATTCTGAAAATAAGCCCTAGCATGATTTTTAAAGATGCTCCTAATATAAGCCCTACCCCCAAAATAAGCACTAGTTAAGATTGACCCTCGAAGCCCCCCCCCCCCCGAATGTCCCCAGCACTCCCTGACTCCATCCTTGACACTAGTGCTGCCTGATGTCCTGAAAACATCAGACTTGTCAATTCAGCAACCTACACCCCTGCTGTTTTAGGAGGCCTCGGAGCGGAGCTATATCAGTCTCATGGTGGGAGGGTTGGTGGGGTTCTGCTGTACAGGGGGATGGGAGGGAGGATAAGCAGATGCTGCACAAAGGGATGGGTGAGAGGGGAGGAAAGATGCCTTGTTTAATTATTTTACCTGTTAATTTACCCTACCTCTCCCTTTTAGAAATTTTCTTTTTGGAACTTTTATTTATCTCCCTTTCTTTCCCACACAGTCCTAATTATTGCATTTTAGGCACTCTAGCTCAAGATCTGATCCCAGTTTGGGACAGTTAGAAAAATTCAATGTGCCTACTTTATTCTTAAAGTTTTTATTCTCCCTTTGTGCTTACATTTTTGTAACCACATCGAACCGAAAGGCTTTTTGCGATATATAAATAAAAGCTTACTGTAGGTGATGTTATCTTACATTCAGGGTTCTTCTAGCTTACAGAAGACAACACAACTATTACGTTTCCCAAGCTGATGAAAAGTGATCCCAAGGACAGATGAAAACCAATGCAGAAGAAGAAAAATAGAAGCAGGCGGCTGAAGCACAGTGGCTGCTCAGGAGTAGTACAATCTGATTCTCTTACCCCTGATGCAGCCCTTAATGTGGGTGAAACATGGCCTGTGTCGGGTTTTATCTGATGTCTGCATAATAAATTGAACTCGGTTTTTATACACCTTCTTGGCTGTACTGCTTTTCGTTGACTGCCAGACTTAACGCCTGCCAGAAGTTGATGTAAATGCTGGCACCCAAGTTAGGTATGCTTATCAAGTAGTATATAACAACTCTTTGGAATGTCCATGAAATGCCTATGCCCCTCCCATAGTCACACCCCATTTTGGGATATACACCACGGGCGTTAGGCGCACTGCTTTATAGTATGGCACACATCCAGATGTGCATAAAAATGTTGAGTGTAAATTAACATCAGTAATTGGTTATTGTCATAGTAACATAGTAGATGACGGCAGATAAAGTCCTGAATGATCCATCTAGTCTGTCCAACCTGATTCAATCTAAAAATTTATTGTTTTTTTTTCTTCTTCTTCTTATCTATTTCTGGGCAAGAATCCAAAGTTCTGATCGGTACTGTTCTTAGGTTCCAACTACTGAAGTCTCCGTCAAAGCTCACTCCAGTCCATCTACACCAGGGATCTCAAAGTCCCTCCTTGAAGGCCGCAATCCAGTCGGGTTTTCAGTATTTCCCCAATGAATATGCATGAGATCTATGTGCATGCATTGCTTTCAATGCATATTCATTGGGGAAATCCTGAAAACCCGATTGGATTGCGGCCCTAAAGGAGGGACTTTGAGATCCCTGATCTACACCCTCCCAACCATTGAAGCCCTTCCCAGCCCATCCTCCACCAAACAGCCATATACAGACACAGACCGTGCAAGCCTGCGTAGTACTGGCCTTAGTTCTTCAATATTTACTATTATTTTCTGTTTCTAGATCCTCTGTGTTCATCCTACGCTTTTTTGAATTCCGTCACCGTTTTCCTCTCCACCACCTTTCTCGGGAGCGCATTCCAGGCATCCACCACACTCTCCGTAAAGAAGAATTTCCTTACATTGCTCTTGAGTCTCCCACCCCTCAACCTCAAATTATGTCCTCTGGTTTTACCATTTTTCTTTCTCTGGAAAAGATTTTGTTCTATGTTAATACGTTAAGGCCCTAGGGAGAAGGTCGCGAAGCAGCCTGTGAATGCTGCTGGCCTGACGCTCCTCTGCAGTAAGGCATTTATGGTCGCAGTTGGCGGGGATCGGTTGGGAGGGAAGGATGGAGGGTCATCAGCGGTTCAGATACACGGCAGGTGTGGCGGCAGGTGCTCAAGGTTCTGCTGCATGAGGGATGGGAGGGAGGGAAGGATAGAAGCTGGGCAAGGGTTCTGCTGCACAGGGGGATGGGAAAGATATGGGGGAAAGCAAAGAGGAAGAATTGAGGTGGAAAGGAAGGGAGAGATGATCATTTAGATGAAAAAAATAAGCCCTACCCGAAAATAAGACCTAGTGCCTTTTTTGGGCCCCAAATGAATATTAGACACTGTCTTATTTATGGGGAAACACAGTAGTTGCAGAGTAGTGCTTGGATGCCTTACCATTTACACACACATGCTCAAAAATGGAATATCTAGGTGATAAAATTGCCTGACTAGCATGACATAGAAATTTGAATGATTTTTTTCCTTTTCAGATCTGCTTCTTCTTGCAGTGGATTTTATTGAACGACGACTGATCCAGTGCAAAGGTTTTGAATGCTTTTTTGCCTTTATTAGAATTATGAATAAATACAAATAAAATGATATCATCGATCATATCATCAATAGCTCTTACTACTGAGGGGTGCTCTACCGTTCTAACTCTGTCTTTTCAGCAAAGAGGTAAGGTGAGGGGGAAGTGAAGGCACGCATGGTGGGGGGGGGGGTGAAGAGTGGAAAGAGCAGGAGGTGGAGAGGATGAAGGGTGTCAGCACCTTCACTAAGAAGGTGCCTGGGGCTGACACCCCCCTAAACCCCCCCTACACCACTGCTGAGCATGGACAGAGCCAGGGCGGTTCTGGACCTAACCCGGATAATGGCAATATTCAATTTGCTATTTGAATAGCATATCTGGATAACGTAGGACAGCTTTCTAGAATGGTACAACACAGTGGCTACATAGCTTTAATGTCTCTTATAATTAAGTGATCAGTGTTCAAACTATCCTCCCTTGTTAATTTCACGGGTGATGCAGTGGCCCCACCTACCACTGACAGCAAAAATCATTTGCAAAACTGATAGGGCATGACATAAAAGTAACAACATAGTGAGTAAATATTTCTAAATATCAAGCCTGAAATCAGAACACAATACAGAACCATTTCAACCGGTCCCCATAGTAACAAAAGATCTCAGAATGGTATTGCTGGCTTGTTGCTATAGTTCTATGTTCAAAGCAAAGCTCTGCGTATCGCACAAATATCCATACTGAGACTCTTTCAGGATGGCATCTACCAGCAGTGCTTATCTTTGGTTATGTAGCATAAGGATGCGCAGAGAGAGAGAGGAAAAAAAATTGCACATTTTATTCCATTATTCCAGTTCGTTTGCTCTTGTCTGTTATTTCATTCCATTTTCCATTAAAGTCAATGGCTGTATCTCCTATTTTCCACTCTAATACTGGGGATTCCATCCAAGTGTTATGAAACTTGCAGGCTCTCTTCAATGGGACAGGCAACAGAGTAGGACACACAGAGTGGTATTATTACAGCACAGTGAGAGGGCTACGTTGACCAGAGTGTCAGAAATATACCATGGGGCAATGAGAGGAGCAAAGTGACCAAACTGCGGTATGAACACTCCAAAACACAGCAAGAGAGGCAAAGCAGCCTCACCAGTGGCAGGAAAATCCCCAGGACACTGAAAAAAAAGAGTAAAGGATCAACACCTAAAGCAGGGGTGTCAAAGTCCCTCTTTGAGGGCCACAATCCAGTTGTGTTTTCAGGATTTCCCCAATGAATATACATGAGATCTATTAGCATACAATGAAAGCAGTGCATTTAAATAGATCTCATGCATATTCATTGTGGAAATCCTGAAAACCTGACTGGATTGTGGCCGTCGAAGAGGGACTTTGACACCCCTGACCTAAAGCATCAACACTATAGATACTGTGAGAGAAGCAAAGCAGCCCTAAGCACCCTTGAGTGGGGCACATGGGAGGGGCACAATAGTTCTAACAGGGGCATGAAGACCCCAAATTACTGAGAGGGAGCAAAATAGCACACACAGTGCTATGAATAGTATGAGACTCCAAAGGAGGAGTGACATGGCAAAAACCATGAGAGAAGCAAGGCATCAGGAATAATGGCATATACTATAACATTATTTAATTGACCCATTAAAAATGTATTACTAACTCCAAAAACTGGTGTTCAGCGACTTGAATAATCAGCATTTATATGTTCTCTGTGGTAAAAATGCTCTAACAACCACCTGTGTGTGTGGCATTTTCTGCAGACCACAAAAGTAATTTTAAACTTTGGGCCACAATGTCTAGCCAGTCTGCTGTTAAAAATTCCATTGGTGTCTTCTATCCCAGTTTACAAGAAGAGTTGGCCTGAGCATTTCCAGGGAGAATACATGGTTAATAGATGTAGTATGCGTCGGGATCTGTGGACGGTCGATCAGGTTTAGTTAGATCATTGGACAAATTTCTTGAACAGAAAAGTTTTAAGTTCTTTCCTGAATGTTTGGTAGTTGGGCGTCATAGTCAGCAGATTGGAGAGGTGGCGGTCTAGTTTCGCTGCTCTGGTAGCTAATAGTCCATCGTATATTTTTTTGCTTTGTATACCTTTGATTGGGGGGTGGATAAAGTGTGCATGAGTTCTCCTTGGTCTGGAAGTGTTTTTCCTGATTAGGCAGTTGCTTTGAATAGGGTGCAGTAGAATTTGTATTGTATGCGTGTTTGTACTGGGAGCCAGTGTGAATCTCGGATTTTATTAATGAACCCTTTTATCATAGATCCAACAGCGTTAGACATAAACAAGACAATATAAGATATTTAAACATAACCAAGATGATAATTTCATAAAAAGAAAAATCTTGGAATACCTTGGTGCTGTTTTCTTCTCCACTTAAGCATCTACTCAGTAGGTTGTGGTGGCCAACCTCGAGTCTCCAGCAGATTTGCAAACCTTTGACCTATTCTTTAGACCAGGGGTGTCCAATGTCGGTCCTCGAGGGCCGCAGTCCAGTCGGGTTTTCAGGATTTCCCCAATGAATATGCATGAGATCTATTTGCATGCACTGTTTTCAATGCATATTCATTGGGGAAATCCTGAAAACCCAACTGGACTGCGGCCCTCGAGGACCGACATTGGACACCCCTGCTTTAGATAGTATATAGTTAGCCAGCCTTCTATAAACACAATCTGTCCTTTCTTATGCTCCTTGAACTACTGCTTTAGGCAACTCCAATATCAACACATCTCTTAAGTGGAGATCCTCTCCCAAAGACCTAGGCCTTCATGGACCCTAGACCCACACCTCAGACCCCAGGTGCTTCTGTTGAGCCCCAACATCCCACAAACAAGGTAGAGTGTAGTGGCGTAGCGACAATAGGAGGCACCTGGGGTGATGGTGCCCCCCTGCACCCTCTTTTCTGTCCCTAGCTTCTTCTGCGTCCCCATGCCATACTCACGCCCTCCCTTCCCTCCCCGTACATCGTTAAATCATTGCCAGCACGAGCAGCTTCTCTGACCTGTTGCTCATGCTGATGTTGACTTTCCCTCTGATGTCACTTCCTGGCCCCGCGACCCAGAAGTGATTTCAAAGGGAGCCAGGTCTGCGCGTGCAACAGGCTAGAGTAGTTGCATGCGCTGGCAAAAATTTTAAAGAGGTAAGGGGTGGCGGGGATGGGAGAACACAAGCGTGGCATGGGGGGGGCGGATAGGTTCCAGCGCCCCCCACCAAGACAGCACCTAGGGTGATCTGTTCCCTGCCCCCCTTACTTCGCTACCGATTTAGAGGAAAGGCTACCTCCCAAAACTCAGCACTAACCCCTTCTTTTACTAAGGTGCGCTAACCGATTAGCGCGCGCTAAATGCTAATGTGTCCATAGACTAACATGCAGCGTTAGCGTTTAGCGCATGCTAATTGGTTAGTGCACTTTAGTAAAAGAGGTCCTAAGTTTTGTTAACCACAAACGATGCTTTTGAGCCAAGTGTGGGATGGCGATCATTCAAGACAGTAAGTAGAGAGAACGGTCATGTCATCACACATACTGTATGTCACCAACATATGCGGTTTTGGATCCTTGTAATTCTAGTATATTTCGGCAGATACCCTTGGTCTTAAGTACATTTGTTAACTCATTTGTTAATAAATCCTTGATAGGGGGACAACTCCCTATGAGATATAAGGAATCTACAGTTACCCCAATACTAAAGAAAAAAGGATTGGATGTTGAGAACTTGAACAATTTTCGCCCCATTTCTGTCGTACCTTTTTTGGGGAAAGTGATTGATAAAGTAGTGTTAAACCAACTGAATGAATACATATTACAAAATGTATAATCGATGCATCTCAATTCGGGTTCCATCAGCCACATAGTGTAGAATTGGTGCTGCTCTCAGTGATGGAGGTTTTAGGAGAGGGAATTGATAAACAGAAGAAATATCTTACGATATCACTTGATGTATCAAGTGCATTCGACACAGTAAATTTAGATAAGTTGCTGGTGAAATTGAAGCATTTAGGTTTAGCGGGGGAGGTCTTACATTGGTTCGCATCTTATCTACAAGATAGAGCTTTGCGAGTAAAGAGTGGGCAATCTGTCTCCAGAATTGTGTAGGTTAAAAGGGGAAGTACCTCAGGGTTCTGCTCTTTCTGCAATCCTGTTTAATATTTATATGTCTACTTTGGGGGCAAAAGTTTAGGAGATGGGAGTGCAATACCGAATATACACCGATGATATTGTATTGTTTTTTTCCGGTGAGCGATGCACTCACTGCTGAGCAATGTTTGCAACAATATATGGAAATGATTGTGGGATGGATGGATGAACATGATCTGCAATTAAATGTTAACAAAACAGAGGTGATGGTGGTGAAAAGTCAAAGGGATAACTTTGAGTTAGAAAGTGTCGATGTGATGGGTGAGAAACTGTTAGTCAAAAAAGAGATGACGGTATTGGGAGTATGTTTGGATAGTTGTTTGACTATGGAAAAACAAATATGGAAAACGATTCGGATAGGATATATGCAATTGCAATTGTTATATAGATTAAACCTATGCTACCAGCTTATGATTTCCGTAGTGTGGTGCAAGCAGTAATACTAAGTAGAGTGGATTATTTGGGAATTACTAAAGTGAAGATGAGGGAATTACTAAAGCGAAGATGAGGGCACTGCAGATGTTAGTTAACTCTGTAGCAAGATTGATTACTGGGGTTTCAAGAATGACTCATATAACTCCAGTGTTGAAACAACTGAACTGGTTACCTATGCAGCAGAAAGTACAGTTTAAGATTCTCTCAATCATAAGAACATAAGAACAAAAGAAATGCCTTCACCGAATTAGACCCTTGGTCCATCTAGTCCGGTGACCCGCACACGCGGAGGCTCAACTAGGTGCTTGCTAATGGAGGCCTATGTGGTCCCAGATGAGACCTTGTTTACCTATATCCCTCAATGTGATTAGCAAGGAGGTGTGCATCCAACTTGCTCTTGAATCCATATAGTGGAGGTCTCCATCACAACCTCCTCCGGGAGAACGTTCCAAGCGTCCACCACTCATACAGCAAACCTTATATCATGTTTCCCCAAGGGAACTAAAGGAGTTTTTTGAAATCCATCAACCCAGAAAATGTTTGAGATCTGAAAATAGCATGAAGATGAATTTGGAGGATAAGATGTTAGTCTCTCATGTTAAGATTGGGACAACAATGCTGTCTGTAGCAGGTGCCAAGCTCAGGAATGCGCTGCCTGTGATTCTGTGATAGGAGACTGAACTTTAAGAAAATGTTGAAAACGCAATTATTTGTCAATGCCTTCATGTGCTAATGCTATTTGCTGCTGAAGCCTTACCGTCCTGTAAATGGTTTTATGGGATTTTGTCTTTCCATCTTGTTGGATGAATTTGAAAAAAGATTTTAATAATGCGACTGTTAATGTTTTATTGTGTTTGCTCTGTCAAAACATGTTTTAGTATTTTTAATATGTATGCATGTAATTTTGTAAACCACACAGTATTTATGCGGTATATAAATTTTTTAATAAATAAAATTTCTCCTGCAGCACTCCAAACTCTTTCGTCAAAGGGGAATATATTCAAAGCAATTTAACCAGCCAGAAATGTCTCCTAGCTAGTTAAATTGCTTGTTTGGGACTAACCAGTCATTTTCAGTGGCACTTAAATGTTAGTGCCACTGAGAATGTCCAGTTAGCGCTGTGACCGGCTGAAGCAGTCAGCTCCCTAGGACAGCAAGGAAAATGAACAGCATAGAAAACTTTTTAGAAGACATGTTTCAAAAAAAATAGCAAATTGGCGAGAAAACATCCATCTGCTATTTGACCAAATTGACCAGGAAGCAGCATTACTGACATTTTCAGATGTGACACGGACAAGAGGTCATAGCCTGAAACTGAATGGCAGCAGGTTCAGGACAAATGTCAGGAAGTTCTGTTTCACACAACGAGTGGTGGGCGCTTGGAATGCTCTCCCGGAGGAGGTGGTGGCAGAGAATACTGTTCTGGGTTTCAAACGCAAGTTGGATGCACACCTTCTTGCAAATCATATTGAGGGATACTGGAAATCCGGGTCTCCAACAAGGAGCACCTAAATGGGCCGCCGCGTGTGCGGATCGCCGGACTAGATGGACCTTGGTCTGATCCGGTAAAGGCGTTTCTTATGTTCTTATGCCAATTTTTGAACTTTTTTCTTTGTTGAAAATGAGCTCCATTACCTTTTCCATGCAGTAACTAGTAACTTTAATATATTATTTTTATAAAGTAACTTGCCCAACATTGCAAACAGGCATAGGCAATATACAGTACACACATATATACATACACAGGACAGACACTTATACACATGACACTGTTTGAGAACTGTGAATGCTTGGATGCTGTGTCAGAAATTAGCATTGAATCTTGCTAAAACCGAACCGCTATTGGTAGGGAGAGTTGAAGATATTTTATGGCCTGAGGAAGTTGAAGTGAATGCTGTCATGGTTCAGAGGAAGATTAAAATCTTGGGTGTCTGATTAGACTCAACCCTTTCAATGAGAGCGCAAGTGTTGGCTATGGTGAAGTCTTCATTCTTTCAAATGTGACTTTTAAGTAGATTGCAGTCAATGTTAACAAAATATGATTTTCAGCTTCTGGTGCCATGTGTGATATTGCAGAAGTTGGATTATTGTAATGCTCTATATCTGGGGATGGAGCTTTGCAGGTGGTCCAGAATGCCACTGCACACTTGATCTCTGGAGGTACTAGGTTTGAGCATGTTATCCCCCTTCACAACAAATGCATATTTAAAGTGCTGGTGCTGACTTTCCAGGCTATTCATCACAGAGTACCTTGGTATTTATCACAAGCTATGATGTTGTATCGTCCATGCCATCCACTAAGGCCCTCTTTTATTAAGGCGTGCTAACTGATTAGCGCGCGCTAATCAATATAGTGCACGCTAAATGCTAACGCGTGCATGTTAGTCTATGGATGCGTTAGCGTTTAGCGTGCACTAATCGGTTAGCACACCTTAGTAAGTGGTGATGCGTTTGTCTATAGAAGGGATGCAGCAGGTGAAATATGACGACACTAGAGCTACGGCCATTTCGGTGGTGGGGCTGAAATTGTGGAACAACCTAGTCGGACAGTCGCGGATGACTGATAACGTCCAGTGATGTAAAAAGCTTTTGAAAAAAAAAAACATCTTTGTAGAAACTTTTTGTCTAGGTGGGTGAGAAGCAGTGATTAGCAGGATGCAGTAGATGCGAGGTGAGCTGTAGGTTTCGATATTGGTTAGTATTTTATCTTATGGATTTTATTCTGTGTTATTGATTTAGGTGTGTACTTTTTAGAACCTGCTTAGGTTTTAGGTGGGCTATAAGTTTGTTTAAAAATAAATACATATGGACAAGAGGGTTAGAAAAAAATTCCATGAGGTATGCTACATTATCCACCACACGCACCTTAAACTAAACTAAACTAAACTAAATCTTAGGTTTGTGTACCGCGCCATCTCCGCAAGCGCAGAGCTCGGCACGGTTTACAGAAGTTAAGAGGAAAGGAACTACAAAGAAGGGATAAAGGAGAGGGACTAAGAAGATAGAGAGGGACCGGATGCTAGAGAACGGGAGGTAATTCGATTTTTGAAAAGAGCCAAGTTTTCAAGTGTTTGCGGAAGGATTGGAAGGAGCTTGAATTTCTGAGCGGGGGTGTGAGGTTGTTCCAGATTTCTGTGGTTCTAAAGAGGAGGGATGTTCCAAGTTTTCCTGCGCGGGATATACCTTTTATAGAGGGGAAAGACAGTTTCAGTTTTTGTGAGGGTCTAGTGGGGTGTGGGTTTGAGGAGTTCCAAAAGAGTGGGATAACGGGAGGGAGGACGCCATGTAGGATCTTGAAGGCTAAGCAGGCACATTTATAGAGGACTCTGGAGTATACTGGGAGCCAGTGAAGCTTGGAGAGGAGTGGGGAGACGTGATCGAACTTGCCTTTTGCGAAAATAAGCTTGGCCGCGGCGTTCTGAATTAGCTGAAGTCTATGGAGGTTTTTCTTAGTTAGGCTTATGTAGATGGAATTACAGTAGTCCAGTCTAGAGAGGATGATAGATTGAACGAGGACGGCGAAGTTCTACTCCCATTCCCCTAACTCTGATTTGGATATGCATTTCATTTTCTTTGTAGTAAATTCTACAGTGTAATCTAACAACACAACTGCACAGCTTTCTTAATGGTTATGGTCAGTAACACCTAGAAGATAATTCTATAAGATGCCTTGTTTTAGATGCACTGATGCCAACCGGGCACCTGGATTTCATTATAGAATACTAGCAGAACGTGGTATCGAGGCAGCTAAAATAGAGCTGATGTATCTGATGTTACCTAAATGTAGCAAGGGTATGCATAACTTGCAGCATTCTGAAAGTGGAGCATGTAAGTGGCAGCACCACTCATGCCCCTTCCCAGCTCTGCCCAGGCGAACGCCCACGTGCAATTATGCGCTATGCCACTTAACGCACGACCTAACAGAATAGCATTAGCTGTTTTGCTGCCGCTTATGCTAGTGCGCCCTAGCCCCCAATCCAGGCCAAAGACACACACTGAAACAACAGATACAAAAGACACACCTGCCCACATACACACAGGCACATGCAGCGGGGTCGGAGCCATGCCCTGCATGCTTTCCTCACTTGCTAATGTGACATAAAATTTAGGGGTCCTTTTACTAAGGCACACTAACCGATTTAGCATGCAAGAAATGCTAAGGTGCCCAAAGAATATAACGGGCACCTTAGCATTTAGAGCAGGGGTCTCAAAGTCCCTCCTTGAGGGCCGCAATCCAGTCGGGTTTTCAGGATTTCCCCAATGAATATGCATGAGATCTATGGGCATGCACTGCTTTCGATTCATATTCATTGGGGAAATCCTGAAAACCCGATTGGATTGCGGTTCTCAAAGAGGGACTTTGAGATCCCTGATTTAGCGTGTGCTATGTCGATTAGCACCCCTTAGTAAAAGGACCCCTTAGTGTGCCAACAGAAGTATGTGCTTGCTTTCAGGTGATTGAAAATCCACTTCTGCATGCACTGGACCCAGTTAAGGATTTGAAAATTTACTGAACAGGTATTGGTGAGTAAACGATTATGATTTTCTACCTAGTACAAACTAGTCTATCACTGAATCTATTCAAATCAGTGATTCTAAAGATAGGTTGATGTTTAACTAAGTGTGAGATCAGAATAACAGATTGATGAATTGCTAGGATATATACCATATGAAACTAGATACAGTTTCAATAGTCAGAGGAACTAGATATGACATTAAGCCAAGCTGTTTATCCTGTAATTATAGCTCCATACACAAAACAGTATTGAATAACATCCAGTGTGACATGAACAGGCCTGTCTGATGGCTTAACGAAAGTACTGCATGCTGTCATGCAGAAGACCTGATTCCAATTCCAGAGCCAGAACTCTGGTCCCTGGATGAGTGATGGTCGAACATGCTTAGAGGCAGCGTTTTCAGCCCCTAGAAAAGGGAGTTTTAGCCATTATGAAACAGTGGCATCGAGTGGCTGAGGACAGCTCCTGCAATGTTTTTGCTGAATTGGGAGAGTGATAGCCAATAAGCAAAGAATTTTAACATGGTTGTGAATGAAGGCTCACTGTTTTTTTACCTCAAAGTAGACCAAGTCTAACTGATTTGAAAACACAGATGTTTAGGAGAAATGTGCTGGTCTACAAAAAAAAAAATAAAAATAAAAAAAAATCAATAGACTTTGGGGTTGATATTCAGAGCAATTTAACATGCCAGAAATGGTTCCTGGCTGGTTAAATCACCTGTTTGGGACTAAACTAAACTAAACTAAAAATGACCCTCTTCTTCTGCAGCCAAGTGCAACTAGCTTCGCAGTAGAGAATGACACGGCGACAAAATTCATCACCGTTCCTGTTCCCGCGGATAACCGCGGGAAATAATCCCATGTCATTTTCTAGTGTCTATTTCAACCTCGGTCCTTCTACACCAGCATTCTTCAAAACAAAGCTTGCGGGTCAGTGGTTGTGGCCATTCATACTCTGATTCTTATGTGAGCCAAGGATAATGAAGCCATTGTGACATCACTGGTGTGATTGGCTCTTAGGCACTGGTGGAATGAAGCATTATGACATCACAATATCTGCTCTGGATACCAGAGACTGTCATTCTTTAGTGTCTATCTCAACCTCAGTCCTTCTACACCAGCATTCTTCAAAGCAAAGCTTGCGGGTCAGTGGTTGTGGCCATTCATACTCTGATTCTTCCCTCTCTCCTTAAAGAATGACATGAAGATGGTTTCCCGCGGTTATCCGTGGGGACGGGAACGGTGATGAATTTTGTCACCGTGTCATTCTCTACTTCGCAGCACCTGCAGTGGAGTATGATGGGGCCCAGGCTGCTGTGGGCCGAGAAGTAGCTCTAGGTTAGTGAGCTGCTGAACCAGCAGTGACTGTGGAACAGCTATATATGAAGTCTCAAGGAGGAAGTGATCCTCAAGGATTTTAGAAAGCCAAAGGAGGTACGGCTACTGAAGAATTTGAAAAAATCAGAAGTGTTGCTATGTCATCTCTCAAATATTGCATATCGAAGAGGATTTATCATTAGCCATTGTCCTTTTTGGGTCCAGCGCTTTACAGCATCGCCAGCTTGACAAATATGAATCTAGACTACTAAGAGGCTTGTTCCTCATAGCTTTTAAACTTATTCTGTCTAGCTGGAAAGACTTTTCGTCTATACATCATACTGAATGGTGGAACACTGTCTGTTTATTTTCTAAATTTGAACTAGTAGCGGCCGACAAGACAAACTCAACTTCCACTTATCACAAAGTATGGTCTCCTGTCTTAGCATATTGCAAAACTAGCTAGCTTAGTATACTGGAATCCTTTCCACACTATGGTATGCATGATACTGTTACTTTTGCTTAGAGTGTTTATTACTGACTTTTTGCATGTCAACCTTCAGTCTTTTGCAGTTTATTACTGTACATGTATGGACATACTGTTTACATTACTGCAATACACAGTTATATGTTGTGTTGTTTTTCTGTTTTGTACCATTTACAAAAACTTAATAAAAAAAGATTGAACTTAAAAAAAAAAAGAAGTGTTGCTATGTTATCAGTTCCACAGATTTTAATATGTAAATTGTCTATTTATTAATTTTTTTTAGTATTTATATACCACTTATAGCCTAAGTGGTGGTTTACATTCAGGTACTCAAGCATTTCCCCTATCTGCACCTGTGGGATCACACTCTCTCTAATGTACCTGGGGCAATGGGGGATTAAGTGACTTGCCCTAGGTCACAAGGAACAGCACAGGATTTGAATCCACAACCTCAGGGTGCTCAAGCTGTAACTCTAACCACTGTGCCACACATTCCCTACGTCTATGATGTCTTTAGATACCATATGACTGGTTTTATCAAATCTAGCAAAAGCCATACTGCTGAAAGTTAAGGATTTAATGACTCAAACACATGATTTACAGAGAAAAATAAAGACATGAAGGGAAAAAGCTCAACTTTTTTTATTGGACTAACTTAGCCCCC
This sequence comes from Geotrypetes seraphini, assembly GCF_902459505.1. NCBI lineage: Eukaryota > Metazoa > Chordata > Amphibia > Gymnophiona > Dermophiidae > Geotrypetes > Geotrypetes seraphini. The sequence goes on along the minus strand of NC_047089.1, from coordinate 58,320,708 downwards.
CCCCCCCTTTTTTTTATGAATTGTGTTAGGCTTTTGTATCACTGGCCACAGTGGTAAAAGCTCTGACGCTCATAGAATTCCTATGGAGCTAATACCGCTGCGGCCTGTGATAAAAAAAAGCCTAACGTGGCTTCTCAAAAAAGGGGCTTAATGTAGTTTATGATTAGCTTTCGAAGGTAACGCCTTCTTTCTCAGATCAGAAAAATGGAAAAGTCTAAAATCAATGTTTTGTCATTTAAATCAGTTTCAGGAAAATCTCTCGTTCCTACAGAAGGTGAAGCACATTCAAATTGCTCGGAAGGTGATCATTAAAGACATAAATGGACTGTGATTAAGATTAGAAAATGTAGAAAATAATGTAAATGTTAATCTGATATTGGCTAAATTTTCCTTGGGATGTTACGATCTCTTCGAGAGAAACGTTGAAACTTAGCAAAGTCTATCAACTGAATTTAGAACCTCTTCCACAGATTTTGAAAGTATATTATCTTCCTCAGAAACAACGTGGGGCTCAACCATCGACTGGAATTTTTTTACAGCTGACTCTTTGGTATACTCACAGGAGGCTACACCGTCAGGCAATAACATAGCAACTTTGGTATTGACTTTGGGTAGCTGTTCTGAGGATATACATAACCTGAACCCTGGTATAAATCTCCATGCCTAAATTAGGTGCAGATCCCCTGAACTCCATAATATGTCACGCAAATCCTAGCAATGCCCCTGACACGTCTATGCCACTTCCATGGCCACACCCCCTTTTCAGAGCTGCATGGAAAAATTTTCATGCATATCTTTATAGAATAGTGAATCTAAAGTAGTGCCACAAGCTGCCATGAGAAGTCACAGCAGCCAGTTTGAACAGCCGCCACAAGGGACAGGAGTCTAGCATCTAGCTGCACTTAGTGATGCCTAAGGCTAACTCCGCCCCTAAATACGCCTACTTAGGCATGCGGTATCATTAAGTACCACTAGGTACCAGTCCTGGAAGGTGCCTAGGTATTTTAAAAAAAATTTAAGTGGTTTTTAATTGTATGATAATTGATAAGCCAATCATTAAAATCCATTAAAACAATTAAGTAAGGCACTGGCAGGCTTGATCTATGTGCCTGTCGGCACCTAACTTTAGGTGGCCCTTATAAAATCAGGGCCTCAGTATTATAATATAATAATATTGTTTGCGACTATAACTGTGATTAATATAGCTTTTTTCTTGTTGACATTGCGAGTATTTTTTGTTTTATTTCCCTGCTTTTCTGTACAAATTATTTGCTTGAATGATTATTTGTATAATTCTATAAAGAAAAAAAAATTTGTCTGCACACCATTATGATTCACCAGCAGCAGCTCACTTTCTTCCTATCTCCCGGAGAAGTCATCAGATCCTTCCTAGTGACCCTGGTACACCTCCTACTTTCAGAGTGCACATATGATGCAGTGGATTCTTGCAGTCCCTGGGTGAGCATATGGATGTAAATAAACCAGGAAAAAGGGATCTGACATTTCATTTAGTACATGACTCTCTCAAAGAAAATGTAAATGAAATTACCAGCCAGAAGACTGTCCTTGTTCCAGCAACTCAGAAGACGCTCCACAAATGTCCTGTATTGTACATCTATGGTATGAGTATTCAGAGTAGAGGTCTGCACGGGAAAGGGCATTGCGGGAATCCCGCGGGTCCCGCAGGAATCCCCCCTAACCCACGGGACTCCCACGGGGACCCCCCTCTGGCCCACAGGACTCCCACAGGGACCTCCCTCTAGCCAACAGGACTCCCACGGGGATGGAAGGCTTTGGAAGCAGGGTTCGTCCATATAATATAATGGACACGTCAGCCTTAGTAAAAGAGGGGTTTATAAGTTAATTACCTGAACAGAAAACAAAAAAAAGGTTCCACCAAAGAGATTCCACAAGGAAAACAGCAGCACAAACACAAAAGAAACTGTAGAATTGATGATCCTGTCAAAAATAATTGCTGCTTTTTATGGGGACGGGCGGGGATGGAGGTAATTCCTTGCTGGGATGGGTGGGGACGGTCGGGGATGGGTGGGATTTCTGTCCCCGTGCAACTCTCTAATTCAGAGCCATGAGGAAAACGAGGCTTGAGCTAACTGCATTTTCCCATTTGTGTGAATGATGAAGTGAGCTTTCTGTTGAGATTCTCAATTCTGGAAAAAGGAGCACACCATTCTTATTAACTTACAGCTTTACTGGGGAAATAGATTGATTTAGGTGCCCTATTCTGTTTGCAGTCTTTAAAATGAAACTAGATTGATATTTGATGCCATGAGGTCAAAATTTAAATAGACTTATATGGTTGGCACTGCAGTGATTATCATTTGTAGCAAGGTCCCGATGCTGAGCAGCAAGGGACACCCCCCCAAGCCAAGCCAGCTTCGGAGAGTCCTGCCTGCTCAGCTGTTTGGAGATTTCCTTGCCGCTGAGCCGACAGGGAGGGCAGGAGCTGCAGTTTTGGGATTTTTTTTGGTGGGGAGGGGGGGTTTGCACTGACAGGAGGGAGATGTGCCTAGCATTTGCACTTCTGAGCAAGTGCTAGGCACAGTTCCTCCCTCCTTTTACCGGCGATGCTCAGCATGAAAAGCATGCATAAAATTGCTCCCACAAAGATATGTTATACAGATATTTTATACAGTGGTGTTGGAGCTTTGTGCATCTGGACCCCAAGTTCTTTAAATATTTTGCTAGGCTGCAGAATAATTAACTTAGATGTTTTGGAAGATGAAAGACCAGGGCTGTTCTGGGGGAAGCATTTGAATTTTTAGGGAGAGTAGTGAAATTCAGCCACTCTCTGTATATTTGTCAAACACATAGCAGCTATGAGTTAAACGTACAATCTATACATTAAAGTTACATGTTTATATTCAGTGAACCACGTTTAGGCTTGCTGAATACAATTACGACATTAAAAAGATATACAGATTTTGTGGAACTCTTTTACTTCTGATTATCATTATACTGTCAGTTCTTTCAGATTTTGTGTTACTTTGCCCTTTAGGGTTTCTTGGTCAGCCAACAAGTTCTGCTGGCCAATTGATTCTTCTCCGTTTTGAAGGCTGCATCAAAAATGAGAGACAGACAGGCAGACAGACAGAGAGCAGATGTGAACAAGAGACAAATGCATCTTACAATAAACAAGAAACCGTATACTTAAAGGGAGGGAGACAGAAGCTGCATAAATATGGTCATCATGGGAGCACTGACTTAGGGGAGAACTGTAGAAGAGACGTGAAGGGGTTCAGTGCACAAAACTGTTCAGCAACAGCTACCATAAATGCCCAGGAAACTGAGCAAATTGAAGCTAATCAGAGAGCATCCGAGACTTTTCTCCGCTGAGAGTGGGTTTTGGATAGAACCCTTGAGGACACTTTCTGAGAGAATCCCAAGGGAAAGACATCTAAGTTCATAGAAGGTAAGGAAGCAGCTCCCGGCATCTGAGGACAATGTAGTGCAGTAACTTCTAAATAGAAGATAGTTGGCAATGCTTCAACGAAGAGGCTGAGAATGGAACTTTGGCAGGGTAAAGCAGATGCTAGCAATTACATGCCAGTTATGTGCATAGATGTTTAGAATATTAGCATGTAACTGCATGTGCATTCATATCGGCAAGTACATGCCAGATGTGCACCTAATAGCGCATAGTTTGCACATGGACATTCATGTGAGGCAGCGGGTGGAGCATGAGTGGGACACAAACTTATGCATGCAACTTATAGAAATCTATAAGTTATGCACATATCTCCAGCATTTGATACGAGCAAGTATGCCAGTCCTATAGCTGGCAAAAATACTCATGCCTAGTAAGAATTACCATACTGGGACAGACTGAAGGTCCATCAAGCCCAGTATCCTCTTTCCAACAGTGGCCAAACCAGGTCCCAGGTACCTAGCTAGATCCCAAGTAGTAAAACAGAGGATTTCCCCAAGCCATCTCAATAATGGCCTATGGATTTCTCTTTTAGGAAATTATCCAAACCTTTTTTAAACCCCGCTAAGCTAACTGATTTCACCACATTCTCCATCAACAAATTCTAGAGTTTAATTACACGTTGTGTGAAGAAATATTTTCTCCGGTTTGTTTTAGATCTACTACTTAGTCAGTGGCGTACCTAGCATATGTGACACCCAGGGCCCATCATTTTTTGACATCACATACATCTATATGGAAAACATGATTTTTAGTAATAATCCACACATCACACAACAAGAATGCTTGAGTAGCTGAATAAATTAATGTAAACCGTTCTGCGCTCCCCTGGGAGAACGGTATAGAAAATTGAAGAAATAAATAAATAAATGTACCTAGGAAAAGGCAACATCTTATATACTGCAGTGAGCAGTAGAACATCAATACACTCATTGTAAAACTAAATAAGCCAGACTAGTACAGATTGATCCTGCATAGTCAATGCTAAAAGAGAACCATGTCTTTCGTACACACACATAAGAAGCGCCATCTCCGGAACAGACCCTAGGTCCATCAAGTCTGGCGATCCGCACACGCGGAGGCCCCGCCAGGTGTACCCTGGCATAGTTTTGTTCCCCATATCGCTCCAAGCTTCTCGTAAAGAGAAGTGCATCTAGCCTACCCCTACCCATGTCACTTCATGCCACTCATAAGGAGATGTACATCTAACTTACCCTTAAATCCTAGAATGGTGGATTCCGCAATTACCTCTTCTGGGAGAGCATTCCAGGTGTCCACCACTCGTTGTGTGAAGCAGAACTTCCTGATATTTGTCTTGAACTTGTCCTCCCTTAGCTTCAGCCCATGTCCTCTTGTCCGTGCCACATTGGACATTGTAAATAACGTTTTTTTCTGCTCTATCTTGTCGATTCCTTTCAGTATTTTGAATGTCTCGATCATATCCCCTCGTAGTCTCCTTTTCTCAAGGGAGAACAACCCCAGTCTCTTAAGTCTTTCCTCGTAATCCAGGTTCTCCATACCTTTCACCAGCTTTGTTGCTCGTCTCTGCACCCTCTCTAGCAGTATGATATCCTTCTTTAGGTATGGAGACCAATGCTGGACGCAGTATTCCAAGTGTGGTCTGACCATCGCTCTATAAAGTGGCATTATGACTTTCTCCGATCTACTCGTGATTCCCTTCTTTATCATGCCTAGCATTCTATTCGCGTTCTTCGCTGCCACCGCACATTGCACCGACGGCTTCAGTGTCCTATCGATTAATACTCCCAGGTCCTTTTCCTGTTCAGATTTTCCCAGAGTTGCACCTGACATACTATACTTGTATTCTTTATTTTTTCTGCCTAAGTGCATCACTTTGCATTTTTCTACATTAAACTTCATCTGCCATTTATCTGCCCAGTAGTATGATTTTTAGCACTGGCCACAGTGGTAACAGCTCTGATGCTCACAGAAACAGTGATGCATGTCCCCTAATATATGCAAAATATAAAGATAGCAGATATAAATTTGAAAAAACAGAGAAATAGCAATCATCAGTTTACAAATTAACAAATAATCCCCCCCCCCCCCCCAATTTATGAAGCTGCATTAGGCTTTTTTTATCGCCAGCCTGCGGTGATATTAGCTTCGACGCTCATAGAAATTCTATGAGCGTCGGAGTTTGTACTGACATGGCCGGCGATAAAAAACCTCTAACATGCCTTCATAACCCCCCCCCCCCCTTTTATGAAGCTACGTTAGGCTTTTTTTATCACCGGCCCTGTCAGTACAAACTCCGACGCTCATAGAATTCCTATGAGCGTCGAAGCTAATATCATGCATATTCATTGTGGATATCCTGAAAACCTGGCCTGCCAGTAGATCTCGAGGACCGGACTTGGGCAGCCCTGCCATAGAGCAATACAAGGGCATTATAATATTTTCATCTTTGTTTTCCATTCCTTTCTTGATAATTCCTAACATTCTATTTGCTGTCTTAGCAGCCGTCACATATTGAGCTGAGGGTTTCAATGTATCCTCAACAATGGCACCTAGATCCTTTTCCTGGGCAGTGGCTCCTAACACGGAACCCAGCATCACATCAGGGGTGTCCAATGTCGGTCCTCGAGGGCCGCAATCCAGTCGGGTTTTCAGGATTTCCCCAATGAATATGCATGAGATCTATTAGCATACAATGAAAGCAGTGCATGCAAATAGACCTCATGTATATTCATTGGGGAAATCCTGAAAATCCGACTGGACTGCGGCCCTCGAGGACCGACATTGGACAGTCATAGCTAAATTTGGCTTCTTCTTTCCCTCATGCCTCACTTTGCACTTGCTGATTGAAAAGTAATGAGACTAATTTTTTTAACCTCAGAATCAGATGAGTCCACAGGATTTGAACATTTTTCTTTTCAAAGCAGCATCTTTCACATTCAGTACATTTTTTGGTAGCATTTCAAAAACGATTCAAAGACGTGCAGTCATCATGTTTTCACGCCGCAGCTGTGGCATTTTGTCACGTCACCGTCCGAAGAGAACTTCTTTCCGCACAGTTGTTTCGGTGCAAGCGTTCCATTACGGCTCTTTTCCCAAGTTTAACACAAAATTCAATCACACACCTCTGACGTACTTTCACAGACACACCTTCCTCATCTGCCATGATGAAACATACAGTTTTTCCTCTCACTGTGTCCCAACAATGAAGACTATGGCAGTCCAGCTGCAAGTTCAGAAAGGTTAACGTATGAGCTTCACAGCATTGCCACGTCTAATTCTTGGAAAGAAAAATAGAGGTAGGCTCATGACCTTTCAATCAGCCCTCATACATTAGTATTCTATAAAGGAAAGTAGACAATTAGAATATGCCCCGATTAGGTGCTCTCTAATTCCATGTGCTATTTAACGTCCTTGTAACTAGGAGGACCATGCCAAGTCCAGCAATTAGAAATACAACCTAAATATACTGGGGCAAATATGTATCAGTGGAGAGTATTGAATATTCAGGTATGTGTGGACAGCCAGCACCTATTCACCTAATATTCAGCCCTTAACCGGATAGGTGAAACTCAACCAAGATAGAACTGTGCTTTACGTGGTCCGATTTGTCTGCTTACCTTTTCAGGTTACGTGTCAAATATTGGCACTTAGGCCCAAATTCTGTAACCAGCGCCTAAAGTTAGGCACCTATTTCGGAGACGCCCAACTAGATAGGCACCTATCTAAATTGGAGAACAAGCTCAATTAAGCTTTTTAATCAGCACTGATTAAACATAGGCGCCTATCAAGAAAGCACGATTTAGTAAGAAGGCGCCTCTAAAAATTTAGGCGGCCTTCAAAAAAATTGGCGCTATGCATGTTAGGCGTGGGTGTGGCTACGTGTCAGGCGCCTTCTTACAGAATCCCTGCTCTTAAGCGTGCCTAAGCGCTCGCATGGGCGCCTAACTTTTGGTTGTACCTAGAGCTGGCCTATTTATTGGCCGCCTCCAAAATAGGTGCCGCTCAACGCGATTCACTAAACAGCACCCAATGTTACTTGAATCGCACTGAACAGTGTCTAATTAGGCATCTCACTTTTGGGCGCTTCTTATAGAATTTGCCCTTAAGTGCCAATATTTGACGATTTTCTGCTTTCAGCCTGCCCACAACAAACATAGCTAGTTTCAGCTTAGAGAGTTTGTTCGGTGGCAATATTATTATTATTATTATTTTATTTATCTGATTAAGTGCTGCTGAACATCCTTGGATAGACCTACGCATGTGATTTAACTGAGAGCCTGGTTAAATTGCTTTGAATATCAACTACATAGTTATTAGAAAGGTTCATGTTAAAGTAAGATTAAAGATGTCAGATAAACCAGACAGGAAGCAGCGAGTTAAAGACATTTCTCAGTTTTGAAGAATTGCTTTGGGGTTTTTTTTCTTTTTTTTTTAATTTGGATATACACAGACAAAATAAATGTTGGTTTGTATTTGGGAAGTTTGGCTTGTTTCATCAATTTCTTGTTTCATTTCTCACAATCATATTAGTAAAAATGATTTAACCAAAATTATAACTTTTTAAAGTGCAGAAATTAATTGTATGGACATTATTTTATGAGTCCATGAACATTCAGGAGGAAATTCTTTAAGAAGCGGCTGAGAGAATCGCACATTGGCATCCTATACAGAATCACTTCTGCCCTAAGGGACAGATGCCTAACCACCCCGATTCTCTAACCGGCGCCCATGTCACAGGCACTGGTTAGAGAATTGTGTTGCCGTTGAGCTGATCAACTGAGCAACAGCAGCAGCGATACCTCCCCAATGGCCAATTCTTCCTGCTGCCACCCCCGAACCCCCACCTGACAATGTCTGCAGCAGGAGGAATGCCCAATTTCATCTACCGCCACCCCCGAACCTCCTTTCTAAGTCACCTGGCAGGAGGGATGCCCATTCCCTTCTGCCAGAACCCCAGAAAGAACCCCCCTAACTGTGATAGGTAGGAGGAATGCCCACTCCTGCCTGCCAGCAGGCTTCCCCAAACCCATCATCCCCCAATCCACGACCCTCCCACCGTGGCACTTCTCACATCCAACCCCCCTGGCACCCTGACACCCCCTATACCTTTTGTAGTACAGTGGGCTAAAAGGATGCCTACTCCCTCTGGCCACCAGGCCCACCTCTTCACAATGACAGGTCAGGGATACACTGGGGAGGGGGCTTACGGCCCTGATTGGTCCAAGCTCCTAAGGCTCCTCCCATAGTACGGGCCTTGGGCACTGGGACAACCGGAGTCTTAGGCCTCCTTCCCAGTGCATTCTGGAATGCGCTGGGAATGGCCTAAGACTCCAATTGGCCAGATACTCACTGGTCATTTGGTCAGTCATAAAATTGCAAATACAACCAAGAACATCATAAACAGAAGCCCAAAACCATGTAAAAAGAATTTCTAAAACAAATGTCTGCAGCCATTACAAAGATAAAACGCCTCTGTTTCCATCTCAAACAAGCTTTCTGCAATTTTCGTATTTGGACTGTTGTCCTATCTGCTTTTGTTTTGTGACTGTATTTTGTGCAGACAGCCTCTTTTTTTTTCCTGGATGTTTCAAATGAATATATATCCCTAGGAAATACTGACAGTACCTGAATGTAACCTTGAGATATCAATGAAAAGGAATGTTAAATATAAATAAATAAGCTTCATAAATTATAGAATGTAAGAAAAATATTTTTTCTTTGTTCATAGTGTGTTTTGAAACATTTTTGTTTTGTCACATGACACTTACCCCCTCTTTTATTAAGGTGCGCTAACCAATTAGTGCACGCTAATCGAATTAGCCTGCGCTAAACGCTAACGCGTCCATAGACTAACATGCACACGTTAGCATTTAGCGTATGCTAAATCGATTAGCACACGCTAATTGGTTAGTGCACCTTAGTAAAAGAGGGTCTTAGTAATATTTGCTATGCATTTGGAGTCATTGTAATGATTTTCCTTTTGTTTCTTCTCTTGTTTGTGTTCTCTTGTTATTCTAAGCTTCAGCTGTTGAGTAAGGTTGTCAACTTGATCCAGGTTCACAGGACAAAGTTGATCCAGTCCTGAGTTTACCTCTGTGCATGAAGGGACTTGCAGTCTTGTTTTGCTTAGTGAAGGCAATGGTGTAATCAAAACTACAAATCCCTGCATGCACTAGGGTAACCTAGGACTGGAACAACCCTGTCCTGTGAACCTGGATCCAGTTGGTGGCCTTACTGTTGAGAGCACTATGTTGGTGCAATGCATAAACCAGAATTTAATTCTTCTTGTCTTTGAGTTACAGAATTTTAAAGCTAGCCTGTAAGATCTATAAAAGTGCCATGAAAAGGAAAAGGGATGGGATTTGATATACCACCTTTCTGTGGTTACAATCAAAGTATTATACAGGTACTTATTATGTACCTGGGGCAATGAAGGGTTAAATAACTTGCCCAGAGTCACAAGGAGTTGTAGTAGGAAGTTCCCATGCCATTGCATTAAGCATTAGCTATCCCTAATTTATATCGTTTTCTGAAGAACATAAGAATTGCCCTACTGCGTCTGACCAAAGGTCCATCAGGCTCTGTATCCTGCTTTTAACAGGAGGTGGCAATAAACATCCAAGTCCATGGCTACAGCTTTCTGGATCTGGCTCAGTCATAGACAAGTTGTACCTCATCTCACTTTAATTTATGTAGATGGTCGCTATTCAGCACTGAAAGAGCAACACCATATCCAGTGACTGACCAATGTTCACCAATACATGGGTTTTATAGCACTCGTATCAATTTTGAATCGTGCCATTATCCATTTGGAGACATTATTCATTCGAAAATGTGGATACTTTTACAGGCATCTTCTGTTATTTTAAGAGGGATTGTAATAGTGAATTTGAGAATGATTTGATTGCTGTATTTTCTGTTTGCTTTATGTTTATGCATATGACTGCAGTTTGATTTCCTTATTATTTGGCAAACTTGGCTACTTGGCAAACTTGGCAAAAAGGCTACCTAAGTTGACCAGACTTCTCTATATGTGTATTTTCAAAGCTATTCGCTAGATAATGGCTGGTGTTGAAAATCAGAGTATATCTTTATATGCTACGGTCCCTATCTCCAATAGTTAATGTTCTTCATCAGCATTTCTCTGAAATATTGACTGTAGCATATAAAGATATAATCTGATTCACATGCACTGGGTGACCGTCCTTTGACTCCACCCCCCTCCACCCACCCACCCCAAAGGATGGTCCTGAGAGTGAATTTCAACACTCTTCTTTCAAGGGGAAAAACCCAACTGGCACAGATATTCACAACAGTTTAACTGTGCCAGAGTCTCCTGTCCGGTTAAATCACCTTGGTTGGCTCTAATCAGTGTTGCTGAATATCAGCTATGACCACCATGGCACTGTCTGGCAAATGCTAGGGTAGAGCCAGGACGGAGCAAGGAAATTAGCATCAATTTTCAGTTCGCTAACCGGATAGGTGTCCAGATAAAGTTAGGACAGCAAAAAGGCTGTCCTAATTTTATCCGCTTAGTAATCTATGACTGGTCTAAATTTCGGCTGGCACCCAGATAACTGCCGGCAGCCACAAATGACCTGGATATTCAATGTTGATGCCTAGATTAGACCTGTCATTGAATAGCTGGGTCTATTTCATCCCGTGACTGTCAATGGCTTTAAAACTGCCAACTGCTATGGGCTGAATATCAGGGGTATTGCCTATAGGGAAAATACAGCATAGCATGGCATGGCCTAGCTCATAATGCTTTATATCAAAAATGATGTGTCACTTCAACATTGGAAAATGATCGGTGACATTTCTAAATTTAATGAATCTTGTAGCTACAAAACAGTGGTATAGCAAAGGTAGAAGCGCCCGAGGCAATAGTACCCGTTTCCTCACCCTTGTCTCCGCACCCCTGCTCATTTCCCGATCCTGCCAGCTGCACGCCCCCTTCCCCTTCTCCAATCCCACCAACCATGCATGCTCCCTATCTCTAGTTGAAGTTGTTGCTCACGGCGGTTAACAATGTACTCCTCGTGGCCCTGTGCGTGGCACCCGGAAGTGACATCAGAGGGAGAGCTGACGGAGTCGCAAAGAGCACGTTGTTGACTGCTGTGAACAACTTTAACTAGAGGTATGGGGGAAGGGAAGAGGGGCCTGCGCTTGGAGGGGAGGAATGGGAAGAGGCAAGGAGGGCAGAGAGGAGGAGGGGTGCCGGCGCTCCCATCAACATGGCACCCGGGGCGGACTGCCACCTTCGTCCCCTTTGCTACGTCACTGGTACAGAATCAACACCCTTATACTTGAGAGATAGACTGTTTCACAAATACCATAGAAGTCATCATTATATTTGTGCTCATGTATAGCAAGGAATAGAGAAGCAAAAGGGGGCAATTGGATCAAGAGTTAATGCCCAAGTGAATTTTTTCCCCAAACTGTTCCTTATGAAACAGATCAAACACTGCAGGACCTGCCAATTAAACACAGCATTTCGAAACTGAATGTGCAAGCACTGTGTGAAAAGGAAAAAGTCAACCCCAGTACTATTTTGGATGATTGAGCTGGTAATTAGTCACTTGGGTTGCGGCATATGCCGTGTGTATGCACAGGGCAAATGAGACATAAAATGAATCATTTAGATAAAAGAAAAGGTTATGAGCTTGTAGGTTTCAGATGCAGAACTGTCTTGCTTCCTATGTAGAACATATTAAAACAGCCTGCTGCGATCTCTATCTGTTCTACTGCTATTCTTTCGGAAAATGGGCTGGATTCAACCAATAGCTTCTTGAATTAAAAGAGTTAACAGAGTAAGACCTTAATTAGAATGTTGCAAAAGCAACTATTTTGAAGACAGGCACTTACCTCCCCCTTCCCCACCTAGTTTAATTTCAGCCTGAAAAATTGTATATGCCATTACGCAAATGAAAGCCAGAGGTCAATTATAGTCTGCTATTGTGAAAAGAAGCAAACTGGAAGACCAGATGGGCATTACAACTCTTATCTGCTCTCATATTCTGTTACGAAGTTTTAATAAGCAAACTGTGAGCTATCTATAGGGCAAATCATCAAGGATGATCCTCACAAATGAGTCTTATCCTCAGAATTATCTGCAACAATAAACTTAGGAGCATGTTTGCTAAAGTGAGGTAAGATATTCTGCTTATGAATTCAGCCACTTATCAAATGTGGGGGCCCCAATTGAATATCACCAGAGCTCGCATAAGCCCTGGCTCATCCCCAGATCCTCCCCAGCTCAACCCCGCTGGCCTGATCCTGACTAGCCCACTTTGTTGAAGGCTGGTCAGAGCCAATATTTCGTGGCACTGCCTGACTTAGTGCTCTTGAATATTGATGTTTAGCCACCAATCAGTGATTTAAGTGGTCCAGACCAATGATCCATCTAGCCCAGTATACTGTTTCCAACACTTCCAATACCTAGCAGAAACCCAAATATTAGCCACATTCCATGTTACTAATCCCAGGGAAAGCATTGGCTTCCCCCATATCTGTCTCAATAGCAGTGGTGATTGGTGATTCCCTTCTGAAGGGTACAGACGCATCCATCTGCAGATCAGACATAATGTCATAAGAACATAAGATTGCCTTACTGCATCAGAACAATGGTCCATCAAGCCTAGTAGCCCGTTCTCAGGATGACCAATCCAGGTCCCTAGTACCTGGCCAAAACCCAAGGAGTAGCAACATTCCATGCTACCGATCCAGGGCAAACAGTGTCTTCCCCCATGTCTTTCTCAATAACATGTCTTTCCTCCAGGAAATTGTCCAAACCTTTCTTAAGACCAGCTAAGTTATCCCCTCTTACCACAACCTCTGGCAATGCGTTCCAGAGCTTAACTATTCTCTGAGTGAAAAAATATTTCCTCCTATTGGTTTTAAAGTATTTCCCTGTAACTTCATCGAGTGTCCCCAAATCTTTGTAATTTTTGACGGAGTGAAAAAATTGACTCACTTGTACCCATTCTACTCCACTCAGGATTTTGTAGACTTCAATCATATCTCCCTTCAGCCATCTCTTTTCCAAGCTGAAGAGCCCTAACCTTTTTAGTCTTTCCTCTTACGAGAGGAGTTCCATCCCCTTTATCATCTTGTTTGCTCTTCTTTGAACCATTTTATTAGCACCACTATATATTTCTTGAGATAAGGAGACCCAAATTGAACACAATACTCCAGGCAACATGGATTCATTAGAAGTAGATCTTGTCTGACAAATCTACGGTAATCAATTTCTTTGACTGGGTGACCAGAAAATTGGATAGAGGGAGTGTGCTAGATGTGATGTATTTAGATTTTAGCAAAACCTTTGACAGTGTTCCACACAGATGTCTAATAAATAAATTGAGTGCCCATGGGATGGACCCCCAAAGTGACGGACTGGGTCAGGAACTAGTTGAGTGGAAGATGACAGAGGGTAGTTGTCAATGGAGATTGCTCTGAGGAGAGGGATGATACCAGTGGTGTGCCTCAAGGTTCTGTTCTTAGACCTGTTCTTTTTAACATTTTTATAAGTGAAGGGCTGTCAAGTAAGATTTGTGAAGGGCTGTCAGGTAAGATTTGACTCTTTGCAGATGATACCAAAATCTGGAGTAGAGTAGACACCCCAGATGGTGTGAATAACATGAACAAAGATCTAGTGAAGCTTGAAGAATGGTTTGAAATTTGGCAGCTAAAATTTAATTCTAAGAAATACAAGGTCATGCATTTGGGCTGCAAAAACCCGAAGGAACGGTACAGTTTAGGGGGTGAAGAATATATGTGCACAACAGAAGAGCCGGACTCAGGTGTGATTGTATGTGATGATCTTAAGGTGGCTAAACAGTTTGAAACAGGGACGGCGAAAGCTAGAAGGATGCTAGGGTGCATAGGGAGAGGTATAGCCAGTAGGAAAAAGGAGGTACTATATTGATGCCCCTGTAGAAGACTCTGGTGAGACCTCGTTTAGAATATTGTGTACAATTCTGGAGACCGTACCTTCAAAAATATATAAAAAGGATGGAATTGGTCCAGAGGAAGTCTGCTAAAATGTTGCATGGTCTTCATCATAAGGCGTATGGGACCAGACTTAAAGATCTCAATATGTATACTTTGGGGGAAAGGCGGAAGAGGGGATATATGATAGAAATGTTTAAATCCCAAACTATTCCAAAAAATGTCACTCACCAGCAGTGGGCTACCTCTCTAAGATTCAACATTGAAATTCAAAAGCAGGTGGAGAAAAAGCCTCAAAAATGTTTTAAATATGCAGCAATCATTGATGATTCACAGCTGGCATTCTTTTCTTATCATAGGCAAAAAAACTCACACCCGCAGCACAATGTAAAAAGATCTGAAAGGGAAAACCCCACTACTGTGCACAGTATATATATTTTTTTAAACTTTTAAAACTTTTTAGACTTTTTATGAATAAATTTATGAAATATAAAGTTCTAAATGCTGAACAAGGAAGCAAAATACTTAGCTCTGGCACCAGAGGACAGAACTGAAGGAACTCCACCAGTATGAATTGCTACTTCTTCTTTTTTCAATGGCAGGCAAAACCTCCCACAGCACGTTTAAATACCTATGTGGCATAAATACGCATGAGTCAAGTCTCTTTCATTTGAAAGGAAGCTCTAGAATGAGAGGGCATAGGATGAAGTTAAAAGGTGATAGACTCGGAAGTAATCTAAGGTAATACTTTTTTACAGGAAGGGTGGTAGATGCTTGGAACAGTCTCCCGGAAGAGATGGTGGAGACCAAGACTGTGTCTGAATTCAAGAAAGCATGTCATAGGCATGCGGGATCTCTTAGAAAGAGGAAGAGATAATGGTTACTGCGGATGGGCAGACTAGATGGGCCATTTGGCCTTTATCTGACATCGTGTTTCTATGTTTCTATCTTCTTGAGCTAAGGATGCACACTGTGCAAGAACAATTTGCATTCTTTATATCACAGCATATGTATCCAGACGGTTACTGAAGCATGAGTTAAAGTAATTTGGATCAGCGCAGGAAGAATCATTAGTGATTTCATAGTCTGTGGCAATCTTATGCCCCCGCAATGCTCTACCTTGTGTTCAATAATCAAAAAATGATTATAATTGAGAAATCTTGCCAGCATTTTTTCATTTATACATGCCAGAATGTCTCCTGGTACAGGCACACTTCCAGCCTCTCATGTTGTGGATGAGCTCTCAGGTTCTGCTCAATGCCCTGATGAGAAATATCATCAGCTGCATTTGAGATCTACGAAGGTTCTATTAAGGAGCACCTTTCTGGAGTCTGTTCTGTAAAGGAAAATAGCCACCTACTTTCCTTTACAGAATACCAGCATACAAAGCAAGGTAAATACATTTGAATAGTTTTTATTTATTTACCAGCAGTAAAAAAATAATCCAGATTACAATATAAAGTTTGGCATATTATGTTATATTACAATGTCCTGCACATATAAGCCCCGCACTGTTATGACGATGAAGTCATACGTTCCGCTGTGCGCGTCAGGCCAGCTGTATTTAATGGCATTAATTTCTAACCGCGACCATGTTGTAAATTTGAACAGACTCCCTCAAATGGTAAGCGCCTTATTTTACATTACAATAGAGGCATATATTCAGTTGTTAGGTATTTCTAGTTATATATGAGAAGATAAGGAGTTGATACATGAGCAGAGTATATTTTATTTCATTGTAGTTTTCCCTCGACCCTGAAGAAAAGTTTCATTTGAAACATGCATATCGGGACAGGTGAATGGACAGATCCCTATATAGCTAAGTGATGTTGTTCTGTTTTTATATTGAGAAATACTGAAAAATTAAAAGATAAAAATGAATTAAAATAAATAGAGTATGAATACACAATAAAAGTTGGACCGACGAAGAGATAAGCAACCCGGCTGCGGTCAGAAAGTTCATACAAATAAGTATAAGTGACTTCATCCATCTTCTACCTTATGGTGAGATACAAGTTAAGATAAGGGGTGATACATTACAATGTCAATACAGTGTGCGATAAAGCATTTCAGTAGATAGCATAGGGTGTAAGCAAAGAAGGAGTACATCGGTAGACGAGATAGTAACAGGTTAGAAAATAAGGGACTAATTTGAAGAAAGTTGCACATGAGGTCAGTCTGGTGCTTGAAAATTATCTCATCTAGGGATTTGTATGTACCAAACTCATATGTGTGCAAATGGTAAGGGGGTATGATCAGGGCATGTTTTGGGTGGGACAAGGTCATGGAAGATTCACAGATGTTTAGTCTCCATTGTAGAAGTGTACTAAATGTCTGTGTCCTAAAAGATTAACATCAGCAATTATATCTGCTATCAAGCAGTCACAGTTACTAGTTTCCCTTGCCAGTTTGGAATTTGGGGGGGGAAGGGGTAGGGGGACAAAATCCACTGATGGATTAATGAGTGGGTTTTGTCCCCTCCCAAAATGCTAAACTAGCAACAGAAACTGGTGAGTGTGACAGCATTGGGATAATAACTGGTTAGGTTAGAAACATAGAAACATCATAGCAAATAAAGGCCAAATGGCCCATCCAGTCTGCCCTGCAAATGATTATCTGCAATAATCATTATCTCTTCCTCTTTCTAAGAGATCCCACGTGCCTATGACATATTTTATTGAATTCAGACACAATCTCTGTCTCCATCACCTCTTCTGGGAGACTTTTCCACGCATCTACCACCCTTTTCGTATTTCCTTAGATTACTCCTGAGCCTATCCCTCTTAACTTCATCCTATGTCCTCTCATTCAAGAGCTTCCTTTCAAATGAAAGAGATTCAACTCATGCGCATTTACAACACATAGGTATTTAAACATCTCTGTCATATCTCTCCTCTCCCGCCTTTCCTCCAAAATGTACAGATTGAGATCTTTAAGTCTGTCCCCATGCACCTTATGACGAAGACCACACACCATTTTAGTAGCCTTTCTCTAGACCAACTCCATCCTTTTTATCTTTTTTTGAAGGTGCAGTCTCTAGAATTATACACAATATTCTAAATGAGATCTCACCAGAGTCTTACATAGGGGCATCAATATCTCCTTTTTCCTACTGGCCATACCTTTTCAACCTATTTGGCCATGTTAAGATCATCATATACAATCACACCCAAGTCCCACTCTTCTGTTGTGTACTTAAGTTCTTCACCCCCTAAACTGTACTGTTTCTTTGGGTTTTTGCAGCCCAAATGACTGACCTTGTATTTCTTAGAATTAAATTTTAGCTGCCAAATTTCGGTCCATTCTTCAAGCTTCTCCAGGTCTTTCTTCATGTTATTCACCCAATCCTGGGTGTCTACTCTATTGCAGATTTTGGTATCATCTACAAAGAGGCAAATCTTACCCGACAGCCCTGCAGCAATAACGTTTATAAAAATGTTAAAAAGAATAGACCCAAGAACAGAACCTTGAGGTACACCACTGGTAACATTCCTTTGCTCAGAGCAATCTCCATTGATCACTACCCTCTGTTGCCTTTCACTCAACCAGTTCTTGACCCTGCATGTCACTTTGGGACCCATCCCGAGGGCACTCAGTTTATTTATTAGACGTCTGTGTGGAACACTATCAAAGGCTTTGCTAAAATCTAAATATACCACATCTAGCACACTCCCTCTATCCAATTCTCTGGTCATCCAGTCAAAGAAATTGATCAGATTTATCTGACATGACCTACTTCTAGTGAATCCATGTTGCCTCCATTCCTGTAATCCACAGGATTCTAGAAACGTCACCATTCTCTGTTTTAAAAGCATTTAATTTGCATACCACAGAAGTCAGTCTTATTTAAATTTGCATGCTTCTGCTACAAATCCGTAAATGGTTCTTCACCAAGTTACATCAACCCCCACTTTAACCTTTATTGCACCAACAAGAAA
This sequence comes from Geotrypetes seraphini, assembly GCF_902459505.1. Classification (NCBI taxonomy): domain Eukaryota; kingdom Metazoa; phylum Chordata; class Amphibia; order Gymnophiona; family Dermophiidae; genus Geotrypetes; species Geotrypetes seraphini. Next base: position 58,302,390 of record NC_047089.1, on the reverse strand, counting down.
TCCCGTAGAATTCAGCTGTTCGCCTTCCCTTCGCTAAAACTTTGTCATCTCAAAAGATTCCTCGACAAAACTTTTGCCTTCCAAGCAGCCAAGCTGAACCCATGGCTAGCCCAAATGATACTCGAAGCCCCCACTTACCTAGACTTCAGAAAACTACTTAAAACTTACTTATTCAGCAAACATGACCCTTAACTGTCCTCACATCCCACAATAACACCTCGCCCCCTCCCCTGCTCCTCTCCTCCTTCACTAGACCTTCCCTTTTTCCCCTACTCTCTACATCCTTTGTCAAGTTCGATCAAAGCTGTAATTCTGATAAATTGTTGTAAATCTGCTTGTCAATGCAGATTGTTGTAAATTGTTGTAAATCTGCTTGTCAATGCAGATCCTAATCTAATTGATGTAAACTGCCTAGAACTCGCTGGGTATGGCGGTATATAAGAATAAAATTATTATTATTATTATTAGCTTCTAGTGCAAAACTTTGGTTTGTCAATGAATTCCAAGGTTTGGTTGAAGACAACTTTTTCTGTGAGTTTGGCTAGAGTCTCATTGAAAAGGTCAGTCAGCAGAGCCACCAGAACTTCCCTATGTTCCTTCAGCACCCTTGGATGTACACCATCCGGCCCTATTGTTTTGTGTACCTTTATTTTAGCTAGCTCCTCACGAACACAACCCTTTGAAAATTGATTAGGGTCTTTCACTCCTCCATCCCTATTCATGTTTGTCTTCTGCAGTACCGCTCCCAGTGCTTCAGCCGTGAACACAGAATAGAAATATTTGTTAAGCAATTCAGTCTTTTCTTTATCAGCTTCTAGATATTCCTCCCCTTCACCTTTGAGTCTCAAAATGCCACTTTTGCACTTCTTCCTATCACTAATATATCTAAAAATGTCTTGTCTCCCCATTTTACGTCAGCTATTTTTTCTTCCATTTGCATCTTTGCTTTCCAGACTACTTGACCAGCCTCTCTTAACTTTTCCAGATATTTTTGCCTATCTTTCTCTTTATGTGATCTTTTATAGTTTATGAAAGCTAACCTCTTATTCGTTACCTTCTCAGCTACTACTTTTGAGAACCAAAGCAGCCTTCTTTTCCTCTTACTTTTACTTACTTGCCTCACTAAAAGGTTTGTTGCTCTTACAATTACTCCTTTCAGTTTTGTCCATTGCATTTCCACTCCTTCCAGACGTTCCCATCCAGATAATAATTCCTTGACGTAATCCCCAATCCGAATAAAGGTTTTTGTTTTTTTAAAGTCTAGAACCTTTGCTTTTGAATGAGCCTTCTCTATACCCATGTTAATATTAAATCGTACCATGCATGATCACTGGATGCCAGATGATCACCCATTGTAACATCTGAAAACTTTCCCTGTTTGTAAGCACTAAGTCCAGTATGACCCCATCCTACGTGGGTTCTTTTACCAACTGCAGTTCTCCTTGTAGAGAAACCAGGATCTCCCTACTTCTAGAAGCCCCCACAAAAGGGATACCCCAATTAACAACTGGCATGTTAAAACCACCTATTAGTAAAACATCACCCTTTTTAGATATATTCTGAATGTCTACTATTAAATGTCTGTCCACTTCAGTCTGTGAAGGAGGCCTGTATATCACACCAATGTAAATATATTCACCATTCCCTCTATCCAAATTAATCCACAATGCCTCTTCCTTGCCCTACAGATCCTGCAATTGTGTGGCTTTAATATGATCTTTAACATATAATGCTACTCCCCCCTCCTTTTCTTCCTACCCTGTCTTTCCTGAACAGATTATAGCTGGTATAACTACATCTCAGCCATTGTACAATATATTCGGTTATTTGTTGGCTATGAAGTTTGAAACTACTGATATTATATATTTTTTTCTCTACAATGGATGCTTGCACTGCACACACTAGGGGCCTGATTCTGTATAGGATGCCGGTATCAGCGGCCGCCTAAGAAATGGCAGCTGATCGCGTGTCAATCACGCACCAGCGTCCTAAGCAGAATCGTGCCTACACTCTCAGACAGACACCTAAAATGTAGGCCAGCATATTTCAGACTTACATTTCAGGCATCTGCCTCCCATTTAGGGAGACTCCTACAGATGCTTATGGCCGCCCAAGGCCACTTCTGGGTGAAGCCACGCTCATGCCCCACCTTGGACGTGCTTAAGCGTCGCTATGCGTCTCTGTAGATGTGCTCCAGAGGCCTACAAAGTGGGCATCCTGCCTCAGAGAGGTTTTTAAAAAAATGTGCATCCTGATTGGCTGCCCACGCTGCCATCGGGATGCGCGTTTTCGAGAATCAGACCCTGGGTACATAAGTGTCCATTTCTTCTGTATTTTAGAACTGGCTCTATTCTGTTCTAAAATACTGATGAAACTTGAGACACACTGACCGTTATGCCTCAATTTCTACTAATATGACCTGCCCATGAATGGTATCAAGTTATTTTGACAAATACAATCCAGTTAGAATAGGCACGTTAGAATAGGCAATCCAGTTTCAAAATAGGCAAGTTATACATTCAGCATCCACTGGTGAATGTCAGCTTATTTTGAATATCAGCCCAGGCATGGCAAGGACTGTAATTAAACCAAATAATTACATATGCCTAGCATGGTCATATTTTGCCAGGAGGCTGTGTCAGATACAAACCTCTAGGGCAAAACAACAAAATTACAATCACATATTAAAAATCTATAAGAACCAAATGATATAGGTATAAATATGCATAATAAATCATAGGAGAACCATGCATAATTAAGTAAAACAGGCAGAAAAAGAAGTTATGCGCATTAAGGGTCTGGGACTTGTATGTTGCCTTTGTGTAGTTATATAACCACACTGAAAGCAATTTACATACAGGTATTTCAATTATTTTTCCCTATCATTAAATCATATACAAATCATATTTTTTTTTTTGCAACATACACTTTTGGACAGAAGATGTGTACATCTCGAGCTTTTCCAAAGAGACTGTTCTTTATTGTGTGCGGTGACCTTCAGAGAGGCAATGCAACTATCTAAAGCAAAGTGGAACTAACCTTATTCTCTATGCATTACAACATTTTAGTACACTGTTTTTCAAAAATGTTGCTTGACTACAATGAAGGTTAGGAACACATTGAAAACTTCTATTTTCCAAAGTGCCTTGAAGAATACAGGGAAAAAAGAGTAATGTTTCTCTCCCTCAGTTACTAACTGATAAGGCAGGGCGAAGGTCTCTGGCTGTGGCAGGAGGATTCAGAGATCATGTAATGTAAACATGAGCATGTCAGATAATGAGGCCTAAGGTAAGGCTTAGGATGCCTAGGAGATGCCTCGGATAGCCCAATTCACGGCTACTATATGGTGGGCCCAATTTTCACTGACAAAAGCAGTTTTGTACTATTCTATATCAGCCTTGCTAATCTGTAGTAAAAGACCCATATATTTTATATCTACCATTTTTTTGAAACGTCACATTCATTAGGGTTACTATATGGCTCCAGAAAAAGGAGGATGGTTTTACTTCTACTGAAAGCAATGGAAGTAAGGAGGACAGACAGGGACATCTGGGCTTTACTAGAAGTAAAACCTGGATGTCTCAATCCATTCTCCTTTTTCTGGAGCCATATGGTAACCCTACACATACCGAGGAGTGGCCTAGTTTTAGAGCTGCTGCCTCTGGACCCAGAAGTTGTGAAATCAAATCCCAGCACTGCTCTTTGTGACCCTGGGCAAGTTGTTTAATCTTCCATTGCCCTAGGTACAAAATAAGTACCTGTATATATCTAAACCATCATAAAAAGGCTGTATACAAGTCCTATTTCCATATGAGTTCAATATGCCAACAGACATTCTTCGGGGCACTTTGGAAAACAGCAGTTTTTAGCAACATAGACTTTGGGAAAGAAGATAAAGTGCACATCTCGAGCTTTTCCAAAGCAACTGCTCTTTATTGTGTGCGGTGACCTTCAGTGGGGCAATGCTAGCCATCTGAAGAAGAGTGGAACTAACCTTATTCTCTATGCATTACAACATTGATTTTAGTACATTGTTTTTCAAAGATGTTGCTCGACTACAATGAATGCTAGACTTCTCTGTGCAGGTTTTAGAAGCAGTTAGCTCAGCTTTGAGACCTTTTCATTCAACAGATGGGTGCACTGGATAAAATTGCCACTGTTGTCATGATATAATTACTCATGCAGACATAAATGCAATGTGCAATAAATCACTATTAAGCTAGAATTGGTCATGAGACGTGTACAGCCTTATTTACAAACACTGAATGGGGAAAAAGCCTTAGTAAATTGGATCCACATACCGTCGAAAGTGGAAACATGCAACCTGTAATAAGTTATGTACTTGCAAAATGTTTAATCTATTCTGCTTTGGAAAATCTGGCTAACAGTGTACAGCATTATGCTTAAAAAGACAGAGCATCAATCTCCATTGTCCTAAGCTTCTTAAATAATTTTGTCTGTGCAAAAAACATGTACATGGCGTATAAATGAAATGTATTCATGCAGTTTAAGGAAATACAAGGTCGCTATTCAATGCAATTTAACTGGGCCGAAATGGCTCCTGGCCAGTTAGATCGCCTAATTGGGGCTAATCCAGAGTTTATAGGGTTATGTTTAGGGTTATGGCACCCTGAACCAACTTCAGTGGTGGTGCCCCACCCCCAAAACGTACGCTTTCTCCCCCCTCAGTCTTCTCTCTGTCACATCAGATGTGGCAGAGGGAAGACCCAGGGCTGGCCAAAAGCAGCATGCTGTTGCTACTGGCAAGCAAGGCAATGTTTAGAGGGCTTCAGGGAAAGGAGGAATGAGGGAGAGCAATGCCAGACTAGGGGCTGGAGAGAGAGAGAGGGGGAGAAAGTTTTGAATCAGGTGAAGCACTGGTGGTGAGCTCAGAGACTGGGGATTTTTGTGCCCTGTTTCTCCAGTGCCATGGGTCATAGCCTCACCTGGTGGCATAGCGAGTGAGGTTGGCACCCAGGGCAGTTGCGCCTGACATTGCCTCACCATGTGCCGCCCCCCCCAACACTTCTCTGCCACTCGGATGCTCCCCCATTTTTCTCTGCCACTTGGGTGCCCCTGTCCCCCCCCGAGCATAGCTTTTGAAATGTTCACCGTCGTGAGCAGCATCTTCCACCTGCTGCTCGCAACGACATCGACTCCCTTCTGACACCACATCCTGATCCCGTGACAAGGAAGTGATGTCAGAAGGGAGCCGATGCCAGCACGATCATCAAATAGAAGATGCTGCTGTGATCATTTAAAAAGGTACGCGAGGGGGGAGGAGGGAGCTTAGGAAAGGCAACAGCACTGGCATCCCTCATGAAGATAGCGCTCGGGGTGGTCTGCCCCCCTACCCCCTTCCCCTTATTTTGCCACTGGGTTCAGTGCTTGAGCCAGCCCTGGCCTAACCAGTTATTTTTAGTGGCACTAAATTGGTTCTCACCAAACTCAAAACTGTCTATTTGGGGGGCATTCTTGGGGGCAGAGTCAACCCTTGACCCCTGACATTCAGCATCTAACTGGCCAGGTTAACCACATAAATAGAACCACATAAAAGTAAGTCCTATCTTTATACAGTAACCCATCGCTGGTTCAGTGCTGAATATTGCACTTAACCAGCTATGCTTTAGCTGGCTCCTCAAACCTGGAATTTCAGTACCGGCGACTGGACTTGGCCCAGTGTTGAACTTCTAGGTTTAGCGCGCCGCTGACAGTGGTCAACAAAACACTCATCATCACCAGCTGAATATAGGGCCCAAGTATAATTTGAATGAGTGAAAGAGCTACAGTAATGATAATTAAGTAAAATGAACATTTTATCCAGTGGATATATGATGACTCCCAGATCTACCTCTATGTGCCAAATATCTCTACTGAAACCCAGACCAGAGTTCTCAGCCTGTCTGTCTGACATTACCACCTGGATGTCTCGCCGCCATCTAAAATTGAATATGGCTAAAACCGAGCTGCTCGTCTTCCCACCTAAACCCACCTCTCCATTTCCCTCATTCTCCGTCTCTGTGGACAACACTCTCATCCTTCCTGTTTTGTCTGCTCGTAATCTTGGGGTCATCTTTGACTCCTCTCGCTCCTTCACCGCCCAGATACAACATATTCGGACTACAATTCAAAATCCTCTTACTGACTTACAAATGCACCCACTCAGCTGCCCTTCACTATCTCTCTTCACTTAGCTCTCCCTATGATCCCCCCCCCCCATGAGCTCCGCTCAGCTGGTAAGTCCCTCCTATCTGTGCCCTTCTCTTCATCTGCCAACTCTAGCTCCGTCCATTCTGCCTTGCTGCACCATATGCTTGGAACAAGCTGCCCGAATCACTATGGTGGGCTCCATCTCTGACAGTGTTCAAGGCCCAGTTAAAAGCCCACCTCTTTGAGAGTGCTTTCAACTCCTATCTCATTTCACCTCTGCATCCCCAACACTATATGTCATGTCTGTCTATCCAAGTTAGACAGTAAGCTCGTCTGAGCAGGGACTGTCTATAAATGTCCGAATGTACAGTAGAGCACTGTGTAAACCTTTCAGTGCTTTATAAGTGATAAGTAGTAGTAGCATTAGTAGAAATATATCCTGGTTTTAAAGTATTACAAATTGTAATTATTCCCTATATTCACCCATGTATTTTGCACAGTTTTCTAGCTCTTTAATCATTAGTTTAGTTTGGGTTATTCAGGCATTTGCTGTACCGCCCTTAGTCTATCAGCATCTGAGTAGTGTACAATAGCCACCCTCTCTCTGTGGTTTTCCCGTTTCCTTCCTGAAAGACTTAGAGTCATCAGCTTTCAACTTTCAAAAACGCCTATCAATAAATCCATAGGTTCCATACTGCTAACCAGATTATATATTTCATGCTTTTAAAAAGTGCATTGATGCAGTGTATTAATTAAAAATGTCAGACCCACAAAATAAAACAATGCTTCCCTTTCACCATAAACAGTGAAACAAGGCAGGGGATCAGGAGACAAATTGCACACAAACAAAATGTCATTTCTTCAAGTGAACTTGGGGAGAAAATGGAGGCTAGAACAGGTAACAGTTTCACAGTGGCACAGAAAGTTGCTACCTTTTCACTGGCACCAGCTGCTTTCCCGAATAATTACAATATTTTAAGGTATAAGGAGCATAAAATAAACAGAATCACCATGTACCCAGGGAACCAATTTCACCCAGGCATGCCTAAACTGGCCCCCTCACTTCTGGGTGTGAGAGAACACAAGGTTTCTGAGGACCTCTTGGGCCTGTGAGGCCTAGAGCTGTTGCTCAGCTACTGGACAGCTGCCAGCTCTCAGGTCTGCTAATGAGGGGTGTAGTGTCTGGCAAGGAACTTGCCTAGAAGTGAATGTGACTAATCATGAATCTTTTCAGTAATGCTGGCAAGCGCCTCTTCTTTCTCACTCTGCTAAAGCCCTGCTGAAATGGGAGCAAATTATCCTCATTCTGGAAAAAGACAGGGAGTGATAAACAACCCCTAAAATGATTCTAATGGTCCATGTGGCTTTTGCAGAGAGTGTAATTATCAGAAGTTTATTAAGACATTAAATAGAAAATATTTGAAAGAGTGCACTTGATTACAGAGCCATTTATCCGTTTGCACATTACTAGAGGACGTTAAATGCATTTATGATTCTGTCAGCAATATATGGCAAAATTCAGTACAGTACAGCTCTCATCTCTTGCTATTAGCTTAAATTTTCACAAAATAATGCTATATTTCAGTGCTTCATGCAAAGACTCTCCCAATTGAATGATGAAACTTATTTTTGTGTTCTATATTAAGGAGGGGGAGAATATTTTTCCCCATTCCCAGATACATGCTTCCTTCAATCAGTAGCGTACCTAAGGTATGTGACATCCAGGGCCGATCATTTTTTAACACCCCCCATATATAAAAATATTTTTAGTAACATCCCTTCCCCCATTCCTTCTTAGTATGTCACTGCCTGAGGAAGGGGATTCTGGTCTCCATAAGTTAGTAAAAAATGTATTAAAATGAGTCCAATAAAAAGATTACCTTATTTCCATTTTCTATTTATAAATGTTTATCAAAACAGTTACAATTCTAATTTATTCTAAAGTAGTGCCTTGCAAACTTTCTCAAGTACGCAGTTTGAATGGAGAGTCTTAATAGGTAGAGCTGGAGAGCTGCCAAGTTATCCAGTTTCAGGAGGGAAATTCTAAGCCAAAGCTGGATTTCTGCAAACCTATCCTGTTACATTATGGGACCTGAAATGCTGATTTCAATTGGTGGCATCAGGGACTACATATAGAGCACTGACTTGGGATTTAAGGTCAAAAACAGGACTGGCCAAAGAGTCTCTCTACTGGAACGGGGTAACTTGGCAGCTCTGCAGCAGTGGGCTGAGACCCATGCAAGATGGGCAAGTCAATTTCACTCTCCACCGTCTCTGGTACAATTGAGATTCAAAGGTTGGAATGCCCAAAAGAGTGAGATTTAAGGACAATGTGCCCAAGATATTGTTCTGTATATTTACAATTTTTCACTTGTGAAAAAAGATTCACAAATAGAAGAAGCAAAAGAAAATATTTAGCTTTATGATGTTTCTGAAAGAATACAGGCAGAGTTCAAAGGATTTTACCTAAGTAATTTAATAGTTAAAAGGGTAAATTCACTGGGCTGAAAACTTTCCTTCACTTAGTATGTAGACAGGGACATTTGTACCAGTGAACTTCTCCATTCCAGATCAGATTTTCAAAGGGAGGCTTTATTTCTGCAACCTAAAGGCTGGGAAGAGCAGGGGCAGCTGTCTAGAGGGAACCCTGTTACTGGTGGTTTTAGAGCCCTGTTGAGGGCTGGTAGTCTGAACCCCAGCAGGGAACTCCCAAAAAACTCCTCTTGAACAGGGAGAAAGCTACCAGAGTGTGGTCATTAGTAGTAGCCCAACGGAGGAACCAGGCTACCGGGGTGCAATCAGCATCATTAGTCCAATGAGGGAGAATCGCCCTAGAAATAGTCAGCAGAGAAGAATAGCTCATGGGAGGACAGCGGTCCTCAGAGCTCACGGAGAACAACCAGGAGACTACAGCAGGAGTAGGCCCACCAGTCTAAAAGAACAGCAACCATCTACCCCTGAAAGCTTCAACAGATGGGTAAGATCTTGGGGACTTGATGATGGTGGATTAGAAAGGAGAGGAAGGATTTAGGCACACAGCCATGCCCACCTATTGACTAAATTGAGAAACCTTAACCATGACCTTAAACTTTAAAAAGGGTAAATACGAACGCATGAGAGCCATGGTAAAACAACAGCTCAAGAAAAAGATGGACAAAATTGAAATGGTAGATCAGGCATGGTCCCTACTGAAAAATACTATCACGGAAGCACAAAATCTCTACATTCCGCGGATTTCCAAAGAAAGGAGAACTAAAGGCAAAGTAGAACCGGCATGGCTTACCAGACAGGTGAAGGAAGCCATAAAAGAAAAGAAGGACTCTTTTAAAAAACGGAAACGCACGAAAACAACCGAAGCTTGGAACAAACATAAAGATGATCAGAAGAAATGTCACAAGGCGGTGAGGGATGCCAAAAAGGACTATGAAGAGAAAATAGCGCAAGAGGCCAAAAACTTCAAGCCCTTCTTTAGATACGTAAAAGGAAAAAAACCCGCAAAAGAGGCGGTGGGACCAGGGAAGAAAAGGGTACATCAAGGAAGACAAACAGATTGCAGACAGGCTAAATTCTTTCTTTGCGTCCGTCTTTACAAAGGAGGACACCGCAACAATACCAGAAGCAGTGGAAGTGTTTAAAGGAGTAATAGAAGACAGCTTCACCACAGTAGAAGTGGACCTGGATCAGATATACTACCAGATCGACAAACTTAAAAGTGACAAAAACCCTGGACCGGATGGAATTCACCCGAGAGTCCTAAAAGAATTTAAGGTTGAAATCGGTGAGCTATTGCAAAAACTTGCCAACCTAACAATTAAAACTGGGCAGATACCGGACTACTGGAAGATAGGAAATGTCACGCCAATTTTCAAAAAAGGATCGAGAGGAGAACAGGGTAACTACAGACCTGTGAGCCTTACGTCTGTCCCTGGAAAGATGGTTGAAGCACTGATTAAAGATAGCTTAGTCCGGCACTTGGATACACATGACCTGATGAAAGCCAATCAACATGGCTTCAGGAAAGGGAAATCATGTTTAACAAATTTACTTCAATTTTTTGAGACCGTGAACGAACAAATTGATAGTGGAGAACCGGTGGACATAATATACTTAGACTTTCAGAAAGCTTTCGACAAAGTTCGACACATAAGACTTCTGAGGAAACTACAAAGCCATAGAATAGAGGGGGATATACAAAGATGGATAGGCAAATGGCTGGAGAACAGAAAACAGAGAGTGGGCATAAATGGGAAGTTCTCCGATTGGGAGAAAGTGACTAGCAGTGTACCCCAGGGCTCGGTACTTGGGCTGATCTTATTTAATATTTATATCAATGACCTAGAAGAAGGAACATTCATTGAGATCATCAAGTTTGCAGATGACACAAAGCTATGCCGGGTGATCAGATCGCAGAAGGACAGCGAGGAACTCCAGAGCGACTTGTATTATTTAGAGAAATGGGCGGAAAAATGGCAGATGAAGTTTAATGTGGAGAAATGCAAAGTAATGAATTTAGGCAGAAAAAATAAGGAATACGAATACAGAATGTAGGTGCAACTCTGGGTAAAAGCGAACAAGAAAAGGACCTGGGTGTACTGATAGGACCCTGAAACTGTCAGCGCAATGTGAGGCAGCAGTGGCAAAGAAAGCAAATAGGATGTTGGGCATGATAAAGAATGGAATCACGAGTAGATCGGAGAGGGTCATAATGCCGCTTTATAGAGCAATGGTCAGACCCCACTTGGAATACTGCATCCAACATTGGTCTCCCAAACTAAAGAAGGATATAAAACTGCTGGAGAGGGTGCAGAGATGAGCAACGAAACTAGTAAATGGTATGGAGAAACTGGAATACGAGGATCGACTTAAAAGACTGGGATTGTTCTCCTTTGAGAAAAGGAGACTGCGAGGGGATATGATCGAGACCTTCAAAATACTGAAAGGAATCGACAAGATAGAGCAGAAAAAACTATTTACATTGTCAAATTTGACACGGACAAGAGGACACGGAATGAAGCTAAGGGGGGACAAGTTCAGGACTAATATCAGGAAGTTCTACTTCACTCAGAGAGTGGTTGACACCTGGAATGCTCTCCCAGAGAAGATTATTGCGGAATCGACTGTCCTAGGATTCAAAATCAAACTAGATGCACATCTCCTTACGAGAGGCATAGAAGTATATGGGTGACTAAAAATTACGCCAGGTGTACACCTGGCAGGGCCTCCGCATGTGCGGATCACCGGATTTGATGGCCAAAGGTCTGATCCGGAGATGGCGCTTCTTATGTTCTTAACTTGGGAGGAGTTTGCAGCTACAGTGTTGACAGTCAGAACTGAAAGAGGTGTAAAGGTTCAAAACACTATAAGCTAATGCTTTGGGGTGTCTGAAACAGAGTAATGCTGTTGGGTTAATTGCATAAGTATCAATTCAAGTGTGGGAAATATCAAAATTGTTGAAAGCTATTCATGGCAATTTGCTATATGATTAGGCCTATGTATGTAGTTTATATCTATTTAATTTATATATTAGCCATCCTTGTTGACAAAAGCTTTTTTAAAATTTTTTTCCTGAGGGGGAGAGAAGAGGTGAACCCACCCGCTAAAACTTCTTTTCCCCAGGTGGAGGCACCAATTGCTCACCGATGGAGACTGCATGCGGTCAGGCCCCAAACCCAGAGCCACCCTGAAGGAGTGTTACATATATGAGACTGTGCTTACCAGGGACACAGAAACATACAGAAGTGCATGCACAAACTAGCTCTCTTTTTTAGTGCTGCCCTGCTGCTCATGTGCTCATTCAGGCAGGTCTATCCACCATCATGTAAAATTCAGGAATTTGCTGCCATTTCCTTTCCTCAGTTGACAGCAAACCCTTTACACTTTTCCCCATGTTTCAGTCCTACTCTTTTGTAACAATCTCTCCTTCCCCTAAGAACACTCGCTTCTTGCACTCATGCTCTCCAAAGACCTGTGTAAAGCTCTGCCTCCCCCGCTGCCCTTGCAACTCAGCCCCTTCTTCCTGTGATTAGAAGCCTTCCCATAGGCTGGATCCTATCATAGCATCAGTGACATAGTAAGGGGGCGTGGGGGGGCACCATTTTTATAGGGGCGCCAGCACCTCATGGTCCCCCCCATGCCACGCTTCCACCCTCCCTTCCCCGCCCCCTGTACCTCTTTAAAATCTTCACCAGCACGAGCAACTTCTCTAGCCTGCTGCTTGCACCGGCCTAGTTCCCTCTGAAATCACTTCCAGGTCGCAGGGCCAGGAAGTGACATCAAAGGGAAAGCCAACTCCAGCATGAGCAGTGGGCCTGAAAAGCTGCTCACGCTGGCGAAGATTTAAAGAGGTACAGGGTGGAAAGAGAGGGTGCAAGTGTGGCATGGGGGCGCGGAAGGAGCGGGGTGGGGGTGGAGAGGAGGGCGCAGGCGCAGGAGGGTACCTCTGCCCTGGGTGCCTCCTACCCTCGCTATGCCACTGCATAGCCTTTGCACTGGAAGTGGAAGAGGGAAGCATTGGAGAGATGTAGTAGGCTAAGCACCAAAAAAAAAATTCACATATTTAGCCATCCTTCAGGCTTTGAGACAGTTAGTTTACACATTTTTAAATCCTGAAAAAAATCCAGACACTTAGCAATCCTAGCCTCCTGAATCCTCAGCACATCTGACAGGACCCCTCCCCTCTAAACATTTGGACCTGAGGTACATGCCTAGTTTGTTTATGCCTTAATCCAGCTCTGCATGTTCCTGTCAACATCTTAATTTCTAATATTTACTTATTTATTGAATGTATAATCTGCTTAGCAAACATTCATGCTTAAAGTGACTTACAGATCTACATTCATATTTAAAGCTCACATACATAAAACAAAGTCAGTCTTCATACTCTCTTATAAACCTCCCTGTCTAGCCAAAATGCTACCTAGCGCTTTCAGGAATATTCCATTTCCAAGCATAACACCTCCAGCCCTGCTAGTGAAAACACAGTCATCCCCTCCATGGATTGTTCACCATCTATAAACCCAGAAACAGAATTCATTTCAGTCTTGCTTACCCCAGGTATAGGAGTAGAAGAAGACAGCAACAAACTGTGGATTGATAATGAACCTCCCACTCCCACTCCCACCAAGGATTTTAAGCAGATGAAGACTTATTTTACTAGAATAAATTGTTTTTGTGGAGGTAAAGGAAAGGGCTGTTACCTGAAGTTGGAATAAATTAGCACGAGAGAGCAGAAAATAAATAGGTAATTGCTGTACCCAGATTAGAGGAAACTGCAGGAAGGCAGGACATACAAATTGCTGATGTGCATTGCTGGGGAGAAGAAGCATATATCACATTAGTTATACACATAAATAATGATTTAATTGAAAGCTCACATGCAACATGTACATATTGGAATATACATATTATATGGAGATGGTAGGCTTATGTTCAGTAGGGAAGGCAAACTTTTCATTACTACCAGAAAGGCTGTAATTTTGCCCAGGACCTAGCTTTGGAGGTACATAGGGGGACTAAATTTTATAAAAAGGTTCCTATAAAAAAAATTAGACGGGCATACAAAAATGTGTACAGATATTTATGACCTTATTTAAAAAGAGGCAACATTAATTTTTTCTTTTCTTTTCTCGTTCCAAATATGCCCCCTCTAAATCCTAACCAAATCGCATTTTGTAATTCGGGACCTGTCTTCTAATATGTCCCCACTGAAAATCCTTAACGAACTGTATACTGTAATTTTCGCTGTATTATCGTAATTTTCACTGTACATTGTAATTACGCTGTATATTGAAATTTTCATTGTATTTTTCTGTAATTCACAACCTTTTCCTAACAGGCCCTCTCGGAATTTCGCTGTATATTGAAATTTTCGCTGTATATTGTAATTGTTGCTGTATTTTTTTGTAATTCGCAACCTTTTCCTAACAGGTCCTCTCCGAAATTTCCTAGCAAACTGTATATTTTATATATTCGCTTGGCAAACTGTACAGCTTACATTTCCGCTTTCTCAAAGTTTCTGTACTCTATATTTCCTCTGACCATCTGCATATTGTAACTCGCTGAAATGTCCTTCTCTCTTGAATGTAAACCGCCTAGAAGTCGCAAGATTGTGGCGGTATAGAAGAATAAAGTTATTATTATTATTGAATAGGCTCACAAATATCCAATTCAAGTACTATGCATGTGTGTGTGTGTGCCAAAAATGGTGCTGAATTTTAATCCATGGTAAAGCATTGGCACTGAGATTGGCTGAGTGAGCAAATGTGTACCCTATCTTGTTAAGTTCCACACTGAAAAGCTGAGTACATGATTGGTTCATGGTTTTACGCCTTAATTGAGCACCATATTATAAAAACCCCGACTTCTTTGCAGAAATGCTAAGCTCAGACCTGCGAGATGTCAAGAAAAAGGAAAAGAAAGTTCTTGCTTGCAGAGCTTCGCCTCCTTGTGAGAGAGGTAAAAGAAAACAGGTGCTAGCCAATAACAGGGCACTTATACTCTGTAAATAATATGTAAATGCACCTTACCATGAGGTCCTAAATCACTAAAACCATCAATGAACACCTTTTGAAGCACATGTACAGATAACCATCACAGAAACACTCTAACTGAGTAGAGTAACACCATTACTAAAACTCATCCATCATAGCTCATGCATTGTATTGTAACACCATCATTAAAGCTCATATAATAATAATAATAATAAATAATAACAGTTTATATACCACAGGACCGTGAAGTTCTATGTGGTTTACATGATTAAAAGGTATTATAGATTGAGTGGAATAAACAAAGTTCAGAGTTAGTGAATAACAGTTCTAAAGATCATTTGTTGAGGACTAAGATTGTGTAGGTCAGGTACCTAAGTACTTCACGAACAGATTTGTTTTTAGGCGTTTCCTGAATTCCCTATAAGTAGTAGGCACGAGCAGTTGTTCCAGGTCTTTACCCCATAATGCTGCTTGATGTGAGAATAGATGTTGGTGATGACTTTTAAATTTACAACCTCTAACCGGTGGAGAAACAAAGTTCGGATGTGAGGTTCTCCTGAATCTGTTGGCTGTGAAGGAGAAAAGGTCTGTTATTATATTTAGGGGCTAAGCCGTAAAGTGCCTTGAAACAAAAACAACCAAACTTGAATTTCACACGTGCCTCCATCGGCAGGCAGTGCAGAAGTCGATAGGAAGGTGTCACGTGATCAAACTTCTTCAGTCCGCAAAGTAACCTAACCGCTGCATTTTGTACCACTTGCAATTGCCGCATGTTCTTCTGTACAGTACAGTAGCTCATTACTGAAACTCATGAATCATAACACCATTATAGAAGCTCATGTAAACCACTCAGAATTGACTCCCCAGTCATTAGTAGCGATATAGAAACTTTCAATAAACAACAAGCGTATTTCTGTGCTGATCTGCCATTTCATCCCTGTTAGAACACATTTTGGCATGGAATTAACACCGAACTTTAGTCACCATTTATAGAATTCCCCAGACAGGGGATGCCACCTAGATATAGGCTGCAAGAACGCAAATACTGGTATTCTAATCTTTTATGTGCATATGTGATTAGTTTCTGACTAAGTGCTCTTCTGTTAGTACATACCAGTACTAGATGAAGCATACTTTGTAAGTGGACAGTTACATAGGTGGAGTTTGGACTCTTCAAAATTTTATGTAGTATCCCATGAACTAGCCTGATGTAGCAAAAAAAAAAAAAAAAAAAAAGCAAAAAGGACTTCAATGAACAGGGTCTAGTCTTTATTGAGCCAACACGAGTCATGTTTAGGTATACAATACCTGCATCAGGGGCCAGTCAATGAACAAAATGCAATTACCAAACTTCAGAGATCAGAATCAGTCCTTAAGCCGGAGCACAGGAAGCAATCTTAAAGTCTTGTATTACTTCAACAGGGCTAGCCTGACATGAGTCCTCTTCAGTCAGACTTCCGTTGGTCTCTGAATGCTTAGCACATGATGCCTCCACCTGAGGGTGTTAACAGGTGGCATTTCCTTCCCTTCTCCACCTCCCCCAAGTGAAATCCAAAATGGCAGGTCTTCACCTTCCCAGGGTGGTGGGGCCTTCTGCGTCTGGGCCAATCAGAGCCTTAGGCCTCTCTCTGGATGCATCCATTTTGAAGAGGCAGGCCAGCTGGCCAGAGGGAGTAGGCATCCCTCCAGCCAGCCATCTAAAAATAGGTGACCCATCAAATGCATGCAGGACATTGGTGCTGACAATTCTGTCCTGACATTTGCATCCTGACATTTGCGTCCTGACTTGTTGTCATATCCCTCCATAAAATCCTGTCATTATAAGAAGTTCCTTGAGAGAACCCTCTCATTTCAAGCCGCTAAATTGAATGTATAGCTTGGAAAAATTATGTTAGAGGTTTCTTCCTATCTTGATTTTAGAAAATTGTTAGACTCAACCCTTTGATAGGCTGATATCTTAATGCATTCTGCTTCAGTTTTTCAATCAAGTTCCTTATATTCAATTTGATGTATTTTAACTGTTCTATATGTTACTTCTTTCCCTACTATGTCGGTATTTGCAGCATTATATTGTAAATGCTTTCTGTCTTTATCTGTTTTTAAGTCCATTATTCTAATTTGTATTTTATCTGTATCCCATGTATTAGCTCACCTTGTTGTGAACCGCCTAGAACTTTTTCGGTATGGCGGTATATAAGAATAAAATTATTATTATTATTATTATATCCCCCTCGCTGGTGTTTCAAGGCAGGGAGCAAGACGCAAAGAATGCGGTAGGCACGGGCGCTTCTTAGGGTTTTTCCATGATTGTGTTTAATAACATTGTGGCCTTTTGTTCTCATCGATATCATAGTTGCAGTAGTTTCTGAATGTCTAGGTCTGAGCAGATGAATGTGCGCAGGATGCCTATGTTATAACAGAGCTTAGAAAATAATAATAATAATAACTTTATTTTTGTATACCGCAATACCAGAATTTCAGAGCAGATTACAGAGGAAGAGACTGTACATAGACAGCGAAGTTACAGAAAGTATTGTCAATTACATTGGTAGAGTAGATCGATTATATTAGAGAGTTGAGAATGGTTGGGTAAGACCGGAAATAGGTTGGATATGCAGTAAGTATATCAGCAGTACAATAAGGCAGGGGGCAGTCAGAGAAATTTGTCAAAGAGATAGGTTATGATTGATTTCCTGAAGGCTTGGTAGGAGGGAGTATTTGAAATGAGAGTGATTAGACATTTATTCCATTTGCCAACTTGGAATGACAGTGTTTTATCAAGGAATCTCTTGTAGATACAGCCCTTCAGGGAGGGGAAGGGAGGGGAGGGGGGATTTGAATAAAATTGCGCATGAGGTCAGACTGTTACTTGAAAATTATCTAGGGGTTAGCCAGACAGCTGTGGGCAGGGGAATTGTACAGTACAGCAGTTAAAGATGATATGCAGCTACTTCTTGCTCTACTTCACCTCCGCTACAATATCATCTGTACAAAAACACTACACAATCTTTTCCCTATACTTGGAATCCTACTTCTTCCACACAATTTCATACCTTTCCCTTCTTCACTCTATACTTCTTCCCATCCTAATCTTTCTGTACCTCAACATTTTGACTCTACAACTATGGCATCTATCCCTAAGACCCCCTAAGAAAAACAATTACTCTTTTCAAACTGAAACTCAACCAAGACACTATATTTCTATCCCTACTGGTCCTACTGCTATTCTTCATTCCATTCCCCATGACTCTCCCACCAAACTCAATATAGGCCTAGTAAATGTGCGATCCATAAAGAACAAATACCATCTGATCCGTGACACTATTACCCAACATCATCTCCAAATCCTATGCCTTAAAGAAATATGGCTAACTGAGGGAGAGGAAGCCTACATAACCCAAGCCTGCCCTTTTAATTTCAAGGCAATTTTTCAACCCCGTCCAAATAAAAAAGGAGGAGGCATAGCAGTTATCTATCACATTTCAAATCCCCTTCGACCAAATACCTCCAACCTTTCCTCCTACGCCCCTACTGAAACTCTCCAGTTTTCCATAAAACACTCCCCTTCCCTTTATTTTCTCCTTATCTATCTTCCCCCTCCAGTAACAAAAACATCACTTTCTTCTCTTATCTCCACCATATCAGATTTCAACATTGCTTACCCTGACTCCATAATCCTTGGAGATTTCAACGTTCATTTTAATTCTCCCAACCATTACAATACCTCAGAACTCTTAACGTTAATTTCCGACCTATCCTTATCTCCTCTCATCTCTAGGCCTACACATTCTGCAGGAAATATCCTAGATATGGTATTCTGTTCTACTCCAACTAAACATCTCTTTCAAAATTTCCAATTTCATATTTTACCATGGTCTGATCACACTTTAATCACTTGGCACCAAGAATTCCCACTACCATTCAACCAAGTACAACAAAAGAATAATTATAACATCCGCAAGACCAATGATTTAACCCTGTCTGCTATCCAAACCTCCTTCGATTTAAATCTTAAAGACTTTTCTTCTCTCTCCATTTCAGAACAGTTCTCACTCTGGGAAATGTCCACCAAATCATTATTAGACTCTTTGGCACCTCAAGTAGAAAAAACCCCCACTTTAAATCAGACCCAAAAAAAACAACAACCTTGGTACAACGAAAATCTAGCGCTACTCCGTAGACAATTACGTTCTGTCGAACATAAATGGCGCAAAACACGCCTAAATAATTTCTTCATTATGTTTAAGGAAAAAGCCGCTCATTATAAAAAAAACTATTCAACAAACAAAAAAAGAATACTATTCCAAACTCATTACTTCCACTCGTAATTCCTCCATCCTTTTTAATATAGTTCAGTCACTCTCTAAATATTCCAAGAAAAAAAACTTACCTCCTTCAACCCAGCCTCATGCAGACGAACTATCATCTTTCTTTGATACTAAAATCAAGAACATCAGATCACATCTTGGACCATCACTCCTAAATTCTTCTTCTCAAAACCCCAATGAGTCTTCACAACTTTCATTCAGCACTCTTTCAAACTTTAAAATGCCCTCATTAGTAAATCTCCAACTTATCTTCCAATCTTTAAACACCTCTAATAATCCTTCGGAAAGTATCCCTCCTTCCATCCTCAAAAATTTTTTTTCCTTCTTCGGCCCATTCATCTCAGAAATGAGATGCAATAGGCATCTCAGATAAAGTATACTCCTGGTTTGAAGGATTCCTAAAACTCAGAACCTACAGTGTAAAATCAAACAAAGAAAAGTCAGAATCCTGGTCAAACCCCTGCGGCGTACCACAAGGATCTCCACTATCCCCTACCCTCTTCAATCTCTACACTGCTTCTCTAGGAACGCATCTGGATAATCTAGGCATAACCTCCTATAGTTATGCGGATGACATCACCATCCTCGTCCCATACGATCATTCTAAACCTACCATGACAGACAAACTTCACCAAACACTTGAAGCAGTCACAACCTGGATGAAAAATCACAAACTTAAACTCAACCAAGACAAAACCAAATTCATCCTCCTAGAAAATGACAAGATCCAAACCACAACCAACCTAGACATAAACGCAACCAAATATCCCATCCAAACCACCATAAAACTACTAGGCATGACCATAGACAGATGCTGCACAATGCAACCGCAAATAAATAAAACAATTCAAAAATCATTCGCAATCATGAGAAACCTGAGACAAGTCCGAAAATTCTTTGAAAGAACACAATTCCAACTTATAGTACAATCCCTAATACTAGGTATATTGGACTACTGTAACATACTCTTCCTTCCATGTCCTGCAACTACGATAAGACAACTCCAAACAATCCAAAATACAGCTTTGAGACTCATCTACTCATTGAAAAAACATGACCACATCACTGAAGCCTTCATCAACTCACACTGGCTCCCAATCCAAGAAAGAATCCATTTCAAATTCTACTGCATATTATTTAAAACCCTACACGGAGACAGCCCATCATACCTGAACAATCGCCTCATCCAAGCACCCAGTACCAGACACAGAAAAACGCACTCCCCATTCATACCCCCCCCAATCAAAGAAGTAAAAAGAACAAAACTACACGACGGCCTCCTAGCCACTCAAGCCGCAAGACTGGACAACCAGATCTCCAACCTTCTGATGACCACCCCCAGACTATAGGACATTCAGAAAAGAAATAAAAACCACACTTTTCAAGAAATTCCTGAAACAGCAATAACAACACGACCTCTAAATGCTCTTAAGATCTACAACTTACCTCTCTAGCTAATCATTGTAATTCTGTCTTTTTTAAATTAACCTTTTGTAATCCGCCTTGAACCGCAAGGTAATGGCGGAATAGAAATCCCTAATGTAATGTAATGTAATGTAATATCCAAATCTCTTTCCGATTGTATTGTACCTACTGCTTGGAAAACAGCTCTTGTCTTTCCAAAACTCAAACAACCCAACTTAGATCCCTCTCTACCTAGAAATTACCGCCCTATTGCTAATCTACCTGTGATTTCCAAATTAACTGAAAAAAATCATTCATTCCCAGCTTACAGAGTTTATTGAAAAAACCCACGCTTTACATCCATGCCAAACTGGATTCCGCTCTTCCCATTCAACAGAACTGTCTCTATTAGGCCTTATTACAACTATACAATATTACCATGACCATCAAAAATCTGTCGTTCTTATTTCCCTTGACCTAGCAGCAGCCTTTGATACTATCGATCACTCTCTTCTTATTAACAGACTCAAAGACTGGTGTCACAGGCGCAGCTCTTTCATGGTTCACATCTTTCTTTAACGAACGTTACAGTACTGTTCATGTAAACAATGTAACCTCATCATCTACAACCCATTCTTACGGTGTCCCCCAAGGTTCGATCCTATCCCCCTTATTATTTAATATCTTTCTTTCTCCTCTTCTAACATTAGCCCAATCTATCGGATTTACAATCTTCGCATACGCAGACGACATACAACTTCTTCATCCAGTTAACACATCAAACATTTCCGACATAAAAGATATAAATAACAAACTGGACATTATAAATGATTGGCTGTTTACAAATAAACTCTCCCTCAACTTGGATAAATCCCGTGGCCTCCTCCTTCCAATCAAAAGTTCAGAATCTTTACTGGAAAAAATTTCAATCAAATCTATCCCAATTCAAATGGAAACAAAAATAAAACTACTAGGCGTCACTATCGATAAGGATCTTACCTTCCACGATCATATAAGTTCAGTTGTAAAAATCTGTTTTTTCAAACTACGTATCATCTGGTCCTTAATTTCTGTCCTGGAGACCGATTCAATCATTATTCTGATACACTCCTTAGTTATCTCACATTTAGATTATTGCAACTCACTTTTCAATGGTCTCCCCCAAAAGGAAATTCGACGCCTACAACTAATACAAAACTCTGCAATAAAACTCATTTATAAAATAGGTAAATACGATCATGTCACTCCTCTTCTAAAAAAAGCACATTGGCTCCCCATCACTCACCGTATTACCTATAAAATCATTTTACTTTCCTTCAAAATAAAACTCTCTCACCAGCCCTCCTTTCTTGATAAACTTCTCATACCCCAATGTTCCCCACGCACTTTAAGGTCAACTGATCAAAAACTCCTTTTTATTCCCTCCATAAAAGATTTTTACTATACACGAAAAGTAAATTTTGCAGTAACGGCTCCATCCTTATGGAACTCTCTACCTCAGCAACTCCGCGATGAACAACGGCTAGATAAATTTAAGACAGGCTTAAAAACCTTCTTATTTCGTGACGCATTTGTCAGTGCTTAGACTTATCCTTTTTCCTCTTCTCTCTAAGCAACCAACCGCTTTAATAAAGCGACCCCACCCTATATGTTTTATCCCAATCCCTCTATCTCCTATTTCTTCTTAAATATATAACTTTTCCCCTCCCTTCCCATTTTTCTTCACTCTCTAGTTTGTCTTGTCAATATCATCTATGTTCACACTATATATTTAATGCACCAATTATTATACCTTCAAGTTCTTAGTCTTCCTATCTTTTAAATTTTATTGTTAACCGGCCAGATATTTGTTTGATGGTCGGTATATTAAAACTAATAAACTTGAAACTTGAACTTGATATTAACCATGGAAGTCTTTTGAATATTGATCCAAAATGAAATAATAAAAGTTCAGAGAAAAATGTCACACCCAAACATAAACTGGTTCTCAGAGTTTCATCAATGGTTGACTGAGACAAGTTGTCCTCATCCCAGAGTCAGGACGGACCACCAGAGTCAGGTTTTCTGGATACCCAAAATAAATATAAATGAGCTAGATTTGCATACAGGAGACGTGATACATGTAAATTTATCTCATGCATAGTCATTGTGGATTTCCTGATACCCAGTTGGCTGGGTGTGTCCCAAAGACTAGACGGAGAACTTCTAGCTTAAGATGAGAATCTAGATAGAGAATAAATAGTTAGTGAGCAGTGACATAGGTACAATATGTAGCAGCATTTGATAGAAGAACTTGGGATGACCTATAGAAACATCTGATATAGGTTTTGTGTGTGTATGTGTGTGATTAAAGATAATGCAAAGAGATTTATTTCACTTTACCAATGACTGAAATCTATGTTTTGTCTCTCCAATATTAAATGAAGCATCAAATTGTCAAAAAGTTAGACCATGAGTTCTTACACTTTAAGATATGTATGTAGTACTTCTATTATTATATGTCAAATATACAGTGCTGCAAATGCTTTTCAGTACTACAGAAATGATAAATGGTAGTAGTAGTCAATGGCATAGTAAGGCAAAGCGGGGGTCGGTCTGCCCCAGGCACCATCTTGGTAGGGGTACTGGCACCCATCCTCCTCTCTGCTTCCCTGCTCCTTCCCCTATTACTCACTACCACACGTGCGTGCCCCTTCCCCCGCACCTCTTCAACGTTCCCGACATGAGCAGCAACCCCATCCTTCTGTTCTTGCCAGCATTGTCTCTTCCTCTGACATCACTTCCTGGACCCGTGTCTAGGAAATGATGTCAGAGGAAGAGCCAACACTGGCGCAAGCAGCAGGTTGGGGTTACTACGCACTCTGGGAACGTTAAAGAGGTATGGGGGAAGGGAAGGGGCAAGTACGGCAGGAGGGGGAGGGGAAGGAGTGGCTGGGGTAGGGGTGGAGATAAGGGTGGGGGAGGGGCACTTCTCACCCTCACTATGCCACTGGTAATAGTAGTAATATTTATTTAATTTGTTTTTCTATCCCGTTTTCCCCAGAGAGCTCAGAACAGGTTACAGGTTAAACATATATAAAATGTCACCCAATAAAAATTGGATTTTGAAATTATATTTCAAATGTAGACATAAAGAGTTCTTTGAACAGAAAATTCAAATATTCCCAGACATAACCCAGAAACGAACCTGGGGTAATAGTGATGGGTGGTGTTTTCTTCTTAAGATATCCTTGCAAATGCATTGTTAAATATAGATCTCAATATATACATATTCTTTGAACCATCTCAGCTAACAGATTTTCTCTCTCTGAGACGTCTTGAAGGGGATGTAACAACAAGTTGAAGTGTAATTATTGTACTCCTAAAACCACAATCAGATAATTAGCTTTCCTGTTACTTGGACGATAGTTCATTTTTTTCTTTTCTTTTCACTCATTAATAATCTTGGCTCCATATTGAGGATTATAGATTCTTTAAGTAATGATTTACTTGTATTTTTCTTTATATTTTAATACTGAGGGTCTCTTCTATCAAACTGCGCTAGCAGAGAGCTGCGCTAAATGACTCGCGCTGCTCCCGATGCTCAAAGCAACATAGTAACTTGGTTTGCAAGTGTTTTGCAAGACAAGCAAAACATTTGATTTAATTTTAACTTGATATACAAGCAATGTCTTGCAATACAAGTACATACAGTATACACACATCACAACTGAGCCTATGGTTCTTCTCTCTCTGACGCTGCAAGAGTGTAGTGACTGTTCTAAACGAGCGAGGTCTTGCAATATGAGTATGTATAGTATTTTCTATTAAAGTTTTTGGGTTGTGGAACGAATCATCTGAGTTTCCATTATTTCCTATAGGGAAATTCGCTTTGCTATACGAGTGCTTTGGATTACAAGCATGCTTCTGGAACGAATTATGCTCGCAAACCAAGGTTTTACTGTACTACGGATCTAATACCAATGTACATAATATGTTAGATTTGCCATAGTTATAGTCCAAGATTTTTCAATACAAGTTTTTATAGTAGTTGTAGTAGCATTGCTGCTGACAATACCAGGAATGGTTGTTCATCCAAATAGGATCCCATTTATCTATTCAATTGCGCATCAGAAGCAGGCACTTAGTGACCTATGAAATGAATGTACAACTTACTGACTCTCTTGCTGCCAAAGAGATTCTGAAGGACAAAGTGGGGAAGAAGTATTATTGCCATTATTAATTTTATAGCAGTAACGTACATCCCACGCTTGACTGCTAAATTCATTCAGCCCTTTGCTTGTCTGATTCTATTCCCAGCAGAAAACACATATATTTCTTTTTTCCTAACTTCCCATATTCACCATTCAATTTAATTCTTATAGAAATTGTAGCAATCTGATTAAACTGTGTTGTTTTTACTATAAAGCTTTGGATAATGTGGTTTATGAAAAGAGTGAAGGATGGATTCTACAAAAGTCGTAGTAAGTCATGGATCACCAGGCAAACATTGTGTAGGTCATAAAAGGCTAAAGTTCCAGCGGTTCCCAAACCTGTCCTGGGGGCTCCCCAGCCAGTCAGGTTTTCAGGATATCCACAATGAATATTCATGAGAGATATTTATATTGGAAAGAGGTAGATATGTGGAATATATTACTTATGGTAGACCAAATTTGAACCCAATAGTCATGAACATAAGAGCAATCAAACAAGAAGTTTCAGATTACTATAGCCAGACCACAGGACCAACACTGTTTAGAATATGAAGAGTCAATCATATGAGATTCAGAGGAGTCCAAACCGATCTATGAATGATAAAGTATATGGACTGCATGATAGAGGTAGATCTAGATGCTTTGAGTGTGGAGAACCATTTCTCACAATCCGAATCAGTTGATGATGCAGTATGACCTTTGAATGAGGTCTTAATAGCAAAATTAAATATGTCAAGGGTAATGTGTTTATCATTTATAGATATAGAACTATTGCAAAATGCTGAATGTAGTTGAAGCCAGGAAGAGAATTGCGAATTTGTCAAATTATATTTTTGTTGAACTTCTGAGCATGATCTCCAGTTTTTAGTCAAGGGATCAACAAAAAAACTGATGCCCAAATATTATTCTTTTGCCAAAGGGACCAAGACACTTGTTTTTTTGTCAACGAGCATCAATGGATTATAAGGGAATATCAAAAGATTTCAATATAGAAATGTCTAAGGAGAAATCCAACAACTGGAGTAGTTTATGGGTATGATTTATAATAGGATTAGATTTACCTTGATTATTCAGGGACATATCAACTAAGTGAGATAAAGGAATTGGACTCATATAAAGTTGCTCAATAAGCAACCATCTGGGATTTGTGGATAAGGATGAGGGAAGTAACCACTCCAAATCTTGTTTTAGTACAAAAAAAACACAAAAAACTTGTGATAGAGAAACAAATTGGGAAAGTTTATACCTCCTGATAGTTTGGGTAATTTCAATTTAGCTAAAAAAATCCTTGAAGAAAGTTAAAAAGCAATTTTTCCATTGATTTGTAGAAAGAACCTACAGCCTCTTTTACAAAGCCGTGCTAGCGGCTGCTCTGCACTAACGGCCCTGAAGCCGTTAAAGGGCAGAATTAAAGGGCTCCAGGGCTGTTTCCACGCGGCTTTGTAAAACAGGTCGTTAGTCGTCCTGCAGGGATAATCATAAGAACATAAGAATTGCTGCTGCTGGGTCAGACCTGTGGTCCATCGTGCCCAGCAGTCTGCTCACGCGGTGGCCCTTAGGTCAAAGACAAGTGCCCTAACTGAGACTGCCTGGATGGAACTTATACGTTGTGACTTAGGTGATCTAAAAACAGGTATAAGTGCCTAGAAGGTATCAAAAGTGACCAGATAACCGCTGCAGGGACAAAGTACAGATCCCCCACACACTCCCGCAGTGATCACTGACCCTCTCACACCGCCATAAAAATTGGAATAAAAATGTACATACCTGCCTCCAGAACATCAGCACCTAGCATAGGAAAACCTAGTAGAGATGCACAGAGGTGGTGGTCTGAGGGATGAGCTAGTGAACCATAGAGAGGAAGACCCAGGCCCATAAATCATAGTGGAAAATATCAGCCCACCAAAAACCCCTAAACCCTACTGTACTACCATATAGGTGCCACCTGCAGTCATAAGGGCTATTGGGGTTGTAGACAGGTTGGTTTTGGGGGGGCTTATCATAACCTGCAAGGGAGTTGTGGTGAGATGTTTATGTGGCACCCTTTATGTGAAATTCACAGCAGTGCCCTGTAAGGTGCCAAACTACCTTGTTGCCATGACTTCCACTTCCAAAAGGTCTTCTGGGCGTTTGGGACTTAGACGAAATTTTGGTTGAGAATTTGGTATAAAGATAGACGGTTTAGCAGAAAATGGCTGGACGTATAAGCAGATGATTCTCAAAATATATATATATTTTTACATATTTTTCAGGAGATGAAGGAAAGGAGGAACAGAGGAAATATGATTCAGACATTCAAATACTTGAAAGATATTAACCTAGAGCAAAATCTTTTCCAGAGAAAGGAAAATGGTAAAAACCAGAGGGCATAATTTGAGGTAGAGGGGTGGTAGACTCAAGAGTAATGTTAGGAAATTCTTCTATATAGAGAAGGTGGTTGATGCCTGGAATGCACTCCCGAGGGATATGGTGGAGAGGAATACAGTGACAGAGTTCAAAAAACCATTGGATGAACACAGAGGATCTCTAATCAGAAAATAATGGTATATATTGAAGAACTAAGGCCAGTACTGGGCAGACTTGCATGGTCTGTGTTTGTATATGGACGTTTGGTTGAGGATGGGTTGGGGAGGGCTTCAATGGCTGGAATGGTTTAAATGGGCTGAAGTGAGCTTTAATGGAGACTTCAGTAGATGGAACCTAAGCACAGTACTGGGCAGAGCTTTGGATTTCTGGCCCAGAAATAGCTAGGAAAAAGGACAATTTAAATTAAATCAGTAATTTAAAGAGAGGGTATGGCTGGGCAAACTAGATGGACAATTCGGGTCTTTATCTGCCGTCATTTACTATGTTGCTATGATCCATTTCAGGGACAAATTAGGGAGATAAAATGGGCTATTTAAATCATTTTAAACTATTATCTTACCCTTATCCTAGTTTATTCTATAACTAAAGAAGGTCGAAAATTTGGAAATAGTATCTATCAACTCTTTGAGGTACAATTCAGGCTCAGTTAAATAGAGTAATACATCACCTGCATAGGCAGATAACTTAATTTCGACAGAACCAAAATTTAGACCTTGAATATTCACATTATTTCGTATTGCAGAGAGGAGAGTTTCTAATGCTAAATTAAAGAGTAAAGGCAAGATGGGGCACCCTTGTCTAGTTCCAAGTTAAAGCGTGAATCTTTCAGAAAGGTCTCCACTGGACACAATTCTGGCTGAGGATGATTATAAAATTTGAAGCATATTAATAAACTGTGGAGGAAAAACCAAAATTAATAAGGGTAGTGAATAAATAATCCAATTCAACTCGGTCAAAGGCCTTCTCTGCATCTAGAGAGACCAAGAATGAATAACATGGAAAAACAAATGTGTGTTGTCAGATCCATATCTATTTTTGAGGAAATCACTTTGATCACTGTGAAGAAGTGGTTGTATCACCTTCTCTAATCTATAAGAATTTTAGTGTAAATTTTATAGTCTATGTTTAACAGTGAAATAGGGTGATAGTTCTGAACAAGTCGAGGATCTGTACCAGGCTTTGGTATGATGACTTTGTTGCCTCTAAGAATCTTCCCAGCATAGAGGGAGTATCAAGCAATGATTGATAATAAGTGTGAAGTTTATTTTTTAGAAAATGTATTTATTTAGAGTACAGTCAAACCTCGGTTTGCGAGTAACCCGGTTTGCGAGTGTTTTGCAAGATGAGCAAAACATTCTCACAAATCTTGTCTCGCAATCCGAGTGTTGACTCAATTTGTGAGCACCCCCCCCCCCCCCCCGATAACCGGCATCGCTCCCCCCCTGCTCACAAAGGCCCCCCCCCCCGCGAACCGGCACTCCCCCACCCAAATAACTTCAAACTTACCCCCCATCTGGCACCGGCACGCAGCCCACAGGATGTGCCGGTGCCACTTGAAGAAGTTCCTGCCTCTTGCTG
Organism: Geotrypetes seraphini; assembly: GCF_902459505.1. Classification (NCBI taxonomy): domain Eukaryota; kingdom Metazoa; phylum Chordata; class Amphibia; order Gymnophiona; family Dermophiidae; genus Geotrypetes; species Geotrypetes seraphini. Next base: position 58,273,881 of record NC_047089.1, on the reverse strand, counting down.
GGCCTTGAGCATGCATCTGTGCATGCTCAAGGTCATCTAGTTCTCCCTCTGGGCTGCGTGCCGGTGCCAGACGGGGGGTAAGTTTGAAGTTGTTCGGGAGGGGGGGTGCCGGTTCATGCGGGGGGGGGGGGCCTTTGTGAGCGAGGGGGGGGCAATGCCAGTTATCAGGGGGGTGGAGCAGCACCGCTGGCCTTGGGGGGGAACGTATCAAGTGAGTTTCCCTTAGTTCCCATGGGGAAACTCGCTTTGATATACGAATATTTTGGTTTACGAGCATGCTTCTGGAACGAATTATGCTCGTAAACCAAGGTTCCACTGTATTTATATACCACTTATAGCCTAAATGGTTTACATTCAGTTACTCAAGCATTTTTCCCTATCTGTCACAGTGAGCTCATACTCTATCTAATGTAACTGGGGCAATGGGGATTAAGTGACTTGCCCAATATCACAGGGAGCAGCATGGGTTTGAACCCACAACCTCAAGGTGTTGAGGCTGTAGCTCTAACCACTGTGCCACTGTTTGTATAACTCAGCAGAAAGTCCGTCAAAGCCCGGAGACTATGCAGATGGTAAACTCTTGATGGATGAAAGTATCTCCATGATTTGAATCGGTTTACAAATCCTGAAGGTGTTGAGAGTCAACTTGAGGGAACTGTAAGTTTTTCAGGAAGTCAGTAATGACATCAGAAGTAGTAGTGGATTCAGTAGAGTAGAGGGATTTGTAGAAATACTTAAAGGACTGTAGAATCTGAGTAGTAGTAGTAAGGATATCACCATTATTAAATTATATACTAGTAATTCATTGTTTAATTCATTTCCCTTTTAGATAAGAAGCAAGCAGTTTCCCAGACTTGTTGGCTTCTGAATAGTACATAGTGCTATGTTTAAAAGAGATTGCTGCCAAAGTATTAGATAATATGGAATTGTATTTAAACTTCATAGACTGTAATTCCTGGTATTAGATGAGTCAAAAGTTGAGTAATGAGAGGACTCAAGTTCATGGATATCCTTTTTGAGTTGAAGAGTGGAAGAATGTAAGGATTTACGTTTGTGAGCTGCATAACTGATTATTTCCCCTCGAAGCCAGGCCTTATAAGATTCTCAAACAAAGATGTAGCTAGAAGCTGTATTTTTATTTTGCTTAAAGAAATCCAAAGATTTTCCCATTAAAAGTGTAATAAAATCCTCGTTATGAAGAAGGAGTGAATTAAATCTCCAGAGATTGGAATTTTTGCATTCCCTAGACCATTGTAGAGAGCAGACGATTGCTGCATGATCAGAGATGGAGATACTATGGATTTTGGAGTCCTTAACATGTGAGTTAAATCTTTGGTATCAAAAAAGTAATCCAATCTGGACTATGTTTGATGAGTGGCTGAATAAAAACATGTAATCTCATGTTGTAGTCTCCAGAGATCAGCCCAGCCATTAGAATGCAGAAGAAGTTCAATGAAGATCTTATTTTGAGTTTGGCGGGTTGAGACGTGGAAGATCTATCTAGTATAAGGTCACATGGGAAGCTGAAGTCACCTCCTAGGATGGTATGAGAAGTACGTGACACAGTTGAAGAGTTATTAAGGTTATAAAAGAAAGAGTGATCATCTGAGTTGGGGGCATATATATTAAGTAGAATAATAGGAGAACCATCAATTTCGCCCTCTAGGTGGGAACATCTGCTTTCTGTATCAGGGCTATGCGAAGTTGTTATAAATGGAAAGGATTTACAAATTAGTGTGACAACACCTTTCCATTTACCTTTAGCTGGAGAGATGTAACATTGATCAAAATATCCACCAAGAAGCTTTTGAGCCTAAGTAATATTCAAATGGGTTTCTTGCCAGAAATATATGTCAGAATGAAGATTCTTCAGATAAAGAAGAATTTTCTTCCTCTTAATGGGATTGATAAATCCTTTAACATTTAGTGAGGTTAAGTAGGGTTGCCAGATTTCCTCATTGAAAAAAAGAAGATGCCTGGCCCCGCCCCATTCTGTCCCAATTCCTGCCCCATTCTGCCTCCGGCCCTCCCCCGTTCCTTCCTCAGCCCCACCCCCACATGGACCTCCCCAAGCAGATATCAATGCAATGACATCACATGCATGTGCGCATGCATATGATGTCATCACAGTGATGGTCGTGCATGCACAAAGGCTTGCAGACAAGGCCTCCAAGCTCAGGATTTTCAAAACTTGGACAAACTGCCAGGTTTTGGAAATCCCTCCAGGCACCTAGACAGTGCTCTAAAAAAGAGGACATGTCCAAGTTTTCCTGGATGTACTGTAACCCTAACTATAAGTACAGTAAATAACAGTGCTGAGCCAAGTCTGGGTAAACTGATGTAAAGAAGATTTGGCAAGTATTAGATGCGGGAGACATTGTTCCTTGGAATAATAAAAAAAATCCAGCTGCTCCTGTTGCTTACACCAACATTGGCTTTCCCTCTGATGTCACTTCCTGGCCCCGCAACCAGGAAGTGATTTCAGAGGGGATCCAAGCCGGTATAAGCAGCAGGCCAAAGAAGTTGCTGTCGCTGGCAAAGATTTAAAGAGGTATGGGAGAAGGGAGAGAGCAAGCAAGGCATGGGGGGTGGAGAGGTGCAAAAGACCTCACCAAGATGACACCCTGGGCGGTGTGCCCCCCCTTACTATGCCACTAGGTACCCAGTAAGAGAATTAGCCCTATGAGGACAATTCTGTAAAAGGGCATTTGCCCCCCCATTCCCTCCCAGTTTTAGTTTCCAGAATATGCAAATTATCTGGGTTATAGAAAACTATGCAAACATAACTCATTTACAGCTAGAGTTACTAAAGAGCACTACCATATAAAGCCATTAATATGCATTAATAGTAAGTAGGTCCCATTGAATAAAGCAGGACCTGTGGTAAAATAATGCACATTAACGATGTTAGTTTATATTAACACAACAAGGCAGGTTAGTAAATCTATCTACAGTACTCCCCCAAAGTTCGCGGGGGTTGCATTCCTGGAGCACCCGCAAACTTCAAAAAACTGCAAATATTGGATGTGGTTTAGGAGCAGGTATTGGAGCCTGGAGAGGGCTGAAGGGGCAGCAGTGGGCGCTGCTGGTGCCGATGTGGGCAGTGGCGCTTGTGGATCAGGGGGATCGGAGATGCTCTGAATAGCTGGAGAGGGCTGCAGGGGCAGCGGCAGGTGCTGCTAGTGCCGATGCACATGGTGGCGCTTGCAGGAGGGGGGGAGGGTTGGAGGATGCACATAGGGATCCCGGAAGAGGCGGTCAGAAAAAACTGCGAGTGACTGAGTCCGTGAATTGCGAACCATGAATTTGCGGGGATATACTGTATTTAGAGTGTAAAACGACCTTTGCACAGTCATACTCGAGGCAGAATAATAATTCTAGCAAAATAAAATACAAAGATGTATCTCTAAAGAGCAGAGACATTCCTAATAAGCTTCACTAGGATAAAAATTTAATAATCCATGTTCTATAAAATAGCAATAAATCAAATACCGGTAAATCAATATTCCAGTGTCCCAGGAGATCTAAGGGCCTAATTACAAACACAAAAATACAGTGAATCTAAGAACATTCAAAAGTCACCCTTAAATAGTCATGACTTCCCTTACTTTCTGAAACTAAGAGCTATGTTTACTAAAGCCTAGCATAATAGCATATGCTAATGGATATTATTGTGTGCTTATTGCCATGTGGCCAATTTTATTCCTATGGGCCCCACAGAACTTAGCACATACTGATGTCCATTAGCGCACACTAAGTTTCAGTAAATATGGACCTAGGTTTTCTATCAAACAGATTTCTGTGGGTAAAGTATTCCAAAGTTTCAGACCAGATCATAAGAAAACTGTTCTTCAATTCCTGGAAATCTAACTGTCCTCAGAAAAAAGAGATCTAAATAAAAGCCTCTTAGGCTAATCTAATGGTTCCCAAACCTGTTCTGGGGCTCCCCAGCCAGTCAAGTTTTCAGGATATCCACAATAAATATTCATACGAGAGATTTGCATACAGTGGTTTGGGAACCACTGGGCTAATCCAAGTAATTTAGCAGGCCCAAACTGCTCTGTGAAGTAAATTGGAGCCACATCATACAAGCTGTTTTAATATCTTAAGCTGCATGTGATTAAAAACTGAAGGCCAGTAGAATTCCTGTAACAGTAAAGTGATATGAATATTCATTACGGATAACCTGAAAATCAGACTTAATGTATTAAAGGGCAGGATGTAGGAGCTACCAGATTCTAAACTATGTGTCTGCATTCTACATTTGCTGTATATGCTATGCAAGAATATACAGTATAATGGTAACAGAGTAAAAGAACCTGTATAATTATTCCGCTTTCTCCTATACAAAGAGAAAATATTGGCTGACTGGAACAATGATTATTATTCATTGTCTGTTAGCATTCTGTCTATTAAACAGAGACCATAAGGCATTTAAGCAAAATATAATTTATTAGCATTAGCATGGAAGACTCATAAATTAGCCTATTATGCTAACTTTGTCTTAACTTTGTAGTAACCTATCAGATGCAGGTGAAAACAATCAAGGAATCCTGATTGCTAATTCTCTGAGTCACTGCATTTTGGCAGACAAATAGCATTCATATTCATCACAGAATGCAGTTATTTAGACATAAATGAGCCTGAACTAAATAAAAGACATGCTTAATTGGGTTGTGAAACAAGCATACAGTATGAGATGTGTCTTTTAAGTTTTGAAAGAAGTGTGGATCTAAAGAGAGTCCAAGAAGCAAATGATGATGTGATCTAGACAGAAAGTTGAGCCGCACAATGCACGTTTACCTTTTGATGAGGAAAGGGTGAAATCAATTAGAGGGAGGTTAGACTCCATGAATCAATGGCCTCTTTCAGCCTAATCAACCGTGCCATTATGAATGTAAGGCTGGATGTATTCCTGCTTTCCAATAAAACTTCAATAAAGTTGAAATCGTAAAAGAACTTGAGCCAGGATCCTTCTCTGCTTGCAGAGTGAAAATATCAGGTGACGCTTGTTCACGCAAAACCAAAACTTCCAGCACAATTCTGTTCATTTGTGTTCTGTGTGAATTTTGGGGGGTCAATATTCAGCATTTTGCTGACCGCCACCAGCATTAAACCTGAAAATTCAATGCTGGGCCATGCCTGGACCTCAGCATTGAATTTCTGAGTTTGTGAAGCTGGCTAATGCATTGCCAGTTAAGTAATATTCAGCAGTTAACCAGGTATGGGTTACTGCATAAAGCTAGAACCGACTTATATACCTATTTATGCAGTAAACTTGGCTGGTTAAATTCTGAATATTACTACTTACCTGATCAAGTGCTGATTGCGCCCCCAGAATGCCACTAATATAGCCAGTTTTATATTGACTGCTAACCAGTGGCGTACCTAGGGTATGTGGCACCCGGGGCCCATCATTTTTTGACCCCCCACCCCCCCCCCCCCCATGTAAAAAATTTTTTTTTTTTTTTTTTTTTTGCAATAACCATGAAATGGAATAAATGGTCAGAATAGAAACAGGCAGTGAAAATTTTCTTTTATTGAACCTCATATATGTAACCATTATTCCAAACATAACATAACATAAATTATGTCTAAATTGTCATGACATTAGAAGTACATATGGAGTAGTTGCAGGTGATGCTAGGGACAGTTCTGATTGTGTTAGTTCGGTTTTATGTGTTTTTTGAATAGAAGGGTTTTTATTTCTTTTTGAAGGTTTTGCAGTCTGTGGTTGATATCAATTGGTTGTAGAGTTGGGGGTCGAGTGTTGCAGCTCAAATGGCTAGGAGGTTGTCGAACAGTTTTTTTCTTTTGACGTTTTTGGTTGGAGGGTGTGTGAATGGTGCACAAGTTCTCCTATGTCTGTTTGAAGTGGATTGAATTATTTAGCTGAAGAAATTAGTTACCCCCCCATTCCACACACATTAATTATCTTCCATTTTTGTTCCCATTATAAAAAACACTGATAAGTTCCCAGAAAAAAAATACATTAAAATAAGAAGTGAAAACAAAGGCCCCTACAGATGAGAACATAACATAAGAATAGCCTAACTGGGTCAGACCAATGGTCCATCATGCCCAGTAGCCCATTCTCATGGTAGCCAATCCAGGACACTAATACCTGGTCAAAACCCAAAGAGTAGCAACATTCCATGCTACCGATCCAGGGCAAGCAGACACTTCCCCCATGTCTTAATAACAGATTATGGACTTTTCCTCCAGGAATTTGTCCAAATCTTTCTTAAAACCAGCTACACTATCTGCTTTTACCATAACTTCTGGCCACTTCATTTTTAAGTTTAGATCTTTCCTTTCAAACAGAGACCTTGCTAGATGTCAAATACAGCACAAGGTAACTTCCCATGGACTTAGCTGTGCAGGAAATGTGAATCTCCTCATACACCCACCATATAGTGCAAAAATGTGCAAAGGTCTGTTTTTTTCTTTCAATCACTACATAGCCTAATGCCACACAAGCAGCGCTGTTACAAACATATTCTGTAGGTCAATGCTAAGGATAACAAAGTTTCCTTCCTTGGACCAGAAGGAGATAAACCACTGGAAGAGATCCCAAAACAACACCCAAAGACCCACTCAGTGTGTGAATCAGTTGAGTGGAGTGGACTAACTGGGGGGTGGAAATGGGCCCGGAGTTTGCTCAGCAGAATTTCCCAGACCACCTCTTCCTCTCAACACATTGACACGCTGCCACCATCACCACTAGGAACACCTCACTGGGTAGGCCAGCTATGCTATAAACTTTATAAAACACATTATTATATTTTCTTATAAAGCACATATTTTAACTGACCTCTCTGACATCCTCAGCCTTTCCATTCACAAAAATAGAAGGAAGAAAAGTTCCCATTTCCTGCTGTCTCATGTCCCCGGCCTATACAATATTTTTCTGCCCAGTTGGGTGATTTTTTTCAAAACTCCTGGTGGGTTTTATAGCTTTTTCACCCCCTTTGGCTTCTCCTAACCACACTGGCGCTGTGGTGTAAATAAAATAAAGAAACAAAAAGGACTTTTCCTCTTTCTGTTAAATCCTAGCTCACGTTTGCAGTCCAACACCAGCTCTGGCAGGATACACATTTCAAATCTGACATGTTATAATCACAAAACAGAAAATAAAATTAATTTTTCTACCTTTTGTTGTCTGGTTATATTTCAAATCTTGTTGGTCCAAGGCTCTGGTTTTCTTCTGATAACTTGCTTGCCAGGGTCTCCTTCTTTCTGCATGCTAACCATCCATCTGCCAACTCTGTCCTCCCTTTCCATTTCCCTTCCCTTCCCAGGAAGTCTGGTATCTTTCCTTTTTTTCATCTCCCTCCACAGATCCACCTTTTCTTAAATACCCTTTCATCCGGCATCTCTCCCTCCTTCCCCACCATCCCAGAGTCCACCATCTCTCCCTTTCTTTTCCTAATTAGCCTCCTATCCAGTATCTCTATCCCTCCTCCACACCATCCCTTGTGTCCAATTTCTCTCCCTTTCTGTTCCTTCCCTCCCTAAATCCCATGGTCCATCATCTCTCTCCCTCTCCTCTATTTTCAGACCCATTATTTCTTCCCCCCCCAAAGTTTGGCATATGCATGTCTCTTTGAACACCCCCTTCCCTCCGTGTACTTCTAAATCATGGTCTCCCCCCAAAGGCCTGTCCCCCCTTAAAGGTCTGCCTGTCCCACCTTGAAGGCCTGCACCCCCCTTGAAGGCCTGTCCCTTCCCCTTGTATGCCTGTCCCCCCCTTGAAGGCCTGCCTGCCTGTCCCCCCCTTGAAGGTCTGCACCCCCCGAAGGCCTGCACCCCCCCGAAGGCCTGTCCCCCACTTGAAGGCCTGTCCCACCCCCTTGTAGCTTCTCCCCCCCCTTGTAGGCCTGTCCCCCCTTGAAGGCCTGCCTGCCTGCCTTTCCCCCCTTGAAGGCCTGTCCCCCCTTGAAGGCCTGCACCCCCTTGAAGGCCTGCACCACCCCCCTCGAAGGCCTGCACTCCCTTGAAGGTCTGCACCCCCCCCGAAGGCCTGTACCCCACTTGAAGGCTTGTACCACCCCCTTGTAGCTTCTCCCCCCCCTTGTAGGCCTGTCCCCCCCTTGAAGGCCTGCCTGCCTGCCTTTCCCCCCTTGAAGGCCTGTTCCCCCCCTTGAAGGCCTGCACCCCCTTGAAGGTCTGCACCCCCCCAAAGGCCTACACCCCCCCCGAAGGCCTGCACCCCCCTGAAGGCCTGCCTGCCCCCCTTGAAGGCCTGCACCCCTTGAAGGTCTGCACCCCCCCCCGAAGGCCTGTCCCCCCTTGAAGGCCTGCCTGCCTGCCTGTCACCCCCTCCCCCTTGAAAGCCTGCTTGCCTGCCCGCCCGCCCCACCCTGAAGGCCTGATGCCCCGACCCACCCCGAAGGACCGCTCGCCCCCCTGGCCTCCCCGCACCACCTATGAAGCAGCCGCAGCAGGATCGCGAAGTCAGCGTCAGCGATCCCTGCGCTGCTTCCTGCGCCACGGTCCCACCCCTCCTCTGACGTCAGAGGAGGGGCGGGATCGCGGCGCAGGAAGCAGCGCAGGGATGCTGACGCTGACTTCGCGATCCTGCTGCGGGCTGCTTCACAGGTGGTGCAGGAAGGTCAGTGGGGCGAGCGGTCCTTCGGGGGTGGCGGGGGACTGAACGGCAAGGCCGGGAACACCCCCTTAGGGCTGGCACCCGGGGCGGCCCGCCCCCCCCCTAGGTACGCCACTGCTGCTAACCAGTTATTTTCTGCGGTGCTAACTGGTTATGTACTGCTGAAAATGACTGGTTAACCCCAAACAGATGATTTAACTGAACAGAAGCCAGTTAAATAACATTGAATTTCGAGCCCTCGGTTTTTAAAGAGTGGGCTGAGAGGACATAGATGGGAATAGAATTCAGCATGAAGGGGGCTGAAGGAGTGAGCAAGCACAAAGGGCCGTCCCGAGGGCTGTTTGAGTGGTGCAGCCGACAAGGTGCAAAGGTCACAGGGCACAAAAATCACTACCCATTCATTTTCTCTCTTACGGTGGCTGTGGTGCAATGGGCAGGATCTAGGGACGTGTCACATAGGGCACCGTTCAGGCTTAGAACACTCACATACACATGGCTTTAGAAGGCAAGAAAGAGACGAATATGTGAGTAGATCTTGGTAGAAAGAGAGGGAGGGGGCATTAGTGTAAGGATGAGAGTGAGAGTAAGGCTACAGCAAGACGAACTACAACAATGCATGCAGAGATACAGAGGAAGGAGGAAGAGATAGGGTAGGGTCCAGGCAGAGCAGTCAAACCAGAAGGTATATTATGTATATCGTTAGATCCCTAGTTTGTGTCGAGTTAGGCCAAAAACGTGTATTGGATAGGGGAGGAGGGAAAGGGAAGGGAGAAGAGGTACTGTTGGCCATGGGGAAGGGAGAAAGGGTACTGCTGGACATGGAGAGAGAGAGGTGCTGCTGGACAGGGGGGAGGGGAAGGGAGACGAGGTGCTGCTGGATCTGGCAGAAGGGGTAGGGAAAGGTGCTGCTGGACTTGACAGGAAGGGAAAGGAAAGGTGCTGTACGCTGAAGGGGAGGGTGAGATGGTGCATTGGGAGACAGCATATTAGTTGTGAGTGAGGTTGTCGTTGTAGTAGTATTGAAAAATCTTGCACTGTAACTATGGCAAATTGCAACTTATAAAGTGTATATTATGTATGTTAGCCTGTAACCCATTCTGAGCTCTTTGGGGAGGACAGGATAGAAAAAATAATCATAATAAGGATGCAAAAAAGAACCCTCATTTTAGGCTAGGAGAGGCTTATTTATTCACCTGCTGGAGAAATAGTGTGACCCACAGGATAGAAACAAGCAGCACAGTTCAGAAGACTATAATGTAGGCTTGTGAACTGTGCTGCTTGTTTGTAGCCTCTTAACTACTTGGATTTTTTGTGATTTTTATGGTTTTATATTGAATACAACCAAGGACCCTATAAGACCCCCAAGGAAGGCATTTTTATTTTGCCAAAACATGGCCCGTGTTGAGTCATTTGTATTTTATACATTATTTGGTTTTTATCCTGTGACTGTATATACCCATTGTGGATTGTTTTAAAGATTATCGGTTTTAAGTCATTTGGACGCTTATTAAACTACACACTGGCATATCCGATCTTCTGTTCCACAATCTTTTTTGCTGTTTTGTTGCTTCATTTCCTTTGTGGAAGCTTTCGGTGCTACAATATTCCTTCGGTCATTTGCGGTTGGCGGTCCCAGTCATTTGCGGAATTTTCCAACTGCGAACTGCATACAAGGAGAGGGCAGCGGGAGAGGCAGGAGAGAGCAGCCAGAGCACCGGAAAGTGCAGGAAATCACTCGATGTAAGCTCTGACCGCTTCTTCCTGCACTAAGTCGGGCCTTATCCAATCAGAAGCTGCTTTGACACGCAGCTTCTGATTGATAAGGCCCAACTTAGTGCAGGAAGAGGCGGTTGGAGCATACAGCGAGTGATTTCCTGTACTCGCCGGTGCTCCGGCTGCTCTCTCCAGTCTCAACCATGAAAAACCGTATCCGTGGTTTTTCAAGATTCTCAGGGATTCCTTGAACGGAACCCCCGCGAATATCGGGAGAGTACTGTATTTGGATTTTACCGCTATTGCCCACTCTTTTGTCTCTTTTACTTTCTCCTTCTCCCCCATCTCTCCTCATCCTCTGGTTCACACTTTCCTGTTGCAATCCCTAGGACATCTTGGTAGCTGATGCTTTTCTGAGATGGGTTTAGGATGTTTGCATACTTTTTTTTTTTTGTTCCTCCTAAACTTTAGTGTATAGGTCTCTATGTCATGTTGCCACTCCCAACATCTTTATCGAGCAGTTGCAGCTTGACTTGCATCTTATCAGATGAAGAACAATGAATGTTTACCAGTAAAGAGCACCATACAGCCAGGGATAGTGCATTAAGCATCCTAAGGTAAAACTTAAGCCTTCCCCAACCCCCCCCCCCCCATCCTTTACATTCTGATAATTGAACTTGGCAACCGTGATCACCCCGCCTTCTTTCCTCCTCAAACATCTTGCAAAAACATATCATTAAACATACTTATAAAATATGTAACTTTATTCAATATATAGTCACATATGCATAACCAGAGTAATTTACAAAAGCCATTTCTCTGGGTGAATATTTACTTATCTAGAAGAATGGGCCATTTGATACTTGCATGATACAAGCCCACAGGCTGCAAGTCATACTAAACGTATAAATCCACTAACTAGTTTGCCAATATTTCAGTGGTATGTGCTGTATTAAAGCACTATCAAAAATCATTTACTATAGGGTCCTTTTCCTAAGGCGCGCTAACGGTTTTAGCGTGCTAAACGCTAACGCGTCAATAGACTATAATGGGCACATTAGCATTTAGCGTGCGCTAAAACGGCTAGCGCACCTTAGTAAAAGGACCCCTATATGAATAGAAACCTCAAAGCTTCGGGATCTAAACCAATGCAGCCTACATAATTGAACCCATTGGAGTCCCATGGTTTCATAATTACAGTTCCCGTTGCCTTTCTTACCCGTGTTGCTTGCTTGTCTTACTTTCCGTCGGGCCCCCCCCTGACCATTTCGGGCCCTAGGCACGTGCCTACTTGGCCTATTGGTTAATCCTGCCCTGCATGTGGTCGCATTTATTCTGTTACAAAAAGTCCCATCTTGAACAGGCTGAAGGAATTATCCAGGTAGTGACACAGAATATCACTGTTATCCAGATAATCTGCTGTTCTGTCCAACTTTTGTCACCAGATTGTCCCAGCACTATCCACATAACACCAGCGGGGTCTGTAATTAAAGCAGTGTTATCTGGATAATGCTGCTGAAAATTAATGATCGGTCACAGTCAGTGCTACTTATTGGGGTCTGATTGAGCATTCTTCAGATAGCTTAACAATCCATTCTAGAGAATGACATGGGGACAAAATTTTTTCCATCCCCGCAGGAACTCAATTTCCCCGTCCCCATGAGTTTTGTCGCTGTCACTGCTCTTGCCCCATTCCTTTAAGCTCTGCCTTAACTGCAAAAGCCTCAAACACTTATAATTTTAAAGTGTTTGAAGTTTGCGCAGATGAGGACGAAGCTTTCAGGGATGGGGCAGGGACAGGAAAAGAACTCGTGGGGATGGGACGGGAAAATGAGTTCCCTTGGGGATGGGGAAAAATTTGTCCCCGTGCATTCTCGGAATGCACCAATGTGCAGCTTTGTCCTGTTGACGCTGAAAAACATGATCACTCCAACAGTCGTATTTAGACTACAAGGGTCATCAGCAGTGGCATAGCAAAGGGGGTGTGGACCGGTCAGTGGGGGCACTGCACTTCTCTGCCTCGCCCTACCACACCACGCCACCCTTGCACCATCCCTCCTGTGCTCGTTTTTGATTTCTTCCAGCTGATTTTTGTGATTGACATTTCATTGCTATAATCCTAAACGGCATGGTTTTTGGACATTGAACTGTTTATTGAATATAGGGCAACAGCGGTTGAAATTCTTTTGATAAAAGCACTTTTTCTTTGAGATTTGAAGAGGCACATTCTAGTTTACATATCACATATTTGCACTTTGGAAGAGGTCCTGGGATGTTTCACTGGAGGGTCAACTTTACTATAGGGATTTCACCCCCCATTCTTCTGTTTGCTCTCCTATTCAGAACTGGAGAGGGATTTTTATTTGTTGAGTAGCGATAGCAGCGACAGACTTTAGCAGTCTGTTGGATCTATTTTATCTGGCACTAACATTGGGCTAACTGGTCTATAATTTCCCAGATCACCCCTGGAACCCTTTTTAAATATCAGTGTTACATTGGCCATCTTCCAATCTTCAGATACTATGATTGATTTTAATGACAGTTTATAGATCACTAACAGCAGATCAGCAATTTCATGTTTGAGTTCTTTCAGTACTCTAGGGTGTATACTATCTAGTTCAGGTGATTTACTACTCTTTAATTTGTCAGTTTAGCTCAGTACAACTTCCAGGTTCGCCAAGGTATCTTTCAGTTCCTCCATATCATCATATTTGAAAACCATTTCTGGTACAGGTGGATCTCTTACATCTTCTTCAGTAAAGACCAAAGAAGGGAATTCATTCAATCTCTCTGCTATGGCCCTGTCCTCCTTGAGAAGCCTTTTACTCCTTGATAATCCAATGGTCCCATGGATTCCCTCCCAGGATATTGTCTAACACACCTTCAGAAACATCAGTGCACTGGGGCAGTTCAGGGCATAGAAAACATAGACCCTTCAAAATGATGGTGGTAGCAATGGGTGGTTTGTTGTGCCTATTTGCATGTATACTTTCAACCATACACTGTATGTGGCATTTCGCTAGTCAATGTAGCTATAACAGGTGACTCTAAGGCTGGGTCTGCTCTGGTGACAGCAGTAATGTATGGATGCCTCTATTGTGCTGGAATATTACTGCTTGGTACTAACCTGCTTCCTCCTGCATCTGGGCACAAACCCGCTGGAGATGTTCAGGTTTCTTATGACTAGGGTTACCAGATTTCCTATAAAAAGAGAACACCTGGCCCCATCCTGCTATGCCCCAGCCTAGCCCCACCCCTCCCCCACACAAATCTCGTGTCACCTTTCCCCAGCTTGGGGCCACGTCTGGAGAACCTACATGCATGTGTAGAGACCCTCCAGGCGTGGCCCTAAGCTCGGGGTCCTCCAAAACCTGAACAAACTGCTAGGTTTTGAAAATCCCTCCGGGCACTCAGACAGTCCTCTAAAATGAGTACATGTCCAGGTTTTCCCGGACATTTGGTTACCCTACATATGATGCAGGTACCTGGCCTTATTCTTCATGTCCTCAAATTCTATGAAAAAGGAGAGAGGGGAGAGACTTAAAGCAGAATAGAAATTTTTAAAATAAATAAATTACGCATGCAAATTGGCGATGTGCATAGATTAGCGCTTGCAACTTTGGTTGCACTAGATAGAATCCTGCCCCAATTGTTTTACCTCTGTGAAAGACAGCTGTAGGATGATCCAAACAAATATTTGTTAAAGTATTTCTGCACAAAAAAAATTCCATATGAAATTAACCCCTGTCTGCTATGTGTCTTTAAGTAATAGCCTCAAAATTTGACCTTCCATTTTAGGTAATCTGGCCTAAAATTATCATGGTATTATTAGCACTGGCTTTTACAAAGCCTCAGTAGAGGTTTCTACCATGGTCCGGCGAGGTAAATGCTTCGACACTCATAGAATGGTGTCAGGTCAAAAGCGCGCCGGGACAAAGGCGCGCCCAGACAATTGAGCGTAGCGCGGAGGCGCGCGCCGCTCAAAATTAATGTTTTTAGGGCTCCGACGGGGGGCATTGGGGGAACCCCCCAACTTTACTTAATAGACATCGCGCCGCGTTGTGGGGGTGTTGTGGGGGGTGGGGGGTGTTGTAACCCCCCACATTTTACTGAAAACTTCACTTTTTCCCTGTTTTTAGGGAAAAAGTTAAGTTTACAGTAAAATGTGGAGGGTTACAACCCCCCAAACCCCCCATAACGCCGGCGCAATGTCTATTAAGTAAAGTGGGGGGTTCCCCAACAAAAAGTCCCGTCGGAGCCCCTAAAAACAGTAATTTTGAGCGGTGCGCGCCTCCGCGCTGCGCTCAATTGTCTGGGCGCGCCTTTGTCTTTCGTGCCGTTGTCTATGAACCCATAGAATTCCTATGAGCGTCGGAGCATTTACCTCACCGGTCCACGGTAGAAACCTTGACTGCGGCTTTTTATAAGGAGCCCTAAAAGTATACAACATCTTATTTGATAAACAGAGTGGAAAGCTGATACGCTCATATTGTTCATAGTGGGGAACATATTTTGGATAAAAACTGAAAATAATCCTGACACTTATTGTTGGGTTATAGGATGTAGGCTAACATGCTGGTTTCTGAACCGGAAAAGAAAGAGATTTGGTTTTGTGCAAGGCTTGCATGCAGTCTATTTCCTGAAACTTTCTATTTTTTGGGAGACCAGCAACTACATGAAAACAGGTTCCTCAGAGTGCAGTGAAATCTGGAACGTTGCCTGGAAAATGACAGTAGTTATTGATGCGCCAATGTAAAAAATGTCTAGGTCATTTTAATTACTACAGGAGTAAGTTATTAACTACTAATGAGATATAAGGGGGCTTTTTAAAGCAATTAAGGCTTTGATTAAAACAACCGAGGGGCTGAAGTTCCTCTCACTTCTGATCTTTCCCTTTCAGACTTTTGTATGGTATAAATTATTATAACTATTTTAATTTTATTTTTTTTTTGTACATTCAGTAATGCTACAGTTAGATAATGGATGTGGTTGAAGTATGGGTATTTGGGAGATGAGCTGAAAAGAATAGATCTGTAAGAGGGGGTGGATAAGCAATTATGTTGTTTAAGTGTTACTAACTTTATGTTCTCTGTTTTAAATTGTAACTCACCTTGAGTTTAATTGTTGAATCAAGAAATCAAATTGGAATAAATAGTATGCTGTGGAAATTCACTATTCAACAAACTGCACAATAAAGAGTTCAGCTAAATACAATGGGGGTCAATATTTGAAAAGAGTGCTAGGTATATTTACCAGTGGCTAGTAAGGGAAGAATTCTAAATGATGCTCAAAATTCGGCACTGCAAAAAAAAACAACCAAAAAACCAGTGCTAAGCTTCTATAAAGGATGTGAGACTTAAGCTTATTGAAATCTGATGTAAATGCTAGTGCAGTATTCTGTAACTAAGCACAAAACTTTTTCAGAATTCCGATAGCACGCAAATTATCTCTAAACTAAACTAAACCTTAAGTTTATATACCGCATCCTCTCCATGAATATAGAGCGCGGTACAGTTTATGAGAGCTTAATAAAGGAAAGTATAATACATTGAGTTTGGAGGTAGTGTAAAGGGGAGGGGGGGGGGAGAGGATAGCATTACGTTTTTCTGAAGAGACTAGTTTTCAGGTGCTTGCGGAATAGTTGGAAGGAGACCTGATTCCGCAGTGGGGTAGTAAGGTTATTCCGAAGCCCTGAGATTCTGAAGAAGAGAGATTGTCCCAATTGTCTCGCCCTTTTTTGCATTACATTGTATATTTATAAACCACAAATGCCTCAGAAGCGTTTTCAAGGAGAAGATAAGACATATTACTAAACTGTACAAATTTTCATGCTGATCTAGAACATTCTAAATAGATAATCCTTCCTATATAATAGAACCCTAAAGCGCGCATGCGCTCTTGAAAAATTGTGATCCCTGGTGCCGTGTTTTCTGATCCGTGGCCGCGTTCCATTTTAGAACATGGCCAGGGATCATTCTGGCCACTCCCCTCCCCACTCACCAACCCGAAGCAAGCTTCTCACCAACCGGAAGCAAGCACCTCACCTCCCGCCCTCGCTCACCGCTGCTGCTGCCGCTGCCGCTGATCCTTCTCTTCAGGGCAGTCTGCGATCGTGGCCAGCTTTGGCGGGCCTCGCTGGCCGCTTTCCGGCCTCGGTTGCACGTTCCCTTTGACACACGGGATCGCGTCGGGAGGGAACGTGCTTCCGGGTTGGTGAGTGGCCTGTGAGGTTCGCTGGGGCCGGCCACCACGATCGCGGCCTGGAGCAGGCCAGAAGACGCCGGGATGCAGGGATGGTAAGCAGGGGAATCAATACACGGGGCCAGAGGGAGAGGGAAAGGGGGATGCTTTGGGGGAGGGGTGTGCTGGGGGGAGACAGAAGGGGCCATGGAGAGATAGGGAAAGGGGGCTGCTTTGGGGGGGAGGTGTGCTGAGGACAGACAGTTTTGCACTGGGGAAGACAGAAGGGGCCATGGAGAGACAGTTAGGGAGAGGGAAAGGGGGCTGCTTTGGGGGAGGGGTGTGCTGGAGGCAGACAGCTTTGCTCAGGGGGGAGGGGGAGACAGAAGGACACAGACAGCGGCTAAGGAGAGAGAGATAAAGAAACACAGACAGACAGACACACATATATTCTAGCACCCGTTAATGTAACGGGCTTAACGACTAGTAGTACAATAATCCATTAAGGATAGAAATAGTAATTGTATCAATAGAAAAAATGAAATTCAGTAATGAATTTTCAAATGCATCTTAATTTACTCATCAAAAGGAAAGATTTTTTAATAAATTAATATGAGGCTCCAATGATAACATGTGGTCTATAAAAATCCCTTAATTACCGGTGATAATTACCTCGATGGTCAGTATATATGATTGTGGATCGCAGTAACAAGCTCATTTACTAAAATAAATTTTGTTTTCTCTTTAATTTCAATTGGCATTGAATGTAATACAGTTTGCAATGTTATCTTTAGAAGATTTGAGAGTTGTAATACGAAAAACAGACCACGTCACACCTTACTACAGGCAACTGCACTGGCTCCCTATCTGCCGTCATCTACTTTTACTATGCTATCTATTGTTGACTTGAGGGTCTGAAAATGTTACAAGGGTTGATGATTTTGAAAGAGATTACAGAGATACAGAAAGAAGAAATGCCTAATTAATGCTGAACAACCTCAGGACCAAAAAACTACCTCAAAGTAGTGTTTGGTTTGCAGATGTCTTCAGTAAATTTAGTTAGAGCACCTTACATCATTCTTTGAGTAATTTTTGGGTGGACCTCTAAACTAGGCCTCAAAGGGAAATCCATTTCCCTTCCCCCCTTGAAAAAATCTGCTCCCTTGAAGAAGAGTGTGTTCACAGAACCAGAGCAGGATTAATTCTTCGAGGGCCCCTAGGCACCCAAGTACACTGGGCCCCCTGCCCCACCCCACCCCACCATATGCCCAGGCGGAAACAGGAAGCTGCGTCAGAGGGAAGCTTTGGGCAAGTAGCACCGCTTGCACAATTATAGTTCCCGTTGCCTTTCTTGTCCACGTTGCTTGCTTGTCTTACTTTCCATCGATGGGGGGGGGGCATGTTGCCGATCGGGATGGGGCCCACGTTGCCGATCGGGGGGGGGGGCATGTTGGCGATTGGAGGGATCCATCGCTGTTTGGAAAAAACAATGTTGATGCTCTCCTTCATCGGGCCCCTCTGACCATTTCGGGCCCTAGGCAAGTGCCTACTTGGCCTATTGGTTAATCCTGCCCTGCACAGAACAAAGAAAGGAGAGGATTGGAGTAAACAAGTGCTCTATGGTGGCCCTGTGGTGGGAATCCATCCCCTTAACCAAGACACTCGCCTACACCTTACACATGATTTTGCCCTGGATTTTTTTTGTGTTTTTTTTTTTAATTAAATGATCTATGAAAAGCAGGCTGCACTGCAGAATTAGTTCATAAACTGTAAAGAAAAGTCATTTTTCTTGCTGAGTATTTTAACTAGTTGGAAGTAATTCATCATTCTTTTCCCATAACAAAATCCATCTTGCTCTAGTGCACAGTAGATGGAAAATAGTTCTGTGATATGCTCTGGTCCCACACTGATAAAGGAGGCTGTAGAGAGATATGCTGCTGTATAAGTTGGATAGCTAGTATTATTTAAGAAGAGGCAAAGTTTAAACAACAGATTGCAGTTCCTTAAAATAGGTGTTTCCCTAGAGATACAGTACAACTTGTTATGTCTATGGATTAAATGCTGTACATCCTAACCATTCTATTCAAACGTAAATATAATTAGTTCATTTGCTTATGAAAATCTAAACAACTGTGATTAGTGCTGTATAAAGCTTGACAGCTCTATCACCGTTCCATATGCAAAGGACTCTTAGACCCTGATTTGATGTTCCAAAGTATGCTAGATTAGGTCTCACTCTACTTTTAAAAATGCAGAAAACAAATCATGTCTCCACTATATAAAGGGCTAAAGCACATTACTTTTAAAGATACTCTATTCAGTAGCATTGTCTGCCACCACTAATATGTTAATTTATAAAGGAATATGTTGCTAAAGCACATCTCAAAATTTCTGCTTGGCTGTTAGGGATGCTCTCAACAGCTTTTTAAACAGTAAATGCAGAGGAAATTCATTGAGGGGGAATTCAGTTAAGGTCATTCAAAGTTAGGCACCAGAATCATGCACACTAGGCATAAGGGGGCCTGGTGCAGGTATTGGCAGCTGCCTAAGAAGCGGCTGCCAATCGCGTGTCAATCATGCACGATTCCTCTACAGAATTGTGCCTACACTCCCAGACAGACGCCTGAAATATAGGCCAGCATTGTTCAGGCGTCTGTCTCTCATCTTCAGAGAGGCGTACCAACACTTAAGCCTGCCCAAGGCCACTTCTGGGCAAAGCCATGCCCACGCCCCACCTTGGGTACGCTTAAGCGTCGCCACGTGTCTTGGTAGACTCGCTCCAGAGGCCTATATTGTGGACATCCTGCCTCAGGAAGGTGTTATTTTTCAAACGTGCATCCCAATTGACTGCCCGACGGTGGAAGGATGTTTAACACCGCCTGCCATCAGGACACGCATTTTTGAGAATCAGGCCTAAGCTCTCTACTGGCGGTAGAGCTGTACCAAATAGCATATTTTACTATTTGGCCAAATACAAATAACGAATACAAGTAAAGGGCATTGAGTTTTAGCATAACAAATAATACGCCCCTCCCCCTTTTATGAAGCCACATTAGGCTTTATTATTACCAGCCGCAGCGGTAAAAGCTCTTAACGCTCGTAGAATTCCTATGAATGTTGAAGCTAATACCGTTGCATCCAGCCATAAAAGAAAGCCTAACACAGTGTTGTAAAAGGGGGCCAAAATAAGCAGCATGAAATCAGAGATCAGAGAGGTGTTTATATCTGTAGGATTTATCCTTGTAGGGACCTGGATTATTTGTAAATGAATCTAATTCACTATTTGGAAAATACAAATAATATATTTGGGGCACTCTGAATCGAGTATGAATATGTGGTACAGGCTTAACTGGCAGAAGCCATACAAAATGGCCTTTATAGAATACTAGCTTAGCACGCATTTCATTCCTAATTTTAAGAACATAAGAACGGCCTTATTGGATCAGATCAATGGTCCATCTAGCCTAGTATCCCGCAACATTCCAAAGGCTAGTGTAAATGCTTGCACCCAACTAATGACGATTAGGCACAGAAATGCAGGTATTCTTTAACCCCCATGCCTAATTTCCAGGCATACTGTTGATACACCCATGCCCCTCTCATGGTAATGTCCACTTTGGAGTTGAGCTTAATGGAAATTAGGCATGGGGGTTACACTGTAGAATAGGGCCCAAGGCATTTTGTACATAGCAATTAATTGGCTCTAATTAACACTCGTGCAAGTGGGAATACCGAAACACATAACAGCCGATGATCTATATGAAAATCAAAAAGCTGCAGTGAGAACTGAATATGACAACATTGATTGGTTTCCAATAAAACATGAGTGGCTCACTATTCTACTAGCAATGGTATCAAGTTCCACCAATATAAAGCAAAACGAACACGAACTTGTAACACTTGGCTGAAACAATCACTATAGAGCGTACTTTTTATGAAACCCTCAGAGTCCTGCACTGTTCAGTAAATGGATTGAAACAGCTAGCGGCAGTTATGCAGTTTATCTTTCATTGGGTTTTCATATACGATTTGAGCAGGTGAACTCTTCAACACTCATATAACATCCTACTTAAACCCACACTAAAATATGTGCAATAGAAATACAAAAATATAACCAGCGACACTACAATATTGGATCATCTTGTAATTGCCACTGGTTTATACCATACACTTGATAACTAATTCTCTGTACCTTCATTGCATATGTACAGTTCTCATCTCCTATAAACTACTCTGAAACTGTGTTCTGATATTCTGTAACTTCGCTGTATATGTACAGTCTCTTCCCCTGTAAACAACTCTGAACTGTTTTGTGGTATTGCGGTATACAAAAATAAAGTTATTATTATTATTATCTTTTAACTGGTCGCTTGATGTTTATCATGAATGCCTAGCCCATAGATAAGAGGCCTGACGGGACCCGTTATGCCTATTAAGGCTTCTTCGGGAGTCTGTAATTCAGGTGTGGACAGCTTGATCTGACCTTAGCAGATCAAAAAATGGCGCCGGCTAAGGTCAGCCAAGTGTTACAAGTTCGTGTTCATTTTGCTTCCAATAAAACAAGACATCAAGCAAGGATGCATCTAGTCACCTTACCTGTTCAACCTGTATGGAGAAACCGTCTTCAGAAAAGCAAATTTGGAAGCAGAGTGTCGGTTTCAAAGTTGGTGGCCAAAATATAAACAACCTGCACTATGCAGATGATATAACACTCATCACCAACAGCATAGAAGACATGCTGTATCTACTGAGAAAAGTCAAAGCCGAAAGTCATAACATGGGATTAGAACTGAACATAAACATGACGAAGATCATGAACACGGAAAATGATGAAGATTTTGAGCTTGAAGGGGATAGAATAGAAGTTGCAAAGGATTTCAATTAGAGAATGACACGGTGGCGGTTTACCCGCGGCCACCGCATTTTAGCCGTGGGTCACCCGCTGAAACGGGGAATGAAAACTAGCAGTCGCTGCGGCGACGGGGACAAGGCCATTCACCGCCCGTGGGGCGGTGAATGGTCTTGTCCCCGCAGTGAGGCATGAAGGATCGCGCGGTCCCCGCAGCACACACCCGCCTGTCCAATCGATCCTACTGTTTAGCCAGCTCTCTCCCTTCTCCTCACCTTAGTTTGTAGGTTTTCTTTTTTGGCGACCCGCACGCTATCAGAGAGCCGCGCACCCGCTGCTGTTCAGTTTCGATCTTCTGCTCTGACGCAACCGGAAACAGGAAGTTGCAGCAGAGCAGAAGATTGAACACTGAGCAGCCGCGCGTGCGTGGCTCTTTGGAAAAGCGTGCATGTCGCCGAAAAACAAAACCTACAAACTAAGGTGAGGAGAAGGGAGAGAGCTGGCTAAACAGTAGGATCGATTGGGCAGGCGGGTGGTGGCTGCGGGGACCGTGCGATCGCTCGTGTTCCCGGCTCAAATTGGAAGGAGGGAGTGAAAGGGAAAAGGATTCTGGGCCAAGGAGATGAAGACGGAAAGAAAAACCCACAGCAGGAAAGAAAGGGAAGGACAGGCAGGTGAGCCAGATGCTAGAAGCAAGGGGGGGAGGGGAAGAAAGAGGGAAAAAAGCTAGATGGGGTTGAAAAGAAGAGACACACTGGTATGGAAGAGGAAGATAGGGGAAATCTGGACACAGGAAGGTAACAGAAAGAGGGAAAATTATGTGCATGGGGCATAGGGACAGTGACATAAAGGGGACATGCCATGGGGATGGTATATGGACACAGGGGGGGGGCAATGACAGATACATAGGGGAGATATTAGAAATGGAGAAAATAGGAGCACAGAAGCGAGATGGTTTGTGGGGATGGGACAGGGACCGAGCTTGCAGGCTCCAGTGGCTTGCACAAATTACATTGTAACGTGCCATGAAAATAAGAGGGAGGAAAGTAGATAGATAGGCCACGCGAGAGGAGCTGAAGGGTAGTAGAAAGGAACAGATGGTAAAGGAGGGAGGGAAGGGTGGTGATGGAAAGGAATAGGACAGACATTGAAGGAGGGTGGAGAGGAACAGACCCCGAAGGGAAATGTGGAAGACAGAGTGGGAAGAAGACAGATGCCAGACTATGGGGGAGCGGAGGGAAGAAGATGGGTGCTAGACCAATTGGAGGGGGGGGTGAAGGGAGAGGCACAGTAACAGCAAGTGGAAGACGCAGAGAGAAGACACACAGTGGATGGAAGGAATTGAATGAGAAGATGTGGAAAGCAGAAACCAGACAACAAAGGTAGAAAAAAAAATTATATTTATTTATTTATTTTTTGCTTTAGGATAAAATAGTATATTAGTTGTGTTGATAAAAATTTATAAACAAAGCCCTGCCAGCTGAACATCTCTTTCTCTAGTTCAGCAGCAGGAACTTTGATTTATAAGAAAGGAATAAGCTAAATATTACAGTACTAAGGCTTATATGGATGCAGCGGGGACGGTGACGGGGCGGTGAATGGGATGGCAGTGGCGGTGACGGGGCGGTGAAAGGGATGGTGGTGACGGTGACGGGGCGGTGAAGGGAACGGCGGTGACGGGGCGGTGCAGAGGATGGTGGGCCGGTGACGGGGACAGATTTTTTCCCCGTGTCATTCTCTAATTTCAATCTCCTGGGCTCTTTTGTAAACAAAGAGGCAACTAGCAGGGAGGAAATACTCCGCAGAATAGCACTGGGTCGCTCTTCAATGAAGTTCTCTCAACAAAATATTTAAAGGCAAGGAGGTAACACTCAGTTAAAAAGTTTTTTCTGGGTAGTGTTTCTTTAAATATTGAGCATACACAAACAGCAGAAACTGTGGCAACGATGATCATGATTCCACATTTTATTCCAAGTTCTTCATAAAATAGACTTGTACATTAGGTGCAGTAGTATGTCTCAAGTGATGCACACAAAGAAATAGTGGGGGGACCCGACACGGTCCGTGTTTTGGTTGGAAAGACCTTCCTCTGGGGTCCAAGGTTATGAGAACCCCAAAAATCTGATTCCTGTGTATGCGTGAGTGATGCCATGTCTGGCGCGGCTTCAACTCTGTCCGTGTACATTTCTATCATGGAGATATAATCTGTAGAACATTCTCTTCTTCTAAGAATTGACCTCAAAAGACACCAAAACCATCTGTTATTTTACATAGCTCAATGGCATAATGATACTAAATAATTACAAGTAATTAGCTCCACAATAACTACAGTATGTGGCATTACAAGTGTGATAAACATGGCATAATCTGAAAAAATATATATAATGCCTGCAAAGAAGGTAGCAGCAACATAATTCACCATGTCAGGTAGCCTGCTCAAAATCGCACTTGTTATTTAACTAAGATGCCAATGTGTGATGTAACCCAAATATTAAATTGTTAAAAATGCTCTTACAAAAATTTATTCCATTCAATATGGCTATTTAAACCTATTGGTTGCAATCTGCCAAGCCTATGAATCCAATGTTGTCCTCTTTATAACAATATTTTTGCCAAGATCCCTGTCTCTTGTATTTCCTCTCACGATGTTGATGATAAAACATATCAAACTGTTGAAATTATGCTGGGGTTCATTACAATGCTGTACTATAGGTTCTTCCAAATGGGTTCTGTCAAAACTAGAGCAATGCTCTTTCCATCAGATTTTGAAACTTCGCACTGTTTTTCCTATGTAAATTTTATTGCAAAGGCATCTGGTGATATATACTGCAAACTTACTATTGAAGTTACAGAACATAAGAATAGCCTTACTGGGTCAGACTAATGGTCCATTTATGCCCAGTAGCCCATCTTCATGGTGGCCAATCCAGGTCACAAGTACCTGGCATAAACCAGCAACATTCCATGCTACCGATCCAGGGCAAGAAGTGGCTTCCCCCAGGAAAAGACTCAATAGTAGACTATGGACTTTTCTTCCAGTGACTTGTACAAACCTTTTCAAATGCAAGGTCTTCCAATTTCCTAGATTAACAAAAGATTTTATATATAATTTCACGATTCTTACATGAGTTGCAGATGATGCAAGAGTTGGTTCCAAAGCAACCCCCTGCAATTTGAAGATAGAATTGATCTCCGACAAGAAAAAAAAAATCTTTTATACTATTCTTGCCAAACATACAATAAAATCAATTGGAACTTTGTGTGGTTTCATTCTTCTCTTCAATGTTTCAAACATTGTCAGTTTGCAACCAGTAGGTTTACAAAGCCATATTGAATAGGAGCCATTTTTATAAAAGCATTTTTAACAATTTAATTATTGGATTTATTCATGTTTTAACCCTGTTCTGAAGAATGGTTACCTTCGAAAGCTCAACATAAAATGCATTGAGTTTCCTTGGTTTTTTATTTTATTTCTTTATATAACCCATATCAGGAAATGTTTTTAAAATGTCAGCCACTGTGAGCTTTTTATGAGGGGTTGCTGAAAAGTTCTCAGCCCAACCAAGAAGAGAATGACGTGGTTATGGTTCAATCAATGATCCGAAACAATGTCAAAACATCAATAAGATCACACTCTTTTCAGCTACAGTGGCAAAAGAGTGCTCAGAATTTAGGAAGTTGGTTGGTTGGGCTGAGAACATTTCATCACCTCCTCATAAACCTACAGTAGATATTCAGCAGTAGGTCACACCCAGATACCATATCTGGGTATTTGGTATCGGCAGAAACTAGCTTGGATGCTGGTGATATTCAGTCTGTTACAGAGATAAATTTAGTTCCTGGAGGCCTTCTTTTTTCAAGAGCAATGAATCCTCAACTGCAATGGAGTAAGCAACCCAACTGTTAGTGCAGTGGGTAGGAAAGTGGATTCAATTCCCTCTGTAGCTCCTTGTGAGCCTGAGAAAATTGCTTAACCTTCCACTATCCCAGATACAATATAACAGATAGGGAGCCCATTCTCGCAACAAATTCGCTGTGCTTCTACAATTCGACCTCTCCGCAGCTTTCGACGTCGTCCATCATGATATCCTAATCTTCCAACTCTCCGAAATAGGCATAAGCTCCACAGTCCTAGACTGGTTCTCGAAATTCCTACGTTCCCGTTCCTACACCATTAACATAAACGGTACCTCATCCTCCCCCTGGAAGCCGATATGTGGAGTCCCGCAAGGCTCACCCCTCTCTCCTATCCTTTTCAACATCTACATGTCCTCTCTGAAACTCCTCCAGCTCTCCCCCCTTGAAACTCTCTACACCTATGCCGACAACATCCTCATCCTCCTCGAGACCGACTCGAACCTCACTAACCTCGCTGGAAACATACCCACATGTATATTGAACCTCCAATCCTGGGCCCAATCTGTACAAATGAAACTAAATGAGTCCAAAACAAAATTACTTTGGCTTGGCCCAATATTAGATCATTTACCCACCTCCATTCTACTATCTTCCGGCCCCACTCTTCATCTTGAATTTTCAAGCAAAGTCCTGGGCATCATCATAGACTCTTCTCTCTCCTTCAATGACCACCTCAACTCCTTGATAAAAAAAATGCTTCTTTAACCTTCATATGCTGAGGAAAGTGAGATCATTCTCACTTCGCCATCCTTGTTCAATCCACCATCCTCTCTAGACTGGATTATTGCAACTCCATCTTTATAAGCCTAACTAAGAAAAACCTCTATAGACTTCAGCTAATTCAGAATGCCGCGGCTAAGCTCATTTTCACAAGAGGCAAGTTCGACCACGTCTCTCCACTTCTGTCCAAGCTTCACTGGCTTCCAGTAATGTAATGTAATGTAATGTAATGTAATGTAATGTAATTTATTTCTTATATACCGCTACATCCGTTAGGTTCTAAGCGGTTTACAGAAAATATACATTAAGATTAGAAATAAGAAAGGTACTTGAAAAATTCCCTTACTGTCCCGAAGGCTCACAATCTAACTAAAGTACCTAGAATCCTCTTTAAATGTGCCTGCTTAGCGTTCAAGATCCTACATGGCATCCTTCCTCCCGTTATTCCACTCCTTTGGAACTCCTCAAACCCTAACTCCTCCAGATCCTCCCAAAAACTGAAACTATCATTCCCTTCTACAAAAGGTATATCCCGCGCAGGAAAACTAGGAACATCTCTCCCCTTTAGAATCACAGAACTCTGGAACAACCTCACCTCCCTGCTCAGAAATTCAAACTCCCTCCAACTCTTCCGCAAACACCTGAAAACTTGGCTCTTTTCAAAAATTTAACACCTCCCGCTCTCTGGTACCTTGACCCCTCTCTACCCTCTTAGTTCCTTTACCATTACCCTTCTTTTTCTGGAGTTCCTTTCTATCCTAATTCTGTAAACCGTGCTGAGCTCTACGCTTGCGGAGATGGCGCGGTATACAAACCTAAGGTTTAGTTTAGTTTAGTTTAGTAAACCATAGAAAAGCATCATATCAATACTTGACCTCTAAAAATAAATTTAGGGAAGCCTATCCTAAGTTTATCTGGGCAGTTGCGTGGTTAATTCCTAATTCTACCCAGACTGCACCCCAGGTCTGCCTTGGCACTGCCCGGATAGTGCCGAGACATTCTGGCCAGATTTCCAGCAAAGTGCTGCTGAAAATCTACATATTACCCAGTCAGCAGGACTTCTCCTCAGTAGCCAGTCCCTGTGTTTTTACTTGCTTCTTAAACTTTATCATTCCCCTCCTAAACGTCACTTTAAATATTGTAAAAGTATCAGAGAAGAGCCAGATTTGTATAGCAGGAAATAAGAGGGACAAGCAGCAAAATACAATTTTATATTTTGTTTGTGTTTTTAATGTTACTATGTTTATTTAATATTTTATGTAGGTATGGTTGTAACCCACTTAGATTTTAGGCAAATTATCTTTTTAAATAAATAAATAAAAATAAACACGAACCTTCATGACAGAACAATTGTTTATAGAGGGAGGAGACATCTGCAAGGCCAGATTTGGTGCTGTTGGAAAAAATGTGAGGCCTCTAGGAGCTGATTATGGTACATCATGCTTATGACATTAAATCTGACCTGGCAACCCTTTGTGCTTTGCTCCTAACCTTTTAATCAAGAGTGCAAGAAGTTGAAAGGTGGATTGATGAACTGAAACTAATACCAAAACAGGCACCACGTAATTATAGAATTATAGGTATATTACGGAAAGATTTTCAGGATCTGTCCAACAGAAGTGAAGTAATATGCAGTATACTGTAGATGCATAGAATAGTCTCACAGAAGAGGTGGTAGAGACAGAGACTGTGTCTGAATTCAAAAGGGCCTGGGATAAGCACGTGGGATCTCTCGGAGAGAAAAAGAAATAATGGTTACTGCGGATGAGCAGACTAGATGGGCCATTTGGCCTTTATCTACCATCATGTTTCTATGTTTGATCCTGCTTTAACTGAAGGATCAGAAAGCACAGAAAGTATGATAAAATAATGCTACTTCAGTTATTTGCTATTCATTTTTTTCATTCATTCATTTGATATTCATCTCTTTCCTAAGTCAAAATATTCTTGACCAATCATTCCTCAAATACAGTACTGTTTTCAAGTATTAGAGGGTTTTGAATGCTGCTAGGCTCAAATCACCATTACTGCTGGGAGGCAAGAAGATTTTATTGTAGCAATTTATCAAAAAGAACAGCTGAAGAAAGGAAGTGTTTCCTAGGGCTGCAGGAAGTATCAAAGGGCATGGGTGCTAAATATGGTCTTCCTTCCCCTGTCAGGATAAAGGATATCATTAAACATCCAGACAAAAAGTTGTAACGATTTGAAGATATTGCCATCAGCCATAGCTTCGGAAAGAGAGAGAGAGAAAGCAGCACTGAGGAGATCATTTTATAAATCATTTTTTGCACATAACTACTGTTTTATGTTTATTAAAACTCATATTCTGTCCTTTGCATTAACAGCAGAGAAGTTTATAATTAAAATATTAGAATGGAAAGAAACTCCAATAAAAATACTAAAGTAAGGAGAAAAAAAGCCCCACCACTACTAGGTATGCCACAACCACACACGCCCACTCAAGGAACCTCTGAAAAACCTGGGAGAAAAAATGAGCATTTAGAAGGTACCAGAACTTTAAATAAGAAAGTTCAGTATGTAGTTTTAAGGGGAGTGAATTCTCAAAGAGTAGGGACAATAGAGAAAAAAGCTGACTGATGAGTATGTTTATTAAAAACTTTATAAACTGCATATCTAGCCAAAAAGGATCTGAGCGGTTTACAATACAGTAAAACCTTGGATTGCAAGTAACTTGGTTTGCAAGTGTTTTGCAGACAAGCAAAACATTTTATTAAATTTTAACTTGATATACAAGCAATGTCTTGCAATACAAGTATATACAGTATACACACATCACAACTGAGCCGATGGTTTTTCTCTCTCTGATGCTGCAAGAGTGTAGTGACTCTTCTAAATGAGCAAAGTCGTGCAATACAAGTACATACAGTATACACACGTCACATCATCACAACTGAGCCGATGGTTCTTCTCTCTCTGACGCTGCGGGAGTATAGTGACTGTTCTAAACGAGCAAGGTCTTGCAATACAAGTTCGTTTAGTATTTTGTATTAAAGTTTTTGGTTTGTGGAACGAATCGTTTGAGTTTCCATTATTTCCTGTGGGGCAAATCGCTTTGATATACGAGTGCTTTGGATTACAAGCATGCATCTGGAACAAATTATGGTCGCAAACCAAGGTTTGACTGTATATAATTCAAAACAATTTTGAAAAGAACTCCATTTAAAATAGGAAAGGAAAGAAAAGAAAAAAAAAGTTTTGGTTTTTAATTAGTGGAAAATCTAGTCATATAGGATCGATAAAGGAATGATCAAATGATTGCTGTCTAGAGATTGGAGACCACAGGTAGGTCTATAGAGGATGATGAGATTAGCTAAATAATGTGGAAGACCAGAGTGAATTGTCATAAATGCATGTGTCAACTTTGTGAATAATACGAAATTTGATGGGAAGCCAATAGTGATCTTTTCATAGAGGGGTGACATGGTCAAAATGCTTGACATGAGTAAATAATCTGAACTCAGATATGTAACATTGTCTATCAACCATTTGTGTTTCTGAAATGTTATCAAATTTAGTATAGTTTTATTTATTTAAATGCCACTTATAGCCCACGTGGTTTACATTCAGGTACTCAAGCATTTTTCCTTATCTGTCACGGTGAGCTCACACTCCACCTAATGTGCCTGGGGTAATAGGGGATTAAATGACTTACCTAGGGTCAGAAGGAGCAGTGTGGGATTTGAACACACAACCTCAGAGTGCCGAGGCTGTAGCTGTAACCACTGCGCCACACATGCTATGGCAAACAAAAGATGCGCAGCTACATTTTAGCTAGGATTTAGAAGTTGGAATTGAAACGTCCAAGTTAGAATGTCTCATGTTTCATAAGTGTTTTAGGATAGAATCTGCTAGCATAGAAGTTGCTCTACAATATAAGAGAAATAGATGTTTGTGCCAAGTGTGAGTGGCATAAACATCCATTTTAGAAAAAAAAATTTAAAAAATGTCCACAGACCGAAAACCAGCCATAAACAAGTATATGCTGAGACATACATGTTAATTTTTCCCATCTTAGAAATATAAACATACTAGCTGATGCCCCGGCGTTGCACGGGTATTTAATTATAGCAATAACACTGTAAATGGAATCAAATAAAGATACTTTATAGTGGTGAATGAAATTATTTTTTAACAGCTTTATAAAAAGTACAATATTCAAATTATAATGTGAAATATTTGACAAAATGAATACAATACAACTAACACAAAACTTGATTATAAACAACATTTTTAGTTTCACCTCCAGGAGCAAGAACATATAAATTATTGGGTGAACCCACCCTTGAGCAAGCAACATAGAGTTGTCCATGGGAAAAACAGGGGGATCTTAAATCCACTCCACAGTATGTAATAGTCTGTCCCTGTGATTTGTTGATTGTGATAGAGAATGCAAGTCTCACTGGAATTTGCAATCTCTTAAACTGAAAAGGAAGATCTGTTGGAATAAGTGGCATCCAAAAGTTCCAGTATTGATTAAAACAACTCAATATGTGGAAACTCAGGTTGAAAAGAAACTCCATGCAGTTGTTTCCCGGTTCAGAATGGAACCTGTGTTCCTAGTTCAGCATATGTGAGTACTCATGTAATGTAATAACATTATGAACTGGGGTGCATGAAGGAAACAGTTACAAACACAGTTAGAACATACAAACTTCTAAAATTATCACAGTAAATGTACACACGAGGGCCCTTCATTTAACCTCTTTCTTTTAGTCTGCCCTGAGTCCATAGCAATGTCTGAATATAGATTAATCCAGAGGAAGGGTACATGAGGGGAGGGATCACTTCTAAAGGAGTTTTTTGTTGAAAGGGCCAAGAAGAAGTCTTGAAAGGAGGAGAGAGGGGCTCAATTACTGAAGGCATCTTTAAAAACGAAAGTTTTGATTTTGGACCAAAATTTTTCTTGAGAGGCTCTTGTTTAATGTGAAGGGGAAGAGCATTCCAAAGCATAGGTGCAGTCACAGAGAAGATAGCCTATCGGGTGGAATCATAGAATATTTTGTGAGTGGAAGGGACTATTAACAGATTTTGATTGTTGGAGCGCAGTGTTCTGATTGAAGAACAGGGAATCGGATGTATGTCAATAAAGGATGTATCTAATCTAATCCACAATT
This sequence comes from Geotrypetes seraphini, assembly GCF_902459505.1. Taxonomy (NCBI): domain Eukaryota; kingdom Metazoa; phylum Chordata; class Amphibia; order Gymnophiona; family Dermophiidae; genus Geotrypetes; species Geotrypetes seraphini. Next base: position 58,242,755 of record NC_047089.1, on the reverse strand, counting down.
TATTAATCACACTAACAAAAAAGGTTCAAGGCGATTTACATTCAAAGAGGCCATAAAATCTACTGGAAAATATAAAAAACAATCAATAATTAAAATATCATCATAACATGAGTATTACATGAAGTCATATAAAAAAGTTTTCAAATTATTACGAAACCTTAAGTAACAGATATTCGTCCTAATGTAAACAGGTAGATTATTCCAAATTGTAATAGCAGCGTAAGCAAAAGAAGAGTTGAGCTATTGTTTATATCGTACTCCTCTAATCTATGGAAAAAGTAGTAATAAAGTACCATATAATCTGGTGGAAGAACAACGCAAATGAGTAAAAAGTAAAATTAGGTTATCTAAAGAGTCAGTCTGTAATATACAATGAACTATGCAAGCTGATTTAAACTTCATTCACCTCTTAACTCATAAGCAGGGAAGATTTTTATATGCTAATGCAACACTTTCATATCTTTTTAGATCAGAAATTAATCTAAGGGCTCCTTTTACGAAAGCGCGTTAGGGCCTTAACGTGCGGAATTGCGCACGCTAAATTGCCGAACACGCTAGCTGCTATCGCCTCCTTTTGAGCAGGCGGTAGATTTTCGGCTAGCGCACGCTATAGTGCGCGCTAATCCGGTACGTGCGCTAAAACGCTTAGCGCACCTTCATATAAAGAGCCCTAAATGCAGTATTCTGAAGTAACTGCAATTTTTTGATGCTAAGTTTAAATATATATATAAAAAGGACATATATGTTTTCCCCTTTGATTCTATACAGGAACTGAAAAAAACAAAACAGATGTTGCTCTGGAAAATCTATCTGCCTCAGTCTGCTGTGCCTGTCTGATGAAATGGCACATCAGCTACAATGCCCATACAGTAATTGTCGTCTTTTTTTTTTCTGCCGAAACAGTGCATTTATTAGCGTTCATCTCTTTCTTTCTTCTGTGCAACCAATGGGGCCATTGAATAGACTTAAAGTGGTGCTGAAATCCCAGAATGGTGGAGACTTGCCCTGAAACTCCTTGGCAACTCAAACTGCAACGAGGTCCTTTGTTAAGAAAGACCTCTGGGATTGTGCCAGTGCATCATGCGATGATGAAGTGTTCTAAGGTGAACCATGCGTGCGGGCTTTGAAAGACTGTTCTGCTTCCCTCTAAGGCCCTGCTGAGCAGAATTGATTGAGCACCAGTTTCTGGGATGTGTGGACAGAAGGAAAAATAACTTCTGCTCAAGTGAATGGAAATCAATATGGCTTTCCCCTCTCCATCACCGTCAGTTTATTTTCTTTTTAACGAAACACAGAAAAAGAAAGTATATGCACATGTTATGGTCACACAGTAACAGGAATACACATATTCACATATCTTTGAAAAGGCACATGTTTGATCATCTAAGCTCTTTAAAAATTTGCCCAGAAATGGTCGGCTGACCTGCAGGTACCAATATCTGATGACATGCTACGAAGGGGACTTCGCGTGGGACGCGACCCTACCTTGTCTTCACCGGAGAAAGAGCGTAATTATAAGTTTTTGCTGCGAGCGTTCTACCCACCCAAGAGGGCTATGATAATGGGGATTAGTACGTCTTCTGGTTGTGGAAAATGCTCCTCTCCTATGGCATCCTTTGGACACATGTTTTGGACATGCCCCCTGGTATCTGCATTTTGGTTGACTTTAATGCCTACGCTGGCGGCACTATGGGGATGCTCGTGGAGGTTGCATCCTAGTTTTCTTCTTACTGCACAAATTCGATTTCACCCACCGAAGCCAGGATGTGCGGCCTTTCTCCGAAAGACTGTTCTTATGGGCAGGAAATGCATTCTGACACAGTGGCTTTCACCTCAACCTCCTTCACTGCAACAGTGGCGCTCCCTTATGCTACAGCAAATGCTGTTGGAACAAAGGGACATTGTGGATTTGCACACTAAAAAGGGCAGGCTGTTCCGACGATGTTGGTACCTATTTAGTCTCACGTTTGTCACCCACATTCAACAACAACTATGGACGGACTGATTTGATTACTACTTTACTGCTCTAGGTGTTACATTACTGTAGTATTCCGCTGTTGCTGCCTGGGTGGGGTGGGTTGGGGAGGGATGAGGGTGGGGGGAGGATTGGGTGGGTTGGGGATTGGGGAACGTTTGCTCATTCTATAACATGACATTCTTGTTTACGTATTTGTTTTGACATGCTGTTTAATAAAAATTATTTCACATAAAAAAAAAAAAAATTTTGTACAAAGAAAATTCTAAAGACCCAGTTTTCAAAATCTCGTGTGTTGTTTGCATGCTGAGTGGGAGGGAGGGAGAGGGTTCGATACTTTTTTTTTTTAAGAAGCCAAAAAAAAAAGTTTCACTCCAAGCAGAGGACACTGTAACTCACATAGCAGACCCAGAATAATAACAAAACAAACAAAGAAAGTAAGGTGGCATGCCTAATTTCTTCACTTACAATAAAATCTCCTCTTTGTGTCTAATTAATTACTCAGGGCTGAGTCATTAAATGAATGTAGTTGTCAGGTGCATAAGGAAGAATTTTTGTCTTTGAATCACAGAAGATCTTTCCATTTGCATCTCAAAAACTGTGGTGGGCTTTAGTATATGGCTTACTTTTTTGTTATTTGTATTTTGCTTTTAAGTTTGACATAATCTCTTTCTCTGTGCATAATGTATGCAGGAGCTAGGGGGGAGAGGGGAAATCATGTTCTGCCTTGAAATGCAAGTTTGGGACATTTTAACATCCAATAATTATTATTATTATTACAAGAAAACCATTAGCAGAGGGGAAAGTAGTGCGTTAGAAAGGCATAAATATATTTGATTTCTGTTTGGTTGTAAACCTATTGATCATTAGCCTGCTTTATCAGCAGGATAATGAGGGTAATGTTCCTTTTCCACAGAAAAGAAACTAGACATGAATAGCGGTTTTGTTGTGAGGATTGATGGAAATCTGTATGCCCTATACAAAAACTAACTACATACTTAGCTTTTCATGGGCAGTGGTGCTGTTCGTGATGCAGATTTTAACAAACAGAATAGAAGCTCTAGTCAGAAGTCTTGCCACTACCACCATATGCAAAACAGTAGAACTGCGGTACATCAGAGCCTGCAAATAGATATAGACAGTCTTCGATGCGACCAACACTGGAAAATAAAGTCACAATATATTTATCTCATATGAGGAAAGACTAAAAAGGTTAGGGCTCTTCAGCTTGGAAAAGAGACGGCTGAGGGGAGATATGATTGAAATCTACAAAATCCTGAGTGGAGTAGAAAGGGTACAAGTGGATCGATTTTTCACTCCGTCAAAAATTACAAAGATGTAGTTACAGGGAAATACTTTTAAAACCAAGAGGAGGAAATATTTTCACACTCAGAGAATAGTTAAGCTCTGGAATGCGTTTCCAGAGGTTGTGATAAGAGAGGATAGCGTAGCTAGTTTTAAGAAAGGTTTGGACAATTTCTTGGAGGAAAAGTCCATAGTCTGTTACTGAGAAAGACATGGGGGGAAGCCATTGCTTGTCCTGGATTGGTAGCATGGAATGTTTCTACTCTTTGGGGGTTTGCCACATACTGGTGACCTGGATTGGCCACTGTGAGAAGGGGCTTCTGGGCATGATGGACCATTGGTCTGACCCATTAAGGCTATTCTTATTTTCTTATCATGTGCTAGATGTTTGTAATGATTAGTGATTAGAGATCAAGGGTCAACAAAGTTGTACTATACAATCAAAAACCAAGATCCTTGGGAGAAATTCTATAAACGCCGCCTACTGATGCCTAAGTTAATTGAGAAATAATATTCTAATCACATAGGTTTTATTTTGGGGGGTAAAGAGTACTCCAATTTGATATCAAGGTCAAAAGATATTTAATAATGCATTACTCAAGATAAGCACTTATCTTGATGAACAGCCCAAGCCAAATGGGACCTGTTTCACTGGAAATACCAGCTTCTTCAGGGATCACAATTAATAAGGCTGCGTCGAATTTGTAATAGCAATGGTTGCAGTGTGCAATGGGCTGAACGCTTAACAATGGCGTTCATCAAGATAAGTGTTTGAAGTTTTAACCAAATGCCTTCTTATTGTTGCAAGAAAGAGTGAATGCTTTGAGTTCACAAAAAAATTGTTTATTTAGTCCGTCCTCCCCAATAAATGGGTTACAAATCAGATACTCAAGCATTTTCCCTATCTGCCTATGAGCAATAATTATACCGCCGAGAGTCCACCGCCCTGACGCAGCTATACAGCGAAACGCCTGCTAGCTTTACGTTGGCGAAAGCAGACCAGCAAATACAGCAGGATAATTTATCATACCTGCAGCACTTGAATTTCCCCTGCCTAAGCTAAGTTCTTTATTTGACTTTTTGACAACTGTGTTTGCCACTACAGAATTACCGTATTTTCACATAGATAACGCGCACCCGTGTAAAACGCGCACACAGGTATAGCGCGCGAAAAACACAAATTTATGTACAGAAATTTTTATATACCGCGCACACCCATATACCGCGCATGCTGCCCAACTCTCCCGTCGCTGCCCGACTCTCCTTTCACCCGCCCCGACTCTCCTCTGGCCACCCCGACTCTCCTTTCGCCCGCCCCGACTCTCCTCTCCCCCTTGAAGTCCTGTCCCCACCCTGAAAACCTGATGCCCCCCCGACGTCCGATTCACCCCCCCCCTCGCAGGACCGCTCGCACCCCCACCCCGAAGGACCGCTCGCACGCACCCGCACCCCCACCCCGAAGGACCGCTCGCACGCACTCCCACCCGCACCCGCACCCCCACCCTGAAAGACCGCTCGCACCCCCACAGCCTCCCGACCCCCCATCATGTAGAAGCTCCTACCGGTGTCCTGCTGCTTCCTCTTGGCGGTCCCGACTCCCCGACATGATCGGGGCAAGAGGGAGCTCAAGCCCTCTTGCCCCCCCCAACTCCCCGACACATCGGGCAAAAGGGAGCCCAAGCCCTCTTACCCCGCCGACTTCCCAACTCCCCAACGACGGAATGAGGCCGGATTGGCCCATCTGTCCCAAAGCTCCGCCTACTGGTGGGGCCTAAGGCACTTGGGCCAATCAGAATAGGCCAGGGAGCCTTAGGTCCCTCCTGGGGGCGGGGCCTTGGGCACATGGTCAGGTTGAGCCCATGTGCCTCAGGCCCCGCCCCCAGGTGGGACCTAAGGCTCCCGGGCCTATTCTGATTGGCCCAGGTGCCTTAGGCCCCACCAGTAGGCGGAGCTTTGGGACAGATGGGCCAATCCGGCCTCATTCCGTCGTTGGCTGCCTGCCGGACAGGCGAGTTTGACTCCCGTCTGTCCGGCCAACTACACAAAGGTACGGGGAAGGGGGGGTGGGGGGGTTGTGGGGGTCGGCCAGGGGGGGCGCGGGTCGGCTGGGGGGGGCGGTCGGAGGTTCGTGGGGGGGGCGGTCATTGGGGGAGGGGGGTTTGCGTCGAGGGCAGGAGGGCCTGGGATCCCTCCTGCTCGTAATGTAGTGCGGGGTGGGGGTAGGGGGTCGTCGTGGCCAGGAGGGTTTGGGCTCCCTCCTGGCCCGAACAACTAGCGGGGGGGGGGTCGCCAGGGCCAGGAGGACTTGGGCTCCCTCCTGGCCCAATATTGTCGGGGAGTTGGGGAGTCAGCGGGGCAAGAGGGCTTAGGCTCCCTTTTGCCCCGATCATGTCGGGGGTGCCGCGGTTGGTTGGGGCAAGAGGGCTTGAGCTCCCTCTTTCCCCGATCGTGTCGGGTGTCGGGACTGCCAAGAGGAAGCAGCAGGACACCGTTAGGAGCTTCTACATGATGGGGGGGTCGGGAGGCTGTGGGGGTGCGAGCGGTCCTTCAGGGTGGGGGTGCGGGTGCGGGTGCGTGCGAGCGGTCCTTCGGGGTGGGGGTGCGAGCGGTCCTGCGGAGGGGGGTGAATCGGATGTCGGGGGGGGAAACTATGTAAAAAAAATTTTGTACAACGCGCTCACACGTATAACGCGCAAGGGTGTGCGCGGTATGTAAAAAACACGTATAACGCGCGCGTTATATGCGAGAAAATATGGTAGTACACTGTTGAGCATATTGCTAGGCAGGAGGGGGAGAGGAGCCCACGAGGTGATTTCCCTATCCAGTGCAGTTGTATAGTTAACGCACTGACAACGCATGAGGATCTGAGGCCCCTTCCTCTTAGACAAACTTTTTCAACGTTTACGATATAACATCAGAGATAAGTTTAATAGAAGAGCACTTACTGCTGTTTCTATCCCCATAAATATGTAAGTATTCTACAAGAAAGGTATTTTTGGGAATATTGAGTAACTTGCTCAGGATCACAAGGAACAGCTTGGGGTCTGAAACTACATCTTCAGGGTGCTGAAGCTATAGCTCTAACCACTGCAGTACTACCCATAGTAGCTGTCAACATGTCTGCTACCTAGTTGCTACCTTCTTTACCTAGTTCCTTCAATCTTCCCAAACATGATGTCCTTATCCAGTGATCTCTCTCTTCTAAGTGTGACCAAATAAGATAGTCATAACTTCATCATGTGGACTTTGAGTGACATATCTGGTCTGATCCCTTCAAAAATGGATTTGTTAATTCTCCTGGAGGTCCACAGCATACATAGAATCCTTCTCCAGCACCAGAGTTCAAATGAGTCTATCTTCTTTCTATCTTGTTTCCATAATGCCCAGATTTTGCATCTGCAATTGACCACTGAGAAAATGAGTGTGCTTAGGCCAATCAGAATCTTAGGCCCATCCCAGTGCATCCCAGGATGCACTGGAAAGGGGAAAGTCTGCCATTATGAAGAGGTGGGTCTGCTGGCAGGAGAAAGTGGGCATCCTTCCTGCTGGATTTTTATCAAACAGGTACAGAGTTGTGGGGGGTTCAGGGGGGTACTGGGAGTTCACAGGGGCCCTGACGGCAAGAGGAAATGGGCATCCTGCCTGCCGATCTTCCATTTAAAAGTAGGGGGTTTGCCGGGGGCTTCATGTGGGGGCGGCGGCAGCAGCAGGAAGGAGTGGGCATCCTTCCTGCCTATCTTCAATTTAAAGATGGGGGGTGTCAGAAGTATGGGGGGATCTGGGTGACCAAGGCAGGAGGGAGTGGTCTTCCCTCCTGACACATTTTTTTAAAGTTTGGGGGTGTGGGACATTGGCGGGGGATGAGGTCCCAGCATGACTTATCTTTTTTTTTAATGGGCACAAATGTGTGTGTTTGAGGTTTCCCCTGCCAGCTTTCTCCAATGACTGATCAGGTGGGATTATGGTGAACCTATAGAAAACTCATTTGCATGCAAAATTGTTTGAACATCAATCACTGTTTCCATATCGGACTATTAACCCAGAGGAATTTAATGGTGATTTAGAGCATCCGGGCCTAAGTAATGGCAAGGGTCATTATACCTTAAAGCTCTAATGCTGCTTGATGAATTCCTCCCCTTGGTTTAGCGTTGATCGTTAAAGGCACGGTAAGTTTTGAGCATATGGGCCTTACCGTGTGCCATACAGCCCACAGGTATACTTAGTGCATCTTGGAAAATCATCCCATGGTCCAGGAAGCCAGAACATTTGACGACACCATCCATATAGCCACATATTCATCTCCAGGATGCGTGCTTCTCTAACCTGGCCCTTACCCTCGACAGGAAGGATGGACAAGAATACCACCTGCGCACCTGACTGCTTCACCTTCTCTCCCAGAGCCACAAAGTAACTTTTGATACGTTCTCAGATTAGTAATTTTGGGGTTAGTAGTAAATCATAAAGTTTAGCATCATTTACTGTTAATGAACTTATTTGCAAGTACTTGCATACAATATAGCTCATTTATTTTTTTGCATTCCTTCTAATTCAGCTATATGCATTACCATTGATGTGCATTATCATCATTTTAAAGCATATTAGAAGTGGAACAATTGTTAATGTGACAATCCACTTTAGTTAATAAGGGCTTCTTGTATGTTAATTCCCAGTCTGATACTCCATCTGATTCTGAATGCCGTAAGGCACCGTGTGCATTATCTGGAAGGCCAAGCTAAAAGTCCAAATTATTATTATTATTTCAGGAGCATTGAAATGTCAAAAAAATTCATTGTGTCAAGAATGCTAGCAATAGGAAGAGAATAAGAGACACCACTTTTGTTCGATAAAAGAATAGGAGGAAAAGTAACTGCAGAAAGAAGGTAGGTACAGTATTAAATAGACACAAAAGATGAATGCATCGTGTTCTCCAAAAGCATGACTTCCAGTGATCGTAACAGGTTCTCAGCAAAATGTCACAGGGTCACACTTGTCTTTTATATATACGCCTTCAATCAATCATTTGTCATTTGACGGTTTTCTTGTCTTGTGTCGATATTTGGCAAACTTTGAAATGATTTTGGAAGAGAATTGTTAATGGAGTACCGTATTTTCACGCATATAATGCGCATACGTGTATAACACGCATACACGTATAGCGCGCAGGTCCAAAGCATTTCTGTAAAAAAAAAAATTATATAGCACGCACACGCGTATACCGCGCATGCTGCTATAACCTCCTCCCACTCCCGCTTACTCTTCTGGCCTGCGAACTGGCATCCTCTCCCCCGCATCACCCCCCTCCCCCGCGATCCTACATCCCCCCTAGCACCGCAAAACATCTCTTACCCGAATGGGCACCGGTACCAGCACCAATGCACAGGACGTGTCAGTGCCCGAAGATCCTCCCTCGTTGTTGCTGGGCTGGGCTGGGCTGGGCGGTGCGAGGGAGATACTCTTTCTTCCTTGTGCCGGGCTGGACTGGGCTTTAAGCATTTGCGCATGCTCAAAGCCTTCTGGTCTCGCTCTCTCCGAGATTCTGAGAATCTTGGAGAGAGCGAGACCAGAAGGCTTTGAGCATGCGCAAATGCTTAAAGCCCAGTCCAGCCCGGCACAAGGAAGAAGGAGGATCTCCCTCACACCGCCCAGCCCAACCCAGCACAGCCCAGCACAGCAACAATGAGGGAGGATCTTTGGGCACTGGCACTGGAACTGGCACGTCCTGTGCATTGGTGCTAGTGCCGGTGCCCAATCGGGTAAGAGATGTTTTGTGGTGCTGGGGGGGATGTAGGATCGCGGGGGAGGGGGGGTGACGCGAGCGGGGGGGGGGGATGCCGGTTCGCAGGAGGGATGCTGGATCGGAATGAAAAAAAAAATTTGTACAACGCGCTCACGCGTATAACGCGCAAGGTTATGCACGGTTTGTAAAAATCGTGTATAACGCGCGCGTTATATGCGTGAAAATACGGTACTCGTATCAGTGTACTCTGTCCTGTGCTATTAATCTGCCTGTCTCTTATGCATTAGATGGAATGCTGTTCTGTGCCCTGGAGATATTGTATTGTTTATCTGTGTGGGGTGGTGGAACTGTTGGTGTTAGAGGGGAGTAGTGTTGGTTACCTTAAAATCTTATTAAAATATGTGAACTAAAAAAAAAAAAGGTTGGCTGAACACTTGGCAGTTAAGCTTTAATGTGCAGAAGTGCAGAGTTTAGAAGAAGGCACTACATTCAGTGATCCTTTTATAAAATATTGTCACAGTTTTGCACCCAAACTAAGGGCTCCTTTTACTAAGGTGCGCTAGCGTTTTTAGCGCACGCAGCAGATTAGCGTGTTCTAACCCCGCACTACGTGGCTAGAACTAACGCCAGCTCAATGCTGGCATTAGCGTCTAGCGCGCGCGCTATTCCACGCGTTAATGCCCTAACGCAGCATAGTAAAAGGAGCCCTAAATGTGACTATCTCTAAGAAAAGGGGACTAAAATCTCCAGAAATAAAAATGAGGTTTTAGTGCATGTTGTTAGAGCAATTTGTAATACAACAGCCCCAAACCTATCCTTTTAGGTGAATAAAGTTTAAAAGTTACAGAAATTCAAGCATCTAACTTTTGCAGACATGAAAAATCAGCCGTTCTCAACATTTTACATCTGCTGTTTGTCACCTTTTCCCAGAGACAGTCACAAATACTTAGTTATCCTACGAGTTACCCTATGTGCAATTATGCTCTATATTAGGGTGTTGAGCTGCACTGAATATAGAAAACTCTGTCTTCCTACAGTGTAATAACAGGGGTTTTCAATCAAACCAAAATTACGTTCTGCCAATCATGCAGAGCTATATATTCCTCCAGTTAAATACCTGTGGCTGGCGAGTTTTAGAACTAGCATGTTCTTTTGTATACGTTCTCAGGAATGGAATCAAATACCAATGTATACACAGAGAAAGGTAGGGGAGGGTCATTGGGGTGGGCAGATTAGATGGGCCGTGGCCCTTATCTGCTGTCTATTTCTATGTTTCTATGTTTCTATGACAGCAGGGAAATTTGGGTGACTTCAAGAAATTGCTGAAGAGACATTTGTTTTGCAATATGACATATAGGCACTGAGTTTTAGAGTGATGATGTAACTTGTATTTCTTTCCCCATTTCTTCCTTTTGTTTAATATGTTTTGTCAATTTAGTCTTATTCGTTTGTTTTGACTAAGCGATTAATCAAATTTTTAATAAACTTGAAACTTGATGTCTTTAACAATGAATGTGAGTGTCTAACGCTGAATTGTTGATGTAGATTTGTACTTTATGAGTGTGATTGTTAGTGTCTAGTGTCTAGAATATAGTGTCTAGAACAGTGGTTCTTAACCTTGTTGGAGGTACTGAACCCCACCAGTTTCATATGCGTGTTCACCGAACCCTTCTTTATTCCCTTAGTTTTGCCAGAGCTAGACTAGAATTACTCAACTTGACATTGCAAATCATGCAATTAGGACGCTGACTCCCATCACGTTCCGTTATACATGTGAATCCATATTGTACATATTCGTCCGACCACTTTCGTATTTTGCTCGACATAGTTAGTAAGGGATTAAAATATTAAGATAGGTATCACACGACGTACCATCACAACAGTTACAATTCGACTACTGTGCGCATCAAATCTCCTGCAGCACAGATAGGCCAAGCGATGTTGCGTGATCATCTGCAGCCAATTATGGACAAGCGGGGCGTATCATCACGAATCATAAGTGCTTTGGTCACGTTCAATCATCTATCAGTTAAATCACAAATTTTGATCAGGAATTGATTGATGTATATAAGGCGTTAGTTACAGATTGATAGATCAAGAAACCGAGTACACGATCAGTCTTGATCAAAATCACTGAATAACTGATAGATGATTGAACGTGACTGAAGCACTATATGAGTCGGAGGTGTGTTTTGACCTCCACCGAACCCGCGAGACTGACTCACCGAACCCCTGGGGTTCGGTCGAACCCAGGTTAAGAACCACTGGTCTAGAGTATTAGTGTCTAGTGTCTAGTGCTGACTTGTTGATGTAGATTTGTGCTAGAGAATGACACAGTGGTAGTTCCCCGTGGCTAGCTGCAGGTAATCCGCCGAAACGGTGGGGGAGAAAAGTGCTCACTGCGGGCATGGGGACAAGGCCATTCACCGCCCTGTGGAGCGGTGAATGGCCTTTCCCTGCAGTTAAGGGAGGGAAGACGTGCGGTCACTGATCGCGCATGGCCCCCTCCCTACCTCTGACCAAATCTATCTCCTTCCCTTCCTCCCCCTTACCTTCGCGGCACATAGAAAATAAACTGAATCTGGCGAAGCCTGCCTGTGCCGCCCTGCAGTTGCTGTGTGTGGGCAGAAGCTTCTCCTCTGACGCAACTTCCGGTTGCGTCAGAGAAGAAGCTTCCGCCCACACACACACGCGACTGCAGGGTGACATAGGCAGGCTTCGCCGGCATCAGTTTCTTTTCTAAAGCACCACGAAGATAAGGGGGAGGTAGGGAGATAGATTTGGCCGGAGGTAGGGAGGGAGGTAAGGGGCCGTGTGCGTGATCGGTGACCGTGCGCCTTCCCTCCCTTAAGTTTCTTTTCACCGCGAAGGCAAGGGGGAGGGAGAGAGATTTTTGGGCCTCTGAAGGGCGGTGAGGTGGCGAGAGGGAAGGGTGGATGCTGCGGGGACGGGGACAGGGCGGTGAAGGGGATGGTGGTCCGGTGACAGGGCAGTGACGGGACAGATTTTTTTCCCGTGTCATTATCTAGTGTCTAGTGTTAGTGTCTAGTGTCTAGTGCTGAATTGTTGATGTAGATTTGCACTATGTATGTTGATGTCTTTAACCAAGAGTGTGAGTGTTAATGTCTAGTGTTAGTAACTATGAGTGTGAGTGTTGATGTCTTTAACTATAACTGTGAGTGTTTTATTGTGAGCCACTCTGTAAAAAGCGGGTTATAGAATAATAAAAACAAATGGTGCCCATAAGAAATCAAAACAGAGTGCAGAAAAGGGTCTTTTAGTGGCATGTTAGCAGTTAGCTAGTAGTCACTAGTGGACATGTGGTTTAGGAAAGGGGAATGAGGGTTTCACTGAAAAGTTAAGAGAGTGCCAGAAGAAATACTCATGAGCTCGACCATAGACGCATTAACTTGGCTGAGCACACATGAATGATAAGGAAGGGATGGAAGGTAGAGCAAGGGGTTAACTGTGAAGGTGAGTTGCTTGAGGGAAAGAGTTTGGTAAGATTGGATTGGTGGGTAAGGGAGGAGGGGAGGAGTTTGCTGTGGGTGCAGGGAGTGAGGAATTTGGGCAGGGTGGGAGGAAGGGTGTTGGTGGGGAAGGATAGTGGGTAAATAAGTCCTGCCCCTCCCTTCCTGACTTGATTTGCGGGTGCAGTTTGGGGGTTGGGATGTCGCAGCTTTAGTGAAAATAGGAAGGATTTGAGGTGGATGACAGTCAGTCAGTTGGATGAAAGATTGCATCAGTGCATCACTGCCTCAAGCGCTTTGGGTTTTCAGGCTCTTCGGTACCATGGGCCTTTGAGGCGGAGAGGGCTAGAACAGCTAGTATGACACCGTCTAGCTGGGGAATAACAAAGGGATATGACATTGTTTGCAATATGCTAATGGAAGTAATTTTGATTAATTGCCTGTTCTGTTAGTATGCTAAATTGTTAATAAAGCTGCAAGCATGTTTATGCCACCATATTTTGGTATTGGAGGTGATTATGTTGGAATGTAAGTGTGGGATAGTTGATGAGTGTGTGCGAGAATCTGTTACCAAAAGCAGTTAAGAATCCCTGTTCTAATATAATATAATGTAAATCTTTCTATTAAGGCTTTGGATAGTTAGACCATTAAATACAGGTACAGCTGTCAAATTGTGGTGATTCTTCACTGCTAGAAATAACTTCATAAGCCATTTACCAAATTGAAAATAAAATGCTGGATACATAAATCTGTTCAATTTGTATATACATATAAATTAAGTTTAAAAAATTCAACAGTAAGCAAAGCTTTGGAAAATTAGATATAAGAATATCCTTTATTGACTGATGAGATTCAAAGGAAAACATTACTGGATTATATCCAGACAATATGAATTAATTTCTCCTTTCATAATTATATCACCAGCAATTAGATGATATTGTATGCCAGATTACATAACTAATAGCTGACAAAGAGTAAAGTAGATAATGCATATTAGAGTGCCCGTCTGAGCTCCAGTGAGCAGGCAAAGGATTTGCAGTAATAGATGTAAAAATGTTTCCCTGTCTTTTGTCTTCTCTTTGCAGCAGTACGGCTTTAGAACACTTTTTTTTTTTTAGAGATATGGGACTAGATTCAGTAAATGGAGCCTAAATCTGTTTGCTGAAAAATAAGCATTCCACGTTGGGGGCCATTTATAGAATTATTCAAAAAGCTTGGGAAAATTGTATGAACTTAGCAGGAGTTGGCATGCAGCTATCAAACATTTCCTCCTAGGGTTGTTCTCCCTGAAGACAATTTTGAAAGTTTTTGTCAGAGGGCAGTAAATTGATTAAATGGATGAGTGCAGGACCTGCTTACATTGGAAAGTTGGTCCTCAACCTGGCAGCTAGGCTTCAATGCTAAGAAATGTAAGGTCATGCACCTCGGAAGCGGAAATCCATGCAAGACGGAGAAACTTTAACTAGGACTTCAGCAGAACGAGATTTAGGAGTAATCATTAGTGCAGACATGAAAACTGCCAATCAAGTGGAGAAGGCTTCATCTAAGGGAAGGCAGATATTGGGTTGTATCAATAGAAGTTTCGTCAGCCGAAAGCCTGAAGTCATAATGCCGTTGTACAGGGCCATGGTGAGACCTCATCCGGAGTACTGTGTGTAATTCTGGAGGCCACATTACAGTAAAGATGTGCGCAGAATTGAATCGGTTCAGCGGACGGCCACCAGGATGATCTCGGGGCTCAAGGGTCTCTCGTACGAAGAGAGACTGAACAAATTGCAGCTCTACACTCTCGAGGAACGTAGGGAGAGGGGAGACATGATCGAAACATTTAAGTACCTCACGGGGTGTGTCGAAGTGGAAGATGATATTTTCTTTCTCAAGGGACCCTTGGCCACAAGAGGGCACCCGCTCAAACTCAGGGGCGGAAAATTTCATGGCGACACCAGAAAGTATTTCTTCACAGAGAGAGTGGTTGATCATTGGAACAAGCTTCCAGTGCAGGTGATCGAGGCAGACAGCGTGCCAGACTTTATGAATAAATGGGATACCCATGTGGGATCCCTACGAGGGTCAAGATAAGGAAATTGGGTCATCAGGGCATAGACAGGGGGTGGGTAAGCAGAGTGGGCAGACTTGATGGGCTATAGCCCTTTTCTGCCGTCATCTTCTATGTTTCTATGTACACCATAAAGGATTCATCTAATAGACTCAATTGAAAATTTGGGGATAAGAAATATATTTATTTTTCACAGTTTTTATCTGGATTTTTTTTTAACCCACAATTTTCATGTTTTGATAATTGGGCGGTGCAGAGGAACCGATTCCAAGGAAGGATTGAGTGCTGAGCTTCAATCACAGCGCAGGAAAGATAAGTGCAACAATTTTGTTTCGGCTATTAAGATATTGTAATATATATAGGAGAACTAAGCACTTAAGAGAAATTGAAAACAGAGTTTGGTGCTTTATATTAAGTGAATCAAGTATGGAACATTATTGTGCTGTGACGGTTCCTTGAAAATCATGGTCCTTATATCTGCTTAAGATATGACCGTGGTGGAGGTTACTGAGCACAGTATACATAATTTTAAAAATTAAAAAAAGTTACTAAAACTAAGACTTTAGGGATATGCACTTGTAAGCGTTCATTCAGTTTGTTAACGCATCTTAAATATTTAGGCCTGGATTCTCTATATGGTGTTGATATCAGCAGCCACCAAAGCACCCACTGGTAGGCACCTAAGTTAAGTAAAAAAAACCACACTGTTTAAAATTCTACCTAAAAAAAATTTTCAGGGAGCTTACCAGCACCTAAAAATATGGCACTGGAATGGCGCCTCCGGAGGTGTCACTGTAGGTGTGCCTAATGCCAGAAGTGGTGTTAGCAGGGCCGGATTAATCAATAGGCCCAATAGGCACGTGCCTAGGGCCCGAAACTGTGAGGGGGGCCCACTGAAGGAGGACGACTCACCTTGCCATTTTTTTAAACACCAACGGCCCCCTCCCAGCATCAACGGCAACGGGCCCCCCCCACGGCAACGGCATCGCCCCCACAGGGCAACGCGGTCGGATCTGTTACAGGAAGGTCCCACGATTACTGCTTCTGCCGGTCCATTCCCCTCCGATGTCACTTACTTGCTCCAGAGGGGGATGGACTGGCAGAAGCAGTCATCACAGGACCTTCCTGTAACAGATTCGGCTGCGTTTCTGTTGTTGCCGGGGGGGCCCCTTTGCCATTCCTGCAGGGGGGAACTGTTGCCGTTGCTGCGGGGGCCCGTTGCCGGAGGGCGTTGCCGTGGGGGGGGTAACCCGTTGCCGTCAGCTGTTCTAATGCTGCTTTCGGGCAAAGGAGCTCAGTAGGCAGAGCCGGCAGCTGCAATGTTTGGAGGGGGAGAGAGAAAGGAGTATGGAAGGGTGGTGGAGGAAGAGAAAGGAGGCAGGGTGGTATGGAAGGGTTGTGAGAAGGATGGTATGGAAGGGTGGTGGAGGAAGAGAAAGGGGGCAGGGTGGTATGGAAGGGTGGTGGAAGGAGAGAAAGGGGCTAATGGAATTGGTGTGCAGGGGAAGGGGAGAGATATAAGGGGAAGGATACTGGATGGAATTGGGTTGAAAGGAAAGAAAGGGGCAGATGCTTATGGAATTGGGGTGCAAAGAGGGGAGAGAGACATAAGGCAGAAAGATCCTGGATGGAATTGGGTTGAAGGGAGAAAAAGGGGGCAGATGCTAATGGAAGTGGGAGGAAGGGAGAGGGGAGAGTGAAATGCCCGACCATGGGGGTGTGAGAGAGGGAAGGGGAGGAAAGGAAAGGAGAGAGATGCCAGACCATTGGAGGAGGGAAGGGAAGATGATGGATGCCACACCAATGGAGGGGGTGGTAAAGAAGAGATGGAAGGGAAAGGCAGACAATTTCTGGAAGAGGCACAGAAGGACAGAAGATGATAGGAAGAGAGTGACAAGAAGATGAGGAGAGTAAAAACCAGAGAAGACAAAGGTAGGAAAAAAATTTCTATTTATTTATTTTTTTGCTTTAAGGGACATGCATCGCTGTTTCTGTGGTGTTGCATTGTATGCAGAGTCCAGCTTCTTGGTGGTTTTATTTAACCTTTGTCTACGTATTTCTATTTTATCCCCCTTTTTACAAAGCTGTAGAGCATTTTTTAGCGCTGGCCGTGGCTAAAAACCATACTACAGTTTTTGTAAAAGGGGAAGAGGTTAGTTTGTGATTACATATTCCATACTAGGCGAAGGTGTTTTCTGTATTCTGTTTGTATGAAAGACATGGTTTTATGTTAGCGTTGACTAGCCTTGTAAGGCGAAATGCATCAGGCATGGTTTTGGGAGCACCTTGAATTAACCTGATTTGAATCTCCTTATTTTCTGCCAATCTTCTTTTGTTTCATATTGAATTCTTTGGTGGACTGCTTGCCTTGTTGTTTCGTTGTAAGTTGACATACATGGAGTGGAACGTACCAGAAGAATTACAGATTTGGTTGTTTATGCATATGGGTTACAGTTGGTCGACATAGAGTGAGGTAGTTGAGAGGCGTTGGAAACTTGGTTATTAATATAGACTTATATTTTGGATAGTATTACTGCTTTACAAATATTTGAACACTTTTATATATGAATAGAAAGGGTTCAGAGTTAAAGTCCTGGGTAAATAGGTTGGAAGGGAAGGAAAGAAAGGGGAATTTGTTCAGCGATGTTTGGAGGTTACATAGAAGAAAAATTGTGCACTGGTATGCTAATCTTTGTTTGTTTTGAATAAAAAAAAAAGAAAAGAAATACAAGTGGAAATAAAGAAGTAAATAAGAAAACAGATATATGGGGTGGGACATGAGTGGGGTGGGAGCGGGGTGGGGCAGGGCAGGGCCAGGGGGGCCCAGTGTACTTGGGTGCCTAGGGGCCCTCGAAGAATTAATCCTGCCCTGGGTGTTAGGCGCTGGTAGGCATTTCCAGAGGCAAAATTCACATCAAAGGTAGGTGCCAGAAATGAGGACCTTGAAAACCCTGGCCTACGTTTCCAGTGCCTACCTTTGCTGGAGGCATGATTCTCTAAACGGTGTCTTTGGTGACTGACACACAATCAGCGGCTGTTTTTAAGGCAGCCTCAGACAATGGCACCGTTTAGAGAATCCGCTCTGTGCCTAAAACTTGAACAGGTTTCCTTCTGCTTGTAATTGAAGATAAACTCCACAGATTGATGTGAAAATTTGACAAGAAATATTCTCCTCAGAACCTTCTGTATTGTCCCTGACCTGATCTTAAATTTTTGGCATTAGGGACAACATTTCCTTCTGTGCACTGAAGTGCTCCATCTGTGCATTGCGAAGGAATGCTTACTGACCTCATTAACATACATAACATTTGACATTCGCACAACTGCACTCTACAACAATCAACCAAATATAATGATAATAAATAAATAATCCAACTCCATTATTGGCAAATAATTTGGCCGCAGCTTTATTTAGATTCAACAAGTTTTAATAACCATGTTTACAACTTATCACTTTCTTCCTAGGCGACCACTCCCCCCCCAACTTTCCTTTCCCTCCCTTCAGCTAGTCGGTCACGACCTAGCTGCTCAACCCCCAATTCCCGTCATCATATTCACTTTACAAATCCCATTTGCGAGACCTGCGGTGTCGCCAGGTCTCACCATTCTCTGTGGCAGTGCCGCACACAGAATAATAAACTTAGATACTTTTACACCCCTCATCCAACTAGTAGCCACCTGGCATAACCCCATTTACCGCCAAGCTGCGACTGCCCCCCCCAAAGAACAAAAAACCCACCCCACCAACCCCAACAACCCGGGTGGGATGGGAGGGCCACTGAAAAGCCCAAAATTCCCTCCAAATACCCTGCTACCTAATTCTCCCTCTGTCTCCTACCCTCCCGATATCCCACAACTTTCTCACACAATCTTTCCCAGCAATTGCGCGTAAATCAACCAATCAGCTCCATTCCTCTTCATCCAATCCCTGACTGCTATATCCTCACAACCTTGCAACACCATTCCCCAATCACCCTACTTCTGTCCTTCTTTAGCCAATCACCACTAGTTAATAACCCCTTCACACTCCCCCCCTTCCCCTAACAACAATGTTGCCGTACAGTGGCTCAGTCAATGTTATCAGCCCACTGCTTCAATCAATGGGCTTCCTTTAACCCTCTCTTTTACGAAACTGCGACAGCAGTTTCTAGCGCGGGGAGCCGCGCTGAATGGCCCGCGCTGCTCCCAACGCTCATGGAAACTCAATGAGCATCGGGAGCAGTGCAGACCATGCAGCGCGGCTCCCCGTGCTAGAAACTGCTATCACAGTTTCGTAAAAGGAGGCCTAAATACATTTCAATACAATTTACAGCCACCTTTACTATGCACATTAACACCAGCCCTGAAGCCCTCTGATCATTTAACGCACAATAATATGCGTGCACATCTGGCATAACACGCATATTAATGCTGGTGTTAGTTTTCTGAGTATCGATCTCTTTGATCTAAGAATAAATACTACGTATGCAGCACTGGGAATGTTGTTATGTTATATGTTGACTTATATCCCACTAAATCCTCCCAGCAGTGGAGTTCTAAGCAGGTTATAATTAATATTAGTGATACATAGGGATTTACATACAGTCCATGAATATAGAATGTAATTTATAACAAGATCTTCTGAAAAAAGTGAGTGATAGTATCATTCATAGTAGGTTATGATTTGCATTATCATTGTATCTAATAGTTCTTTTGTGTAAAATATAGTCATGTCTTTTATAGAGATTTCTGAAAAAGCCATGTTTTCTGTTTTTTGCGTAATGTTGTATACTCGGTAATGATAGGAATTTCCATGGGAAGTGAGTTCCAAACTCTCATAATCAGATAGTTCAATGAATTGCATTGCATCTTTTTGTATTTTACACCTTTCATCGTTGGGAAAGATAGAGTTGGTCTAAGTTACGGTTACCTATAGATCTCCCTAATACAATCTGGAGAAACTTTCAGGGCTATCTCCATCCAGTGACTTAAATGCCAAACAGCATAGTTTTAACTCAATCTGTTTTTCTGCTGAGAGCCAGTGTAGCTCCACAAGCTGTGGTGTGACCTGATCGAATCTTGATTTGTAGAATATGAGTTTTGCTGCATTGTTCTGTAGAAGTTGAGTTCTTTTCATTTGTTTTGTGGAAATTCCTGGTAGTAGTGCTTTACAGTAGTCCAGTAAGGATAGTATAGCTCAGTGTTTCTCAATTCGGTCCTGGATTACCCCCTTGCCAGTCAGGTTTTCAGGATATTCACAATGCATACACTGCCTCCGTTATATGCAAATTTCATTCATGCATATTCATTGTGGATATCCTGAAGACCTGACAGGCAAATCGGTATTCCAGGACCAAGTTGAGAAACACTGGTTGTAGTTGATTATACTAATATTCTGTAGTGTTGATGAAAAAAGTATGATCTGATTCTTCTTAACTTCTGTAGTGTCAGAAAGAGTTTTCTGGCTAGATTGTTGACATATTCTTCAAATATGAGTGAGCTGTTTAAATTGACTCCTAGGACCTTGGAGGATTTTTCTATGTTGAGGTCTTGAGATTGGATGGAATTAAGTGTATGTATTGTCCAAACCACAATTATTATTTTTTCAGTGGTTTAATTTAATGTGGTATATTGTTGACCATTCTTCTACTCTTGTCTAATGCTCTGGATAGTTTGATGGTCATATTTGCTAGGTTCAAGTCTGGAGGAATTAGTAGTAAAAATGTCTACATAGGAGAAAAGCTATTCTTCAGGTCTCAGGTCGATCAAGCTTAGAGTGGTCATGAATATGTCATATAATAGCAGTGATCATTTCTGTACACAGTTGAGCTAAAGGATGACACTGTATTATTTAGGCCAGGCTGATTCACTCTGGTTTTAAGCCTTTGCATGGATGTAGGTAAGACAGCTAGATTACATCTCCATTCATACAATGGGATAAAATCCAAACTGAATCAAGCTGTCCTAGGTGACGTGGAGTCTCTAGTAGTAATCCTTTCTGTGCACAGAGAAAGAAAGGAACATTTTACTTGAGTCTATCCCCTTAGTCTGAAATGAACACAGCAGCAGCAGCATGGAAATATAAAGTGGCAGGCCCATTTTGCATTTATGGAAACATACTAATACAATTAGTAGAATTTAATTGCTTTGTGTATTGTGCTTTCTTTACCCGAAAGTGTTTAATCTCAGTAAAATAGATTCAATTTGCAGCTAGTCTTTTCATTACCCCTTGCAGTGATATTACCTGCTTTTCATGAGTACTGTTTAAACACTAGGTTGATTACATTCAATAAGTATGAAAGACATGCACGGTTTGAAACTTTTCATTAAGATAATTATGTATCATCCAACCCTTTAAGACAAGCATTATTTTTATTCATTTCAGATTCTAGTGAGTTCTTCTAGCAATTCCAAAGCAATGAACGAGGCACAGGAAATGCTGGCATATTTTATTATTTAAATTATTAGCAGAGGGAAGGGAGGCGGAGGGTGTTTGTTAAGGACAACTTGGGCTGTTGTAGATAATATTGCTGGAAAACTATTGCATCCTGAGGGCCTAAAACACACTAGTTGCCTTTTTTGGAATCTACTGTATATAGTGAAATTAAGAGGAAACAGAATGACAATTGTCTTGTTTGTCTTCGCATTTCCACCTAAGACTTGGTCCTCTGTATCAGTGGTATTCAACCCAGTCCTCAGGGACCACCTGGCCAGTCGGGTTTTCAGGATATCCGCAACGAATATGGATGACAGATTTTGAAAACCCGACTGACCAGGTGGTTCCTAAGGACTGGGTTGAATATCACTGCCCTATATTAAATTCATACCCATCAGATCTGGAGAATGTTGCTCTGCTGTTAGCCTCAGTCAACATCAGCCACAGACTTTCAAACCAAAGCCTTCTCTTAAGGCTCAAACATGCCTGGACAAAGTCCGAGCAACTGAAACATCATAAAAGTCTTAGGCACTCCTGATTTTGAACCGCAAACATGTAATGTAAAATAGAATTCTTACTTATAACCCCATATTTCCGTGCCTCTCAATTCCTAATGCTCTGACTAAGAAAAATGACTCAGTAAAAAATATGTTGCAATAGCTATGTATATGAAATAAAGTGTGAAATGCAAATAGAATTTACAAATGGTACTGATTGTGCTGTGTAATCAAGTGCTAGGAAGGTGCGCAGGACAGTGGGTCTTGCAGCCTTAGATGTATTAAGCAAAGCAGGTGCTTAGGACTCCAGGGAAAGGGGGGGGCACTACAGAGTTTTTTCCCCTACTACACTTCTCCCTTGGTATTAGTGGGGGTTAGGTGCAGAGCCAGACCACAAAGTGTGAAAAATCACGAATAACTTCTCAGCCGGCTCTGACCCACCCCCTGCGTCCCTGGAACCTTACCTTGAGACTACAACGGGAACTTCCGCCAGCCATTCTGATGACGGCTCTGCACGAGGCAGGAGCATAGGAAGATCGCTCCTGCCCCGCTTCACCGCTAGACCACCAGGTAAGGTTCCAGGGAGGCTTGGACGGCTTAAAAATAGGCATAAAATGAAGCTAGGTTGTTTGTTAAAAAAAAAAAAAAATTGCAAATAACCGAATCCGCGGATATTGAAACCGTGGATTCGGAGGGAGAAGTGTACTCATTTCTATAGCACTGCTAGATATGTTCAGCACTGTACATTAAACATGTAAGAGACAATCCCTGCTCAATAAAGCTTACAATATAATTAAAACAGACAAGCAGGACAAATAAGGGTTAGGGAATTTCTCACAGAGGGAATGATAAAACACTTTACAAGTAAGTGGGAGTTAGGAGTTAAAAACAGCCTTGACAAAGTGGGCTTTTAGCCAAGATTTCAATACTGCCAGAGACAAAGCTTGAGGTACTGACTCAGACAGTCTGTTCCAGGCATACGGTGCAGCAAGATAGAAGGGATGAAGTCTCAAATTGGCAGTAGAAGAGAAGGGTACAGATAAGAGACTTACCTGGTGAATGGAGTTCCTGGGGAGGATTAAAAGAAGAGATACTGAGCAGCTGTAGAGTGCACTTAGAGTTTGAACTGTATGTGGAAATGGATAGGGAACCAATGAAATGACTTGAGGAGAGAGGTAATGTGAACATAGCGGCACTGGTGGAATATAAGTCATACAGCAGAATTTTGAATGGATTGAAAGGGAGGGATAGTTTAGTGGAAGACCTATGAGAAGCAAGTTGCAGTAATCTAGGTGAGAGGTGATAAGATCGTGGATAAAGATTTTGGTAGTTGTGACAGACTGGAGTACCTGTCACTGGAGCCTGAGAGAAGAGCTAATCTGCATAGAGCTGCAAGTGCTGCTGGGAGCTGTTCGCTCACCTTGAACGGACTGTGGTGCTGAAAAGAACAGCTCTCAGCACAGAGAGATCAGAAAGTAAGAAGGGTAACCTTTGGGAGGAGAGATGCTGGCCTAACTCCTGGCAAGGCACTGCTGACTGGCACCTTGTGCAGTGAATTAGGGTGGCCAGGCTGACTAGTCCTGACAGGGGGGACTGGTGAAGCAGTAGAAAGCCCAGTGGTTGGAAGGTCTGCCAGGACCTATATACCAGTAGAAAGATCTGGCCCAGTGGTGAGAGGGCCCATGGGGATCTATACATCAGCAGGAAAGAGCTGAGAAGTAGCTGGAGAACCTGGTAGAGCCTGGAGTCAAGGAAGTAGCTCAGGATTGATGACTGGTGAAGAAGGATCCTTGGGGTGGGGATCCAAGAGGCCAGGGAGTGAGTGATTGGTGGTTGCACCACAAGAGGCAGCTGGGAGAGCTGGCAGAGTTAAAGGCTGAGGGGGTCAGGCAGCTGATTGGCGGGGCCAGTGGCAACCAGTGGAGAGACCTGTGAAGGCACCAAGAGCCATCAGGGAGGACCCCAGATGAAGCCTGAAAGACTCTGGGAGCATTGCCCAAGATCTAAGGAGTATCTGGCAGAGGGTCTAGCTGGGATGGTGGCAACCAGCAGAGTGACCAGTAATGGCATCGGAAGCTGCTGAAGAGTTAGAGGGCCAATATAGGGTTGGAGGAAGGACTCAGGAGAGATCTGGAGGGATGGAATCCAGGGAAGACCCAGGAGAACGAGGAGTCCAGAGAGGATCTTGGGATGACCAGGTGGTTGGGAAGATCTGGTCATGTGTTTTAAGAACTGTTGTCTAACCCTGTATGCTTTATGTGTTACAGCGAACCAAGGTGCTTGGGGGCGGACATGTGGCAGGTGTTACCGCTTGGCCCAGTCACATAACGACAGTAATGTGCTCAGAAAAGAAAGGTCAGATTTTGGTGATATTATAGAGAAATAAATGGCAGGCTTTAGCAGTCTTTTGGATTTCTGCAAAAAAAATAGAGAGAGGAGTCAAAGATGACCCTGAGGATGCGAGCTAATGATACATGAAGTATGAGAGTGTTATTCACAGAAATAAAGAATGGGGAAAGAAAAGAGGAGAAGTGGGTTTAGGTGGAAAGATAAGAAGCCATGTTCAGTTTTAAATGGTGGTGAGATATCCAGGCAGCAATGTTGGACAGGTAGACTGAGATTTAGGCCTGGACGTCTATAGATAATTCTGGTGTAAAGAGGTAGAGCTAGGAGTTATCAGCACAGAGGTGATACTGAAAACCATGGGAGGAGATCAGAGCATCAAGGGAATGAGCATAGATGGAAAAAAAGAAGAGGTCCCAAGACAAAGCCCTGAGGTACACCAACTGATAGATTGAATAAGCACAATTAACAACTTTAACAAGCAATAATTGAAAGTTAGACATCCAAAGGCTGTGAGTTATTCACAGACTAGGCGCCTACAAATTCATAGACGCACATCGCAAAAAGCCGGATCTAATGGGATAAGCGTGGGTATGGTTTTTTAATGTGGATGTCCATTTATAGAATCGTATGATGCTCACTGTTCATAGGCGTTCTAAGACGTCTACATTTTCACCTAAAATGTAAACGTTGCAAAACCAGGTCTACTTTTGGGCATGAGTTGGGCGCTAGCTAGGCGCGAGTTAGGCATGGGTTAAGTGTGCTGGAGGCATCCAGATATAGTAGTATGGGTTTTGATTTTTGGGGTGCACTCCTGTTTGATAAGGTATAAAGATATTTAATAATGCATTACTCAAGCAAAGCACATGAAAAAATATATTGCATATTAACCTTTATTCCCAATAGATTTTATTTTGGGGGGGTAAAGGGTACTCCAGTTTGATATCAAGGTCAAAAGATATTTAATAATGCATTACTCAAGAAAAGCACATGAAAAAATATATTGCATATTAAACCTCGTTTCCAAAAGGTTTAGAAAATAAGAAGAGAAACTCTACTCACAATGACTGTGGACATGCCTGATACACAATCTTGACATCATCATTATGCACCTAGATGGCAGAATATCAGTATAAAATAATAGGAACCTCCCACCTAACATGAAGCTCTTGTGGTTCAGTGGTTAAAGGCATTGCTTCCATCTTCAAAACCTACACAACTCCCCCCATACTCCAACAGTTTCTTTTGGTCTCATAACAGAGTTTCAGTTGTGGACAGGTATTTAGAGGACTTTGCCATTTACATTTACACGTTTTCATTTCCAGGGTTCAGAGGGAAGCTTATTTTTACCCTGAGATGGCTATGATCTCCTAAGGTATCATCTCACATGGCAGGAACCCCTGCCTAAAAAAAAGCCCCTGTGGCTCAGTGGTTAAACACACTTCTTCTATCTTCACAAAGTGGTGGGTTTAAATCCCTAGTATGGTCAGATACCCCAGAACATATTCCCTGGCCAAGTCACTTAATCCTCTCATTGCCCCTTCTACATTAGGTAAGAATTTGAGCCCACAGGACAGAAGGTAAATATGATAAAGTAGCTGAATGTAAAAACCACTTAGCACATAAGTGGTATATAAATAAATAAAATAGTGGTGCTTCTTGGGGAGGAAGAGCCTGACCAGCCTCTGTAAAATTGGGCTGCCTCCTGCATGTCATTTTACTGCATACAATTTTAATGTGAAAAGCAGCATAAAATCGTCATTCTAATGACATCTTAATGCTAAAATGTGATAACATTCGATTCTATAAATGACACCTAACTATATTGATACGCTTAAATTCATTGGGCGCCACTGAACAATTCTCTATTGTGCATCTGTGCATAATAGAATTGCACTGAGCATTGTACTGCTGGACATCTAAATGACACCTAACTTTTAGGTTTCCTTTATAGAATTTGCCCCTAAAAGTGTGATGGCAGAGATAAGAAGAAAATCAAGAAAGAACAGAAACCGGAATCCAAGTGAGGATAGTGTATTAAGCAGTAGGAGGTAGTCAAAAGCATGGGTGTCAGAACGGGGGGGGGGGGGGGGAGGAGGGGAGGGAGGAGCACAGGAGCCATGGCCTCCTCAAAAATTGGCAGTCAGAAGAGTCAGTTATGGCTTTCCCACCTCCCCCATCTACTGCCTCCCCAATTGCCATAATTTTAAACCTTTGGGTAGCCAGCGGCGGCAACAAAGTGAGCCTGCCGCCATCAGCCTACCCTAGAAGTCGTCATTCCACAGTATCCCATTTACACAGGAAGAGGAAGTCACTGCAGAATCATGACTTTTGGGGCAGGCTTACTTTGTTGCCACTGCCAGCTGCCTGAAGATTTAAAATTATGGCAACTGCCTCTTCCCATGTAGGCGGGACACTACAGAATGACAACTTCCAGGCAGGCCGACAGCAGCCAGCTCACTTTGTTGCCTTATTGAGGACATATCCAGGGGTCTGGACTGCTTTTCAAAACCCTGCACTTTGTCCGGGTTTTGAAAAGCTTCCTCGAAATTGTGGATGCCCTCCTGCCCGACAAGAGAAGGGCTAGAGTGGGATTGGGGGAGGGACTGGGCATGATGGGGCAGGGATGGGTAGAACTAGGCGGGTCTGGGGGGCAGGTCTAGGGGTCTGGATGTTACTAAAGTAAAATCTGGTAACTCTATGTGAAGCTGCATTGCTCACTCAGCCTTTGGTACAGATTAGAACGGCATGTGGCCTAACATGATAGCCACTACTTTACTCTTACACCTATACTGATTGTCTCTTGTTTCATATCATCGTATAATGCTCCAGTGGATGACAGTGAGCCCTTAAGTTAAAAAATCCCATCTATCCCCTCTAGATCTCTCTGCCATCCTAATTTTTTATTTATTTATTTATTTTAAACCTTTCCTGCATGAACGCACAATTTTATGCCTCCATTTACCTTTTTTAAAGAAGTCCTTAGACCTTTTGTTTCTCTGGGTCCTTCCTTACTTTCAGGGTCTCTCTGGTGCTAACTGAAAACTTGGAAAACATAGGTAATATAACAGCCAGAAGTGCTGCTGACAAATTAGACACCTCAGTAGAATTAAAATACTTTTTTATGTCTCACACACATTGTGAAAGGAAATCACTCACTGGGATACTGTCTCTTTAAAAAAAAAAAAAAAAAAAAAAAAGATAGATTATAGCTATTAGATGAGAATTTGGAACTTGTTCAATTTTCTCATTGCCAAAAAATACAGTCTCACCTCCCTGAACACAATAAAAGGTTATGGTGCAACATTAACTGGCAATGGCTTATCTAGTCAGACTTGCCTACACTACTTATTAATTGATAATCCAGTTTTAATTATGCTTTAGCTCAGATTATTTTTAGCTAGGCTTACCATTAGTCTGTTTAGTTTACCAGGTGGCTGTAGATTTACACCAGGTCTTTAAACCACATATGATAATAATGTTTCTAACGGTAGTCATTGTGATGGAATAATTTGCCTTTGTCTGAGGTTGACTCATGCCGCTGCCTGTTGAAGATGGCATAGTGTTAGTCCTGTGTAAAACAATTACAGTATAAGTAACCATATAATACATTTTTATTGTTTTATCTTTGAACCCTTTTAACCCTGTGTTTTCATTAATAGAAGTTAATGTTAATAACACTGGATGTCCTGTTTACATAAAAATATTAAAGTTGCAGTGCTACACAGGTTAATTGAAAAGGAATGCCTCTACCTCGTTAACGTTAATGAATACAAAATGAAAATAATGCTTGAAATGTGGCGTGTTGCAACAAAAATTTCTTCTCGTGCTTCCAATTGTGAGAATTGTGCCTACTTTTACTAACAGATACCTTAAATTTAGGCCAGCATTTTACAGGCCTACATTTAAAGCATCTGTCTCATGCCTACAAAAACACGTAGGGATGCTTATGTATGCCCAAGGCCACCTCCAGTGGAGTCCATGCCCATGTCGCACCTTGGGCGTTCATATCTACTATGCATCTCTGTAGGTATGTGACATATGCCTACAATGTAGGTATCCTTCCCTGCCTGCTTTTTTTTTTTTTTAATGTGCATCCCAATTGGGTATGAGACGGCGGTAAGACACCTACATCCGCCTATAATCAGGACACCCCCCTCCCCCACCTTCACTAAGCTGCAGTAGAGGTTTCTACCATGGCCAAGAGCGCTAAATGCTCTGCTGCTGCTCCGATGCTCATAGTATTTAATGCTCTGGGCTGCAGTAGAAACCTCTACGGTGGCTTAATAAAAGGGGATATAATGCATCTCAGTATATTATACTTGTGCTACTGTATTTGACCATTTTCTGCTGGTAAACCTGTAAGATGTGGCATTTTGCTATTTATTTATTTTAAAAAATTATATTATTCCGCCCATTTCATAGTTCATGGTTGATTAATATAATATGTTTATGTTTATTAATATCAGTGCCAATTAACCAATTTTAAAATAATTACTGCAACATCCTATATCTCCCCTGCCCCGCAACAATGATAAAACAACTATGTGGAACATTATTGCATATTAAGCCCCCCATGGACCGCTATAAATGACGGCTTTTCCTAATTATGACCGGCATAGCCATGCAAATGATTACTCGCAATTGGAAGAATTGGGATCGCCTTAGTTTTCCTTTCTGGTGATCGAGCTTATGCTTAACTTATGAGAAAATGAATGCTGACTTGCTGGGGCATAATAAGATATTCAAATTGGTTTGGGGGTCCATTGATGTCTTTTGTAGCTTTGTTATAGTAGCCCTTTATCTTTATTTTCCATTGTATTGCACCCACACATCCAGGGGGAATGGGAGCGGGAGGGGGGTATATCTTTTGTTTTGGCATTATTCCTGATGGTAATGATGGATGGGTGAGGGAATTTTTATCTTTTGTATAGATTCTGATTGTTTATAAGTGCTTATTTGATTATTATTATTATTTGTACGTAAATTGTATTGCACTTTTTGTTGGCATAAAAAACTAATGGCTCCTTTTACGAAGCTACGTTAGTGGTTTAACGCACGTAATAGCGTGCGCTAAACTGCCAGCCGTGCTAGCCACTACCGCCTCCTCTTGAGCAGGTGGTAGTTTTTCAGCTTGCGCAGGGGTTGGCGCGTGATACAAAGTCGCGCGTGATAAAGCCGCTAACGCGGCTTCGTTAAAGGAGCCTAAATAAAGTTAAAAAATAAATAAATTAAGGCACTAGTGCCTTTGCTAAATAGATTATGATGGTAATCAAGCACTGAGGTTTCACTATCCTTGCTCCTATACTTTTCAATATCTATATGGCTCTGTTACTTACCCTTATCCAGTTACTAGGTTTGATCCCTTATATTTATGCAGGTGATACACAAATCCTTATCACTCTTGACTGTAATTACATAACATTTGAACATAAGAGTTACCATTCTGGGACAGACCAAAGGTCCATCAAGCCCAGTATCCTATGGACAGCCCAGGTCACAAATACCTGGCAAGATCCCACAGAGTAAAACAGATTTTATTCTACATATTCTAGGAATAAACAGAGAATTTTCCAAGTCCATCTTAACAATGGCTTATGGACTTTTCTTTTAGGAAATTATCCAAACCTTTTTCAAAACATTCTAAACTAACTACTTTCACCACATTCTTCTGGTAACGAATTCCAGAGTTTAATTAGACGTTGCGTGAAGAAATATTTTCTCTGGTTTGTTTGAAATCTACTACTTACCCCATGTTTTACTAAGGTGCGCTATGCGTTTTAGCGCATGCTAAATATATACACGCGCTAACCACTAACACATCCATAGACTAACATGCACGTATTAGCGTTTAGCGCATGGTTAGCGTGCACCATATTTAGCATGCACTAAAATGCTTAGCACACCTTAGTAAAAGGAGCCCTAAGTAGCTTTATCACATGCCCTCTAGTCATAGTATTTTTGGAAAGAGTAAACAAGTGATTCACATCTATTCATTCCATTCCATGCAGTAATTTTATAGACTTATCAGTAATTTATCATGTCTCTCCTGAGCTGTTTCTTCTGCAAGCTGAAGAGTCCTAGCTGCTTTAGCCTTTTCTCATAGGAAAGTCATCCTTTATCATTTTTATCAACCCTCTCTGTACCTTTTCTAATTGCACACAGTATTCAAGGTACAGCCATATCAAGGAGTGATAGAAAGGCATTTTAACATTTTCATCTTTGTTTTCCATTCCTTTCCTGATAATTCCTAACATTCTATTGCTTTCTTTGCTTCGGCTGCACACTGAGCAGAGGGTTTCAACGTGTCATGAACTATGACCCCTAGATCCTTTTCCTGAGTGGTGACTCCGAATTTGAAACCTTGCATTATTTAATTATAGTTTGGGTTCCTCTGCCATTTCAATGCCCAGTCTCCCAGCCTTGCAAGGTCCTCTGCAATTTTTCACAATCCTCTTGCGATTTCACAACTTTGAACAACTTTGTGTCATCAGCAAATTTAATTATCTCACTAATTATTCCTCTCTTTAGATCACTGATAAATGAGGATGGGCTGGGGAGGGCTTCGATGGCCGGGACGGTTTGGATGGTCTAGACTAGAGTGAGCTTTGATGGAGACTTCAGTACAGTACCGGGCAGAACTTTGGGTTCTGGCCCAACAATAGCTGAAAAGGAAAATTTAAATTAAATCAGTAATTTAAAGAGTGGGTAAGGATGGACCATTTGAGTCTTTATCTGCCATCATCTACTATGTTAAAAAGAGATCATTGATAAACATTACTGCATTAAACAATAAACTTGATATCATTGTTGATTGATTTTCATCCCATAAATTTAAACTGAATCCTGATAAGACAGAAAGTTACATTTTCTTGGAAAGGTACCAGTGAACCAATAACTCACATCAGTATTGCTGGATCTTCCGTTATACATCGACCAACTACTATAATTTTAGGCATCATCTTAGACCAATATCTAAACTTCAGGCCATATGTTTTTGCTTTTATAAACTGTGAATGCTTTATTCTGTAAGACATCTATTCATTCAGGGAGCACTCCAGGTATTAACTCATGCCTTTATTATCAATAAACTTAACTACTGCAATGCTCTCTTGAAAGGTGCTTATACCTCAGCTGTTCAATGCCTAAAAATTGTCCAAAATTCAGCTGTGAAACTTATTTCTAACTCTCATAAATTCGATCATGTAACTTCACTACTTTATCAGGATCTTTGACTGCTGTTTTCTCACAAGATAACCTATAAAATTCTTACTTTCACCCATAACATTTTATCACTCAGGACAAGCACTATATCTTCACGATCTCTCAGGTCATCACAACACAACTGTCTAACATTAAATAAGTTTCTTTCATATTACAGGCCATGACACCATTTGAACAAGAACCTTTAGTGCAGTGTCTCAAACTTTCTTTAGCTCCGGCACACTAAACAGAGCATATTTTTTCATGGCACACTGACTGCTTTTTTTACAAAGCCGTGCTAGCGGCTGCCACGCGGTAACAGTCCTGAAGCCCTTTAAATCTCTAGGGGCTTCGGGGCCGTTACTGCGCAGCAGCCGCTAGCACGACTTTGCATAGCAGGCCTTTGTATAACAGGCCCAAGCTAAGTATGGGTAATTGTAGCAACGGTGAAACTAAAGTAGATAGAATAGAATTTCTAATCAATGTGATGGATGTGCTTGTTTTTAAGTGCAAATTAACTCAAAACAAGGCTCGATAGTCTACAAGCAAACATGCATTTCATCATCCACTATCTGTCAGAGATGAAAAATCCAAGTCCACAGAGATCCAAATGGTAACAAAGCCTTGTTGCTCAAGTTAGGATAACTACTGCATAAAAAAATAAAAATAAAATTACTTGCCGTTAGTTTTCAAGGACTAATCACATCAAAGAATGTATTTTGAGGATTTAAATTACTTAATTATAATATTGTAATCACATGTCTTATTGTATTAATAATTGGGAGGAGGATGGGAGAAAATGATTGTTTTATGTATTACCTGTGTAATTAATAGTGCGTTTTATGCACTATTTTATGTTCAATTAATTGTATTGCACTGTCAAAGATTTTTTTTAAAAAAAAGAATGATGCTTGTCTGGGCAGTTGTATCCTTACGCATACAGTCACTCATAATTTTGACAGACTCTTGCGTACGTGACATATATGTTATCTATTCTAGAGTATACTTATGAAGGGAATTTTTAAAAATAAAGTAAAATTCTGGAATCTCTTGAAACACACCCAGAATCTCTTTGGAAAAGAAGAAACACAAGCACTGGCAAGTTAGATGCAAAGCATTGATAAAGATAAGTCCTTTTATGCCAAACTACACTGGCTGCCGTTTGGGGCCATAGTATTTTTTAAATTCGGGTATGTTTGTTATAAAGCCCTTTTTGGACTACTACCCTCTTATTTGGTATCATATCTGAAATTGTTTAATTCAAAAAAGCATACCAGGAATTCGGGCATGGTAATTTTCCCCACCCCTAGGAGTTGTCGCTATAAAACATTCTTTGATAGGACTTTAGAATACCAGGCGGGGAAAGTGGATTCCTGGATAAGCCCGCTGATTGCTCAGGCGTATTCTTATCCTACATTTAGGAAATTATTAAAAAACTCATCTGTTTGATAACCAAGAATGATAATAATAATTTTATTGTTATATACCGTCAAAGCCATGATAGTTCAAGGCGGTTTACAACAAGAGTCTCTGGACAATCAGCGAAGTAGTTACAATACAAAGTCATTGAAGTAGTTAATGATGTTATCATGCTGTATTTGTAAATTTTTTTACAATTAGGTTGTATTTTTAATTGAGATATTAATACTAGCATGTTTAAGTTGTTTTTTTAACCATGATGTATAATTCTGCCCATAGAAATGTGTATACGATTGTATTTAATCTACTTTTGTGAACCGCCTAGAACTAATGGCAGGGCAGTATACAAGAAATAAAATTATCATTATTATTATTATTATTATTACTGTGCCGTGGCACACAGTTTGAGAGATACTGCTTTAGTGCAATATAACTCCTATACTTGATCAGGATATCAGCGGCTAGTGTGTGTGTTTTATCAATTTTTTTTCTCTTCCCTCCTATAATTTTATTAACACTACCTACTTTGCTATTTCTTTCCTATCAAAGTTTGCACTTTGCAGTTCATTGCTATATTTCTTTACTAGAATTGTATTAATTATAAACCGCACTCTTGAAATGTAAATATTTGGTCTTAATTTTTTAACACTTTTTTCATAACTGTATCTGCTCAGGTTAGGTGAAAAGGTCATTATGAAGAAATAGTTATTCATGACCATTAGTGGTTCTTTGTCTTGTCAGGGCTCTTTCCTGTAGCAGAATGACGCAATTGTGATTCACTGCAAAAACGTCTACAAGCTTTCAAATAATAGCATTAAAGCTGAACTGTAAAAACCACAGAAACCAAGCATATAACAGTAAAGGGTGGAGTTGGCTACCTGGCTGGGCTCTTCTGTGCTGACAGATAATTTTATGTTGGGTAGGGCTTAATGTCCAACTGAGTACATAATATAGCACTTGCAGAGCCAGATTCCGTAGGGTGAGTTCACATACCTGAGGTAATGGGTATGATTAGAGCTCCAGGAGATGTCATCACAGACTATCAAAGAGCAAATGTGCTTAGTAACCAAACCAAAAAAAAAAAAAAACCAACAAAAACCCAACCCACATGCTTTAAAAGCTTTTTTATTTTAAAGTGCCCTTATTGTTTTCAATCTGTTCCATTCTCTGCAAAAGCATTTTATGCTTGTTGGAGAAAATTACACGCCTTTCTTCTTTCTACAATAATTTTTAAAACTGTATGCCAAAATGTATGTGTTGCAAAGTCTGCTCTGCTACTTATAGACTTTCAGATGCTGTGCTGCAGTCAGCCAGGGCTCATTGCCTCCTTCCATTTTATTTATCTGAGAGGCTGAGTATGACAGCTGACTGTAGTATGAATCCTATTTACAAGTTGCAGCCAACTATTGCTTATTGAAAATGGTCGTCCAGCTTAGTTCACAATATATAAGCATCATCATTGGTGTAAAATACCATGGAAGAACCCTAAAATGAAAAATAAAAAGTGACCTAAACAGCACAAGAAGCTGAGCAACAAAGCTGAAAACCATGCATCTTTTAACTTTTGTTGTTGCTTTTGTACAAGTGGTTTCCTTGAGACAAATTTATTTAGTATTTTCCAAACATACTGCCAGCCTTCTTGCATAATTTCAGTAAATCAGTGGATAAAACTTGAATACATGGAAACAGGGTTAACCAAAGAATTAAAAATATGAAGTGATTTATTTTTATTAACTTTTATTTTGCTAGAAGGTTGGATTTGTATAAATGTGATTTATTTGGGGGGGAGGTAAATAATTTTTGCTTTTGGGATTAGGATTGAAATTTTGTTCATGTTTTATTAGATATGTTATTAGTAGTATTATATGTTACACTTACTGGGAGCTTTAAAAATGAATAATGGTTATTAATATAACAAGATATGGGGAGGGGGAAATGATTGATTTATGTATTAATTGTGTATTTAAAGTGCCTTCTTTGTAGTGTTTATATCTAAATTAATTATATGGCACTGTCAAAGTTTGAAAATCAATAAGGATTAATTTTAAAAAAATATGTTAGTAGTAAGGTTACATATCATTCATCAATCCTAATTTGCATATTTTGACAGGTGGCCATGCCTACTTCTGCCCCATCAACCAATCAGAAGCGATGATCTGCCCAAGCCCTACCCATTCTCCACCTAAGCCCTGCTCACTTTCTGCCCCTCCCTGTCCTCTTTGATGATGTCACCAGAGGAATCCCCATCAGCTGAGCCGGTTTCAGGGATTCAGGCTCAGCTGATGAGGATTGCCCCTGCCAGGATCAGCTGAACTGGCATGAAGATTCCTCTCCCCCTTCCTCCTTCACAGGCACCAATCCCCCAGCCCTCTCCACAGGGAAACCCCGCACTAAACCCCTCTCCCCAACATCCCTCGACACCCCCGACAACACTGACAAAGCCCACCCCCCATTTCACATTATTAATTTGAAAAATGGAGAATGTTGCCTCAGCATACAGGAAACCCAAACGCTAAAACAGATAGCCACTTTTTACTGCAACTTAGTAAAAGGGACCTTTTTTGTTATGCAAAAGCGCATACCTTCCCCAGAGACTAACATTCTTGCAGTGGTTTATATCATGTAATTTGAATGATTTATTTTCAATTTATTTGTGTGTGCATGTGTGTGTGCTTAGGCCTGTGTTTAATGTGCTTCTTTCTTCTTTCTGTAATTTTTTCCCCCTCAAACAGGAGTGGAACTCGTGATTTAGGAGTGCAACATATTTCACATAGGAGTGGAAGTATTGTGAGCCTAGGAGCATAACCTTTAAGGACAGTTCAATTATTATACTCCTTTAGTGAGTGCCGGATGTGAATGTTTATATTGCTCTTCCTATCTGCTCTTTGCACCAGTGTTAGTTCCATTTCCCGCAACACTCCTCGCTTTGGGGCAGCTAGAGAATTCTATTAACCTACCCCAGACTTTCATTTGCGTGGACAGCCTGAGAACTTGTCAAAAGGGCTTGATTCTGCCAAATTCAAGATACATTTACTGATGTAATTTTTTTTCCCAGTAGATATTGATTTGATGAGAGAACAAAGCTCTTGGGAGCTAGTCACAAATGTATTCAGTCCAGTAAAAAGGTGTTGTCAATGATCGTTGGTTGATGTTTACTTCTTTTGACCTACTCAGACATAGATATTTGGCAATATTTTCCAAATGCAGCCTTCTAAAAGATGAACTGGTCCTGAAGAAATATTGATTTTTTTGAAGGTTGTGATGCCTGATATTAGCTTAACTGTAGTATTGTTATTATTCACTGCCATCATATTACACAAATTATTACACATATTACACAAATTATTTTGGGATAATAATAATAATAATTATTATAATAATAACTTTATTCATCTATACTGCCACAGTCGAAAGATTTCTAGGCAGTACACATCGAAGAAGGCTGGACAATCAGCGAATTAAGAATGAACCGAGTTACAGAATAAGGCGGAATACAGGATAAAGAGAATTACTGGATAAGCGAATTACAGAATAAAACTGATCAATCTGCAAATTTAGAATAGAGCTGGACAATGAGGTGATTTGGAGAATGAAGCGAATTTCAGAATAAAGTGAGTTACAGAATAAAGCAGGATAAAGCGAATTGCTAGATAAGCGAATTACAGAATAAAACTGGACAGTCGGCGAATTACAGGATACAAGTACAACTTATTAACAAGAAAGTTAAAAGGGAAATATGTATCTTAAGTATGTAATTTAGGTCTCATGAATGCAACCCAAGGAGTAACGCTGGACAATCAGCGAATTGCAAAATGCAGAAAGTGAGGGAACATCGTACTGCACAGAATTTGACAGTGGGAAAATATAGCTTTGAAGGTAGTGAAGCTACTGTTTAGCACAGGGGTAGGAAACTCCGGTCCTCGAGAGCCGTATTCCAGTCGGTTTTTCAGGATTTCCCCAATGAATATGCATTGAAAGCAGTGCATGCAAACAGATCTCATGCATATTCATTGGGAAAATCCTGAAAACCCAACTGGAATACGGTTCTCGAGGACCGGAGTTCCCTACCCCTGGTTTAGGATATGAATTTGTCAAACAGTACGGTTTTAATTGCTCTCCGAAAGGCGCCATAGGTCAGCCTGGCTCCGTCGATGTAATTACCTAGCCAGGACTGCTATTTACTT
Organism: Geotrypetes seraphini; assembly: GCF_902459505.1. Taxonomy (NCBI): domain Eukaryota; kingdom Metazoa; phylum Chordata; class Amphibia; order Gymnophiona; family Dermophiidae; genus Geotrypetes; species Geotrypetes seraphini. Next base: position 58,206,151 of record NC_047089.1, on the reverse strand, counting down.
GTTTGGAACATGAAGGACCTGTCCAAATAGGATTTGTATTTGCAGCCTGTGATCTTTGGGTATGGAAATATGTTACGGTTTCTGGTTGACCGTGTGGGGTTGTGTAGTACGAAATGTGGTAGTAAGTAAGAAGGCGCTAAGTCTTGTATATGTCCAAAAAAGATAATTCGACATAAACACAAAATGGAAGCCTACTGTGCAACCACACTATAGGACAGCATGGAAATTTACACAGTTAGATAAATGATATCCAATACTATAATGAAGAAAAAGACCTCAAATTCCCCAAATGTCAAAAAACTGAAGTTTTGAAAAGACATTCAAATGGGTTAATGGATATTATCATAGGTCAAAAACCTCATTATAACACCATTAAGTTCAAAAAAAATAAATTTCTTCTAATTTAGGGATCCTTTTATCAAGGCACACTGATTTAGCATGCGCTATAGATTAGCGCGCGCTAAATGCTATGGCGCCCATAGAATATAACGAATGCCTTTAGCATTTAGCACACACTAATCTTTAGTGTGCACTAAGGGCTCCTTTTACTAAGGTGCGCTAGCGTTTTTAGCGCACGCATGAAATTACCGCACACTAAACCGCATGGTACGCTTCTAGAATAACACCAGATCAATGCTGGCGTTAAGGTCTAGAGCACACGGTAATTTAGCGCATGCTATTCCGATTGTTAAGGCCCTAACACACCTTAGTAAAAGGAGCCCTAAATTGGTTAGGGTACCTTAATAAAAGGACCCCTTAGTGCTCCTATCCTTATTTTTTGGAAAGTTTTTTTACAGGATACTTATATTTTATGTTTATTTATATGTATTTTTAACTCTCTCTTGATCTTTAACTCAACAACGGTGAAAAGCAGGAGAATGAATCAAAATGCACAATTATTTGTGACAACGCTAAAGAGCAAGTGGATAGGGACTGACTGCTGTAAAATGTAATAACAACAAAACACACTCCAAAAACTACTGCCACAACCTAAACTAGATACAACAATAAGGCAGAAATAGTCAAAAAGGTTCACAAAGGGGGCGCTCAGGAACAAAGCTGTGCACACCACGCAAGCCGCGTGAAAACTAGCAAGATAATATCAAGTGTTAAGGGTGCTCTCAGTGTGAGCAAGCAGCAACAGGAGACAAGCTCCAACACTTCATAACTCAGGTAGAGGTAATGTACCCCCACCCGCACACCATCACTGAGCACCCTGGGCGTGCAATAAATCAAAGTGAAAAAGTTCACAAATCAAGAGCGAGTGAATCAACTAGAGTGAATAACAGGTGAGACCTGAGCGACCCCTAAATGAACCCTGTCAGCCTAGCTATCGCTACCATTCAGCATTCTGAGTTGGCATTACTTATGTCAGCGAAGGCCTATGGGAAATTATATCAATTTGACTCTGGCATGGGAATGCAGATAGACCCTGAGGGCAGGGAGACGGTTTTAAGTATCCCTGATTGATATGTTTCAAGTATCCCTGATTGAATCATGACTAGCTAAAAGGTGTTAATGTCTGATTAAGAGGGTGCTTAGGACAATGGGTCCAGGTGCACAGATCAAGAACAAAGAAGCCAGAGACTAATCCCATCTTCCATGCTTGCAAGTATCACACCCTCCTTAGCAATTAAATTAACCATTGTTTCAAACAGTTTACAAATTCTAATCAGAAAAATACTGGGACATACAATAGTTTCTATATTCAGCCAAGCTATAAAAGCCTGCTCTCTGCAAAACATCTCTATCTATCAATCTATCTTTCTATCTCTGGAGGAGAGTCTTGGCTCTTTCTCTCTCTCTGGCTCTTCCTAGAACTTCTGACTCTCTGTCTCTTTGTTTCTGGACTCTGTAAGGCAGGGAAACTGCTTTGCTCTCTACTTAATTGTAATGCTTCATTGTAATGCTTATAAATATTACTTTTCTGTAAGACTATTTCTATAATATATTCTTTATGCAACCACCTCTGGCTGTGCCTATTATTTGATTCTACTTCCTGGTGAAACTTCAGTGAGGGAACTGAACCTGAGACCAGGCATTTGTCAGTACGCCTCACACTTAACCCCTACCACCTAATATTGTGGGGGCCATTAACAAAACTGACAAACCTTACCAGCCGAAACCCCAGCACAAAATCAAAAAACCCCAAAAAGGCAACTTAACTGAAAAGTGAAGCAGGAACTCATCTCTAAAGCACAAAATAAAGCACGTCCGTAAAACAGGTTCAACCGAGCTGGTTTCGGGGAAGAACCCTTCTTCAGGAACCCATGAACCCGACGAAGAAAAATGTGGGCGGCTGGAGGGTGGGGCCACAGGAGCTTGTCTCCTGTTGCTGCTTGCTCACACTGAGAGCACCCTTAATACTTGATATTATCTCGATAGTTTTCACGCGGCTTGCGTGGTGTGCACAGCTTTGTTCCTGAGCACCCCCTTTGTGAACCTTTTTGACTATTTCTGCCTTATTGTTGTATCTAGTAAAATGTAATAAGGCAATGTTCACGCTAGCGTTTATCAAAACCGCAAGCAAAAAAATGTATCAGAACGGCATACAAAATGCAAATAGAAGCACACTTATCTTTAAACTCCCAACAGTGGTCTGACCGTTTCACACTAAGGCTTCCTCAAGGGGGGTGTCTTCAATGCCGAACTTTAAATCAATAATGATAAGCCTTCACATATCAAAACTAATCACCACTTGTCCATCTTACTGTTGCATTGCTGCGTGCAAACTTAAGGGCACTGTTCAGCGCGATTTAAATAAAATTGGGTGCTGTTTAGTGAATTGCACTGAGTGGCACCTATTTGGGTACCTATTTTGGAGGCCCCCAATAAATAGGCCAGCTCTAGGGACAACTAAAAGTTAGGCGCCCATGCGAGCGCTTAGGCACGCTTAAGAGCAGGGATTCTGTAACAAGGCGCCTAACACGTAGCCACCCCCCCCCGCCTAACATGCATAGCGCCTATTTTTTTTTGAAGGCCGTCTAAATTTTTAGAGGCGCCTTGTTACAGAATCGCGCTTTCTTGATAGGCGCCTATGTTTAATCAGTGCTGATTAAAAAGCTTAATTGAGCTTGTTCTTCAATTTAGATAGGCGCCTATCTAGTTGGGCGCCTCCGAAATAGGTGCCTAACTTTAGGCGCTGGTTACAGAATTTGGGCCTTAATCTCACTGCTGGCGTGGAGTCACCTGATTCCGATTAAAGAAAACCAGTCAGATTACTTTTCAATCAGCCTTTGTAGAATCAGGTCCTAAGGCCCTCTTTTACAAAGGTGCGCTCACGTGTTTTAGCGCGTGTTTTAGCTAAGTGTTTTAACGCGTCCATAGGATAACATGCACGCATTAGCGTTTAGCACGTGTTTAGTGCGCGCTAATATTTAGCACGCTAAAAATCATAGCGCACCTTTGTAAAAGAGGGGGTAAGTGTTTAGTTCACTTTCGTAAAAATGCCCCTAACTTTGTTCCCGGGGCAATGAAGAATCATGTGACTGGCCCAAAAATACAAGAAGTGGCAGTGGAATTTGAACCCTGGCCTCGCTAGTTGTCACGCCAGCAGTCAAAAAAAGATAATTAAACATTAAAAAAACCCAAGATTTTATGTTATTCATTTGAGGGGCCGCTGAAAAGTTCTCATCCTGAACAGCAAAGTTGGGGCAGGCTCCAGTAAGGGCTATACACTTAGTCCAGTGATTTTCCATTTTTTTCATTCTGTATTTTTCGGATGGAATGAAAAAAGTGGCTGGAGTGTGTGGCACAGTGGTTGGATCTACAGCCTTAGCACCCTGAGGTTGTGGGTTCAAACCCCGTGCTGCTCCTTGTGACCCTGGGCAAGTCACTCAGTCCTCCATAGCCCCAGGTACGTTAGATAGATTGTGAGCCCACTGGGACAGATAGGGAAAATGCTTGAGTACCTGATTGTAAAAACCGCTTAGATAACCTTGATAGGCGGTATATAAAAATCCTAATAATAATAATAATAATAATAATAATAGAAAATCACTGAACTAAGGGACAAATTTTATAAACGGCAACCTGATTGTAGGCGGCGGTAGACATCCTACCAGTGTTTAAGCAGCCAATCGGGATGCACGTTTTATAAAAAAAATAAAAAAAAACCACAAAACTTGAGGCAGGCCACCTACACTGTAGGCATCTGTTGGGGGTACAGGGAGGCACCTAGCTTAAGCTCACCCAAGGGTGGGTATGAGCAGGTTTTGCCCAGAAGTGGCCTTAGGCGAGCTTATGCGGCCCTAGACATCTCCCTAGGGCTGCGATAGTTGCCTGAAATGTAGACCCAAAAGATACACTCCAACACTGCCAAAAACCTAAACTAGCAGTAACAAAAAAAAAGGCAGCCCTAGTCACATCAAGGTTCATTGAGGGGACGCTCAGGAACACAGGCTATGCACACCACACAATCTAGTGTGAATAGTATCAAGATGAAGGGTACTCTCAGTGTGAACCACCAGCGATAGGAGTCCAGCTCCAACACTTCACTTCTGGGTAGAGGTGATAAACCCCCAACCGCACACCATCATAGAGCACCCTAAGTGTGCTGAAAATCAAAGTGAAAATATCCACCAATTAAACCAATAAATCAACAGGTGAGTAAACCAATGTAACCTGAGCGACCCCTGAACGAACCCTGCCAGCCAAACCCCCCCGAAAAATACAACCAAAAAATCAAAATATACCATACAAAACAAAAATCAAGTACTTATCTGCAAAATGAGAAATCGCAAAATTGCAACACAGGAAAAATGCGCCAGGAGAGCAGGTTCAACTGTGCTGGTTTCGGGGAGGAGCCCTTCTTCAGGAACCTATCCCCCGACGGAAATAAAACGCTGAGGTCGGCTGGAGGGCGTGTGTGGTGTGCATAGCCTGTGTTCCTGAGCGTCCCCTCAATGAACCTTGATGTGACTAGGTCTGCCTTTTTTTGTTATTGAAATGTAGACCAGCAAAATTCTGGCTTATATTTCAAATAGACGCAGCCACTAAACTGATCATGGCAAGGAAATCTCCCTGCTGCAATCAGCCGAGCAGCCATGGCAGGGAACTCCTGAATCCCACCGCAAGCCGGCCAGCAGGAGAGATGCCCACTCCCTTCTGCCAAAACCCCCAAAATAATCCCTGGCAAGAGGGATGCCCAATCCCTCCTGCTGCAAACCCCAAACAATCCCTGGCAGGAGGGTTGCCCAATCCCTCCTGCTGGCACCCAACATCCCCGGCAGGAGGGATGCCCATGCCCTCCTGCTGGCACACTTCCGAACCCACCACCACCCATCCCTCCAACCCCCCCACTCCCTAAAGCCCAGCCAGACCCCTCCCCCCCCAAGGACCTTATTCAGCAAGGCTGGCCAGATGAATGCCTACTCTCTCTGACTGGCAGACCCAACTCTTCAGAATGGCGGGCCTTCCCCTTCCCAGTGCATACTGGTCTTAAGGCCCTGATCCCAAAGACCACTCCATTGGGAGTGGCTTTAGATATCTGGCCAATTGGAGTCTTATTCTACTCCCAATGCATCCCAGAATGCACTGGGAAGGAGGCCTAAGACTCCAGTTGGCCCAGGTGCCTAAAGCCCCTCTTATCAGAGAAATGTTTGACATCTGGGTCAATCAGGGACTTAGGACCCTCCAAGGTGCATCCCAGGATGCACCAGGAAGGGGAAGGCCCACCATTCTGAAGAGGTGGGCCAGCCAGCCAGAGGGATTAGGCATCCCTCTGGCCGGCCTTGCTGATAAGGTATGGGGGATCTTGGGGGTGGGAGGTCCTGGCAAGAAAGCATGGGCATCCCTCTTGCCGGGGATGTTGGAGGGGGATGCTGGCAGGAGGGAGTGGCATCCCTCTTGCCATGGATGTTGGGGGGTGCTGGCAGAAGGGATTGGACATCCCTCCTGCTGGGAATTGTTTTGGGTTTTGTGGCAGGATGGATTGTTTCATGGTTTGCAGCAAAAGGGAGTGGGCATCCCTTCTGATGCGGACAGTGTGTGTGTGTGTATAGTGGGGGGGGGGGAGGTCAGGAGTGGCAGAGGGAGGTAGTGGACATCCCTCCTGCCGGCTGACTTACGGTGCGGTTTGAGAGTTCCCTGATGCTGAGCTGATCATGGCAGGGAAATTCCCTTGCTGTGATCAGCTCAGCAGCAATGCATTTCTCTAAACGGCACCTGTAACTTGGATGCCAGTTAGAGAATTGGGGTTAACGGACAGATGCGTTTCTGTATAGAACACCTGTGTGCGATTCTCAAAAACTGCTTAGGCAGCTGCTGAGACCGGACATCTTATACTAAATCAGGCCCGTGGTGTATAGACCTTGATGGTGTATACAGTAGACATTGTTGGTTGGGCTGAGAACTTTTCAGCGGCCCCTCATTTGTATGTTATCATACAAATAGGCCCTTACACTAACATAGTAACATAATAACATAGTAGATGACGGCAGATAAAGACCCGAATGGTCCATCCAGTCTGCCCAACCTGATTCAATTTAAATTTTTTAATTTTTTCTTCTTAGCTATTTCTGGGCAAGAATCCAAAGCTTTACCCAGTACTGTGCTTGGGTTCCAACTGCCGAAATCTCTGTTAAGACTTACTCCAGCCCATCTACACCCTCCCAGCCATTGAAGCCCTCCCCTGCCCATTCTCCACCAAACGGCCATATACAGACACAGACCGTGCAAGTCTGCCCAGTACTGGCCTTGGTTCAATATTTAATATTATTTTCTGATTCTAAATCCTCTGTGTTCATCCCACGCTTCTTTGAACTCAGTCACAGTTTTACTCTCCACCACCTCTCTCGGGAGCGCATTCCAGGCATCCACTACCCTCTCCGTAAAGTAGAATTTCCTAACATTGCCCCTGAATCTACCACCCCTCTACTATGTGATAATCAATTTGAATATTTTTCTTTATTTTAGATTTAGCTTACACCTTTTTCAGTAGTAACTCAAGATGTGTTGCATTCAGGTATACGAATTATTGACCTGTCCCTGGAGAGCTTACAATCTAAGGGGCCCTTTTACAGGTACAAGATCCTTTATCTGAAATGCCGAAACCCGAAATTTGATGTGAACCAAAAGTAGTCAATTTCCCTGACGTGACACACGCTGAAACCAACACAGGTGCATGCTTTTCTCATGACTTCTGCACAATTCAGGTCAGAGGTCTGGAAAGTGAGTTGCAGATTCTACTCAGGTGGCGGTTGGAAGCAGAAAAGGTTGGAGGACTGGAAAGGGACAATGAAGAGCTGCGGTAAATGCAGCAAAACCATTATCATGTGGGATCTCTTAGAGCAGTGGTTCTTAACCTTGTTGGAGGTACTGAACCCCACCAGTTTCATATGCATGTTCACCGAACCCTTCTTTATTCCCTTAGTTTTGCCAGAGGTAGACTAGAATTACTCAACTTGGCATTGCAAATCATGCAATTAGGACGCTGATTCCCATCACGTTCCGTTATACATGTGAATCCATATTGTACATATTCTTCCGACCACTTTCGTATTTTGCTCGACATAATTAGTAAGGGATTAAAATATTAAGATAGGTATCACACGACGTACCATCACAACAGTTACAATTCGACTACTGTGCGCATCAAATCCCCTGCAGCACAGGTAGGCCAAGCGATGTTGTGTGATCACCTGCAGCCAATTATGGACAAGCGGGGCGTATCATCACGAATCATAAGCGCTTCGGTCACGTTCAATCATCTATCAGTTAAATCACAAATTTTGATCAGGAATTGATTGATGTATATAAGGCGTTAGTTACAAATTGATAGATCAAGAAACCGAGTACACGATCAGTCTTGATCAAAATCACTGAATAACTGATAGATGATTGAACGTGACCGAAGCGCTATATGAGTCGGAGGTGTGTTTTGACCTCCGCCGAACCCGCGAGACTGACTCACCGAACCCCTGGGGTGCGGTCGAACCCAGGTTACGAACCACTGTCTTAGAGAGAGGAAGAGATAATGGTTACTGCAGATGGGCAGACTGGATGGGCCATTTGGTCTTTATCTGCCATCATGTTTCTATGTTTCTATTGCACTGTAAACAGCAATCTGTGTAAAACTCTGCTGCACAATTCATCTTCTGCCAACTTTGTTACACTAACGTTACCCCCCTCTCCTCGAATCACTTCACTGGCTCCCTATTCACCTTCACATAAAGGTCAAGCTCCTATTAATAACGTTCAAGTGTGTTCATTCTGCGGCCCCTCAGTATCTCTCCTCTCTTGTCTCTTCTTACACGCCTCCCCGAGACCTCCATTCCTCAGATAAGTTACTTTCATCTGAACCCTTCTCCTCCCTTTCACTTCGCTGCCCCATATGCTTGCTATAGGCTACCTGAGTGCAGGCATCACACTCCTTCCCTTCCCTTGTTCAAAAATAGACTGAAAGCCCACCTTGTCGAGATTGGAAAGAGCGGTAATGAAACTCCTTAAATGTTGGGGCAAACTTACAGAACTGCATGGAAGAACTTCTCTTCAGATAATGAAGTGAAAAAACACCACAGCCACAGCGCTAAAAATGAGGTCACAAAGCAAGTCTACTGCAAGTCTTTGAATCATTTTTGAAATACTGCAAAAAATGTGTTGTATATGAAGGCTGCTGCTTTTGAAATAGAAAAATATTCAGATCCTGTGGAGTCACCTGATTCTGAATTTAGAGAAACACACCAGTCCCATTACTTTTCAATCAGCCCTCGTAGAATCTGATCCTAAGAATCTAATTCACTTCAATAAAAAGCCCCTTACTTTGTTCCTAAGGCAATAAAGAATCATGTGACTGGCCCCAAAATACAAGAAGTGGCAGTGGGATTTGAACCCTGGTCTCACTAGTTGTCAGTTCAGTGCTCTAACCCAGTGTTCTTCAACCACCGGTCCATGGACCAGTGGAAATTTCCTGCCGGTCCACAGGGCCAGCACGTGCATCAGGCCCAAAACAGTGTTCTTCAACCGCCGGTCCACGGTGCGATCGATGCGGCGTTATCCTCGAGCCAGCTCCCTATTCCTAACTGATTCAGTGCACAAAGCCACGGGCAGTGGCTCCTACGGGCATCCTGTGCCTGAACCAGAAGCCTTCTCTCTGATGTTGCAATGTCAGAGGGAAGGCTTCCAGATGAGGCAAGGGACGTGCAAGGTGCAATTAGTACTATTATGGGGTCTGGGGTGGACATTGGGTAGAGATGTGTGGGGTCTGGCCCACGACTTAGCCCAGTGTTCTTCAACCGCTGGTCCATGGACCGATGCCGGTCCACAGAATAATTTTTTTATTTCTGCCGGTCCATAGGTGTAAAAAGGTTGAAAAACACTGCTCTAACCACCAGGTGTGGGATGATATGGCAATTTTTAGCTCAGTGCTTACCATGGACTATGAAAGGGAAGGTTATGGGCAGGGAATATTCAGTGCTTGGGCCACCCTCGACCTGCACAAACCATGCATCTAACACCCCTCCCCCCTGATCAAAAGCATAGATATCCGTCTGGAGAAAAGGTTTTGAAAATAGTGACGTGGAAGGGTTTGACAAGAAAAACATCTATCTGCCCCTTTATGCCTCTTTTGGGATGTTTTCTCTTTTGAAAATGAGCCTCTAAGTGTGATATTTAATCTCTTAACCTCAAAAGTGACAAGTGGTCTGATTTAACTGCTAAACTTAAGCAGTTAAATGCTGAATATTAGCACAAAACCACACACAAGGGGTTGCTGAAAAGTTCTCAGCCCATCCAAGAAGAGAATGACGTGGATATGGTTCAATCAATGATCTGAAACAATGTCAAAACATAGAATTTTTGTATCTGCAAATCAGAAACTAGGCTTCTGATGAATTAAAAAACCATGGAACTTCCAGAGTATTATATTTTAGATTACATTGTTTAAAATAGAATTAATTTTACAATATTTTCTTGGTCTACCGCAATAGGATTTCACTGTATTTGAAACTGTACAGTGTGTTTTGAAAAGGAAGGGAATCTCACGTGGCCCATATCCAACGTCCAACACCATCACCGCTACCCTATGATCTTATCTTGCAAGCCATGGTGTGGAACATTACTGTGTTTTACATTATCTTCCCTGTTTATAGCACGGAGTCTAGCCAGAATTCTTCATTTTACAGAGGTGTGGCACCATTCAGTCTGCTCTAGATAACGCCTGCCAGCTTCACTCAGACAATGTTATTTTAATGCATTATCATGACAAAACAGATAGGTGCTGGAAAGTATTTTCCTTTCTTTTTAGTATTAACTTTGTAATTTTAGATTAACCGTCACAAGAAAAAGGGAAATATATAAAACCAGGAAAATAATACATTAGAAACAAACTTGCCCACATTACATAGATCAGAAAGTGACCCTAAAGCAATTAAATGCATGTTAGACTAGAAGCCATAAAGCAGTGGTCCCCAAAGTCCCTCCTTGAGAGCCAAATCCAGTCGGGTTTTCAGGATTTCCCCAATGAATATGCATTGAAAGCACATGCATATTCATTGGGGAAATCCTGAAAACCCGACTGGATTCGGCCCTCAAGGAGGGACTTTGGGGACTCCTGCCATAAAGCATGTTTACAAATGCTTGTTCCTTTAACTCAGGGGTAGGCAATTCCGGTCCTCGAGAGCCGGAGCCAGGTCAGGTTTTTTATGATATCCACAATGAATATGTATGAGATGGATTTGCATGCACTGCCTCCTTGAGATGCAAATCTATCGCATGCATATTTATTGTTGATATCCTGAAAACCGGACCTGGCTCCGGCTCTCGAGGACCGGAATTGCCTACCCCTGCTCTAATTATAGACATATAAGCAAAACCTAAACTTCTTTGCTAGTACATATTCTTCTAGATGTAAGACTTCCAAGAATATATATCTTGTTACGTTGGTGAACATACCATATGCGGGGAAATTTCAAGAACAATGATGCACCCAAGAGTTATTACCTGAGGTCTAAACTGAAGAAAAGCCTCCATGGCTTTGTACACATTTGAAAATTAGAAAGATTCTCTGACCATATAAAGGAGCCTCATTTTTAGAGAAATAAACTTTCAGTACGAAAGAAATAATGTAAGTTGAGATTCAGTAAGAAAGAAGTCAAGTAGCATGAGTAAAAATATCATCTGAAAAGAATTCCAAGAAAGCTGAAAATTGTAAACTCTTAAAAGACGTCAAGGCATCGTGAGCTCCTTCGGTCTCATTTCTTCTAAAGGAAACATAAAACATCTTCAAAATCACTATCGTATCACCACCTGGAAAATTTAATATCTCACAAAAATATTTTTTAAGTAGCCTCCAAGGGGACAGTATCCAAGTCTTTGGAAATTTTTCAAAGAACATTGTTTATGTAGATCTTAATTTATTTTCCTTCAGCTATGCCAAACTGTTTTCAATATGAGCAACGCCAATGGCTTAAAAAGTTGCCAATAGATCTCCAGTTTGGATACTGAAGACTCAACCTTAACCAGCCTATCTTTGTAGTGAGCAACAAACTCCATAGAAAAACAGCAATACTTTTATCACTCCACACACCACTTCCAGGGCCCTCAGGTCCACTAACCAGAACTCACTAACAGTCCCTCCAATCAAAGATTTATACTATACCAGAAACACAATTTTCTCTGTTGTCGCGCCCTCTCTTTGGAATGCAATGCCATCGAATCTTCGTTCTGAAAATTCGATGGCATTGCATTCCAAAGAGAGGGCGCGACAACAGAGAAAATTCCTTAAACAAGTTTAAAACACTCCTTAAGACATTTCTCTTTAAAGATTGCCTATCAAAATTCCAACTGAGTCCCAAATAAAAATGGGACAACAAAAACGCTTCCAGGAAGCGATACCCCATTTTTTCCACTTGTTTTATCCTCCCCTCCACTCCTCATTTTATTTTTATTTATACAATGTAATTTAAAAACCTTCCCTTCCCTATTGTCTCATACCCTTCGTAATCAAGTCTTTGTATCGACCTTATCCCCTCTATTTTTATTTTGTTTTTTTATAAACAACTTCTTTTTATAATTTTTATCTCTTATTATTGTAAACCAACCAGATACTTGTGATGGTCGGTATATCAAAATATTAATAAACTTGAAACTTGATAATGTCAGTACAAATGATTACCCTCCAGATGTCTAAAAGGTACACTTCATTAGGCAATAAGGAAATATTCTCAGAATGTCCCACTAACCCAGACAATACACGTGGAAGAGATACTGAACTGAGTCCATGAAATTTATCTACCATCCCAGAAAAAGAGGAAATGGACAGTGTGCTCACTAACCCCCCATAAAAGGAAAAGGCAGAGGAGTTATCTCAAGAGGTCTTCTTTAGGACACCAATCATTTCTGCACATGCTCCAAACACACTTCATAACCCCTCTCAAAAGCCACAGCTCAAGGAACCAAACCCCCAAAACTGTACAACGTAAAAAGAAAAAGGAAAACAAAGTGGGCTTTGTAGGTTAAAAAAAGAACAACTCCACTTTGTCCATTGATCTTTATATTCAAATCTTAAACCAGCACCATAAACTGGACTTCATAGAGAGAATTAGTTCAGTAGTAATCGTGCACAATCCACGCATAGTTGAAATTGTGCCACAGCACATTCAATTACATACTAAAGGCAAGGCAAATGGATGAAAACCAGGACCCTTAGCTGCAGTAATCTCCTCGTGGTCCTGATTCCAAGCAGACTTCACAGGCCTCACAATCCTGCTGCCTTGAAGACCCCAGAAAGTGGGAGTCATTAAACCGTGAACCTAGAAGCAATAGATTTGTTCATAGACCCTGATATAGATACTAGACTTGTTTCTAATCTTCCTCTTCCACATCTACAGTACTCTTAATGCTCTCTTGAACCACATGTAATTGTATTTATTTATTTTAGTTAAGCTATTTATATAGTGCCTATCAATGGAGGTTGTCTAAGCAGTTTACACTCAGGTACTCAAACACTTTGCTCTATCTGTCCTGGCAGGTTCACAATCTATCTAATGCACCTGGGGCAATGGATGGAGATTAAGCGACTTGGAGCAGCATGGGGCTTGAACCCACACTCTCAGGGTGCTGATGCGGTAGTTGTAACCACTAGAGCACACTTTTCAACAACCCCAAAGTGGCCAATAACAAGCAGTGTTTTCTGGCTTGCTACTCTCAATGCAATGAAGCTACTAAGTAATAGATTTATTTATTTATTTACAGTTATTTATAACCCGCCTGTATAACCCGCCTATTTATAACACACCGGAGGAAATGTTTCTTCACACAATGTGTAATTAAACTCTGGAATTCGTTACCAGAAAATGTGGTGAAATCAGTTAGCTTAGCGGGGTTTAAAAAAGGTTTGGATAATTTCCTAAAAGAGAAGGCCATAGGCAATTATTGAGATAGCATGGGGGAAATCCACTGCTTATTTCTAGGATAAGCAGCATAAAATCTATTTTGCTACTTGGGATCTAGCTAGGTACGTGGGACCTGGGTTAGCCACTGTTGGAAACAGGATACTGGGCAATTCTTACGTTCTTATGTGAACCAAGTATAGGACAATCAAACCATTGTGACATCACTGATGAGTTTGGCTCTTAGGCATTAGTGGAATGAGGCATTATGACATCACAATCTCCGCTCTGGAATGTTCGGACCTGGTTTGGCCTCTGTAGGAAACAGGATACTGGGCTTGTCCCCAGTATGGCAATTCTTATGTTCTTGTATTAATGTCCTTTCTACTCATGGGTATGTCCTGGGAGAGACATTCTTAAATAAACAGGCATTGTTGGCATATAATGTCATCTGCAAAGAGTAAGTTCATTGTCCCAGTCGGTGTAACTCTCCTCTTCCTCCTCTGAGCACAAGCACAGCTCTGATTAGTGCACCAGCCAACAACAAATGATATCTCCAATCCTGGTTATAACGCAAAAGGCGGTCGTCATTGAAAGATGATATTGGCAAAGAGGTGTTTCACTATCCCAGTCAACTTGGCTCTCAGTACAAGCCTGATTCTGATCAGCAGGGCTGCTAATAACCTCCAGGGAGTAGAAATGTTTACAAGTCTAATATCAGACATACAAATGCATCAGGTTCCAAAGAAAGCTGACATAATCTGCATTGAGTAGCCACAGTTATAACCATATATTAATAAATATGGGATATTTTGGACAACAGCCCTGCTCTTTTGGGGTGGGTATGTGTAGTTGTTAGATGCTAAATCTTCTAAGAATAAAGGACTTGGAATACTCTACCAGTGAAGGTAGTGAAGGCCTACTTTGCAATAGAATGCAAACATTTTGGGGACCGTGATAGGAAAAATATTGAAAGTTTCTATCTTTGCTCCTTTGGAGAAAGTTGTGTACAAGGATTGCAGCCAAGCTTTTGTTAGGATCACCATGTCAGCTTTAAGAGTTACTTTTAATGCCTTATTATATTGGTTTTTGACTCCTTTAGAAAGCATAGTGCCCATACCATCATTCACATTTCAGACTCCTGAGGCAGGCCCATTGGGGCCGAAACACGATCGTGTCAAGTCTTGATACACAATAAAAGTGTTTGGGCACCAGAGTCTCCTTCGCTGTTTGTTTCCTACTTTCCGAGTTTTGGGGAAGTGGGTATCTCCTGTTTTCCTGGGACTATTTATATGTTCATCCACCCAGAGTAGTAGAGAACCAGAGAGGAAGACAGCTGGGCGGATTGAATAGACCAACTGGACTTTGCTATAATTTGCTATGTTACTGTTATGCTGTGTTTTTCTAGAGCAGAACAAAGAGCTTGAAGCGTGGCAGTGTGTTCTAGTCAGGTCAAAGGAAAAGCAATTAGGACTGTATTAAGTGCAAATTGACTTCTGTCAGCTCTTTTAGGCTTTTGTGCAAATGAAAAAACATATTCCTCCAAATTCTTTTTTTTTTTTTTTTTTTTAATTCTTTATTCATTTTCAAATTTACAATAAGTGTAACAATATATCCAAACAAATTAACAATTAATATAACACTTAATAGTCATCAATGGTACAAATAATATGCTCTTATCTCCCACCCTTCCCACCCTTTCTTATCATATAATCAATACCTTATACAATATGTAACAATAAATTTACCCTCCCCTCCCCCCTTCACAATCAAACTTGTAAATTTAAGGGAAAAAAATAAAAATAAAATGTCATCTAATCGGTACAATACTTTGTAAATGTATTCCTCCAAATTCTATAAAAAGTGCTAAAAATTGCATGTGCAAATTTGGACATGTGGCCAATTTTCATGTGCAATTTAATTGAATAATGAGCCAATTAGTGTCAATAACTGGGATCTTAATGAGCAATTCTTGGGGCTAAATGATTTTAATTAAAATTTGTGTGCGTAAAATTAGATGCAGAATCTGCGCCTAAATTTCGCATGCGAGTCAAAAAAAAAAAAAGGGCACAGAAATGGAAGGACCATGGGTTGACTGGGGGCATTCTTTGGATTTATGCACATACAGTAGATACAGAATAAGTGGGATCCACATCTAATTAAGGTGTGAGGATTTGCACCACATTTCAGTTAGGCACGGGTCCCAGGCATAAGTGCAGTTCAATAAACTGCACCTAACTTTAAGCGTTGTTTATAGAATAGTGCTGAGTACAGGGTGACGTGGGAACAAAGATTCATCCCCATCCCTTCATCGTCCCTGTATTTTCATCCCCATCTCCTCACCGTCTCCTCAGTCTTAATTTTCTTCCCCGCATCTCCCCGCTCAAAGCAGAAAGATGATTGTATGCAATTTCATGGGCCTAAGCCCTGGCCTAAGGCATTGCAAATAAATATTTTAAGCCTATATTGTCTGTGTGTGTGTTTCTGTGTGTGTGTGTGGCGGGGGAGGAGGGGGTCTAACTTTAATTTCAATTGAAAGAACATCAATAAAAGTACAATTTGTGAGACATGCTAGGTTCTGCATTGTGCACAGAAAACCAAACATCAGCTAGTGATATTTTAGTTCAGCTCTCCCAAAATTTTTAGCTCTTATTCAGTTCACAAAATCGCAACAAATAAAGAAGTGAATTTTTTTTTTTAATGTGAGCAAAACAGACATAATTGCAGACATATCACATACAACCCTCAGAATATCACACGGAAATAACTTAGGGCCTCTTTTGCAAAGCCGTGGTAGCGATGCTGCCGCAGTAAATGCACTGAAGCCCATAGAAAGTGAAGGGCTTTGGTGCATTTACCGCAACAGCATCGCAGCCATGGCTTTGTAAAAGAATGCTTTTCTCTGTCATTTCCAGAAACCCTGAAACCTCTAAAGGCATTTCTTAACATTAACCTATAACACATAGCTTATTGCCTTCTCAGCCCAGATAAAAGAATATCAACGTCCACTAACTGTTCAAGTTTGGCATTAAGTTTTAAAAACACAGTCAAATCTCAGTTTGCGAGTAATGCGTTTTGCGAGTGTTATGCAAGACGAGCAAAACACTTTTGCAAATCGTGCCTCGTAAACCGAGCGTTGACTCGATTTGCGAGCCACACTCCTGAGAACTGGCATCGCCCGCCTGCCCAAACCCAAACCCAAAACCTTACCACGATCTGGCACCAGCACGCAGTACCAACCCACAGAACGTGCCGGTTCCAGGAGAGCCTGCCTTTTGCCGCTGATCTCTGCTGGGCTGGGCCTTGAACATCTGCACATGCTCAAGACCTTCTGGCTCCCGCTCTCTCCGAGAATCTAATCCCTTACTTCCTATGGGAAAACTCGCTTTGATATACGAGCACTTTGGTTTACGAGCATGCTTCTGGAACGAATTATGCTCGCAAACCAAGGTTCCTCTGTACTCTTGTTTCCAAGTTAACGAAACAAACTGGATTAGTACAGATTGGTTCTACATAGACATTCAGGTCCAAATTCTGTAACCGGGGCCTAATGTTAGGCACCTATTTTGGAGGTGCCCAACTAGATAAGCGCCTATCTAAATTGAACAACTAGCTCAATTAAGCTTTTTAATCAGCGATAATTGAAACTTAGGCGCCTATCAAGAAAGACTGAATCTGTAACAAGGTGCCTCTAAAAATTTAGGCGGCCTTCAAAAAAATAGGTGCTATGCAGTGTTCCCTCTAAGCGGGCGGGTGTTGTGAGCAAACTTTTTTCACCGTGAGCCAAAAATATCGGGCGCCAGCAAGTTATGAGCCAACTCGCCCGATTCTCCTCTCGCCGCCCTGCCATCTGCCGTACGCCTCTTCCGATTGTGCGCTGTGACGAGAAACGTGTGCGCTGCGATGTAATATTTTGTGCGCCAGCGCAGCTTAGCGGGAACACTGGTTCAAATGGTTTTATTTATTTCCCCAAATTTATTTTTGTTATACGCATTGAAAATATTTGATATTGCGTTTAAATCAAAATCTCAATAAACTTGAAACGAGTGCCCGTGAGATTGTGGGAGGGTTAAATACTCAAAACTTAGAAGTTTTTGCTACGCCAGCTTTCTGGTATCTTTACATACAGTGGCGTACCTAGCATATGTAACATCCGGGGCCCATCATTTTTTGGCACCCCCCCCATCTGTAAGAAAAACATGATTTTTAGTAACAAACCACACGTCACACATGAGTACCTAGGAAAAGGCAGCATCTTACATATTGCAGTGAGCAGTACATCAATACACCCATTGTAAAACTAAACAAGCCAGACCAGCACAGATCAATCCTACACCGTCAATCCTAACAGAAAACACACAGAACACAGAAACACCTTCGCCTAGTAAGGAATATGTAATCACAAACTAACCCCTCCCTCTTTTACAAAACTGTAGTGTGGATTTTAGCTACGGAGGTAACAGCTCTGATGCTCATAAAATTCTGAGCATCAGAGCTGCTACCACCAAGGCTGGTGCTAAAAACGCTTCACAGTTTTGTAAAAGGGGGGATAAAATAAAAATACATAGACAAAGGTTAAATTGAACCAGCAAGAAGCTGGACTCTGCATACAATGCTTCACAGAAACAGTGACACATGTCTCCTAAAGCAATAAATAAATAGAAATTTTTTTCTACCTTTGTCTTCTGTGGTTTCTCCTTTCCTCATCTTCTTGTAACTCTCTTCCTTCCATCCACTGTCTGCCGTCTCTCTTCCCCTATATGGCATCTTCTCTCCTTCTATGCCCCTTCCAGAAACTGTATGCCTCCCCCTTCCATCTCTCCTTTCACCCCATTGGTCTGGCATCTCTCTCCTCGCCTTCCCTCTCCCACACCTCTCCTCATAGTCTGGTATCTCCCCTTCCCTGATTCTCTGGCATCTCTCTCCTTTCCTTTTCTTCCATCTTTCGTTCCCCCTCCATGCTCTCACATCTCCCCCTTCCTTTTCCCTTAGACTGGCATACCTTCCTCCTATGCTCCAAGCCCTGGCATCTCCTTTAATTCCCTCCCTCATCTTCCTTCTCCCTCCAGCTGGGTACCGCAACACTCTTCCCTGCAGCTCTGCACTTCCCCACAATTGCCATGCTTCGGTTCCTCTTCTTCCTTCCTTCCTCCCCCCCCCCCCCCCGCGGGACCCTGCGGCACCATCAACTCTTACTCCCTCTAATGTCGGCCCTGCAGCTCCAGACTTCCTCGCACCTTCTCCCCTCCCCCTTTGGATCGCTATTATTTTAAATGTTATAGCCGCAGAGCTGTATCCATCAGTGGAGATGTCTAACCTCGGCCTGCCCCGGAACTCTTACTGCAGCAGCCGCCCGTCTAGGCAGGAACAGGAAGTCACTGTTGCAGTAAGAGTTCCGGGGCAGGCCGAGGTTAGACATCTCCACTGATGGATACAGCTCTGCGGCTATAACATTTAAAATAATAGCGATCCAAAGGGGGAGGGGAGAAGGTGCGAGGAAGTCTGGAGCTGCAGGGCCGACATTAGAGGGAGTAAGAGTTGATGGTGCCGCAGGGTCCCGCGGGGGGGGGGGGGGGGGAGGAAGGAAGGAAGAAGAGGAACCGAAGCATGGCAATTGTGGGGAAGTGCAGAGCTGCAGGAGCTGTTATAGCCTCCCCTTACCTTTGCGACGCGTGTGTGCGCTGTGAAGAGAAACTTGTGCGCTGCGATATAATATTTTGTGCGTGAGCGCAGGCCAACGCAGCTTAGCGGGAACACTGGACTGCTATGCATGTTAGGCGTGGGTGTGGCTTCATGATAGGCGCCTTCTTACAGAATCGCTGCTCTTAAGCGTGCTTAAATAATAATAATAACAATAATAATAATAATAATAACTTTATTTTTGTATACCGCAGTACCAGAATAGTTCATGCTCGCATGGCCGCCTACTTTTAGTTGTGCCTAGAGATGGCCTATTTATTGGGCGCCTCCAAAATAGGTGCCACTCAACGTAATTCACTAAACCCAATTTTACTTGAATCGTGCTGAACGGTGCTTATTTCAGCACCTAACTTTTGGGCGCTTCTTATAGAATTTGCCCCTCAATGCTATCAGATTAACTGGTCTCTTTCACACAAACAGACCCTCACCAAGCATGGGATAAGTATCTACTGTACAAACTAAAAATAGGAATATGTAGACAAAAGTTAAACTGAACCACCAAGAAGCTAGAATCTGCATACAATGCAATACTAAACTAAACTAAACCTTGGGTTTATATACCGCACCATCTCCACGAATGCGGAGCTCGGCACGGTTTACAGGAAGAAGGATGAGAGAGGAACTACAGTGGAGAGATTAAAGAGTTAGGTGTAAAGGGGGAAGGTGAGAGGCCTAAGAGGGGGGAAGTGTTACAGTTTTGAGAATAGCCAGGTTTTTAGGTGTTTGCGG
Organism: Geotrypetes seraphini; assembly: GCF_902459505.1. Taxonomy (NCBI): domain Eukaryota; kingdom Metazoa; phylum Chordata; class Amphibia; order Gymnophiona; family Dermophiidae; genus Geotrypetes; species Geotrypetes seraphini. The sequence continues at coordinate 58,186,394 of NC_047089.1, read as the reverse complement.
AAGAGTTGGAGGGAGCTTGAGGTTCGGAGTGGGGAGGTGAGGTTATTCCAGATCTCAGTGATTCTGAAGGGGAGGGATGGCCCAAGTTTGCCTGCATGGGAAATACCTTTTATGGAAGGGAAGGATAGTTTAAAAATTTGGGAGGATCTGGAGGAAGTAGGGGTTGGGGAGTTCCAGGATAGAGGGATAACGGCAGGAAGGATGCCATGTAGGATCTTGTAGGCCAGACACGCACATTTGAAGTGGATCCTGGGGATTACTGGGAGCCAATGGAGCTTAGACAGGAGTGGTGAGACGCGATCAAATTTGCTTTTCGCGAAAACAAGCTTAGCTGCGGCGTTCTGAATCCGCTGAAGTCTGTGGAGGCTTTTCTTGGTTAGGCTGAGGTAGATAGAATTGCAATACTACAGAAATAATGACAAATGTCTCCTAATGCTGTGCAAAATATAAAGATAGCAGATGTAAATTTGAATAAACTGACAAATAACAATCACCATTTTACAAATTAACAAACAGAAATTAAAAAAAAAAAAGGAAAATAAGATAATGCCATTTTTCAATAAGCTTTCAGAGGCTTAAAACCTCCTTCCTCAGGTCAGTACAGTGTATTGATCTTATGGTATCCTGTCTTGACCTGAGGAAGTGGATTTTGGTCTCCAAAAGTTAGTAAAAAAAAAAAAAAAAGTACTCAAATTAGTCCAATAATAATGGTTGTGGGGTAGTCGGGGGTGGTTTGGGGGGATTAAGGGGGAGGGTTAATGGGAGGTTAAGTATGGATGCTGGTGCAGTGTTTTCAAAGGATACAAGTTTGGTGCCATTTTTTGTATATCTAAAAAGGGCATTAGCACAGGATGCACAATTGTTGATAAGGCAGTGCATTATTATGCTTTATGTGTATACGTGCTATTTTGGTGCATTTTAGAATCGTATTCTCTTGCTTTTGTATTTCTTCAAATAAAACAGTTTGAAACTAAAATTAGTCCAATAAAAAGATTACCTTATTTCCATTTTCTATTTATAAACATTTATCAATACAGCTACAATACTACTTTATTCTAAAGCAACAAAAAAAAAAAGTCTTTTTTCTACCTTTTGCCTTCTCTGGTTTCTGCTTTTCTCATCTGCTCTTCACTCTCTTCTTTCCAGCCAGTATCTGCCCTCTCTTCCTTACATCCACTGTCTGCCCTCTCTCTCTGCTCCTTACATCAACTGTCAACCCTCTCCCTCCCTTCCATATGGCATCTTCCCTCTTTCTATGCCCCTTCCATAAACTGTCTTCCCATTCTCTTCTTTACGTACATGATTCATTCAAGCTTCGCCCCCCTCACCATTCTTCTCTCTCCTCTCTCTGCTCCTCCCCCCATGCTCTGGCATCTCTTTCTCTTCTTTTCTTTCCCTCTCCCCTCTGGTATCTCTGTCTCCTTCCTTTTTCTCTCTGTCTCTTTTTCCTTCCCTCACCCCTGGCATCTCTCTCCTCTCCCCCTCCATGCTCTGGCTGGCTAGAAGGCTGACTAGCTGGCATCCCTCCTTAATCTACTCTGCCCTCCCTCCCTGCACTGTCATCTATCCCTCCCTCCTCCCTGCAGTACAATCCCCAACCTGACCCACCACCACCCATCATGGTACTGATCCCCCCTCCTCCCCCTGCACTCTCATGGGGCTGCCGCATGAAGCCTCGGCAGCCATCTTGAAATTCTTTGAGCAGCAGTGGTGGCTATTTCGGCAGCAGGGGCAGGAAAGAATTGAGGATAGATTGAGACATTGGAGTTTTACTTTCATTGAAAGCATCAGAGGATGCAAAAGCATTTTTAAAAATCTTTCTAATATTAAACTACCTCTCTCTCTTTCTTTCCCCTTCCCTTGGCATGAGGGAGTCCATTGTTGCTGAGGTAGCAGATATCACAATTACACAAGGCAAAAGAAAGGGAAATGGCTAAAACTAAAGCAAGTCTTTTAGGACTTGAGGAATAGGACTGTAAGAGACTTTGAAAATTCTGAACAAATGAAAATTGAAGAAGGAAATGCTTATTTGCCCCCATCCCCTACTGTCTTTATTTAACTCGTGGTAGCTTTTTTTTTTAAACTCTGACCCACATGGATTTTTTTATAGCAGGTTTTTCAGATTCCATCCAGCATTGCAAAGTATAACTTGGCTGCCAGAGATATTCAGATCAGTACCTGGATAACTAATAGAAAAACCATAACATGCCATGATGAATCATTCATTGCATAACCTTGTCCAAAATCAAATATATGCACTCTTTGATGTAAATACAAAAAAAAAACCAAAAAACCAACAACAAAAAAATGGACTGTAGTGGACAAAATAATGCAAAACCAAAACAGGCAGAAAAATATATGTTTATACATATACTTGAGGGAATGATTCCTATGGGCCTATCTCGGATGAAGGCACATACGTGAAAAGCTCCAAGATATAAAATTGGTTGAGGAGACTTTAGTACTGGGGGACTGCTCTAGGTAACAAAGGCAGTTTAACCCGAGATGGTATCTCAAACGTAGCCTAAATGAGTCTACTCTGTACATTATAATGTCTCTTAAGATTTAATGCAAACCAAATATCAAAATCCCAGTGAATGTGTTCAAATATATGTTAGATGCTCCTTCTGAGATAGTTCCACTCAATCAATAACGTACAAACAGTCCATGTGCCAACCCTGCTTGGAAAATCATGTAAGGTGACCACAAGTTTTCAAAAAATCACAATCAATGAAAAACATAAGAACATAAGAATAGCTTTACTGCGTCAGACCAATCATCAATCAAGCCCAGTTGCCCGTTCTCATGGTGGACAATCCAGGTCCCTAGTACCTAGCCAAAACCCAAAGAGTAGCAACATTCCAACATCTCAAAGAATAGCAAGATTCCAGAACCCCAATGAGAGCAAAATTCCAGAGCTGAGATTATGATGCCATATTGCCTCATTTCACAGTGCCTCAGAGCAGCCTCGTCAGTGACATTACAATAGCTTGATTGTCCTATACTTGAGAGCGTAAGAACAGCCATACTGGGTCAGACCAATGGTCCATCAAGCCCAGTAGCCCATTCTCACAGAGGCCATTCCAGGTCCCTAGTACCTGGCCAAAACCCAAGGAGTAGCAACTTTCCATGCTACCAATCCAGGACAAGCAGTGGCTGCCCCCGTGTCTTTCTCAATAACAGACTATGGACTTTTCCTCCAGGAACTTGCCAAACCTTTTTTAAAACCAGCTACGCTATCCGCTTTTACCACAACCTCTGGCAACGCATTCCAGAGCTTAACTATTCTCTTGAGATATATTTCCTCCTATTGGTTTTAAATGTATTTCCCTGTATCTTCATCGAGTGTCCCCCAGTCTTTGCAATTTTTGACGGAGTGAAAAATCGACAAACAGCAAAAAGCAAAAGTTATCTGAACCAAAGAGGGATCATAGTGACTGCACTTTTTGATGTAGTCAGGGACTGCAGTCACACCACTAGAGCCTATTCGCATTGAGGCATTGAAATGTTAGCTGAATGAGTCATCATCCATCATGAACTCTGGCTGTAAGTTTGTACCTTGCCATTGAAATCAGAACTTTGCTGAAAATTACTGAGAACAGGGAGCAGCAGGCTGCAAATAGACGAGATAAAGAATGTGGCTGATTCATAAGAGGAAGCCAGAGTCCTATTAAAAGCAAAACTGGCCCTATAATGCAGGTTTGCTACGGTCCTCAGGAATTGCCAGTTAGCTTGGTTGTTAGGGTAACGAACCGGTGCAAATTAGACCTCACGTACGCAAGTAGACTTGCTAAACATTCATAGTGGATTTCCTAAAAAACAGAGTTGTTTGCAGTGGTCAGATGAGTAGAGTGAATCTCCTTGCCCTAGAACAGTGGCATTGAAGGTTAGGAGGCACTAGAGGCAGTGGTGCCCACTGTACCCTCCTCTCCGCCCCCTACCCCATTCCTTCCATACCAATCCCCCACACCCTCCTCTACACCCCCCCCCCCACTCCATCTATGTCCCCATGCCACACTCGCACGTTCCCTTCCTACCCCCATACTTCTTGAAATTTTCACCAGTGCAAGCAGCTTCTCCAGCTACAGCAAATGCTTCAACACTGGAGAAATAAAAACAGAAATGCATTTCCTTTTCTGTTGAACAGAATACAAACACATCTGCTATACACATTGCCCAAAACTAATGTATTTCAGTCAATAAATTCCATTTTTTACCTTTCTTGTCTGGAGATTTATTTTTCCATCGTTAGTTCCAGTTTTTCTTTTTTCTGCTTTCCTTTCTTCTGTAAATTCTTCTTCAAGCAGTTGCGGTCCTTTGGTTCCTCCTACCATGGTCCAGCATTTCTCCCTCCCACTGTAAAACATCCTCTCTCTTCTGCCCCTAGATCCATCTCCTTCTTTTCCCCCCTCCCCACTCCAACACAGTATTTCTTCCTCTCTCTTCCACCCTTATGTGCAACATGTCTCCCTCTTTCTCACTGTCCGCCCTCTCTCCCTGCCTTGCAAAGGGAGAGGAAACAGAGAAAGGGATCCAGGATGCATCTCTCTCACCCTCTCTACAACCACATCAACATTTTGTCCTCTCTCATCCCCTGGTCATTTGGCAGTATTTTTTTTACCTCGCCCCACCAGCCCCATGCACATTTCTCCTTCTATCATTTCTCTCTAGTGTCATGCCACATTTCTCCCTCCATTTCCTCCACCACCAGCTCCAACATTCTTCCATCTTGCATCCCTTTCCATCTTTCCCAATCTTTTCTCTCCACCACAACATCCAATATTTCTCCCTCCCTACTCTCCACCACTTTGCCCGACAATTCTCCCTCTTTCTTCCTTTCCCCATGTGCACCATCTCTTTTTCCTTCCTGCTCCAAGCATCAATGTCCAGCCATTCTCCTTTTCTCTCCCCAACCCCATCAGCAGCATCTCTCTTCCCCTTCCCCCTTGCCCATGCAGAATCTCTTTCCGTTCCTTCCCAAACACCCTCCAGCCCGTGCAGCATCTTACTGGCCTTTCTCTTCATTCCAATGACAGCGTGCCTTTGCTTTTCCGCGCTACCGGCAGCTGACCCACAAGTTTTCCCCTCTGATGGGTCAAAGGAAAGGTTTCTAGGTCAGCCGCTAACAGCATAGAGGCTGCAGCCTGAAGAGAAAGTCCAGTAAGACGCTGCAGGGTGGGGGTGGGGGGTGTTTGGGAAGGGAGGGAAAGAAACGCTGAAAAGAACCAGAATGCAGCTGGATACAATGCCAGAGAAAGGTACCACACCCATGGGAGTCCCCGAACAAAGCAGACCCGTCCCCATGGCAGGATTAATTCTTTGAGGGCCCCTAAGCACACAAGTACACTGGGCCCCCTGGCCCTTCCCCACCTATGCCCAACACCCACCCTGCCCCCATGTATCTGTTTTTGTATTTACTTCTTTATTTCCACTTGTATTTTTTTTTTATTATTATTTAAATTCAAAACAAATAAAGATTTGCATACAGTGCACAGTTTTTCTTCTATACAATCCCCAAACATCTCTGAACAAATCCCACTTCCTTCCCTTCCCACCTACTTACCCAGGACTTTAACTCTCAATCCTTTCCATACGTATATAAAAGTGTTCAAATATATTGTAAAGCAGTAATACTATCCGAAATATAAGTCTATATTAATAACCAAGTTTACAACGCCTCTCAACTGCCTCACTCTATATCAACCAACTGTAACCCATATGTATATACAATCAAATCTGTAACTCCTCTAGTACGTTCCACTCCATGTATGTTAACTTGTAATGAAACAACAAGGTAAGCAGTCCACCAAAGAATCCAACGTGGAACAAAAGAAGATTCAAATCAGGTTTATTCAAGGTGCTCCCAAGAACCATGCCCGATGCATTTTGCCAAACAAGGCTAGTCAATGCTAACAGAAAACCATGTCTTTCATACACACAGAACACGGAACCACCCTCACCCAGTATGGAATAAGTAATCACAAAATAGGGGGGGGCGCTGCTGAGCCCGCGAAAAATGGCAGCCTGAATACGGAGCTCCTGCCCCAGTTTTAAGAATCCCAACCACTGCAAGTGAATCGATCGCAAATTTCACAACCTTCACGAACGAGCAGGCTGCTGAACTCAGCGCACACCAGTAACTGAGCTCTCTGGAGCAATAGTAACATCGGACGTTATGGCAGATAAAAAAGTAGGTAAACGGCATAAACCTGAGCTGGTGTCCAAAGCCCCGTTGCCTAGCGCGGAGGGCGATTCTAATCAGAAAGAAATCCTGGTAGAACTGCGAGCATTAAAAGAAATAGTGACAGACATGAAGGTTAACACGGATGAAATTAATGATAAATTAACTAGCCTTTCCGCTGATTTCTCACTGCTCCAGACATGTGTCTCCACACTAGAAGACAAGATGGCCGTGACCTCTGTCTCCCTGTCTGAACTGAGAAAACAAACAGCTAGAATCACTAAACTAGAGAGCGATCTGGAAGACAGTTGCAATCGCTCGAGGAGATGTAATTTACGTTTCCTAGGATTCCCGGAGGGGTCACATGATCGAGATTTGGCTAAGCACCTGGAAGAATTATTACCTAAATTGCTTGACATCACATTTCACCGCGACTTTGAAATTGAGCGGGCACATCGCATCCCCTCTCATCGCTCTGCTAATGACCGCTATCCAAGACCTATAGTATTCAAATCGTTGCGATACCAACACGTTATTGACATCATGCAACGCGCAAAAATAAGAGCGCCAGTGAAGAACGAAGGAGCTACTATCATGTTTGTTCCTGATTTAAACAAGACAACAGCGCTTCGCCGCAAGCATCTACTTTCCTACCGGCCGCAACTTAAACAACTTTCTGCGAAATTTGGCATGATGTATCCCGCTCGCATGCGTGTCACGCTGAATAATCAGACCAAAGATTTCACATGTCCAGAAGAATTAGCTGCATTCATTGAACAGCATTCGCCTACTCCAATACACCAGGTTTGAGTTCAGTCACTGAACTGGGTACGCCTTTTTTCCTGCCATGCCTTAACTCTCTTGTGACTCACTGGACTATTCATGTCTGTTCTCCTTTACTCACTGGTCAATATAGTATTCAAATATGTTGTATCCTGCAATGGTTGTATTAAGTTGGACAGTTGTCCACCTTTGATGTTGGAAGTTATTGGGGCTCTGTTTTCTCTCTTACTGCTGTTTTAGCCTCTCTGCTGCACTCACAGGTTTTCTTGTGGCATATGCCGCTATGCTCTTTTAGAGATATACATGGGTTTTTCTATATCATTATAGTGAAACTTCTACTTCACATGCATTTTAGATATTACCTGTTAAGTTCAAATGTGAGTTTCTCTTTAATATTCATATTATGGAAGATTGGGATTGCAATGTGTGTACATATACATTACAATGTCGCTTAACATTATATCACTTAATGTGAAGGGTCTCAACAATCAGATAAAAATGAAAAAGATATTAACATACTTAGATCAAGTCCTTTTGATTCAGGAAACTCATCTTGACAAGTCTGCCTCCAGTAAAATCAACATGCCCTGGTTTATGCCAGCATATTTTTCCTCTGCACAGGACAAAAAAGGGGGGGTACTAACGTTGATCAGAAAGAAACCTGGCCTGAAAATACTCTCCTCCTCCTCGGATCTAAACGGAAGATGGGTCAGAGTCACATTGAGCTATGCCGGTCAGAACATCTCTATTTTTAACATTTATGGCCCCAACACTGATGACCCAGGTTTTTTTCGATCACTCATCACCACAATACTATCAGAAGCCAACTCACAAATCATAATGGGGGGTGACTTTAACATGGTACTGGACCCTAAATTAGACAGAAAATCCCAACATGCTTACAAAAAATCCAGATCTTGGTTTGCCCTACAAGACCTCTTACACACTCTCCATCTTACAGATATCTGGAGAAGTATGCATAGCTCGGAAGAAGAATTTACTTTTTTTTCTAGTCTTACTCACGGATAGATTTTTTCCTTCTTAGCAACACTCTAAGCACATCAGTCACTGAATCATCCATCGCACCAATTGTAGTTTCTGATCATGCCTCTATTGCAATAAAACTCACTTTCTCGAGACTACCATCTCAACAGAAACAATGGCGTTTCAACTCCTGCCTGCTTCAGGATTCTGCTTTCAAAGATACCGTCAGGGATGCAATAAAGGACTACTTCATGTTTAATAAGCCGGAACAAACATCCTATACAAACTGCTGGGACGCCTTCAAAGCTTTTATCAGAGGTAAGATAATTACCTACACAGCTCACCTTCACAAAAAGCAAAAAGAAATGCAACGTCAATTTGAGGATGAGATTAAAGAGCTAGAGAAGAAACATCAAAATGATCCTACAAATGTTGCTGTCTTAATTCAGCTTAATAAAACCAGATTTCTATACAACTCGTCACTCAGCAAACAAGCCTCTCAGGCAATATTTCAACAATCCACAACTTATTTTTCGGAAAACAATAAGTTTGGCCACCTCCTCGCTACCTACCTAAAAAAACGTGCGGATAAAACAACCATCACCAATATCATAATGGAAAATGGTAAATCAATAACCGATACTGCGGAAATTTCTCTAGCCTTTAAAGACTTCTACCAATCCTTATACACTTCAGACCATCTACATCATCAGCAATCTTCTACATTTTTGGAGAATCTTCCACACCCCAGCCTGGGTGAGGAAGACAATCAGGTGCTAGACCTTCCTCTCACACCCAGTGAGCTGTCCAAGATCATTAACACTATGCCCCTCAGAAAAGCTCCAGGACCGGATGGTTTAACTGCCGAGTTTTACCAGGAATTCCAAGATGTCCTCATCCCTCCATATATGCAGCTCCTCAATCATCTCATCTCTACCGATCAAGCTTCGGGTTCCTTTACCGAAGCTCACATCATTGTCCTACCTAAACCGGACAAAGATCCCAGGTATATCACCAACTATAGACCACTTTCATTGATCAATGTAGATGCGAAAATATATGCTAAGCTTCTTTCAAGCAGGTTGCAGTCTGTGATACCCAAACTGATTGATTCAGACCAATGCGGTTTCATAACAGGAAGATACTCCACTGATAATGCACAAACCTTCTCCCAAATTATAGATCAAGCTCAAACAAGCAATCAAGAGCTAATTGCGGTAGGCCTAGATGCAGAGAAGGCCTTTGACCGTGTGGAGTGGTCCTTCATGTTTGAGGTATTGCAATGGTTCGGCTTCTCCAAGAACTTTATCAACAAAATTCGTATTCTTTACTCTTCGCCCACGACCAGGACTCTCATCAACGGCTCCTTGTCATCTCCCTTTAGACCATCCAGGGGTACTAGACAGGGATACCCATTGTCACCACTGCTATTTAACCTAGCACTGGAACCCCTGCTGATATCCATTCGCAATAACAATACAATCTCAGGGTTCAAGCTGCGAAACTTGGAAATCAAACTGTCTGCGTACGCGGACGACATACTTCTCTATACGACCCCTACCTCGCTACCATCACTCTTCCAGCTGATTCAAAAATACTCAGAAGAGTCTGGATATAAGCTTAATACCAGCAAAACGGAAGTTATGCCTCTTAATTGTCCAGCAGCGGAAATTGAGGTCAAATCACTTGGAGTTACTTGGTCTAGCACGAAAATGAAGTATTTGGGAGTACTGTTTGGCCCTACTGTGGACGAGACAATAAAACTTAATATGGACTATCTCCTCAACATTGCAAAATCTTCAACGAGTAAATGGTTCCCGCTTCAACTATCCTGGTGGGGCCGCTTGGAAACCATACGGATGATGATAGCTCCTAAACTTAATTATGTTTTGCACATGCTTCCATTCTTTTTACCAACTGCTTTTTACAAGAACATCGACTCCATATTATCCAGCTTCTTATGGAATAAAAGACAGCCTCGCATAGCTTTGATCAAATTGAAGGAGGGCAGATCTTGTGGTGGCGTTAACTTCCTGGACTTCCGGCAATATCACAATGCTTTTATCGTCAGGCAGTGGGCTCAATACCATTCTGGCCTAAGGAACACCGGATTACAAGCCTGGCACTCTATCGAACAACTTAAATACGGATCATCACGGATGCAATACTTGGCAGGCTCCACACTGTCCCACAAGGACAAAAGAGATAAAATCCTTTCCTCCTACAAAAATGCACTGATGGAGGTTGATTCACATCTGGATGTGCATTGGGATCAATCTAAACTCATCCCCATTTGGAACAACGCACAAATTCGTATACAAAACTCACCTGTCTCATGGCAAATATGGCAACAAAGTGGCATACACACGATTCAAGATCTGATTCATGATGACAAATGGATGTCATTTCAAGATATCACCCACACATGGAATCTCCCGATTAGTCAATATTTTCAATGGGTTCAATTAACTCACTGTATCAAGAAGTCTATTCCAGACGCTTTGGCTCTTTCATCCCCACCTAGCATGCATTCTCTTCTGGGCAAATTTTTTGTCTCAAATAATAAAGCCTCGCTTTGGTATAGGTGGTTGCAAAAGACTAAATCACATCTCCCTATAATTACAATGCTCAAATGGAGCAAGGAGTTGAACTTGCCCTCAGATGCTATTGACTGGTCTTATATATGGATTCAACTTTTTAAGTCTGTTAAATCTGCGTCTTTACTGCAATCGATTTACTATTTATTACACAGAGCTGTTTGGACACCGATGCTGGCAAATAAGATTGACCCGACTTCCTCTTCTCTCTGCTGGTCTTGTCACACGACCAATGGTACTTTAGAACACCTACTCTTCTCCTGCAAGCACTTGACAGAGTACTGGGAGAATGTATGGCGAATCATTTGCTCTGTTCTAAATATTTCGGAGCCACTCACATATCAGATTGTGGTACTGATGGCATATGGCCTTAGATCTGAATTGGACATGAAGGAGAAAATACTTCTAACTATCATGATTTCCCTAGCTGATCAAAATGTGTTATACTGCTGGAAAGACCTTTCAAAGATAAATTACCATGCCTGGTGGAATAATTTATGCTTGGTCAGTAAATATGAAAAAGTGTTGGCTGAAAGATCAGCCACTCTTCACAAATATAATAATATTTGGTCTCCCTTACATAGATATTGCTCTGACTCTTGAGACGTCTCGACATGTGAAAGATGACATGCACTCCCTTTAGTTTATTCTCACACCCACTTACTTAGATAATAATTGTGTTAACCACACTGCTTATATGTTCTAGTAAGTATGTTTCAAACCAACTTCACGCATTAATGGCAATGCATATGAATGGTGTATCACCCATGTATATTTAGTCAAATAACCTTTTCTTTCTGTATTTTCATACTTACCTTGCATTTGTTGACCTTTGCTTTTGTAAAACCTAATAAAAAAAACATTTGAACTAAAAAAAAAAAAAAGTAATCACAAACTAAAAACAGAAATTTGTAAAGGTTAAGCTGAACCGCCAAGAAGCCAAACTGCATACAGTGAAACACCACAGAAACAATGACACATAGCCCCTAATACTCTGCAAAATATAGCAGATGTACATAAGAACATAAGTATTGCCGCTGCTGGGACAGACCAGTGATCCATCATGCCCAGCAGTCCGCTCACGCGCCCTAATTGAGACTAGCCCTACCTGTGTACGTCCATGTTCAGCAGGAACTTATCTAGCTTTGCCTTGAATCCCTGGAGGGTGTTTTCCCCTATGACAGACTCTGGAAGAACGTTCCAGCTCTCCACCACTCTCTGGGTGAAGAAGAACTTCCTTATGTTTGTACGGAATCTATCCCCTTTCAACTTTAGAAAGTGCCCTCTTGTTCTCCCTACCTTAGAGAGGGTGAACAACCTGTCCTTGTCTACTAAGTCTATCCCCTTCAGTACTTTGAATGTTTCAATCATGTCCCCTCTCAATCTCTGTTCGAGGGAGAAAAGGCCCAGTTTCTCTAATTTTTCACTGTACGACAGCTCCTCCAACCCTTTAACCATCTTAGTTACTCTTCTCTGGACCCTTTTGAGTAGTATCATGTCCTTCTTCATGTATGGCGACCAGTGCTGTACTCCAGGTGAGGGCGCACCATGGCCCAGTACAGCAGCATGATAACCTTCTCCAATCTGTTCGTGATCCCCTTCTTTATCATTCCTAGCATTCTGTTTGCCCTTTTTGCCGCCACCGCACATCGACATGTCGATCAGAACTCCCAGGAAGTAGGCAGGACCTGGCAGAGAGGAAGGCCTTAAGCCGGCAACAACAGCAAATTGTAAACGCTGCTGCTGCTCAAAGAAGTTCATGATGCCAGACCTTGGAACACCCAGAGCAGATCGCTTCTCTCCACCGCAACCCCCCACCCCCTGCAGTACGCGAAAATATTCCTTTTTAGATGGGCCCAAACATGGCAGCCATTCTCACAAACTGCCAGCGGCTGCCCCGAAGTTTTCCCTCTGTCACAACTTCCCGTTTCTGACAGGGCAGATTGCCGCAGAAGGGAAAGCTTCGGGGCAGCCGCCAGCAGTTTGTAAGAATGGCTACCATGTCGGGGCCCCTCTGAAAAGGAACATTGAGCTGTTTAATGAAGATCGGGAAGATGAGGGGACACGAGGGAGATGAAGAGAAGTTTGGACCGCATGGCCTCCTGGATCTGTGGGGCTCAAGGCAGCTGCCCTGTTTGCTCCCCCCTGGGGGGCTTCCTGCCAATTTCAGGCCCTAGGTACGTGCCTACTGGGCCTACTCTTTAATCCAATTCTGCTTCAAAATCTTGATTTGCCTACAGGATGTAGCCTACACTTTAGCTTGAGTGACAGCTAAGCTTTCCTCTGTGTATATGTAGAATAATATAATGCTGGTTTTCTTGCCCTAAGTTACTTACAGAGGTTTTTATGCAATGCCACACCAAAGGTTATGTGTGTGGTGTGGTTACACAGAGCACAGATATGGAGGGATGTAAATATCATCCCCACCCTACCATCTCTTCTCATTGGTGGTGGTGAAGCAAGTGGGGGGGGGGAGGGGGGGTGACTCGCTCAAGATGCAGTTATAGCTCAGTACACTACTGACTGTATACTAATGCTTTTTCTCTTCACCTTATCCCCCTCCCCCCAAAAAAAATAATAATAAAATAAAACATTGCTAAAGTTAAGTGCAGCCTTTTGAAGACAGAGGTTCTAGTCAATGTGGAGCATTCCAAAGCTGAAGAAATGTGGATGCCAGTTTGGAACTGAAAACTAATGAGCTAATCGCATCTTCAGGACTACAACATAAAAGATTTCATACAGGAAGTTAATCGAGACACAGCTGTATAACAAAAGAAATATTTATTCACAGAGCCCACCGCCGCCTCCTCCTCCCCAAACCCTCAACTGCTTTCTGCTGGTTGAAGGCAGGGTATGTGGGATGGGTGTGACCTGGGCCCTCTCTGCATCTGAAGCTGCTGTGGATTTTGTGGTCTCTGCTCTTCTTGAGGTTGAACCTGCGGCAGAAGAAGCAGCATGTTGTTCAAAGGCTGCAAAAGAAAAGAAACATAAGAAAAACATTACATATAAGGACCTTTTTGGACCATGTGTACCCTACCTAATAAACTGCCACAGGCAGCTTGCAAACAAAGAAGAAACAGTGTATAGGTGGTGATAGTGGTCAGGACGGAAATCAGTCAACAGTAAAAACACAAATACTGTACAAATAAACCCATAATAAAACAAAATTTAGGGGCCAATTTTCAAAAGCAATTATCTATTTAGTAGATGCTGCCAACTGGAGAAGTGCTGACAAATGGAATATTCTGCAGCGCTAACTGGATAGTGTTGGTGAATATCCTCTCTGACCATGTGTGGCAGTATCCAGAGAGTGCCGGAGAGTTCTATGAACAGAGGTTTAGCAAAACCGGAGTTTTCTGGTTACTGACTGGATACAGCAGAAAGAAAGTCCCGACTTTGGCTTGTTATTCGGTTGGGTCTGAATATCCAGGTACTGACACTGAACATCTGGTTACAATTTAACCATGACAGTAAGTGCAGGTTGAATAACCATGTAGCTTGCATGCACTGAACTGAATGGCAGAATATTTCCACAGTGACGCACAGCATAAATATTACCAAATGATCAAAATATACCATTTATTTCATGCAAAAGCAGATGGCTATGGAAGGATAGTTCATTCCATTGCATGACAACTCAGCCAGAGATGTGTACAACACATATGCCCCTGTCACGCTGTCACACAGTTCTCAGCCTGCAACTATAACCATTAGTCAATGCTTCTACTCCATTGGACTTCTAATGTCTTTCTATTACTGTGTTAAGTACAGTATATTAAAATAAACACCTTTGGAGTGATCACTATGCCTAACTATATAAATAACCAGATCTGACATTACTCCATTACATCATATTGAAACTCATGGCTCAGGGAAGGGATGCGATTCACTGTGAATGCTGCCAGAACCTTCACTTTCAAAAATTTCATGTCGGAATTGTTTTCCAAAATATTTATTGCATTTGACCCGCCTCCCCGTATATCAACCAAACCAGCTGTCATTCAATGATGGTAGATGGAGAGGTGGGCGTTTTTACATCTTTGAATGACAGCTGGTTTGGCTGATATATGGGGAGGCGGGTCAAAGGGAGACATGTTATCAAACAGGAAGAGGAAGTCACATGAGAAGAGTATGAGGTATGTATTCACCAGTGGCGCAGAGAGCGTAAGAAGACAGAGGTTTGAAATTTATTTCTTACATGCCTGTATGTTTGTTTGTTTAAGGAAGAAGTTGACCACTCGGTGACAATTAAATTATTAGTGGGTTCTTTGAGGAAGCCAGTCTGGTGAAACGCATCAGAACCCGCAACGGCATTTTAATGTAAATCATGTTTTATTGATGCACAATCAGTAAATACACAAAACAAAATAATGGTTCAACAAGATCGAGAATACCAATAGTACAACAAACAGGTTTGTCAAAGAAACCCCCAGCTCCCCCCCACCCACTCCCAAATGCAAACACTCCCCCCATCCCAGAAGACTCCCCCACCCCCACCCCGAGTACCCCTATCCAGTACCCCAAAGATAGCAAAAAGAGTAGAGAGACTGCTGAGCTAGCTGTCTCAAATGACTGCTTTTTTGTACCCCGGTTGTGGTCTTTCTACCAACAACAGTTCTGAGCACTTTTACAGTCCATTTGGGATTAGTCATAGTGTTTTGGGGGGTGCCTTTTCATTTGAAGTATCAGAATAGCATTTAGCCAGATTACTGTAATTTGCACTTACCATATATACTCGAATATGTTGATCCGAATATAAGTCGAGACCCCCACCCCCCCCAAAAGGAGGAAAATAAAAATAAAAATGGTTGACTCGAATATAAGTCGGGCGGCTTAATATTCAAGTGCCTTGCCAGGATCTGCACCCAGCACCTTTCCCTCCCCTGTCAGGCTCTTCATCCAGCCCCCTCTCTGCCAGGTACTGCACATAGCCCCCTTCCCTCTCTCCTCTGTCAGGCTCTGCACCCAGCTTCCTCCTCTATCAGTCACTGCACACAGTCCCCTTCCCTCTCTCCTCTGTCAGGCTCTGCACCTAACTTCCTCCCTGCCAGGCACTGCACACAGCGCCCTTCCCTCCTCCCTTCCAGGCTCTCCACCCTGTTTCCCCTCCCTGCCCTGTCCATCATACCTCCTCTGCCACTGGAATCCCTGGTGGTCCAGAGGTGTATCAGGCAGGAGCAAGCTTTCCATGCTCTTGACCACCAGGGATTCCAACAGCAGAGGAGGTAAGGTGGACAGGGCAGGGAGGGGGGACAGGGTGCAGAGCCTGGCGGCCCAGCAGAGGCCTGCAATAAGTCTGAGAGGGGGGCGAGTATGTCCTGGACGCTGGCCCGAATATAAACCAGGACCCCCAGCCAATCATATAAACATTCAACAAGCAAATGGTATTACACTGTACTGAAAGACTTTCATCTCCTATACAGTGTATATGAGAATAAGCTTAGAAGTAGAGATTCAAGACAGGTAATGCTACATGGTTAAAAATAGGACCCTTTAACCAATTATTCAGAAGGCAGCAACATGTTTACTTATGAGCTGTAAATTCTCTGAACATTTAAAGTTGGCTCTTAAAACCTTGCATTGGTTGCCTGTGTTATTGCATTCAAAATCCTTTTCCTGGTTCATAAATCTTTTTGCACAGGTGTTCCTTTATATCTGTCTAATATGCTTCTCCCTGCTTCTTCCTCATGCACAACGTGTTCACTTCACACTACATAAACCGGCTGGTTCCTGCCATCTTCCTTTATGCACTGAAATGACACGTAATTAATTGTAGGACCCTTTGCATCACTGTTTCTCAGTGTAATCTCTGCAAAGGGAACTTGATATCTATAGACTACTACTACTACTATTAATTATTTCTATAATGCTACCAGACGCATGCATCGCTGCACAGAGTCACAAAGAATAAGAAAACAGTCCCTGCTCGAAAGAGCTTACAATCTAAACAGGCAAGACAGACAAACAGGATGTTATGGATACAGTTAAGGGGAACGGTTAATCTGCTGGCTGGGTTGGAGAGTAGTGAGGAGTACATGACAATCAAACCATTGTGACATCACTGATGAGGTTGGCTCTTATTGGTGAAATGAGGCATTATGACATCATAATCTCAGCTCTGCTTCCCAAAGACTGCTTCCCAAACACTACTACTATTACTGTATTTTCACTCATATACCGCGCACCCGTGTAAAACGTGCACACGGGTATAGCGCGCGGGAAACTGTAATTTATGTAAAGAAATTTTTATATACCGCGCACACCCGTATACCACGCATGCCGCCCTGACTCTCCCGTCGCCGCCCAACTCTCCTTTCGCCCGCCCCGACTCTCCTTTGGCCGCCCCGACTCTCCTTTCGCCCGCCCCGACTCTCCTCTGGCCACCCCGACTCTCCTTTCAACCGCCCCGACTCTCCTCTGGCCACCCCGACTCTCCTTTCGCCCGCCCCGACTCTCCTCTGGCCACCCCGACTCTCCTTTTGCCCGCCCCGACTCTCCTCTGGCTGCCCCGACTCTCCTTTCGCCCTCCCCGACTCTCCTCTGGCCACCCCGACTCTCCTTTCGCCCGCCCCAACTCTCCTCTCCCCCTTGAAGTCCTGTCCCCACCCTGAAAGCCTGATGCCCCCCCGACATCTGATTCACCCCCCCGCAGGACCGCTCGCACCCCCACCCCGAAGGACCGCTCGCACTCGCACTCGCACCCCCACCCCGAAGGACCGCTAGCACCCCCACAGCCTCCCCACCCCCCCATCATGGAGAAGCTCCTACCGTTGTCCTGCTGCTTCCTCTGCCGGCGGTCCCGCCCCTTCTGTGAGCCCTGCATCTGCGCTGCTTCCTCTTCCGGCAGTCCCGCCCTTTCTCTGCGGGTGCGGGTGCTAGTGCGAGCGGTCCTGTAGGGTGAATCGGATGTCGGGGGGGGGGGAACTATGTAAAAAAAAAGTTGTAAAACGCGCTCACGCGTATAACGCGCATGGTTATGCACGTTTTGTAAAATCGTGTATAACGTGCGCGTTATATGCGTGAAAATACGGTAATTATTTCTATAGTGCTACCAGATGCACGCAGCACTGCACAGAGTCATAAAGAATAAGAAAACAGTCCCTGCTCAAAAGAGCTTACAATCTAAACAGGCAAGACAGAAAAGTTGAGGGGAACAGTTAATCAGCAGGCTGGGCGCAAGGAGTTCATGATGCTAGAGCACATCAAAGGGAAAACTGTGGCAACATGGCTGTCCAGAATGCTTCAGAGACTCCATACCTTCAGTGTTTTTATGCCAAGTGAAAAGTACTGAGAAGTTTAACCTCAGAATCATGTTTGTGAGATAAAGGAGCCCTCTGCCGGCAGTCAAGAGCTTGAAACCAGTGAATCTTGCTTGTTTCTTTTACTGAAGGCCGAATTTCAGACAATTCAGGGCAGACATATACATCCTTCCAAGCAATGTGCCAGAAGCAGCCACCACAGGAAACTCAGATCCTTCAGCAGGAATCTGAGTCCAAAAACTTTTTTTTAAAAAAAAAATTAGTATTTAGAAAAGTTGTGTTTAGAAACGGGACTGACTTTCCAAAATGTTTTCCCATAAAAGAAGGAAAAAGGAAACCTTTTTACGAATAGAGCCTAATATTTGTAGAATGGTTGCTTTATGTATTTTTTTAAAAAATTACATGTATTTTCCCAATGCATGCATCACCTTACCTACAACAGTTGTATACAACAAATCCAGGCAATAGGGCGCAAGTTTTACTGGTCAGCGATTTTGTGTGATTTCAAGGTAGATAAGAACATAAGAACTAAGAAACGCCTTCACCGGATCAGACCTAGGTCCATCTAGTCCGGCGATCCGCACACGCGGAGGCCCAGTTAGATGCTCCCTGTTGGAGACCCGGATTTCCCGTATCCCCCGATATGATTTGCAAGAAGGTGTGCATCCAACTTGCGCTTGAAACCCTGAACACTAGTCTCTGCCACAAGCTCCTCTGAAGCAAAATGATGGGCGTTTACTTTCAGAATTCCAAATGTAACCAGTATTGGTCAGATGCAAGATTTCGCTGCAGTATAAAAATTGCTCCCGATTGGACTTTGTAAACATTACAGTATTTTCCAAGAGGAAAATAGCAATATGGGAGAACTTTTCTAAGTATACAGTGCACTGACTTGGTGAATTGTGACGTGGTTTTTGGGGTTTTTTTTTCAAAGAGAGTCACCTCACAGGGTTTTTACAAAGATGCTGACAGCAGGGGTGAGGCAGAGGAGGGAAGCTCATACAAATGCTGTACAATTCATACGTTTCCTGTTGTTACCAGGCCCTGAACTGCACTCCACTTGCTAGACAATGAATGGTGTCGAACACGGCACTCTCTGACTAATGGCATGCGATGACAGTTTTTCTCTGTCCTGGAGAGAAGCTTGTTGAGGTACATAAAAACTAGAGTTCTTCTGACCTCCCAAAATCTCAATATTTCTCAAAAAAATTAAATTGGCACTGTGAAAAATGAAATAACAACCAAAAAAAAAAATGTCATTGCAGCTAATGAGAAGATGGTCAGTCGCCACTCAGTAATCTCAGCCAGAATGAGTGCCAGAACCCGAATGGCAGAGTGAGCCAGTGGATTCCCTCTGTATAAAAGATCAACTTTTTATGGCATATTATTATTCTCACACCAATAAGTATTAATTACATTGGTATCAAAAAATGATACTGAGCAAGGACATCGCAAAAGAGAGCTTGGGACCGAGTGGGATCTTTTGGACAAAGGGACTGAGAGGAAATTCTTGGGCAAAGGGACTATGAGGGGCTTCTTGGACAAAGGGACTGAGTGGACACTTTTGGGCAAAGGGACTGAGTGGGAACTCTTGGACAAAGGGGCTGAGAGGGACTTTTTGGACAAAGGGACTGGGAAGGAACTTTTGGACAAAGGGGCTGAGTGGGAACCTTCAGAAAAGGGACCCACAGATGGGACTGAGATGAAAATCTTGTACAAAGGCACTGAGAGGAAACTTTTAAACAAAAGGATTGGGAGGGAACTTTTGGACAAAGGGACTGAGTGGAAATCTTCAGAAAAGGGACCCACAGATACAATGCAGGGGCCCAGTGCCCAAATGAATCTAACAGGCAGGGTCGAGAGAGTACAATGGGAGCCAGGGGACCATTCAAAAAAGGGGATACTGGCTGGGGGCAAAACGGACACGCCATGGGAGGTGGATGACCGAGTAAAGGCAAGCCAGGTGGGAGCGCCGAGCCATGGAAAGAAAACAGCAGGGCGGGCGATAAATCAGGACCTATATTGCCTCTACGCAAATGCGAGGAGCCTCAGGGCCAAAATGGGAGAGTTGGAAATTATAGCCAGTCAAAAAGCCCTAGACATAATTGGAATCACAGAAACGTGGTGGGCTGATGACAATAAATGGGATGTAGTCATACCAGGGTACAAACTTTACAGGAGAGACAGGACGCACAAGAAGGGTGGAGGAATAGCGCTATACATAAAGGACTCCATACCCTCAACCAAAATGGAAACAGCAGTAAGGGCGGACGGCTTGGAATCACTATGGGTTAAGCTACCAGGAGGATCTGGAGCAGACATCAAATTGGGTCTATACTATCGTCCGCCTGGCCAATCGGAAGAAATCGACCGGGACCTGGAGACTGAACTGCGGCAGGTATGCAAAAATGGAAGTGTGGTGATGATGGGGGACTTCAACTACCCTGGGATAGACTGGAGTATCGGGCACTCAAGTTGCGAGAGAGAGACCAAATTCCTGGAAGCCACGAGGGACTGTTTCCTGGAGCGGCTGGTCACAAAACCTACACGAGGAGAAGCTACTCTTGATCTAATCTTCAGTGGACTGGGGGGACCTGCAAAGTAATAGTATTAGACCCACTGGGGAACAGCGATCACAACATGATCCAGTGCCGACTAGAACTGGGATCATCCAGGGTGAAAAGAACCACAACAACAGCGCTCAACTTCAGAAAAGGGAATTATGATGAAATGAGGAAAAAGGTGGGGAAGAAATTCAACGGCAGCACAAGAAAGATAGAGTCCGTAGAAAGCGCCTGGACCCTGCTCAAGCGTACGGTGCAAGAAGCACAGAACCTGTACGTCCCCAGGTTCAGAAAAGAGTGCAAGAAAAATCGAATAAAGAACCCAGCATGGATAACGGCTGCTGTAAAAAAGGCGATCAGTGACAAGAAAGCATTGTTCAAAAAATGGAAACAGGATCAAACACAGGCCAGCCTGAAGGACCACAAGGAAAAACAGAAGGAGTGCCACCGAGTGGTTAGGAGAGCAAAGAGGGAATATGAAGAGAGACTAGCGAGAGAGGCAAAAAATTTCAAATCATTCTTCAGGTACGTAAAGGGAAAGCAACCAGCGAGGGAAGAAGTGGGGCCCTTGGATGATGGGGATAGAAAGGGAGTAGTGAGGGAGGAAAAAGAAATAGCTGACAAGTTAAACGACTTCTTTACATCAGTCTTCACGAGGGAGGACACATCCAACATTCCGGAACCAGAGGAAATAGAAAATGGAGATCAAGATAGCAAGCTGGTCCAACTAGAGGTGAGCCAGGAGGATGTCCTCAGGCAGATAGACAAGCTAAAGTGCGGCAAGTCGCCAGGTCCAGACAGCATCCACCCAAGGGTGCTCAAGGAATTGAGGAATGAAATAGCAGAGACACTTCAGCAAATATGCAACCTATCCCTAAAAACTGGAGAGATCCCGGAGGACTGGAAAATAGCTAATGTCACGCCCATCTTCAAGAAGGGTTCAAGGGGCGACCCGGGAAACTACAGGCCAGTGAGCCTCACATCGGTCCCGGGAAAGATGATGGAGGCACTGATTAAGGACGGCATCTGTGATCATATCGAAAAAAATGGACAGCTAAGGTCGAGCCAGCATGGGTTCTGCAAGGGTAGGTCGTGCCTCACAAACTTGTTATACTTCTTTGAGAGGGTAAATAGCCAGGTGGACAAAGGTGAACCCATAGACATAATTTACCTAGACTTCCAGAAAGCCTTCGATAAGGTACCACATGAGCGATTGCTCAGGAAACTATGGAATCATGGGGTGCGAGAGGAGGTCCACCGATGGATCAAAAACTGGCTGTCAGACAGGAAGCAGAGGGTTGGTGTAAAGGGCCACTACTCGGACTGGCAAGGAGTCACGAGCGGGGTTCCTCAAGGGTCAGTGCTGGGACCGCTCCTGTTTAACATATTCATCGACGACCTGGAGGCGGGAACAAAATGTGAGGTCATCAAATTCGCAGATGATACCAAACTATTCAGCAGGGTTGAAACCACGGTAGATTGCGAGGATCTCCAAAGGGATCTTACGACACTGGAAGAATGGGCGAAAAAGTGGCAAATGAGCTTCAACGTGGGGAAATGCAGGGTCATGCATATAGGGAGAAGGAACCCGATGTTCACTTACAAAATGGGGGGAACAATGCTAGGGGTCAGTAAGCTGGAAAGAGACCTGGGAGTGATGGTAGACACGACATTGAAGGCGTCAGCACAGTGCGCCACAGCCTCGAGGAAAGCAAACCAAATGCTAGGTATCATTAAGAAGGGTATCTCGACCAGAACGAAGGAAGTCATCCTGCCACTGTACCGGGCTATGGTGCGCCCCCATCTGGAATACTGTGTACAGTACTGGTCACCGTACCTCAAAAAGGACATGGCAATGCTTGAGGGAGTCCAGAGAAGAGCAACTAAACTGATTAAGGGTATGGAAAACCTTACATACACTGACAGACTGAAAAGGCTGGGGCTGTTCTCCCTGGAGAAGTGGAGACTCAGAGGAGATATGATAGAGACCTTCAAGATCTTGAGGGGCATCGAAAAGGTTGACAAGGACAGATTTTTCAATTTGAAAGAAACCACAAGAACAAGGGGACACTCAATGAAATTGAAGGGGGACAGGTTTAGAACAAACGCAAGGAAATTTTTTTTCACACAGAGGGTGGTGGACACATGGAACACCCTTCCGGAAGCCGTGATAGGAAATAACACAGTACAGGGTTTCAAGGAAGACCTGGATAGGTTCCTGGAGGACAAAGGGATTGAGGGGTACAGATAAGAGCAGTGGAAGGTTTAGAGATAAGTGTAGAGGTAGGTATAAAATTAGTCAGGGACTGCTGCTCAGGCAATATGCCTAATGGGCCGCCGCGTGAGCGGACCGCTGGGCAGGATGGACCTCTGGTCCGCCCCGGCGGAGGCGACTACTTATGTTCTTACTTATGTTCTTAACCATCAAATTCTTCCCCACCCCTGCCATGTTGAGGTGTTTCCTCTTAATGTTGCTGAAGTATAAAATGGATAGAATGAAACCGTTTAATATCAGTCTTCCCTTTTGCTTACCGTAATTTCATTAATGAGCTCGCAACTCATCCAGTATAATAACATTGTTTATTATAGAAAGGGTGGTCCAATGATAAGGGGAAAAGACAGACATTAGTGCAATGTCTGTAAAGCTTTGCTCCTATATACTTTTACAGGCTAGACTAGCCCTCCCCCCGTCCCGGTGGCAGAACTTGTCTGTCAGCAAAACAGTGTTTCTAAGCAGCAGGGCAGGATCCATTATGTCTTTGCTCATAAAAGCTGGTTCATGGCCTAACAATTCCTCAGGCCTCCAAAAGGTAAGGCAGGGATATCCCTACAAATGCTGGATATTGATTTCTTACAGTACATCTCTAAAGCACATGAAAGAAGAGTTGAAGAGGAGAAAGCTCTCTTTCCACCTACTGAACAGATATTTAATATGGTAGAAAATAATTCATGTGTAATAAAACATTGGTAGACTCTTCACAGTCAATCAGATGCATCTTATGGCCTTGAGTGAGGCTCTTTTCTCAATCATTTTCTTATATAGACAGAAGGCAATGCAGATGCCTCAGTGCTAAATTCCCATTCAAATCCAGTTTTGTTATTGATTTGCTCAGTTTTAGAATGAGCGGCAGGTTGATTACTGCAGGTCAAGGGCCCCTCAGCTTGATTATTTACTAAGAGGACCTGACCCATCACTTAGCCTTTGGCGGCACTTTTGCTTGAGGAACAAAATACTGTACTTTTGTGCTTTTACTTGGCATCAAAGGTACAGAAGAAAACCAAGTATCTTCCAAAGCAACTCAGGTTGCATTCAGATCAACTGGAAGGGTGCCAATTTGTGTCACAAATCTGGGTAAGGCATTTTAGTCCTGCAGGCCCCAAAGTTAAATTGTTGATAAAATGACTTGTTGAATACCTCTTGCCATAATTCTCTGCCCCATGCATGCTGATCCCAAAACTACCATGGGGTGTCTGAGTGCACCCTGCAATAAGGCATTTTTAGCTGTGGTAAGCATGAGCTAGTACTTAAGCAGCCTAGCGATAGGACCACTAAGTTTGTATCTGAGGAAGATAGAGTTAAGTGATTCTCCCAAGGTCACAAGGAGTCACAGAGAGATTTAAACCAAGCTCCCCTGGTTCTCAGTCTGCAACTTTAACCATTAGTCAATGCTTCTATTCTATGGGAGTTCTAATTAGAGAATGACACAGGGACAAATTTTTCCCGTTCCCACAGGAACTCTTTCCCATCCCATGCCCATGAGTTCTTTTCCTGTTCCTGCCCCATTCTTGCAAGCGCCATCCTCATCTGAACAAGCCTCAAACACTTTAAAATCCGTGCAAGAACGTACACATTAAATGGTGAAACCTTAGCAAGGACTACAGCAGAACGGGATTTGGGAGTGATCATAAGTGAAGACTTGAAAACGGCCAATCAAGTGGAGAAGGCTTCATCCAGGGCTAGGCAAATGCTGGGTTGTATCCGGAGAAGCTTTGTTAGTCGGAAGCCCGATGTCCTAATGCCTTTGTACAGAACCATGGTGAGGCCTCATCTGGAGTACTGCGTACAATTCTGGAGGCCACATTACCGTAAAGATGTGCTGAGAGTCGAGTCGGTACAGCGAATGGCCACCAGGATGGTCTCGGGGCTCAAAGATCTATCATACGAAGAAAGGCTGAACGAATTGCGGCTATACTCTCTCGAAGAACGTAGGGAGAGAGGAGACATGATTGAGACGTTTAAGTATGTCACTGATCGTATCAAGGTAGAAGATGATATTTTCCTTCTTAAAGGATCCTCGGCCACAAGAGGACACCCGCTGAAAATAAAGGGCGGAAAGTTTCATGGCGACACCAGGAAATACTTCTTCACCGAAAGAGTGGTCGACAGCTGGAATAAGCTCCCAGTACAGGTGATCGAGGCCAGCAGCGTGCCAGATTTTAAGAACAGATGGGATGCTCATGTCGGATCTCTACGAGGGAAAGGTCATCAGAGAGCGATTATCTAGGGGGGTGGGTCAATGGAGTGGGCAGACTCGATGGGCCTCAGCCTTTTTCTATGTTTCTATGTTTCTATGAGGCTTGTGCAGTTAAGGCTGAGCTTTCAAGAATGGGGCAGGGACAGGAATAGCGACAAAACTCGCGAGGATGGGGGCGAGCAAATTGAGTTCCTGCAGGGACGGGGACAAATTTGTCCCAGTGTCATTCTCTACTTCTAATGTCTTTCTTTTACTGTGTTAAGTATATTAAAATAAACACCTTTGGTGTGATCACTATGCATAACTAAAAGACTCAAAAACCTATTTCAATAAACGTATGGGCTCATATGAACAAAACTGTTAAAATAATGTGACAGAAATTGAGACAACAATTAAATGTGTTGTGATCAAAAACATTAGAACAAAATTGGGAGAAGAAACTGTCTGCTGCTTTTATATATATACAGTAGCTGATTGGCTGCTAGTTTTCGTATGGCGTGATTGGCTGCTGTTGATGAGACATCTGTTACTATATAAATAATCAGGTCTGACATTACACCATTACATCATATTGAAACTCATGGTTCAGGGAAGGGGTGCGATTCACTGTGAATGCTGCCAGAACTTTCACTTTCAAAAATATCATATGTCTGAATTGTTTTCCAAAATATTTATTGTATTTGTCTATTTTTAGAATTTGAAGTTCTTCTCCATTTTGAATATTTGACTTCTTCCCATTGTGCACAAGATGAAGATATCCATGAAACATGGGCTGAGTGGAGGTTTGAGTATTTGATCTTTGAAGAATAACACAAATATAGGAAATTGGAAGGCAAGGTGTCCAACTGGCAGATGAAATTTAATGTGGACAAATGCAAAGTGATGCATGAAGGATCCCTAGCTAGCTGACATACCTGGGTCACGGTGTATATGAAAAACTCCATCTTAGATCAGTGGGTAGTAAAACTAAAAACAGCAACCTGTGACTCCATTTTAATGCTCTGAGAAATCACGTATGCATGCAGGCCTGTTCTATGTATCTGTCTTAGTGCCTGGCACGGCTAGGAGGCAACAGGATGCTGCTGTATAGATTATAGGATGGATTTATGGTTTTGTTTTTCTCTCTGCTGTTACCTTTTGGTCAGAGCTGATTAGAACTGGTTTGAACTGGTTAGGATCCTATATAACTTTTGTGTCCGAGATCCTCAGGGTCTTCTGTTTATGCAGCCAGTTCTGCCCAGAAGTCCAGCATATATGCTTGTTTAATAAAAGCCTTTTTACATCTCTTCAGTCTCTGGCTCAAGTCTCTGCACTACTAACGGAGGGCCTTATCCTAAAAGGTACCTTCATTTGGCGCCCGAACAGGGACTTGATCTACAGACTTGAGCCTGTTTGGCACGATCGTCTCCCTCGGAGGATTTCAAACCTTGCCTCCTACGAGACCCGTAATAGCCGGCATTAACCTGGTGGTTGACCAGGAACGGTTTCTCGTCGAAGACAACGGATTGCACCTCGAGAAGGAACGAATCGGTGGAGATTTCTGGCTCCTGGTTTTGTTGTGCCGGTACCGGACCTGTCTTGGTAAGTGAGAAGTTGATTCCTTCTCTATCCTGTCTCTATCTCTTCTGTCTAGTAACTTCTTAATCCGTTGTGAAGCACAGAGAGGTATATAGGATTCTGGTTTCTGGAAATTGGAACTTTTGTTGGGTGCATATATAGATTGTATAATATGGGTCAGAACACCATCGAGCCCCTTCAGATCATGCTTACAACCGCCTTTTCTGGCGATTATGGCGACCCTAAGATTTTTTATTGTTTCTTTCATCCTTATTTTTATTGTTGTCAAAGGCTTAGTATTTGGAATTTAATCAACTTTTTGTCAAATTAATAAAACAAAAGCTCTGGGGACACCTGACAAGACACAGAGAACAAGAAATTGGTGATGTTGAGAAATTACCCGGGGAGATGGAAATAGCATTTAGGTTGGAAACCTGGGAAAAGTTGGTAAAGCAAGCCAGCATGATTGTTTTGCCGAAAGTTGCAGACAGGATAGTGTAAGTTGCTTAACAGGGTAAAATGCATGTGGATCAAGACAGAATTAAGAATGTGAGTTCGCACTGATGAACGAGAATAAGGACTGTGATTTTAGATATATGTTGCGTGCAGTGGATTTGTTACAGACAGTGAGTAATTTAAAGAAAGTTGAGCCAGATAGTTTACGTGTTCTCGCAGTTGTCAAAGTGGTGTCTGCTGGTAATAAAAAAAGAAAAAAAAAAAGCAACCGTTTGTCAGACATGTGGGATTTGTGTTTGGCACATCCCTGCCTTTGTATCCCAGTGTTGGGGGATTTAAAGTACAAGACTAACAATGATAGAGGTTAAGTATCCATATTTTTCTGAAAATTGAAATATTTGCTAAACATGGGCTTGATAATTCAAGTTCAAGTTTCAAGTTTTATTATTATTTGATGAATCGCCTATACAAACATTCTAAGCGCTGAACAATTAAAAAAAAAAAAACACATTTTAGAGGACAAACAATTTTAAGACACAAGTACAAAGTTAAATAACAAAGTTTTTAAGAGTTTTATAAAAGAGATAAGATCTTTTTCTTTTCTGATGTAAAGTGGCAGTGCATTCCACGTTTGTGGCGCTGTAACAGAAAACATGTCATTTCTTCTTGTACCCATAATTTTTAAGGAAGGGACAGTTAATAAGTCTTGTGATGATGATCGTAGAGAACGAGGGGCATAATAAGGAATGATCATTCTAGACATGAATTGAGGCTCATTGAAAGCTAGAACTTTAAAAACCAAGAATAATATCTTAAAAGTAATTCGGTGGCTAATAGGTAGCCAATGGGACTTAATCAATAGCGGTGTAATGTGGTCAACTTTTTTATTTTTTATTTTTTTCCCTTTATTACATTACATTACATTACATTAGGGATTTCTATTCCGCCATTACCTTGCGGTTCAAGGCGGATTACAAAAGGTTAATTAAAAAAAGTAGAGTTACAATGATTAGCTAGAGAGGTAAGTTGTAGATCTTATAAACATTTAACGTGTTGTTGTGGGTGAGGTGGTTTGTAAAAGAATTAAAAGGTGGTCGTAGTGGAGGTTCTTTTGTTATTATTAGTGCGGTAATGGGTAGGTCTAATGTCAGTTTTAGAGTTGCTAAGAGGTCGTGATGTTATTGCTGCTTCAGGAATTTCTTGAAAAGTATGGTTTTTATTTCCTTTCTGAACGTCCTATAGTCTGGGGTGGTCATCAGAAGGTTGGAGATCTGGTTGTCCAGTCTTGCGGCTCGAGTGGCTAGGAGGCCGTCGTGTAGTTTTGTTCTTTTGACTTCCTTGATTGGGGGGGGGTATGAATGGGGAGTGCGTTTTTCTGTGTCTGGTACTAGGTGCTTGGATGAGGCGATTGTTCAAGTATGATGGGCTGTCTCCGTGTAGGGTTTTAAATAATATGCAGTAGAATTTGAATTGGATTCTTTCTTGGATTTATGAATGAGTTTTATTGATAACGGATGGATTGAGATTACTTCTTTTGTGCTAACAGTCTCCCTTGCTTTCCCGTATTGTGTCTTTATCCTGGTGTTCTTTATGAATTCTTTCTTCCCATGCATGTTTGTATAAAGTGTTATTATCAATCAGATTCTAAATACAATTGGAAACAGAAATACCTTTCAAATAAACTTGGTAGCTCAAACTCCAGAGGAAGGGGGTAGTTATTATGTAAGGACAGTGCAGAGTAAAGTAGCTACATCTAGTCTGCAGCAGTGCCCACTCCTCAGAGTGTAGCGGGACCCAGGTGGCAGACAAGGGTTCCAGGTCTGCCTGCAGGGAACATGGCTAAGTGACCTCAGGGGTGGTGTCACGTTAAAATGTCTCTTCTTTGTCTTCGCAGTCATACATACAGAGCTGTTCTGGACCTGTTACAATGAGCCTTTTTCTACCCAGAGAAGGAGGACAATGTTCTGCTTTCAGTAACCTGAAATGACCTTGCACTTAACATTTAACATGTTTCTTTTTTTCCCCTTTGAATTGACATTGCCATACTTCAGAATACCTCTATATTTAACATTGTACACTGTATCTTACTTTACCTAGTAAGTTTTGCTTATTTTTCAAGATTGAAGCACACCCTAGCAGTTGCGTCCCTGTCTGCCTTATGAATGTAATTGGCAGGGCACCAAGCCAGAGTGATCACATTCTTACGTTTTCTCTTTCGGATGTTCCAATAACCATTAATAGATGCCTTTTATGATTATGTGATTATTATGCCATGTGTTATATCGCACTTTACTTTGCCACTGTGTGCACACAATTATGATTCGTGCTATGATGGACGTTTGTTTTTGTATAACTGTGCATTTCTCTGCAGATCTAAGTTCAGCTCTGAATCCTTGCCAGCTGGAAGAAAAGTTTCACGCCTTTTCTGTTTTCTATGTTTGTTTATGCCCTGTAATCTTTGTGTTGTCTATCTGTTTGGTTTGTGGGGTACCCCGGGGAAACCAACTATACCATTGGCCATTTTTGGAGATTTTTCTCTCCCTTTTTGCATTTTTGTTTTTTTTCCTATCTAAATTGCCTTTCTAGCTGTTCACGCCCACGCTGTCCTCTGGCGCCAGCGTTCCTTCCTCACCTCCTCTGGATCCCCTATCCAACACCACCAACTCATCCTGGACCTTTTGGATGCTATCCTGCTACCCTCCAAAGTTTCTATCATGCACTGCCGGGCCCACCGTCGCCTCCGTGATTTCATCAGCCGCGGTAATGCCTTGGCTGACCGCTCGGCTCGCCAGGCGGCCCTCCAAGGTCCGCCCACACCCCCTCTTCTGTTATCCCTTTCCTCCCCTCAACCTTTCCTTCATTCCCTTTCCCCCCAGTACACTGACCCCGAGCGCAAGTGGGCCACGCAGCAACCTGGCCATTGCACCCTCCCATCCGGATGGATTACTATACCCTCCTGTATGTTCCACAACTCCTGGCCCTCACTGTTGTCCAACGTGCACACGATTTTTCTCATGCCGGTAACCCAGCCCTCCGCACTCTTCTCCGACAGAATTTCTATATCCCGAATCTCTCTCAACTCATCTCCCATGTTCTGCTCCGCTGTGTCATTTGCCTCCGACACAACCCCTCTTCTGTCAGACCCTCCGTTCTTGGTCACCAGCCTATCGGTTCACACCCCATGCAAGTCCTCTCTACAGATTTTACCCACTTGCCCCCCTCCCATGGGTTCCGTTACCTCCTGGTTTTCATTGATTCCCACACTGGGTGGCCAGAGGCCTACCCAGTGTGCACAGAGAAAAGTAGGGAAATAGTAAAGGTTTTACTCCATGACATCATCCCTCGCTATGGCCTGCCCCTAGTGATTGGCAGCGATAATGGCCCCGCCTACATATCACAAGTCACACAAGCTGTCTCTCGGGCTCTGCAAATCACCTGGAAATTACATACGGCCTATCACCCCCAGAGCTCTGGCCAAGTTGAACGCATCAATAGAACTATTAAAACCCTCCTCGGCAAAGCGGCAGAAGAAAGCCGCCTGCCATGGCCCAAACTGATCCCTTCTGTTCTATTTTGCATCCGCTGTACCCCAGGTAAACGCAATCAGTTGTCCCCATTTGAACCGCTGAAACCCCTTTGGACAGGGCCTTTCACTGTCTTACTTGCTTCTCCCACAGCTGTCAAATTGTCCCGCCACGAGTCTTGGATTCACTACAGCCGTGTGAAGCCCGCTGCTGAGTATATTTGTGAAAAAGGGCCTACTGACCTTCAACTGAAAATCACGCGGCTACCCCACACTCTGGAAGAGTAATCACGCACGTCTGATCCGGAGATCTGACAAGATATTTAATATGAACTCTGTTGTATATTTACTGCTTGTGATTTACGTTTTGCCAACATTGTCCATGTCCCCTACCCCTCCCACGCCTGGGTGTGCCCCTTGTGTGGCACTAGTGGACAATGGGGGCAAAACGGAAAATGTTATTAGATTTCAAACTAATTATGAGTGTAAGGGTCAACTAGTGACCCCTGTATATATATATAACAAGGTTGAATATTCTATATGTAATAATGGAGATTCACAGATCTGTTTCGACCCCAAAGCAACTAATAGGGATACTTGGATAGAGGTCAGGTCAGTCTGGGATCAGGGCCCCCTGATTCAACAAACCCTGGTCACTAATCCCCATGTCCCGGCCTCAGTCCTCTTTGATGCTTGCCATGCCATGGACAAGAACCCCACCTTCCTTGGACGTTGTGGTGCCCTAGCATGGAGGAGGGAATATATGCACAATGATAAATACATGTGCCTGGCGGGACAGAAGCCGTCCCACTGTGAAGGTTCTTCCGAACACTACTACTGTAACTACTGGAGATGTGTATCCTGGGCTACTTGGGGTATGACCCGACTGCCTACCACCCGAGCCATATTATCCAAAATGGGTGACTACCTCTGACTGTGGCCTCCAGAACTGTAACCCACTTAACTTCACTATCCTACAGCCGTTTAAATGGAACCTCGATGATAGCCTCCGGAAAGCTCGCTATCTTGTGGGCCTACAGATATATGGTAAGGGCACAGACCCTGGTACTGTCTTACACATCAAACTCGTTGAGAGACACCGGATCCCTGAACAACACAGCATTGTGTTTCCCGACTTTTATGAACATATGAAACTTGACCAACAAGACTTTGTGCCCTCTGCCACCACCCGCAACCTTTTCATACAGTTCGCTGAAGCCATAGGAGCCACCTTAAATCTGACAAACTGTTATGTCAGCGGGGACACCCAGCTGGCCCCTGAAAAACTCCATTCTGGCAAAACACTGCATACAGCGTCTCGGACCATCCTTTACCACTCGTGTTGGACACCTGCAGTGCCAATCCTTATGGACTAAAAACAGTACCTCTCAGCCCGGATGGACTTATTGGACCGGAGATCCTAAGTTAAAAATACCCAGACGATGGAATACTACTGGCAATGCTACCACATTAAATGTCTACCTCAACCTGCCTGCTTCTGCCCCTTGGGCTGCACCAGAAGGATACTACTGGATCTGTGGGAAAATGGCATACCCCACTCTACCCTCAAATTGGACTGGCACTTGTGTTCTGGGCACTATCAAACCAGCCTTCTTCCTCCTCCCGTTATCCGAAGGAGAACATCTGGCTGTCCCAGTATTCGATCAACGGGCCCGTTCTGAAAGAAGTTTGGAAATTGGTAAATGGGAAGACACTTGGCCCCCGGAGCGCATCATTGCTGTCTACGGTCCTGCTACTTGGGCTGATGATGGTATGTTTGGGTACCGGACCCCAATCTACATGCTTAACCGCCTCATACGACTGCAGGCGGTTTTAGAAGTTATCACCAATGAAACAGCTAGGGTCCTGGGAGCCCTGGTCAAAGCGAACACTATGATGCGTACCGCCATCTATCAGAACCGACTGGCCTTAGACTATCTATTGGCCGCTGAAGGAGGGGTATGTGGAAAATTCAATCTCTCCAACTGCTGTCTACAACTGGATGATGAAGGGTTTGTGGTTGAAGAGGTCATAGACAAGATTACCAGATTAGCTCACGTTCCTGTCCAGACTTGGAAGGGTTTTTCTACTGATATGTTTGGACTCAACTCACTGACTGATTGGGCCTCCAAACCGGGACTCTTTAAAGCCCTCACCATAATTTTCCTGGTATCCTCTGTCATATTTTGTGTTCTTCCTTGCCTGTTACCATGTTTATTGAAAACCCTTAACCATACTATTAGGACTACGATTGACAAAAGTACCACCGCCCTAGTCCTGGCCCTTTCCTCCTATCACCCAGTCCCTACCTCTGATACAGATGGCCCTGACCTCCCATAACCCAGCTAGTCAGCTAGCACACAGAAGAAAAGTTGGGAATGAAGGATCCCTAGCTAGCTGACATACCTGGGTCACGGTGTATATGAAAAACTCCATCTTAGATCAGTGGGTAGTAAAACTAAAAACAGCAACCTGTGACTCCATTTTAATGCTCTGAGAAATCACGTATGCATGCAGGCCTGTTCTATGTATCTGTCTTAGTGCCTGGCACGGCTAGGAGGCAACAGGATGCTGCTGTATAGATTATAGGATGGATTTATGGTTTTGTTTTTCTCTCTGCTGTTACCTTTTGGTCAGAGCTGATTAGAACTGGTTTGAACTGGTTAGGATCCTATATAACTTTTGTGTCCGAGATCCTCAGGGTCTTCTGTTTATGCAGCCAGTTCTGCCCAGAAGTCCAGCATATATGCTTGTTTAATAAAAGCCTTTTTACATCTCTTCAGTCTCTGGCTCAAGTCTCTGCACTACTAACGGAGGGCCTTATCCTAAAAGGTACCTTCAATGCACATAGGGAAGAATAACCCAAATCATAGTTACTGGATGCTAGAGTCCATCTTGGGGGTTAACGTAGTCAATGTCATCGTAGTCAATGCGATGAAACCTTCCGCCCAATGTGCAGTGATGGCCAAAAAAAGGAACAGGAAGCTAGAAATTATTTTTAAAAAGGGATGGTTAAGAAGACTAAGAATGTTATAATACCCCCTGTATCGCTCCATCGTGTAACCTTATCTAGAGTATTGTGTTCAGTTCTGGTCTCCTTATCTCAAGAAAGATATTGTGGCACTAGAAAAGGTTCAAAGAAGAGTGACCAAGATGATAAAGGGGATGGACCTCCTCTCGTATGAGGAAAAACTAAAAAGATTAGGGCTCTTCAGCTTGGAAAAGAGACAGCTGAGGGGAGATATGATTGAAGTCTACAAAATCCTGAGTGGAGTACAACGGGTACAAGAGGATTGATTTTTCACTCCTTCAAAAGTTACAATGACTAGGGAACACTCGATGAAGTTCAGGGAAATACTTTTAAAACCAATAGGAGGAAATATTTTTTCACTCAGAAAAAAATAGTTATTCTCTGGAATGCGTTGCCAGAGGTTGTGGTGAGAGCGGATAGCGTAGGTGGTTTTAAGAAAGGTTTGGACAATTTCCTGGAGGAAAAGTCCATTGTCTGTTATTGAGAAAGACATGGGGAAAGCCACTGCTTGCTCTGGATTGGTAGCATGGAATGTTGCTACTCCTTGGATTTTGGCCAGGTACTAGGGACCTGGCTTGGCCTTAAGTTAGGCACTGTTTAAAACAGAAAAAAAAAGCTTTTAAAAGAAAAATATAGGTGCCTACCCGCATCTAAAAAAAACAGCACCAGAATTTTGACTATGGAGGTGCTTTACGATACCTAATGCGACTGTAGGAATGGCTAACACTGGAAGTTTCATTAGGCGTCATAAAGCACCTCCATAGGTACGATTTATGTCAAAGGTAGGTGCCAGAAATGTAAGCCTTGAAAACCTTGGCTTACATTTCCAGTGCCTGATTCTATAAACATCACCATCACGTGATTGACACACGATCACCGGTCAATTTTAAGGTTTTTAAAGCATCTAGACCAAATGTTTTTTGCAATTTTGTTCCAGATTTTTAGATCACAAGTATATTTAACTTTTCTTTAAATATATGCGATGATGAAAAACAATACAGTTCTGTTTGAGCACAAATACCGTACATTTATTTAAATATGTTTTTGCTGGGGGGGGGGGGGGGTTTGGTTACACATAGAGGGCCATTTTCGAAAACAAGGTCTAGCTTGGATGTTTCCCGCTAAATGTCCAAAATCAGAAGCACAGAAAAGTCCATTTTTGAATGGAAAATCCAAATAATGTATTTTTTTTAAACCCACCTACTTGAAAGTCTTAGCCACTAAAATGTCTAGACCGCCAAGAAGCCTAACTTTATTCACCATTTTTTACTACAAAACTGTCTAAGTTAGAAACATCCAAATCAACACCATTTAGATGTGGAAGGGGCTAGCAATCTAATGGACTGGCCGTATAGACATGCCAACAAATCAGTGGAGCACCTTAGAGTGCACTGCTGTGAACTTCACATAAAGGGTGCCAGATGTACATCTCACCTTATACCCCTTATAATTTATTCTGAGCTGTCCAACCCCCTCCCAATCCTACTATCTACCTGTCTACCACCTCAATAGCCCTTATAGCTGCAGGTGGCACCTTATAGCAGTATAGTAGGATTTGGCTGGCCTTACACTTTTCATGAGAAATGTAGTGTTTATAGTAGCTTATGGGCCTGGGTCCTCCTCTCTATGGTTTACTAACCCACCCACTGAATACTTAAGACACCTGTGTGATGGTCTACTAGGATTTCCCATACTAGGTGCTGCTGTTCTAGAGACAGATTTTTTTTTTTTTTGGGGGGGGGGTGGGAGGGAGTCAGTTACCACTGGGAAAGTGTGTGTGGGGCATTGCTTAATCCCTCCAGTGGTCATTGGGTCCGTTTTGGTACCTGGAGGCATTTAGACACTTCCAAAAGAGGTCTAGTCTAAAACGTTTAAGTTCTGTCTAGGATGTTTTGCAAAAGGTTTGATTATCCCTGCAAGATGTCCAAGTCTAGCCCGGCTTATGCCCAGCTCAGAGTAAGATCAAAGAGACTGATCCCCAAACATATACTGTATATCCTCTTTTTGTGAGCCCTGGCTATGGGTGTCTTGACCCCAGACTGAGATGGCCAGAGCCCGTGAACTGCGAGCAGGAGGGCCCAGAGCTACACTTACATTCCAGAGCCTTTTTCTTCTCAATGTTTCTGTGTCATCTTAGGACAGGGGATTTCCACTTGCACAATGAGAGTCCTGCCAGAAGTGAGGCACTCCTTCTCCCACTTCTCCTAAATAGGGTGTCTTTTCCCCCAAGCATTCCTTCTTGTTCCTGGGCCAGGCACCCACTGCTTCAGACACCATTCACAGCAAATTTCTCCTGTCTTTCTTAGCTTCCAGGTCTTTCTGCTCAGTGTTAGGATCTCAGCAAGGGTGTGCAGCCAAAGACCATGGGCTCAAAAACTCAGTCCCTTTATTTGCTTTCTAGTCCTGTTCGTACGGGCTGGCTCTTTCCACAAATACCCACCAGGCTGAATATCCCAGCCCTCTTTGCTTAGTGAGTGCCCTGAAAATCCCTCCTTCCAGACCCAAAGTAGGGACATCTGTTAGGGGCCACACAAGTTTTGTAATGCTATAATGAGTGTGTATGAGCTTATGTAAACTGGGAAGATCAAATGGCAGGCGTGTAGTTGCCTGATATAACACAAGGGTTATCTAGACAGAGAATATATAGAGGTGCCAATAGTACAATCATATATCGATCCATTGCATTATTCCATTATGGCCCGTGTCCCTTTTACATCAGGGAGTGGGCAAGCAAATGTTCTTGAGATTAGAACACAAGCTGAAAAGTGCACACTTAGACTATGACAAATAGCGTATTTCTTCATCTTCCATTCGTAGACTCAGGCATGTCTGCAAGGATGAACTGGTAGTGAGAGACCTGGTAAAGGTCAGGATGACTCAACAGTGCATAAGGACTAGATGAGTTATTGGGGGTGGGGAATCCTGTGTGTTGCGATTAGTTGTGTATGCGAACATATCTGTGTGATTATCGAGTGTAAGTTTGTATCTGTAGGGATTTTGGCAAATAAAGTTTGGGGTTTTTTTGTATTTGATATACCCCAAATAATAAGAACGCAGGGCGTACATGAGATGTTGAGAAGTTCTGTGGAATGTTTGCTAGGGAGGAATGTGGTAGGGAAACGTGCATTACTATGAATATGAAGGTATTATGTAAGAGTGTCTAATGGAGGAGCTGTATGTGGGATATCAGGCTGCTTTGGCATTGAATGGTTATGTGGTGTGGAGAGATCTGGTTACATATGTAGGGCTGTTATCCCTCTCCCCCCTCCCCCACACCCCCCACTCCCACTTCCCTTTGCACTTTTATCCCCTCCCCCAACTTCCTTACTCATCTTACCCCTCATACTCTTCCCTCTCCCAACCTCTCCCTTTTTTCCTCTTCCCTTCTGCTCCCTCCTTGCACTCACCCTCTCGCTCTACTCCCCCCTCAATCTTCCTTTTATGTTTTTTCAAAGTCAACTACAGTCTTCACCATGGCTGAAGCTGCAGCATTGCCTTCTCTAGTGCCAAAGGACACAGGCTGACAACAGCACATTCTCCATTCTTCGCCCTGGCAAGGTGCTTCATCTTTGCAATGTGTTGTTTTTTTCCCTGGAGGTGGAGCCTGGCCTCCCCACCACCATGCCAATTCTTGCTTACCTTACACATTGGTTTGTTTGCCCAAATGCAGACAAACCTATGCATATAGATGTACTAACGGACAGACAAACAGATGGACCAACCCTCCTCAGTAAGAACTTTCGTTACAGTGAAACAAACTGAAAAATATGCTTCTCCCTGCTTCCTCCTCATGCACAACGCGTTCACTTCACACTACATAAACCGGCTGGTTTCTGCCTTCTTCCTTTATGCACTGACATGACGCGTAATTAATTGTAGGACCCTTTGCATCACTGTTTCTCAATGTAAAATCAATTTTTCTTTTGAATTCTGTTCAACCCATTGGTCTCACTACTGAGAAAGAGTGGCATGCTGCACTATAAGAAATGTGTGGGTGGGGGGGGAGGTTGGGCTGACACTTCACAAGGCATGAAAATGGAAGGAAAATGGTGAGGATTTGCTACATTTTTCAATTTATTCACATTCTTAAAATTGCATTTGTTAGGGATTTTGCTCATTGCAGGTACCACGCAAACTGAAACCTGGCAAAGGTAAGTTGTGGATGCAGCCTGCAGTTGGAAGAAATTTTGGATATTATTACAAAATGAAAATGGCTTTAAAAATCCAGGTTAAGCTTGTATCTAATACAGTGTGTGCCTGATAATAACACATTTAAACCAGCATATGCTTTTCGGCAATTGTGCAGCACCTTTCAAGTGAAAATCACTGTTGCGTTTTTTGGACAATTGTATTTTTGGAGAATGAGATGCCTGTGGGCCAATATTTTTTGGAAGAGTGAAGAGTTTTCATGCAGTAACAGATTAGGGCATTTTATGGCGCCTCGGTGCACAGTTTCAAGTGCTTTGAGAGCCATTTGCCTCACTTGGTGATTTTTGTATGAAACTGAAACATGTAAACTCAAAACCGTTTGCAGCTGGATTATATTTTAGGGCAATGTAATCAAGCAGAAGGACTTTACTTATTCACAGCATAATGTTTGAGTGTTCCCTTTTTAGCTGAATTTCTGTACTGCCTTTTATGTGGCAAAAGTAAAAGAAGCAAAGGCAGGTCTCGCAAAAAAAAAAAAAAAAAGGAAAATGTATCCAACACTTATTTCATTTTTAAAGTGATATGCTGGAGAAAAAAAATAATGTTCACGTCCTTACCCTAAACTAAACTAAACTAAACCTTAAGTTTATATACCGCATCATCTCTACAGATGTGGAACTCGGCACGGTTTACAAGAACTTAAAATATAGGAAGAGAAGGAAAAAAAAAAAAAAGGTTTACATGAACTTATTTATAGAAGAGAAGAGTAAGGGGGGATAGAATTACATTTTAGTGAATAGCCAGGTTTTCAGTTGCTTGCGGAATAATTGGAGGGAGCCCAGGTTCCGCAGCGGGGTAGTAAGGTCGTTCCAAAGACCTGTGATTCTGAAGAGAAGGGATTTTCCCAATTTGCCTGCATAGCGAATACCGTGTAGAGAGGGGAAGGATAGTTTATACCTTTGGGCGGGTCTGGTAGAGTCAGGACTCGAGGAGTTATAAAATAGTGGGATTAAGGGAGGAAGGATGCCGTGAATGATCTTAAAAGCCACAAATAATTAATCTTAAGATTCAAATCTGGTCCTGTCATTTAAAATAGAAAGAACAGATAGATATGAATGGTTCTACAACAGCCCAGCAGTAATATAGGTAATATTATTTTTATGTTTTTTATTATTTTTATGTAATATAGGTAATAATATTTTTATGTTTCTATGTACATTATCTTGGAAACCGCTGAGATTTTGGGCAGTATAGAAACTTTTTAAATATATAAATAGTACCAGTCATAGACAATGTGAATTATTAAACTTCTAATTTTAAAAAATCCTGGGCCTAATATTCAAAGGTATTTATCCACATAACAGCTGCAGATAAAATCCTTAGACTGCAGTGGCCGAGGGTATACGGCTAAAGTTAGGTGCCTAAATCAGAACAAAAGATGCATAACTAGGGTTACCAGATGTATGTGTTTCCCAAGACATATCATCTTTTCGAGGACTATGTCAGGAGTCCTGACATCCTTTTTACTTTACTACTTTTGTTTGGGGAGACCAGACATCTAGTAACCCCACAGTAGCTTACAAACCTATCAGTAATTACTCCCTACCCCTTTCCGACGGGATCCGGTGCTTTCTCACCATTCTTCCCATCAGCTCTGTTCTAACTCTTCAGGCCGCTGGCAGCTTGACTGAAGTAAACCTACTGCCTTCAGTGACCCAGAAGCTTTTCCTCTTTTACGGCTTCCTATCCTCGCATAGGTGGGAAGCAGTAGCAGAGAGAAAGCTTCTGGGTCACCAAAGGCAGCGTGTTTACTTCAGTCATACTGCCAGTGGCCCGAAGAGTTAGAACAGAGCCACTGGGAAGAATGGTGAATAAGCACTGTATCCCATGGGGGTGGGGGGGAGGTGGAGGGATAGCATGGGGAGGGTGAGAGATGCTGGGGATGGGGAAAAAAGAGAAGGGATGATGCCAGACCTCCAGAGGAAGAAAGGAAAGGGGCAGATAAAGATGCCAGACCACAGGAGGGAGGGAGGAAGGGAAGGAGAGAGATGTCAAACACTGGATAGGGAAGATGGGGGTAGGGAAGAAGAGAGAAATGTCAGACCAGGGAAAGGAAGGAGGAAGGGATTCCAGACTAAGACAGGGGGAGGGAAAAGACAGAGAGATGCCAGACCACAAAGGGAGAGGAGGGAAAAGAAGGAGGGGAGTTGCCAGATTGTGGGAAGGAGAGGATAAAAATCCCAGACCATAGGAGGGGGAAAGGGGGAAGATAGATGTCAGACCATAGGAGAGGGAAAGAGAGGGAGGAGATGATACACAGGAATGGAGGAGAAGAGGAGAGAAAGAGAGAGGACATGGTGCACAGGGATAGGAGGGGTGAGGAAGGGAAGAGAGATGGAAGAAATGCTGTTTATGGATAAATGGGAATAAGGGAGAAGAAAGAGGAAGAAGATGGCACATATGGATGGTGGGGAAAAACAGAGAGAGAATGAGACAGTGCATATGGATAAATGGGAAGGGAAGACATGGAAAAGTAGATAGAAAAATGGAAGAAAGTTGAATATTAAAAGTTAATGCCTAAGATGGATGTAGAACAAAACACAAAAGACCCCCCCTCTCATCAATACTGGGCAAGTTTCTCAAATAATATCATCATATAACATTTAAAGGCTTTTAAATATTTAAATGTGCTCATAAGCTCTTCATCAAGGCGCCACAGCAGCGGTACAATGTCGCTGGAAAGGTGCTTGAATTTTAATCATAACACATTGCATGGGGCAAGGATTCTCGCTTCTACTGGAGTGGCAAATGTTATGGCTCTACAAAAGTTGTTTAACAGTAGACCACTTATCTGAAAAGGTCTGTTCATGGCTCCAGCACAGTCTGTGTTTCGTTATGCTACATCAGGAAGCCGGAAGGATAAGCTTTTTATATTGATTTTATTTGCAGTGTGCAGTGCCTGAGTCCTTTGGTCTACACTTTCTGAAGGCCTCAGACAGCACTTTTGATTTCACCATCATGTTTACTCTCAACGCAGCAGTCATGAGAACACCAAACTAAACTGATATTTATTTTCCTAGTCTGAAAATAATGCTGGCTCAAGCTCCTGTCCTCTCACAGACATACTCTTCCAACTGTATGTTGTGTGCAGCATTCCCTTTAAGATCAAAGCAACTCTAAGGAGCATACAGGAGTCCTCTGCTCGTGATCCTGCTAGTGAGTGGAGGTACCGAAGCATCATGCTTTCAATTGCAAGGGCCAAGATAATCCAGTATTCACGTTAAACTTTTCCTCTAAACTTTCAAAGCATTGCGCTCATTAGCAGCCCCAAAATGTTCAAGGTTCTCTAAATCCCAGCATTACTTCTTCACTACTTAAGATTATGAGCTGGATTTAGTACATGGTGCTCAAAATTCAGCTCTGCCCCCCCCCCCCGCCCCCCTCCCCAAATCAGCGCTGAATGGTATTCTATAATAGGCATTCCGGGATGTGCGCCTTTTTTAGAATTGCGTATTACACCAGAATTTGAAATTGGAGTAGAGAGTTGCACGGGGACAGAAATCCCACCCATCCCCGCCAGGATCCTCTCCATCCCCACCCATCCCCGCAAGGAATTACCTCCATCCTCGCCCGTCGCCATAAAAAGCAGCAATTACTTCTGACAGGATTATCAATTCTTCAATTTCTTTTGTGTTTGCACTGCTGTTTTCCTTGTGGAATCTCTTTGGTGGAACCCTTTTTTTGTTTTCTGTTCAGGTAATTAACTTATAAACCCCCTCTTTTACTAAGGCTGACGTGTCCATTATATTATATGGATGAACCCTGCTTCCAAGCCTTCCATCCCCTTGGGAGTCCCGTGGGCCAGAGGGGTGGGGTCCCCGTGGGAGTCCCGTGGGTTAGGGGGGATTCCCGTGGGATCCCTGCGATCCCCATTCCCGTGCAGACCTTTACTTTGGAGCAAGGAGGTACCAGCTGAAACCAGGTTTAAATCCTGGTGTGCAAGTTCAGCATGGATCCATGCTATGCAATAACACTGCAGGCATTTTAAGGGAACAGCCCTGACCTGCTCATGGTCATGCCTTTGCAGATCCATGTGGAACACGTGAGGCGCTATTCTCTAAATGGGTGCAAAAGTGTGTTTTCATGCAGATCTGCTGTTTCTGCCCCATTTCAGCACCTTGCATGCATTAGAACGCTTTTCCAGGCCTACTGTTTGGCTTCATATATAGAGTTCCCCTGCATCAGTCTCAATAATTTCACCCCTTTTTTTACTAAGGCGCATTAGCCGTTTTAGCACGCGCTAAATGCTATCACGTCCATTATATTCCATGAATGCGTTAGCGTTTAGCGTGCACTAAAACAGCTAGCCCGCCTTAGTAAAAGGACCCCTCAGTTTGCTCCTGTGTTTCTTATTATCTTATTTTTTGGGTTGAAAGCAAAATTACTATTCTAGTAGAGCAAACTTTTTTTTAATGGACTCACTCATTTTCCTCAGTTTGGGGTTTGATTTGAACCTTTACCAGAGGTCAGGACTTATTTTGTATTTTACTTTGTCATTTTCTTTTGCTTACTATGGTTTGATGTAAGGCCTCACTCTCTGCCACTAGGGTCCCTTTTCTATTTAAATGATAAAGATAGAGGAAGCACCTGATAACTCCTAAAAAAAGAAGTAAAAATTTATTTAAAGTACTGCTTCATTGCCCACTCTTGCTTCCTGTGGAAGGTTGTTTATATTTTACAGTTTGTCACCAGTGGTATCCCCTCTCACACAGCTGCTGCCAGAAGCTGGCATTATTGCTTCAGAAGCATTGGAAACAAATTAATCTTTTACAATGCACCCAAATGGTCGTATTGGGGGGGGCGGGATATTTTTACATTTACCCTGGCCCCTTCTATCTCACCTTGTCCTTTACGCAGATCGTCTTGACCATTTATTACCCTGATTGTACCTATCCTCGCTGATTGTACCATTCTTCGCCGATTGTACCACCGTTCGCTGATTGTTCTATTTTTCTCGGTTTGTACCATTTTTCTCTGCCACCTATTTTCTCTGTTTGTACCATTGTACCAATTTCGCTGATTATAGAAACATAGAAACATAGAAAGATGACGGCAGAAAAGGGCTATAGCCCATCAAGTCTGCCCACTCTACTGACCCACCCCATTAAGTCTGAGTACTAATGACCTAGTTCCTTAACTCGACCCTCGTAAGGATCCTACTAGGGCATCCCATTTATTCTTAAAGTCAATAACGCTGGTGGCCTTGA
Organism: Geotrypetes seraphini; assembly: GCF_902459505.1. Classification (NCBI taxonomy): domain Eukaryota; kingdom Metazoa; phylum Chordata; class Amphibia; order Gymnophiona; family Dermophiidae; genus Geotrypetes; species Geotrypetes seraphini. Next base: position 58,143,568 of record NC_047089.1, on the reverse strand, counting down.
TCACCTGCTCTGGAAGCTTGTTCCAGTGATCTACAACCCTTTCTGTGAAGAAATACTTCCTTATGTCACTATCGAATTTCCCTCCTCTGAGTTTGAATGGATGTCCCCTTGTCTAGCCCTTCTTCATTGTAAACCACCTCAAACTACTATGGCTTTGGCGGTATATAAGAAATAAAATTATTATTATTAAAACCTTGGTTTGCGAGCATAATTCGCTCCAGAAGCATGTTTGTAATCCAAAGCACTCGTATATCAAAGCGAATTTCCCCATGGGAAATAATGGAAACTCGGACGATTCGTTCCACAACCCCAAAACTTTAATACAAAATACTATACGTACTTGTATTGGAAGACCTCGCTCGTATAGAACGGTCACTACACTCCTGCAGCGTCAGAGAGAGAAGAACCATTGGCTCAATTGTAATGATGTGACGTGTGTATACTGTATGTACTCGTATTGCAAGACATTGCTTGTATGTCAAGTTAAAATTTCATCAAATGTTTTGCTTGTCTTGCAAAACACTTGCAAACCAAGTTACTTGCAATCCAAGGTTTTACCGTATATGCATTTTAACAAATCCATTTCAAGACAACGTGAAATATGGAAAAATAAATTAGCACAGTAAGGGTTCCTTTTACTAAGCTTTGGCGCTAAATCCTCTGATGCAGCTCCGATGCTCATAGAATTCCTATGAGTGTTGGAGTAATGTCAGAGTATTTAGCGCTCCGGGTCACGGTAGAAACCACTACCGTGGCGTAGTAAAAGGTGGGTGGGGGGAGGGGGGAATAGCTGTGGATCCTAAGTCTGACCAGTAGGTGTCATCATTTCCCAGTGACCAAGAACCCCTCCTTCCAAGAGTTAGGAACTCTGCCTCCTCAGAATGATTTAACCTTTGGTGGACCTGGGGAGGAAGCACCAGCCCTGGGAATGAAACCTAACTTCTTTTACATAACGGTATACAGTGCTCCCCCGAGATTCGTGGGGGTTCCATTCCAGGAACCCCCGTGAATCTTGAAAAACCGCGAATACGGTTTTTCATGGGGGAGCCTGAAGAGGGCAGCGGGAAAAGGCAGCAGGAGAGCAGCCGGAGCGCCACGAGTGCAGGAAATCACTCGCGATACGCTTTGAGCTCTGGATGATATGATGTAGCTAATATTAATTGAAACTGGGCTAGCTCTGTGGCAAGTGCTACGTATACAGTGTTCTCCTGGTTGTTCGCGGTCGGCGGTTCGTGGTCCTGGTCATTCGTGATATTTTTCGACCGCGAACCACCGACAAGAAGAGGGCAGCGGGAGAGGCAGGAGAGAGCAGCTGGAGTGCCGCGAGTGCAGGAAATCACTAGCGGTACACTCCGACCGCCTCTTCCTGTACGAAGTCGGGCCTTATCCAATCAGAAGCTGCGTGTCAAAGGACCTTTATGCAAAAAGAACTTGTCCCCATTTAGTATCTATGGGAAAAAAAATCTTTCCTAGACCAATATTGGTTTTTTTTTCCAACTGACCTGTAATAGGGTTGGGTGTAAGCAAAAAAATTAAGAAAATGTTTTGGGAAACTAAGACTTCTGTGGACTGAGGGCATGACAGGAACTATGGGGATAGTTTTCTTTTTTTTCAAACCATTGACGTAAGAGTCAATTCAGTAAAACCTGTTCAAGGATAACTAGGAAGGAAGTTCAAGTCATGCCTGAGCAATTTTGAGAATTCACTGATTATGCAGAGCAGAGGCCATATAACATTAATGTTTTCATGAATGGAAGCCTGAGAGGACGACTGTTATTTCTTTTTCAAAAGAAATTTTAAAAAGAAAGAATATGAGCTTTATTGATGGATAATACGTTAATACAACTTTTAAGGACTCATTTAGGGGCATATCAATTTATTTTAGGTATTTATATACCGCCTATCAAGGTTATCTAAGTGGTTTACAATCAGATACTCAAACATTTTCATTACCTGTCGTGGCAGGCTCACAATCTATCTAATGTACTTGGGGCAATGGAGGATTGAGTGACTTGCCCAGGGTCACAAGGAGCACCACGGGATTTGAACCCACAACCTCAGGGAGCTCAGGTTGTAGCTCTAACCACTAGGCCACTCTTTCCTCCAATGTGGGTTACCATTAAGATGTGTTATTTTACTGTTAAGCCCAGTTATTGGCAAGTAGGTCTCATTGCATAAATTGAAGTTTGTGGCAAAATAGCTTGTAAATTAAATGGAGGTGGGCATCTCTCCCGCTGTCTGGGGTGGAGGGAGGGAGGGGGTGGGGGGCATTTCTTGATGGTGGATCAGAGTTGGCATCTCTCCTGCTGCCAGGGGGTATCTGGGGGGCATTTCTTGGTGGCAGTAGAGAATGGGCATCTCTACTGCCGCCGTGAGGAGAGGGGTTGCTTGACTTCGGTGGTGGGAGGGAGTGGGCATCCCTCCTGCCGATCTTCGATTTCAGGGGGGGTTATTGGGGGAGGGGGTTGTGCATTTATTCTGCACAGGTGCCGGTCATTATCACCAGTGATGGGCACGTGCAAATTTAGCAAAACCTTCGCTACTCTTTGCCAACCTCATCTGCATGCGTGTTTTTTGGAGAATGGCTCGCTTTTTTGAAATCGCTACAGTAACGGCTGCGACAGGAGCCCATCGCTTTTTACTACAAAGTTTTGAGAGAATTTAGTACACATTGCCCCATACTTATAAGATAGATATAGATATATGTTCAGCAGAAAAACATAGTTGAATTTGTTTTTTATATATATACGGTCAAACCTTGGATAGCGAGTAACGTAGTGTGCTAGTGTTTTGCAAGATGAACAAAACATTTTATTAAATTTTAACTCGACAAACGAGCGTTGTCTTGCAGTACAAGCACGTACAGTATACACGCGTCACTTCAAGTACGCACAATATCCGAATGTTGCATCGCTGATCGCTGAATGTGGCTAAACATAATACAAGCTCCCGTAGTTCAAGCGGGCACAACACAAGCACATCTCACACTGAACATGGCTGAATATAATAAAAGCATCGTGCCCAATTCACCTGCAGTGTAGTGACTGTTCGAAATGAGCAAGGTCTTGCAATACAAGTACATACAGTATTTTGTATTAAAGTTTTTGGGTTGTAGAATGAATCGTCTGACTTTCCATTATTTCCTATGGGGAAATTTGCTTTGATATACGAGTGCTTTGGATTACAAGCATGCTTCCAGAATGAATTTGCAAACCAAGATTTTGCTGTATATATATATATATAAAAAATCCTAGCGCGCACATGAGCTGTTGAACGATCGTGAGTCCTGGTAGCGTGAGGTTGTGCTTCTGTGTCACTCCTCATGGCGCCTGCGCTAGCTGGAGGCGCGTGTTCCAGGGACTCCTCCCTCCCGCTGCCGCTGCTCTTCAAAGCGGCCTGCTGAGGTTCACCAGCCGCTGTAGCGAACCTCGCAGGCCGCTCTCCACCTTCCCAACATGGTGCTGAAGGAGTCGGGGTTGCCGCTGCCGCCACACTCGGTCTTCCTGCAGCCCCGCCCACCGCCATGAAGGAGGAGATCTGGGCTGAGAGGTGAACGATGCAGCCCCAGCTCCAGTTCGAGGAATGGAGGGAGGGTAAGAATGGGAGGGGGTGGAAACGGAAGGGGGCCATGGGGCAGGCAGGCATTGCACAACAGGGGACCAGGGGGAGAGGAAAAGGGGGCTGCTTGGAGGGGAGGGGGCAGACAGCAATCATCAGGGGGGAACAGAAGGGGGCCACGGAGCACGCAGGCATGGCACAACAGGCACGTGGCAGGCAGGCATTGCACAATAGGGGACCAGGGGGAGAGGGAAAGGGGACTGCTTTGGGGGGTGGGGAGCAGACAGCAATCATCAGGGGGAACAGAAGGGGGCCATGGAGCACGCAGGCATGGCACAACAGGCACGGGGCAGGCAGGCATTGCACAACAGGGGACCAAGGGGAGAGGGAAAGGGGGCTGCTTTGGGGGAAGGGGCAGACAGCAATCATCAGGGGGGAACAGAAGGGGACCACGGAGCACGCAGGCATGACACAACAGGGGGAGAGGGAAAGGGGTGTGCTTGGGGGCAGAAAAAAATCATGCTTTGCTTTGGGAGGGGAGGGAGACAGAAGGGGGCCACGGAGAGACAGGCAGGCATGGTGCAACAGAGAAATACAGGGAGGCAGGGGGGCCAGGGAGAGACACAGACAGAATGAATGACAGACAGACAGCATCCAAGGAGAGAGAGACAAAGAAAAAAACCCAGACAGACATCTGCTCTAGCGCCCGTTAATGTAACGGGCTTAAAGACTAGTATATATATATATCTATATAGTATATATATATATATATAAGACTAGTATATATATACTATATAAACACGTCCCTACTAACTAATCTCCTCCCCTTTCGCACAAGCTCTCCCTCTCGTGAATAACACTTTAGTCAACTCCTAGAACCTTACCTTCCAGAAATATTCTGATTCCTAAATAAGCATCTACCTCACTATCCAACAAACTCTTACGTCATTGTTAGGTAATTTTCTCTTCTGTAACCCGTATATACTGATTTCTCCACTGTATCCTGTTATCACTTGATTCTCTGCTATGTAATTCTTTCGGAAAAATCCAGATATCTTATAATTGAATCCTCTACCACCCCATGTAAAGTACATGAATCACTGTTATGTAATTCTCTAGGTAATCATTGTTACTTAATTCTCTCGGTAATGTCCAGATCTCTTCTAATTTGTAATCCGCCTAGAACCGCAAGGCACAGGCGGAATAGAAATCACTAATGTAATGTAATGTAATATATATCTCAAGTTTCAAGTTTCAAGTTTATTAGTTTTTAATATCCCGATCATAAAACAAATATCTGACCGATTAACAATAAAATTAAAAATAGGTTAGAAAGAACTAGTTATTTGGTGTATTAGAAAAATTAGAGAAAACATATAAAACATGTACAGACAAACCTGACCGTGAGGATGAGTAGGGAGGAAGGGAAAAGTTACATAATAATAGAAGAAATGAGATAGAGGGAAGGGATAGAACATGAGGGATAAGGGTGCATGGTGTAAAAGTTATGCGCTGAAGTAAAGGTTATTTTTGGGAAAAAGATAAATAAATAAATATAGTAGAGATTAATATTTGTCAAAGGCATCTTGAAATAGGAAAGTTTTAAGATTAGTCTTAAATTTTTGTAGTTATAGGATGTTATCCAATTCTGAAGGTACATAAGCTATTGTGGTTGGTAGACAGTAAAAAAAAAAAAGTGTTTTTTAAAAAAGATGTTTTATACAAGGAGCCAATTCTGTAAAGTTAGTGCTAAAATTTACACACTGATCGTTCAAATACATTTTTAGAATAGTGGCATATACATGCATACATCCACTTTCCAAACTTTGTGAAACACACTAAAATCTTCTATTGGTAGGCTGTCACACAAAATATATATAAATATAATCTTCAAGGTAAATATTACAGAGAGAAACCAGGGGTCTCAAGTGCTCCCAGCCAGAAGCCCGATATATATTACAGAGCTAATGGCCAATACGGTGAGCTATCATCGTTCCCGTTTATTTTCTCTGCAAAATTTTTAGCTATTTTTTTGCACTTTAATTTTTCAACTTTTTTTGTGTTTTTTAACTCATTTTATATTGTCTATGCTTTTTACTGCATTAAACTTTTAACACAACTGTGTTGCTATTCTGTTACTCTTCCATTATGTGCATGAGTAACTATTAAGCCAGGGTATTAACAGTGTTAACTGTAACGCCAGGGTATTAACAGTGTTGCCTGTGGCGTTCTTTTCTGATGAAGCCCCAGTTTGAAACATAGGGGCGAAACGGAGATCATCCGTCGTCAATATGAAAGTTAAGTGAAGTTGCTAAAGGTGGCTTAATAGTTACTCATGCACATAATGGAAGAGTAACAGAATAGCAACACAGTTGTGTTAAAAGTTTAATGCAGTAAAAAGCATAGACAATATAAAATGAGTTAAAAAACACAAAAAAAGTTGAAAAATTAAAGTGCAAAAAAATAGCTAAAAATTTTGCAGAGAAAATAAACGGGAACGATGATAGCTCACCGTATTGGCCATTAGCTCTGTAATATATATCGGGCTTCTGGCTGGGAGCACTTGAGACCCCTGGTTTCTCTCTGTAATATTTACCTTGAAGATTATATTTATATATATTTTGTGTGACAGCCTACCAATATACATGCATACATGCCAACAACCAGAGGAACTGGATTCACTTTCCACTGCTGCTTCTTTTGACTCTGGACAAGTCACTAAACCATACATTATAAGGGGGTTATGGTGAAATGTATACATGACACTGCAGTGTTCTCTGAGGTGCCCGGCTGCTCTGCTGACACGTCTGTGTGGCCAGTGTAATATTTATTTATTTATTCACTTTTCTATACTGTTCTCCCAGGGGAGCTCAGAACGGTTTTACATGAATTTATTCAGGTACTCGAGCTTTTTCCCTGTCGGTCCCAGCAGGCTCACAATCTATCTAGTGTACCTGGGGCAATGGGGGGGGGGGATTAAGTGACTTGCCCAGGGTCACAAGGAGCAGTGTGGGTTTGAACCCACAACCTCAGGGTGCTGAGGCTGTAGCTTTAACCACTGCGCCACACACTAAATGGTGGCCCCCCTCCTACGTCCAAATGGCTTAGGTTTAGACATTTTGAACTTGGACATTCTTGTGTAAGCACACTCTAAAGCACTTTTCACATCATCTTGCGGGAAATGTCCAAAGTCAGACTTAGACGCCCCATCGAAAATGGCCCTCTTGGTCTCTAAAGAAATACTCAGAGACAATCAATTGCACCTTTGGGGTTAATTCCAGTAGTCCTCTGTGCTCAATCTCTGCACACTAAGGGTGACTTTCCCTATTACCTTTTTCAGGACTTCAGTCAGACTAGTATCTTCTTTCCTTGCATTAAATACTGGCTCTGGTACTTCTGACCTGGCCACTGTGGAAACAGGATACTGGGTTGGATGGACCACTGGTCTGACCCAGTATGACTATTCTTATGTTCTCTCCCTCCAATTAGGGCAGGGTTTTTCCTTAGTTTTATGTCCCTTTCTTAAAATTGCAATCATTCCCCTCCTTCCCTGGCAGATCCCATGTCTGTCAGTATTTAAAGGGAAAATACCTTTCTTTTCTCCCTTCAAGCTATTGCATGAAAATAGGGGTCTAGAGCGCCCTCCTGTGATCACTCAGAGACAGGACACCACCAATGCCTATCACAATATGGGGATAATAGGACTTGTATACATTCAAAGCGGTTTACAAATACCTGGGGCAAAGGAGGATTCAATGGTTTGCCCAGGGTCACAAGGAGCAGTACTGGAATTCGATCCCACAACCTATATAGAAAAGTCATAAATGCTCAAATGCCTGCTTAAACTTGTAAATCTAATTTTATCGAGACCAATGCAAGATTCCAAATGATCAAGGTAAGAATTTGTGTGTTTATTCATAAAGCTGCTGAAGCTCGGTCAGCAGGAAATCCAAAGATTAGAAAGGCAGGGAAGAAATTCATAAAACTTCCCTCCGTGCTGGAATATAAAAAGCAAACAGGATGTTTCAGGCAGACAAAAATCAGAGGAAATATTCTTAATAGCTATTCAGAGGCCCAGCCAAATACTACTTATTGTGGATCGTATCCAATGAATCCAATCAGTGTACTTACATTTCACCAACTTCTTCAAATCAGTTTCAAAGTGGATCCTAGATAACAAAGAAAACCAGTCATTCACCAGAGAATAACAATAGAAAGAAGTAATTAAATCCACGAATAATATCATTGCAACAGAGAAACTTTTTTAAAAAATTCTATCTTTGTTTACAGCAGTGTCTCGCAAACTTTTCCAAGCCTTGGCACACTAAGCTTGGGGCCCTGGCTGGAGGGTCTCCATACATTGACACAATGATGTCATGCGCATGTGTGATGTCATCATGTCGATGACCGTGTATGTGCGGAGGCCCTCCAGATGGGGCCCTGTGCCACTCTGGCAGAAGCGAGGAAAAGATATTAGACTCAGGTATGAGATAATAGAAGGAAAGGAGGAGTGGGAGAGGCAGAGATGAACTTGGAGTAGGGCAGAGGGAGGTGGGTAGGGGACAGGGAGAGATGGGAAGGATAGAGGGAGAGGAAGAGGGAGAGATGGACTCATAAGAGTTCAGGGATAGGAAATGTTCTCATGAGGGCAGTGGGGGCTAAAGGTGTTGAGGGAGAAATGAAGTTGAGGGAGGGCAGAGGAGGCAAATGGGAAGAGGAAGAGAAGAAGAAGGCAGAAGAGGCAGGAAGAGGTAAAGATGGACACAGGAGAGTAGAGGAGGAGCAGAACAGGGAAAGAGAATGGAGGGTAGAAGAAGCAAAATGGGGGACAGAGAAGGAATTGGGAGCAGAAGGGGGACAAAGAAATGTCAGACTCAGGGGAAGAGGCAGAAGGGGAGAGATCCTGCATTACAAGGGTAGAACAAAGAGTAATAGCGGGACGATGCTAGAAATGGTGGATTCATGTGGGAGAGGCTATAGGAAGGTTATCAAAGAGATGAGTAAGAAGGGGGTAGTGCATGCAGAAGGTAGAAATGTGGTAATGGGGAACAGATGAAAGATAAAAAGGCAACAAGAGGCTGAGAAATGAGTGAGATGGAAAATGTAAGAGAAGGAGAAGTTGAGAAGTAGATGCAAAATGAAAAGGAATAGAGCAGGAAGGTAAAATTTGAGTAGACAGAGGCAGAAGAGAAAAAAAAAAGGAGAGAGTTTTAAAAGAAAGATCAATATGTCAGAAACAGGTGTAGTGAAGGAATGGAATAAGATAGGAGGAGAAATAAATGGATAGTGCTCACTGGAAACAGAATTAGCAGAAGAGAGGAAAGCAGAAAAGAGAAACGGCTCAACGTGATGGAAAAATAAAATGCACAGACATGCACAGGTAGAAAAAATTGTTTTATTTTGAATTTATTAACTGGAATATGCTTTGGGAAATGCATGTTGCAGCACAAAAAGGAAATGCATTTGTTTTGTTTCTCCAGTGTTGCAGTAAATGTTCAGTTTAACTTTTTGGGATTTCTATTTTCTTCTCTCTAATTTGGGATCCCTTCTTCTGTATTAGGTAGGGTTCTTGCTAAATGAATCATAGCATTAGTGCTACTGTTGTATGATATGGAAACAGAGAAAATGATGGCAGATAAAGACCATATGGCCCATCTAGTCTACCGGTCTTTATCATCCCGTATACCTGTCCCATGCATATGTTTTCTCTGGAGTTCCACTGCTCATAGTGTACTTTTGTTTTCCATTTAATTTTTTTGTCTAAATTATCTTTCTAATTTGTGATCTCATATATATATATATTTGTTTTCCATTTCATAGTGTTTTCTTTTGTTTTCCATTTAATTTTTTTGTCTACATTATCTTTCTAATTTGTGATCTCATATATATATATATATATTTTTTTTTTTTCTAAGGGCCTCTTTAACAAAGCTGCGCTAGCGGCTGCCATGCGGCAACAGCCCCGAAGCCCTATAAATCTCTAAGGGCTTCGGAGCCGTTACTGCAGCGGCCCGCGCTAAACAGCTTCGTAAAAGAGGTCCTAAGTGTTGGCCTGTGTTTTCCTTCTTTCACTCCCTCTTCTGCCCTCTGCCCCATCTTTTCCACCTAGAAACATAAAAACGTAGAAAGATGACGGCAGAAAAGGGCTACAGCCCATCAAGTCTGCCCACTCTACTGACCCACCCCATTAAGTCTGAGTGCTAATGACCTAGTTCCTTAACTCGACCCTTGTAGGGATCCCACGTGGATGTCCCATTTTTTCTTAAAGTCGAGCACGCTCGTGGCCTTGATCACCTGCACCGTAAGTTTGTTCCAGTGATCTACCACCCTTTCTGTGAAGAAATACTTCCTGGTGTCACCACTAAATTTCCCTCCTCTGAGTTTGAGCGGGTGCTCCCTTGTGACCGAGGGTCCCTTGGGAAAGAATATGTCGTTTTCCACCTCGACACGACCTGTGACGTACTTAAATGTCTCAATCATGTCACCCCTTTCCCTGCGCTCCTCTAGAAAACAGCTCTTCACCCCCTGTGTTTAATAAAAAACTCTCCACTCCTGATCCCTGGAAGTGTGCTGGTATTTAGAACATTTGCAGTGCTGAGGGGGGACGCTTTATGCAATTAAACATTTTAATTGCGATTAATCGCAATTAATCGATGTGCAGCCCTAATAAATATATATGGTTTATATATTTTCATGATTTTATAATAACCCTAATTGTTTGGCTCCTGTCAGTGTGCTGTATTCTATCACTCCCAACCGCCTTACTCCCTGATTGTAGTTTTGAGGAAGGAGTGGGGGGAGGGGGGGCGCGCCATCTCATCCCTCGCCTCAGGCAGCAGATTGCCTTGAGCCGCCCCCTGGTGCTCCTTACTATGCCTCACCTGTGCTTTCTCCCTTTCTGAATCAATTCATTAAATGCAAAGTTTGGTCTTCTTAATACACACAATAAGCTGATAACTAATGGTCGGTTACATGCATTAGCAGATTTTCTCCGTCTGGGCTCTGAACTTTGCTACAGTGCCTTGTTGAATGTGCCACACAGCTGTTAATTACTTTCAGTCTATGCAAGCTGGGAAATTGCTCACGCTAATCATGAATATTAAGAACCTGAAGAATAGCTTCTCTAAATATTCTCCTATAATTAGCTCTGGTGTATGTGAATGAGAAACTTGTATGCTTGGAGTAGCTCTATTATCTGATAAATAAAGACATTAAAAATCAACTGGATGAAGAGTAATTTCTTTCATTTGGCTTGTGCTTTTTAAATTATAGCGAGTAGGATGGTGATAACGAGTAATCAGATTGGTTGCAATTATATTGTGAAGGTCACCCAAAAGTCTAAGATGGCTGTTTTGTACAATTCTGCCAGTATGGTGTGGTGTGTTTATGTTCAACCATAGACTCAACAGTATCAAGGATATCTTACTGGGGAAGAATGTTTCAGTCAAGTGCATTCTTTCCTTTGATACAATTCGTATAAAACTATGAGAACTCAGGTCTAATTCTGTGAATCTTCCTGGAATATTCACTCACAACTTAACATACTGTACACTCTAATCTAGATGTTGACAGCCACATACCTCCAAATTCTATAAATGACACTGAATTATGCGTGCAAATTTGGGTGTATGCAGTTTAATTGAATAATGAACCAATTGGCACTGATAATTGACTTCTTAACAAGCAATTATTAGCATTGTTTTAATTAAAATTAGGCATGTAAATTTAGACACAAGATCTGCGCCTAAAATTTACACATGATGCCAAAAAGGGTTGGGAAGGAGGAGTGTGTATATATTATTAAAACAAAGTTGTAGGATGTGGACCTGAAATAACATATAGGTTATAGGAGGTCCTATGATCTGATTTCCTATGATATTATGATATGCCCACCCTCTGTATGAATATGTGTTAGATTGGTATATTAGATGTAAATAGTGATTGAAAGAATTCCATCTATAAACCTAAGTTGAAATTGTTAGTAAGTCAGAATTTGTTAGAAAATCACAGTGCTTATAAGTAAGTAAACAGTAAAATTAGTAAAGGATGGGTTTTTTTGCCATCTTTTTACCCAATTGTTCTATAAAAACTAATCAAAAGCCAGTAGATTGTGCAACCTGAGCCGTGCCAGCATTCCAGCTAATGGAAACTACCTGGTTAACAGGACCAGAATTGCTCCTAAAATCTAATCATACATTTTGAGCTCACAATCCCTGATTCTGATACAGAGATCCATCGTGAGGTGGCCAGTCTTTCCACCAACATTGTGTCTTCAACTCATTGATCATCTGATGAAAGACCAGACACTCATTATCAAAGTGCCATTAGAAAGGCAGGGCTTCAGATCACCAAGAGCAATATGGTACCACCTGGAAACTTGAATATTAGACTTCCACAAAAGACAACACAGTTCTTCAGTGAAACCATTACTGATGCAGTGATCTACATACATTGTGAAGAAACATGATGATGAGGACGTCATGGACCGTTGTCCATTCCAGAGACTCAGAAACTCTCTCTCTCTTTTATGTTGTTTGTCTGTATTTTCAGTCTCTCGTTTCAGCTCCTGTGAGACTGCAAAAGAGAAGAATTTGTCTGTACTGACAAACCAGAAGGCATCAAGCCTACAAGCTCTAGTTATTTGTGGATTTTGAATGGACTATGTGGTATTATTAAATTTAAGTAGTAATAGTTGAACATAAGAATAGCCATACTGGGATAGACCAAAGATCCATCAAGCCCTATATCCTGTTTCCAAAAGTGGCCAACCCAGGTGCCAAGTACCAGGCAGAAACCCAAAGAATAGCAACATTCCAGAGCTGAGATTGTGATGTCATAATGCCTCATTCCACCAATGCCTCATAAGTGATGTCACAATGACCTGATTATTCTATACTTGGCTCACATAAGACTGAAGGTCCATCAAGTCTATCATCCTATTTCCAAGTACCTAAAGCTAGATCCCAAGTAGTAAAACAGATTTATGCTGCTTATCCTAGGAATAAACAGTGGATTTCCCCAAGCCATCGCAATAATGGCCTATGGACTTCCCTTTTAGGAATTTATGCAAACCTTTTTTAAAACTCCATTCTCCAGCAACGAATTTCAGAGTTTAATTACATGTGAGAAGAAATATTTTCTCCGATTTATTTTAAATCTACTTAGTAGCTTCATCCTAGTATTTTTGGAGAGAGAAAACAAGCAATTCACATCTACCCTTTCCACTCCACTCAGTATTTTATAGACCTCTATCATATCATACCTGAGCCATCTCTTCTCCAAGCGGAAGAGCCCTAGCCACTTTAGCCTTTCATCATAGGGAAGTTGTCCCATCCTATTTATCATTTTTGTTGCTCTCCTCTGTACCTTTTCTAATTCCACTATATCTTTTTTGAGATACAGCAACCAGAATTGCACACAGCATTCGAGATGTAGCCGTACCATAGAGCGATACAAGGGCATTTTAATATTTCCATCTTTGTTTTCCATTCCTTTCCTGATAACATTCTATTTGCTTTCTTAGCCCCCGCTGCACATTGAGCTGAGGGTTTTAATGTATCCTCAACAATGACACCTTGATCTTTTTCCTGGGCAGTGATTCCTAACATAGAACCTTGCATCACATAGCTATAGTTCAGGTTCCTCTATCCCACAATAATCAACTTTTCACTTGCTCTACAGATAGCAGGTTGGGAGTATTCTGACCCCACTTTCATGGGAGCAGATTGCTTGAAATATGTAAACAGAGTGTGTTTCTTTAACTAAAACTCCCGGTGTGCACTGTTGTGTGCTCTGTGGACTGGAACCCCCTTACTTCTGCAGATTCCATTTTAGTTAGCACGTGGCTATAGAAAAGCATTGTTCCCAATCTGATTTAAACCTTTGATTCTGTTAGTCTGAATACAGCTTAGTTGACTAACCTTCCTCCCCCCTTTTACCAAGCCGCGTTATGCTTTTTTATTGCCAACTGTGGCAGTATTAACTCTGACGCTCATAGAATTCCTATGAGCATTGGAGCTATTACCACCAAGGCTGGCAATAAAAAGGTGGGGGAGGGGTTAAGTTTGAAGCACAATATTATTATTTCACAGAGTATGCGAAATACACTCCTGGCTTCCCCTATCTCTGGGATGCGCATGTAAAGTGTGGATTTTGTAGAAGAAATTCCTTGATATCAACTAAACTGTGACTTTATTTCTTTGTTTAAGTTTATTTTAAAGAAGTTTACATAAGGAATACAGAATCCAGTCTGATAATATTATAGACTACAGGTTTAATGCATTTATCTGTATGGGATCCTCTGGGAGAAGCCAGTTAGAATGCCACCTCGTGAATGTTTTTCTTTTATGAAAATGAGTCCCATAATGTGACACCACATTCGTTATTTACAAAAACAGGAAGCCGTCTCACAGGTCATCATCCCATTCTACTTTGATGGCAAAAATCTATTTGCATAGGTTCCAAAAACACATGATGGCCAGCAATCTGTTTTGAATTAGGATTTCAGATACCCAAACAGTAGACATGATCTTGCTGCTACAGGTGATAATTCATTTCCACTCACAGACATGCAGTCTTTCAATACATTATAAAGTATTTTGGTTTTCCTCATTCTGCTTCCTGGTTTCCTTACGGGAACATTAGTGAGTCCACATGTACAGAATAGTGAACTATGAAGTGTTAACATTAACATTTGTCCCCATAATGACAACTGAAGGTTACCATAAATTGGTGAAATGTTCCATAAAGAATTTGAATTTGCCAGAGCCTAAACGTTTAGGGGAGTTTATGCAGACATCATTTTCTTTATTAATATTGGGAGTATGGTCTGGTCAGACTTGTCAGGTTAATAATGGTTTATACTGAATATCCATTTTATTTTCAGTCTAGAACAAGGGCTCTCAATCCAGTCAGGTTTTCAGGATATCCACAATGAACATGTATGAGATAGATTTCCTGCACTGCCAGCACTACCTCCATTCTCGTGCATATTCATTATGGAAATCCTGAAAACCTGACTGGTTGAGTGTGTCCTGAGGACTGGGCTGAGAACCTTGGTCTAGAACAATCCTTGGGACAATCCAGTGCCTGGGACAGAAATAGACAGTCAAGTGTTTAGGATACCCACAATGAAAATGCGTGAAATAGGATTGCAAACAATGGAGGTAGTGCATGCAAATTTATTTCATGCATATTCAGTGTGGATATCCTGAAAACCTGATCGGTTGGGTGTATCTCAAAAATGGGGTTGATAAACCCTGTCCTAGAAAGACAGTTTGTTGTATGAGCTACAGAGAAGTTGCCATTGTTCTAATCTCTTCTCATAAAATCTTCAGTATTTTAATGCATTTTAAAGGGGGGAGGGGGGGTTCCTTTCTTTTCTTTTCTTTTTTTAGGAAGAGTAGCTGCCAGAGAGATTGGATTGAGCACTATGAACTTTCATTAACTACCATGGGAACGCACACACATTCTCTCTCTCACTCTCATAGCTGGGATTTCAGTCCTTGAGACCCTTTTACTTAGCTGTTCTAAAAAGTGGCCTGTGCTATTGCTAGCACATGGGTTTCCCATACGCTGAGGCCACTTTCAGGCTGGCAATAAAATGGCTGCATTTTCTATTTCCACAATTACTGGCCACTTAGGATATAAGTGGTATATAAATAAATAAATAAAAATTAGTGTGGGAGCCCTTTTTTAGGTGGTAAGGGCTTCAGTGCTAACCAGATGCTAATCGCTTAGTATGCAGTGATACCACTGTGCTCACTGATTAGCGCCACACCCACCCCACCACTAAAAAATAAAAAATATTTTATAGTATATGGGAAGCGTGCACGGATCTGAAAACTGCCACAGGACACCTGAGTGCACTCCATAGTTGTGGAATTTAACCTGTGGTACAAGTAAGCAGCTTAGTAAAAGGATCTCTAAGAATGCTTTAAAATGGAGGGATATTTACAAAGATTAACACTATTTATTGATTCTTGATATAGTGCTTTCTGTACTACAATCAAAGTAGTTTACTTTATTACAATTCAAATGTAGGCATCATGAGGAAAAATATGTCGGTCAATCAGCAGTGGATATCTTCTTTTTTAAAGGTCCCTCGGCCACAAGAGAGCACCCGCTGAAAATCAGGGGTGGGAAATTTCATGGCGACACCAGGAAGTTTTTCTTCACCGAAAACTTCCACTTCAGGTGATTGAGGCCAGCAGCGTGCCAGATTTTGAAAGGAAATGGGATACACATGTGGGATCTCTAGGGGGGTAAAATCAAGGGGGTTAGGTCATTAGAGTGGGCAGACCTGATGGGCTATGGCCCTTTTCTGCCATCATCTTCTATGTTTCTATGTTTCTATGATCCAAAAGATGCTTTATTGCTAAACAGCACAATATGAGTGGGTCGACTCGACACTGAAAGTGTTTCGGCGATTTTGCCAATGTCAGGAGTCTAATGTGTCATGAATAACAAATGGATACACACAAATAAAGATGTTAAAAACACAAAATCACTTTAAAACCATGATAAAATAAGCCAAGCTAAAACCAAGGGCTCCTTTTACAAAGGTGCGCTAGTGGTTTTAGCGCACGCTTAGCGCACGCTAAAATTCCATACACGCTAGCCACTACTGCCTCCTTTTAAACAGACGGTAGTTTTTCAGCTAGCGCGTGCGTGCACTAAAAACACTAATGCACCTTCGTAAAAGGAGCCCCAAATTAACCACAAATTGTCACAATAAGGTTAATATACTTAGAAAAAAAATAAATAAATAAAAATGCATACTTGAAAAACACAATGAAAACAAATACACCAAGCTGAAGTACAATAAAATACAATAGACCACAGAATATCCAGTTATACCATATTGACCACAGTATAACAAAATAACTGGTGATAAGAAGTCACATACTGAGCAAGTGAGCAGCTAACTCTATAGGCTCCTTTTACGAAGCTGCATTAGCGCACGTGACTTTTTATCACGCGCTAGCCAAAAAAACGCACTAGCCAAAAAACTACCTCCTGCTCAAGAGGAGGCGGTAGCGGCTAGTGCGGCCGGCAGTTTAGCACGCACTATTACGTGCGTTAAACCGCTAACGTGGCTTCGTAAAAGGAGCCCTATATTGTGTGAACACTAAGGGCTCCTTTTACTAAGATGCGTTAGGGCCTTAACGCGCGCGGAATAGCGCGCTAAATTGCCGCGTGCACTAGACCTTAATGCCAGCATTGAGCTGGCGTTATTCTAGAAGCGTACCGCTCGGTTTAGCGTGCGGTAATTTTGTGCGTGCGCTAAAAACGCTAGCGCACCTTAGTAAAAGGAGCCCAAAAACTATGAAAACATAGAGAATAAAATATAAAGCATGCTATAAGAACAAAAGTTAAGACATGTAAAAAAGTGAATAAAACATGCTATGAAACCAAAACTGATTAATGAATGAAATGCATGCCTTCAAAAGTGAAGCTATTGTCATGTAGTACAAATGGACCAGGCTATATTTGGCAGCTAAAAATAAGATTTTGTGTTTTTAACATCTTTATTTGTGTGTATCTATTTGTTTTAATATTCATGACACATTAGACTCTTGACAAAGGCAGAATCGCCGAAACACTGTCTGTGTCGAGTCGATCCATTTGTATTGTGCTGTTTATCAATAAGGCATCTTTTGGATTATCCACTGCTGAATGACTGACATCTTTTTCCTCACAACGCCTACATTTGGATTGTTGTTTTCATCGTTGAGGCCTGTTCGGGCTATTTTCTCGAGTTACATTATTACGAAGCAGGCATTTTCTTTGTCCCTAGTGAGCTCACAATCTAAGGGCTCCTTTTATCAAGGTGCGCTACGGGGGCTAGCGCGTTGGACATTTCATCCCGCGCTAACCCCCGCGGCACACCAAAAAACTAACACCTCGTCAATGGAGGCTTTAGCGACTAGCGCGGCAGGCGGTTGAATGCACGGTATTCCGCGCGTTAACCGCCTACCTAAGCTTGATAAAAGGAGCCCTAAGTTTCATACCTGGAGCAATACAGGGTTAAGTGACTTGCCCAGCATCACAGGACGCTGCAGTGGGAATTGAACTCAGTTCCTATCTTCTCAGAAAACGAAATAAATACAGTAGACTCTCTGTTAACTGGGACTCAATTAACCAGAACTTTCAAGCAACCAGAATAAAAAATCTAAGAAATACTGTAATACTTTAAATAATAATGAAAATAAAATCAATTTCTGGTAGAAATTTAAGTGTAAACTTGGCACGCCATACCTGAGGACGCTCACGCTTTGCTTACCACCCATCCAGTAGTTTGGAACAGTTTAAGGTATAGCATAGTATTAGTTAGGCCTATTTTTAATAGTAACTCTCAAGCAACATTTATCCAGCATCTATCAATCCCCATGGGTGCCGGTTAATTGAGAGTCTACTCACGTATCATAATTGAAAAGAAGCCTGACAATTCGGACAATCATAACTTTCAAGTGATTAATATAAGACATTCATTTTTTTCCCCCCTTGTCCGGTCCCCTGTTTACAGTTTTGTGATGTTGGAATCTGGAGAAGGAGGAATCTCGCAGTGTTTTGTATACAGTGGTA
Organism: Geotrypetes seraphini; assembly: GCF_902459505.1. Classification (NCBI taxonomy): domain Eukaryota; kingdom Metazoa; phylum Chordata; class Amphibia; order Gymnophiona; family Dermophiidae; genus Geotrypetes; species Geotrypetes seraphini. Next base: position 58,125,424 of record NC_047089.1, on the reverse strand, counting down.
CCTCTGGTCACGACCATAATTCGTTCCAAAACTCTGGTTGCAACCCAATTTGATCGTGACCCGAACCTAATTTCCCCATTGGATTGTATGTAAATACAATTAGTCCGTTCCAGACCCTACGAACTGTATGTAAATATTGTCTTTTAAAGATTTTTAAGCAGAAAAATAGTTCATTATACCATAGAATGCACAGTATAATTGTAAACTAAGGGCTCCTTGTACTAGAGGTTTTAGCGCGTGCGCGCTAGATGCTAATGCCTCCATAGAGCTTGCGTGAGTATTTTCCGTGTAGCGCGGGGTTTGCACGCACTAATCTTCAGTGCACGCTAAAAATGCTAGAGCACCTTAGTAAAAGGAGCCCTAAATGTTAAAACCTTGAATATCACTGAGAAAACCTTGAACAACAGAGAAAACTAACATTGCATGACGCTGTACTAGACCCCTATGAACTGTTCACTGTAAACATTTTTTTTAATGAGTTTTAAGCACAGAAAATAAAATATCAAAGTTTGAAAAATCCTTAATTATACAAAAACTTACTGTAAACAACCAAGAAAACTAACCTTGCATGAGTCAACTTCTGGCATGAAGGAAGTACATATACGCAAACAACATGAGCTTTAACAGAGAGAAATGCAAGGTCATGCATGTAGGGAAAAAGAGCCCGATGTTCAGCTACAAAATGGGGGGATCATTGCTAGGGCTAAGTAACCTTGAAAGAGACCTGGGGGTGATGGTGGACACAACAATGAAAGCATCAGCACAGTGTGCGACAGCCTCAAAGAAAGCGAACAGAATGTTGGGTATCATCAAAAAGGGTATCACGACCAGGACGAAGGAAGTCATCATGCCGCTGTATCATGCAATGGTGCACCCGCATCTGGAGTACTGTGTCCAGTACTGGTCACCGTACCTCAAGAAGGACATGGCAGTACTTGAGGGAGTCCAGAGAAGAGCGACTAAATTGATAAGAGGTATGGAAAACTTTTCATATGCTGACAGGTTGGAAAAGCTGGGGCTATTCTCCCTGGAAAAGCGAAGACTTAGAGGGGACATGATAGAAACCTTCAAAATCCTGAATGGCATAGAGAACGTAGACAGGGACAGATTCTTTAGACTGTGGGGAACCACAAGTACAAGGGGGCACTCGGAGAAATTGAAAGGGGACCGGTTTAGAACAAACGCTAGGAAGTTCTTCTTTACTCAGAGGGTGGTGGACAATGGAACCCGCTTCTGGAGGTTGTGATAGGCCAGAGCACGCTACAGGGGTTCAAGGAAGGTTTAGATAGGTTCCTAAAGGATAAGGGGATTGAGGGGTACAGATAGAAGTAGAGGTAGGTTATAGGAATAGTCAGGGACCACTTCACAGGTCACAGACCTGATGGGCCTCCGCAGGAGCGGACCGCTGGGCGTGATGGATCTCTGGTCTGACCCAGTGGAGGCAACTTCTTATGTTCTTAACATAAAATGGGAAAACATTGACGCGTATGAAGCAGAAGGGGAAAATGGCCAGGGCTGTGTTTGTTTGGCACCCAATTGGGTGGTCGGGACCAGGTGCAAAATTTTGGCAAAATGTTTGGTTGGAAACGACGTGCTCGTGTTCGGAAGCGTTCGTGACCAGAGGTTCTACTATATCTGTCATGCACACAAAAAAAACTAGGTGCAAGGATCTTTCTTGGAGATAGAGTTTTGCCCTACATACAAACTGCAAAAAGAAACACTCTCAACGATAGTGTGCGGAATTTATTTAACACTAGGCGGTACAGTGGTAGCAATCATTAGATAAATACTATAACCACAAGGCTGAAAATGCAAGGCATTCTGCTTTTGGAGCGATAGCACATTTTTAAAAATCTGTCTGTGCCTCCAAACAAGATATGAGATAAAAACAAAAAAAAAAGTGAGAAAAAAAAAATCAATGAAGGCTAAAAGCGGGGAAGAACGAAATGTTGTTCCCTCTGCCTGTTTCTTATATTTTCATAAAAGAAAAAGAAAAACAAAAGCATCTCCAATTATTTATGACTCAGGCAGCATTGTTCTGTTTCATAGAGCACTCTGGGTTAGTCATGGAACTCATTTTGACTTCATATGTTTTGCAAAGATTTCACACAGAAGTTTGTAAAGTGGAAGAACATAAAGATTCAGTCAATTTGCTTAATTATGTTGCTCCCTTCCTGTCTGAAATGGTATGAGGATAAATTAGGCATATACAGTAGTATGGGAGCCATGTGAATAGCATTTTAGTAGCACGGTCTAATTGTCTATGATGTACCTTGCGTCATTACTGCCATTTATTTTGAGTTGGGCCCACTGTTTTCCCAGCAGAAAATGAGTTTATCTTACAGAAGTTCTCCATTTTAGTTATCCCGCCTAGTACATACATCTATGCAGTTCATTCTGGGATGAAACATCTTCAGATCAGAAATCATATGCCTTGTTTAATTTCCTTTGGATTTATTGCTTGCATACTTTAAATGAGCACATTCCTTTCTTTTAATCCTTATAGGACTTGACTCATTGGATTGGATTCTCTAGCTAACCAATTCCCAGAAATTAATACATATATCATGTCCAGATATGAATAGTATGTTAAAGTGTACTTCTAGCAGAGTTTATTTATTTAATTTTCTATAGCATTCTCCCAAAGGTTTACATGAATTTATTCAGGTACTCATGCATTTTCCCCTGTCTGTCCTAGTAGGCTCACTGCTGTGAACGTCACAAAAAGGATGCCACATAAACATCTCACAAGAACTCCCTTATAGGTCATGGTGAGCCCCCAAAACCTACTATACCCACCTGTCCCCAATAGCACCAATATTTATTTATTTTATTGTTGATATACCACTTATATCCTAAGTGGTTTACATTCAGGTACTTTTTCATATTTCCCTTTCTGTCCCAGTGGGCTCAAACTCTATCTAGTGTACCTTGGGCAATGAGGGGATTAAGGGACTTGCCCAGGGTCACAAGGAGCAGCAACCCCTGAGCCACACTCTACCCTATATGAAAGTACAGTAGGGTTTGGGGGGAGTTTGGTGGACTCACATTTTTTATCATGAATGGAGTGGTTAGAGTGGCTTAGGGCCTGGGTTCTCCTATCTATGATTCACTAGCCCACTCCCCAGACTACTTAAGCCATCTCTGTGTAGCTCTACTAGGCTTTCCTATGCCAGGTGCTGATGTTCTGGAGGCAGGTATGTACATTTTTATGGTGGTGCGGTGGGGAGGGGGATGTCAATGAACATGGAGGGGGAGTGTGTAGAGGTCTTTACTTTGTCCCTGCAGTAGTTATATGGTCACTTTGGATGCCTTCTGGGCACTTAGACCTGTCTTTAGATCGCCTAAGTCAGAACGCGTGAGTTCCATTTAGGCAGTTTTGTCATACTTTCAATTATCCCTGCAGGATGACTAAGTCTAGGTCAACCCACATCCCACCCACATTCCGCCCTAACCACTCCTTCAAAAATGCTCCGTTCAGCTCTTGGCGCATAGTGGGTTTCAGAGACCTAAAAAGTCTCTTGCTATGTCTAAAAACTCGTTTCGATTACACTGCACAACAATTTTTTGGTTAAGTCTTGATTCCTGAAAAGTTTTTGGTGATTATGACAGGTACCAACTTGGTATGCTCAAATATGGTTTTGGTTTTACTGCATCACGTAAGAACTATGAGAAATAGACATTTTTATGTTTACTGACAATAAAATATATAGTCAAGTTTACGTTTCGCACAAGCGACTAAATGAAACAGAATTAAAAGTGTTTTGCTCCCGAGTTTCTTTTATATTCAGTGTCTGGTGCATCACGTTGTAGCATCCAACAATAGTCGGCAAGCATTGACGGATTCCAATTGCCCTGGTATCGTTTCTCCATCGTAGCTATGTCTTGATGAAACCTTTCACCGTGCTCGTCACTCACAGCACCGAGATTTGCGGGGAAGAAGTCCAAGTGTGAATGGAGGAAATGAATCTTGAGTGACATATTGCACTTCATTCTCTTGTATGCTTTGAGAAGTTTGTCTACCAGCTGAATGTAGTTTGGGGCTCTGTAATTGCCCAGAAAATTGTCAACAACGTCTTTCAAGGCTTTCCAGCCAATTTTTTCCGGCCCAACTAACAGATCTTCAAATCGCTTGTCACTCATAACATGTCTGATCTGGGGGCCAACAAAAATACCCTCTTTGATCTTGGCATCAGTTATTCTTGGGAACATCTGTCTTAAATAACGAAAACCTTCCCCTTCCTTGTTCATTGCTTTCACAAAATTCTTCATGAGTCCCAGTTTAATGTGAAGAGGAGGCAAAAATATCTTTGTCGGGTCAACAAGCGATTCATGTGCTACATTTTTCTGTCCTGGAACTAACTTTTTACGGAGTGGCCAGTTCTTTCTAGAATAGTGCGACTCTCTGTCTCGGCTGTCCCATTCGCAGATGAAACAGCAGTACTTTGTATAGCCAAGCTGCAGTCCTAGTAACAGAGCAACGACTTTGAGGTCTCCACAGATATTCCAGTTATACCTGGTATACTGGACATACTTTAGTAACATTTCCATATTCTCATATGTTTCTTTCATATGTGCTGCATAGCCAACAGGTACTGAAGGATAAACGTTGCCATTGTGCAACAGAACAGCTTTCAGGCTTAACATTGACGAATCAATGAAAAGACGCCACTCTTCCGGGTTGTGATCACAACCAAAGACCGAGAACAATCCTTCAATGTCACAACAGAAACAGAGACTGTCGACTTGTGCAAAAAATTTGGTTATATCATGATGCCGGTCTCGAAACACAGAAATTTTCGTACCTGGTGATAGCAAACACCATTCCTGCAGTCTCGAACCTAGCAGCTCAGCTTTTGCTTTTGACAGACCCAAATCTCTGACCAAATCGTTCAATTCGGACTGTGTTATCAGATGTGGATCGCCTGATGAGGATGGTTCAAAATCCGGGTCAATGTCACTGTTAGAACCCTGCACTGCAGTTTCTTCATCTGGTTCGTCTAAGGTCCAATCCTCTGGTGGTTTGGGAACTGGAAGACTGTCATCATGTGGCATGGGTCTCATTGCTGAAGGCAGATTAGGATATTCAATTGACTTCTTGTTTTTGGCAGAGAAACCAGACACATTAGTCAAACAGAAATAACAGTCCGTCACATGGTCTTTCTGTTCTCGCCATATCATCGGAACAGCAAATGGCATCGTCTTTCGAGTACCTCTGAGCCAGGCTCTCAGACTAACAGCACATGTCGCACAGCAAATGTGAGGCGCCCATTGCTTGTCTTGATCACCTATTTTGCAGCCAAAATACAGATGATAGGCTTTCTTTACAAGGGCAGTCATCGAACGTCTCTGAGGCGTAAGTGTATATTCCCCACAGATATAGCAGAATGTGTCGCGGCTGTTACGACACCGACGAGACATATTGCCCGACACCAAAACGTCTATAGCATCAAGCTTACTTACTGTTATATTGCTACAGCTACTATACTACTATACTTTACTATACTGATACTATATACACACACGGACTATCTATATTAACCAAATGAGCAGGATCGGTGTATGGAAGCCACCATTATAGCATGGTGAGACAGCGCAAGCTCGTTCAGACCTGCCCAGACATGCCCAGGATGTCATCTTCCATAAAACAGCTTCCAACCTGGCTAGATTTTATGCATGGACATACCCAGGCGGCACAAACCGTTGTTGATAAGACACTTATGGGAGAAAAAATTGTTTGCATCCAAATATAAGAAAAAATCACGACAAAATTGAAGATTTCTCTGAAATGGTACGTGATGGGTAATTTTTGATGTAATATTCATGATCAGCACCCAAAATTCTATAAGAAACACCCAGCAGTGTTCAGGAAGCAAAAACTTTGTTGTGCAGTGTTATTGGCACTTTTTTGACTTGTCATTTAGGTCGTCCAAGTGCCAACTAGGGTACGTTTTTAGATGCATTTTTCTTTCAATTATGAGCCCCTTAGTGAGTGTTTACTAGTAAGTGCTTTGAGGACAGCTTAAGTCCTTATATTTACTATAGCACAGTCTCAATTATCCAATATAAATGGGACCAACCTGTTGTCAGATAATAGGGAAAACAATGGTAACCTTTCAAACAATACATAAACAAAGGCTTATTCTATTTAAAATATTGCAGAAAAAGAGTAGAACTCATTGTGCTCCAGAATCTCACCATTACAACAGGGTCCTGGGTCACAATGATACTGTTTTGCAGTAAAGGCAGGGACCCAGGTCAAAAACAAATTGTCTCAGGTTTGAAACTTCCCTCTGTGCTACGCCAGAAAAAAAGAGAAGTAGCATACATTTTAATAGCAATGCAATGATGTCACATGGGGGGAGGGAGGGTCTGTCAGAAATGCCAGATGGTCAGATTAGTGAACGTTGGATCATTGAGACTGTACTGTATTTATACTGTAAGAGAGCCAGGCATGAAAGTAACAAAAATTGGAGATCACAGCAAATGCATTCAAAAGTCCTGGAATGCTTCCATAGTTTTAGTTCTCAAACAGTAACAAAAAGTAGCTGTCTGTCCTGACATGACCCGTTCACTGGCTACAACCAGTCTTATTTGCATGGCAAGCTTTTGAGAATTCTCTCCCCCAAGTCAATAAGACCTTCCTCTATCTCAGTGGTCTCCAACTCGCGGCCCACCAGGTATTATTTTGAGGCCCTTGGTATTATAAAGAATGATTTTTTATGGAAAACTTGTGCTGTAACCTCACGCAAGCGCTTTCCTGTGTCTATACGTGATTGTGAGGTGGAGTGGAGAGGACAATCGCGTGCAGACGCAGGAAAGCGTTTGCGTGAGGTTACAGCAGTGAGGCGGGCAACGTTCCAGAACGTAAGGTAACCATTGGAGGCAGTGCAGCTTGTGAGTGTGTCCAGTGCTCGAGGAGGTGAGAGCTGAAAGCGGTTGCGGCCATGATCACCGGACACTTAAGGCGCAAGTTTTCCATAAAGAATCATTCTTTATAATACCAAGGGCCTCAAAATAGTTGTTCCGAAATCTTGTCTCTTGCTGTTGATACTTTGACAGTTTTTCACTTTCTGCATGTTACACTGCTTTCAGCTGTATATAGCTGAAATTATCAGAAACAATTAAGGAAAGATTTATTAACTATTTTTTCTGCAGCCCTCTCAGTACCTACAAATCCAAAATGTGGCCCTGCAAAGGGTTTCAGTTTGAGACTGCTGCTCTATCTCAACTGCCACTGAGAGAGGCCTGTAATGATGACAAAACACCCAGATTCCTGTCAATGGATGCAAAAAACTAACCCGCTTGGAGATATTTTCCCAAGAACATCTCTTGGACCAAAAAGATTCCATTTTCTGCGGCAGAAATTTAACAATGCTGGCTACTAACTGCTGGAATCATTTGTATTTGCTGCATCTAAAGGACCGGAGTAAGCAGGTATCACACCTGCCTCACAAAGAGAAAGTACTCCTGCAACAGGAGCCGGGGAAGAGAAGGAACCAGGAAGGCTGTTTTGTGTTTGTTTGTGTTTTGTTTATTTCATGTTTTCTTTTTCAAATAAAGATAAAACAAAATAAATGCAATTATGATTCAAAAGAGACAAGAAGTCTGTCCACACCTCCTGCAATTTATTCATTCAAAATAAAGACTTCATCACTTGGGAATTTAGAGTTATTTATTGCTTGGGAGAGACAAAGGAACATATGCAGAAATGTGTAAATACCATCTGCACAATTCATTGAAGAAAAGTCTTTTTGTATATTTACAGGAGATTCACCAAAGTCAGCGATCGTTGTTTTCACAGGTTTAGTAATGATCTCTGCTCACTGACTCGATTCACAAAACGGCCCACCGTGTGTTTTTCCCCTCAATCGCCCATTTTCCGATCCAGCCATGCAAATCAGTAAAACCACATGCAAAATAGCCAAGCGATTGATTCACGTCCATTGCTTGGCTATTTAGCATCGGGTTTTACTGATCCTAAAACCCGATTGCTGTAGACTTTAGGCTTAGGCTCCTCCCCCTTGTATCCAGGATACAGAAGGAGCCTAAAGGAGTCCCTGATTGGCTCAGATGCCTAAGACCCCCACCCAAGGGGAGGGGCTTGAGGCATCTGAGCCAATCAGGGTCTTAGGCCCCTCCCTATGCATCAGATGATGCAACAGGAAGGGGCCCAAGGCCCGCATTGCAGACAGCAGCTGGCATAGGAGCAGAAGGGATTGACTGAGCACCCTTCCTGCTACCAACTTAAAGGTACCAGGGGGGGGGGCGATGGCAGGAGGGAGTGGGCATCCCTCCTGCCATATTTAAGTTTAGAGGGGGTTAAGGGGGGAGGGAGAGGGTAGGTTTTTCATGGCACTGAGTGATTGAGTCGATGGGTTTGCATGCAAATGGTTTGCACCTCCGTGCAAATCGTTTGCATGCAAACTTAATAGTGAATCAATCGCTGTTGGAAAAGCGGCCAGAGAATTGGCCAACGGTGATTGAGTTGCTATCGTTAGTGAATCTAACCTTTTTATTTTAAACATTTACAACTCTCATGGTCCTTCTGGGGTCCATGGAAACTGCTTATTTGGTTAAAACATGAATATCTTATTTGCTTTTGTAGAGGGACAAAGGATCTGTTACATAGAGCAGTTAGACCCTGAATGTATTCTTGCAATATAATGCATCGTAGATGAAGGGAGCTATCAGCTAAACTGAAATGATCCTAGTTTTCAGGATTTGCTTGAAGTCTGTTCTTGAGGTAAAGCTAGTCCATGTCAGTAATAACAATTTTGGCGCATCAGCTTTCCACCAGCACAGCTGTGAGAAGTGGCTTGTTGCCCGCATATCGTGCATAAATTCCCTATAAACTCTCCTTAGTGTTTTCTCTGATTTAACTTTCTTCTGAAGTATTCAAATGTTTGTTTTAGGACTTTATATTAATGACATTTTTGTGTTCATAAGAATGGGTCCCATGCGGTTCATTAGGGGGCTATTTTTCAAATCTATGTGGGTAATTTAAAAGCCTGCAAATGCTTTGAGCCATGGATTTTGTACAAGTTCTCAAAAGGAATGTGCTCTTTCCTTTCCAAAAATGTCTAGGGAAAAACTGCCTACAGAGATCTGCACCTGCTTTTTCCTGCTGATACTGTTTTTTGCAAATGGAAAACTACAGGGGGACTGACCTAGCCTTTCTCAGAGCCCACCTACCTTTCCTCTGAATAAAATTACGTGTGCTGTTGACCCTGTGAGTACTTTTATCTGGAGCAATGGTAGACAATGTTTTCAGCAAACCTATTTATCCGGGCAAATGGCTTTCTTTTTTTTTTTTTTTTTTTTTTAATTGATCTCCCCCTGCCAAAACTTGTGGTTTGTGAACTGAACTTACAAGGTCACTGATGAAGCAGGAGAGGAGGGAAACTGTAGATGCAGATAAAGAAGGAGCAAAGCAAGGTTGCTATTTTCGAGCATTGTAGCAAATAATCAGGCATCAGGCTCTCCATCAGATAAAAATGTTTTGTGCGCGCTGGGCCAATTTACTCTGAGCAGGAAAAGGCAAGTGTGAGCTATGCTGAGCCCACAGTTTCCTGTGGGAGTCACTTCAAAATTTTCTTAAGTCCTTCCATTCCTGTGACCATTATACTTCCAAACATTCTGAAAGGCCCATTCCAATCACCTGATTCCGTGTAAGAACTCCATTACCATCTATGGTAAACCTCCAGAGGAAGAACAACCATTCTCAAATTTTTTTTTTTTTTTTTGTGAAACAGAACTCGGACCTTTTGCAAGACCTTAATACTCACTTGCTGGTATTCAGCCAATAGCTTGCAGTTCATCGGACATTAACTACTTTCAGGCATAATGGTGTTAAAATGACGTATGGATTTCTGGTTTTAGCTAATCAAAGCATTAATTGCACAGTCCTTCCATATTAATTACTAAAAAAAGGTAATATCTATGGTACTATCTAAAGGGGGGGGGTCAGAATTCAGCAAAATTCCTGTGCTGAATATAAGCTTTTTAATTAGCAGACTAGGAATTCAAAATTATTCTGGGATACAAGGATTTAGTTCTGCTTTATAATGGCAGTAGCACCACAGAGAGACTGTATACTAGAGAGCTGCATGGGAACGGGGATGACGGGAATCCCGCGGGACCCGTGGGGATCCCGCGGGTTCCCCCTTTGGGTCACGGGGATCCCGTGGGGACGCCTCCGAGGGTCGCGGGGTTCCTGCGGGGTTGGATCGCAGTGCACTCGAGCCGCGAGGGTAGTCTCCTTCTCCTTACCTGCCCTGTCGCAGCACACAGCCGAACGGAAATCTTCCCGATGTCAGCGCTGACGTCGGAGGGAGGGCTTAAGCAAAGCCCTCCCTTCCTCCGACGTCAGCGCTGACATCAGGAAGACTTCCGGTCGGCTGTGTGCGGCAGGGCAGGTAGAGAGAAGGCAATGGCGTATGAAAGAGGGGGGAGGGGGCGGTCCACCCCGGAGAGTGTGCACAGCCGGTCAGGTCCCCCGATCGACCGACAACAGGCCGGCCGACAAATCTCCCTGCCCTGTAGCCGCGAATCTAAATAACCTCTTACAGCAGCTTCACTACTCCAGCTGCTGTAAGAAGGTAATTTAGATTTGCGGCTACAGGACAGGGAGATTTGTCCGACCGGGCCTGTTCTGTTGTCGGTCGGGTGCAAAAGCGCCACAAAGGTGGAGGCAGGGAGGGAGGAAAGGTGGAGTGGAGAAGAAAAGATGCTTAAGGGGGGAGAAGGCCGCTGAAAGCACTGGGGAAGACAAAGGGGTGGAAAAGAACGCTGAAAGGACATGGGGTAAACGGGAGGAAGGGGGGGGGGGAAGGACCCTGAAAGCACTGAGGAAGACAAAGGGGTGGAGAATGCCACTGAAAGGACATGGGGAAAACAGGGGTGGAGAAGGCCGCTGAAAGGACATGGGGAAGGCAGAGGGGGGAGAAGGATGCTGCCTGACAGGACATGGGGAAGATGGTGGGGGAGAAGGACACTGAAAGGAAATGGGGAAGAGGGAATGGGAAGAAGACGCTGGCAGGGAAGAAGACAGAGGTGCCAGACTATGGGGGGAGCGGAGGGAAAAAGATGGGTGCCAGACCAATTTGGGAGGGGGGAGAAAGGGAGAGGCACAGTAACAGAGCAAATGGAAGACACAGAGAGAAGAGAGGCAGTGGATGGAAGGAATTGAATGAGAACTTGAAGAAAGCAGAAACCAGGCAATAAAGGTAGGAAAAAAATTCTTTTTTTTTTTTTTGCTTAAGGATAAAGTAGTATATTAGTTGTGTTGATAAAAATTTATAAACATTAGAGGCTCTGGTAGAAACCCGTTTACAAAGTATGTATTCTTCCCAATTAATATTTCCAAATTAATAAAGTCTTTTTGCTTATTTTTAAATGGGTTTCTACCAGAGCCTTTAATTCAGTAGCATAATTAAATGAAATAACTATTTCTGTAGTTTATAGGGACAGGCGGGGACGTAGGGGATTCCTCGCGGGGACGGGCGGGGACAGAGGGGATTCCTCGCGGGGACGGGTGGGGACGGAGGGATTCCTCGCGGGGACGGGTGGGGACGGGTGGGAGTCCTCACGGGGACGGGTGGGGACGGGTGGGACTTTGGCGGGGACGGGTGGGGACGGGTGGGATTTCTGTCCCCGCGCAACTCTCTACTGTATACTAGAGAATGACACAGGGACATATTTTATCCCGTCCCCATGGGAACTCATTTTCCCGTCCCATTCTGGAAAGTTCTTTTCCTGTTCCTGCCCCATTCCTGCAAGCTCCGTCCTCATCTGCACAAGCCTGAAAAACTTTAAAGTCATATCTGTTCCGAGGCTTGTGCGGTTAAAGCACAGCTTACAGGAATGGGGCATGGATAGGAACAGCGACAAAACTCGTGGGGACAGGACGGTGAAATTGAGTTCCTGCGGGGATGGGGACAAATTTGTCCCCATGTCATTCTGTACTGTATACATCTACAACCTTACCCACCTAACAACCTCTAAAGCATTGGTCTCAAACTCAAACTCTTTGCAGGGCCGCATTTTGGATTTGTCGGTATTTGGAGGGCCTCAGAAAAAAAAAAAATTGTTAATGTTTTATTAAAGAAATGACAATTTTGCATGAGGTAAAACCCTTTATAATTTATAAATCTTTCTTTTTGGCTAAGTCTTAATAATAATATTGTAATTTATAGCTAAAGAGACATATGATCAAGAAACTGTTTTATTTTACTTTTGTGATTATGATAAAGTTTCCAAGTTTATTAAAATTTTGATGAAACGCAAATAAAAAAAACTTCTAAGCATTTTACAATTTATAATTAAAAAGGGGGGAGACAATAAACAAATACTCATAAAACAATACATAACCAACTAGAAACAATAGGAAAATGGGGAGAACTACAAATTAAAAGTAAAGAATACAAAGAAGATAAACCATAATGGGGAAGCTAGAGAGCAAAGATTAAAGAATGACTCTGGCTGTAAACCAAATTTATTTAACAGTCAAATGTGTCTTGGAAAAGGTAGGTCTTTAGATTTCCCTTGAATTTATGTAAGTTGTTTTCTGCCCTAATATGAAGAGGTAAGGAATTCCATATTGTAGGAGCCATAATTGCGAATGAGGTAGCCCGACATGTACTAATAATTTTCAAAGATGGTATATGAAGCAGATACTGAGAAGAGGATCTTAAAGCTCTTATAGGTTCAAAATAGTACCTGGCGGGCTGCATGTTGTCCCCGGGCTGCGAGTTTGAGACCACTGCTCTAAAGGGTTTCTGGGAAACAATTCAGGGGACTTCATTACCAGGTGAATTGAAAGAAAATAAGTCTATTTCTGATGTAGAGAAGAATAAATCCTTCCAGTTGCAGTCTGCGGCTATACAGGTTCATTGAAATAAACTGAGTTGTCTTTCACAGGTCCCCGCTTTTCCTTTTTGGGCCCTTCTTTTCCCCCTGCCCCCTCCTTTCCCCTCTCTTTTCTACTCTATCATTCTACTTATTTCTTTCCCTTTTTTCTCTTATGTTTCATAACATTGGTAAATCTTGTTTACCCAGAGAGTGTCATGGCAGGTTACTTTCAGGAATTCTAGATTGTAGGGAGGTCAAGGCCAGGACCAGCTTGAGCTTGAAGGTTGGTTGACACTGTAATCCACTCAGCATTCTCCTTTCACACAATAAGTTAGTCCATGCCAGGGTATAACATCCGAACAACAGGGTTTATTTAAACTTAGATGATGCAGGCCAAAAAAAGAAACAGCTTACAGGTAGTTATGTACAGGCAGATGTCAAATAGAAAAACAATAGTTTCATCACTTACAGTCTATTAGAAAGTGAAATTCATTGAGCCAGCAAGCACAAAGGCCCCGATTCTGCAAAGTGCGCCTAACAGCGCCTAAGTGATGCCTACTATTTAGACATCCTAATTAAGTGGTTAATGAATGTTTGAAGGGTCTTAAGCACTAATTGGGACTTAGATGGAGGTAGGCGCCACTTAGGCATCCTTAGAAAGTAGACGCGAGTTCCAAGCATCAATAAAAACTGGCGTCTACGTCACATCTACCTATATAGAAGTGGGCGTAACCTGGGCGTGGTTAAGATTAGGCTTGAGATAGGCGCTATTTGGACGTCTATATAGCGCATAACTTGTAGGCGAATGAAAAGCTGGTCTAAGTGTGGTTTTAGCTTCAGTTCAGTGTAATTTCAGCTTCGGCTGGACGCAACTTCCTATGGGTCAGTAAGCTATGATATGACAGGGCAGTCAGATCTACCTAGTTGGAAGCTAATGTAGCTCAAAGTGTAAAAGCTGTCTGCTGATCTTGCAGAGGTTGTGGGTTCAACTCCCAGCCCATCTTTTAATTGTGGCATTGTACCTTGCAGGTGCACCTTGATGATCTCACAATGAGGTCACCATTGTGTAACTAGACACGTTCATTTGCAATGAACTAGAAGCCACATTCAGGTCTGTAATGTGTTTTATTCTGTTTAAGCAAATGAAGTTATGGGCTTTTTTTGCTTTGATGAATGAGCTGATTGGAGCAATGTTTAGTGAGAAAGAAAGTGTTATTTGGAGCAAGAAACCCTAAAGCTGTTATTTTCATGTGCTGTAATTAGCTAATAACATTGCTTCTTTAGCCACTTTTAAATTCAATATGCTTGTATGGATGTGCCCTGTTTATGTGATGGCTGGATCACTAAATAAAATCCCTGAAGTTCACTATGGAAAGGTCCCAAATCTGCTTAAATCCCATTCATAGAAACATGTATCAAATAATGTCTATCTGATGCACAAACAAAGCTCAAAGGATGACTTACATGGTTGCCTAAATACCATCCATAGAACTCACATCTATCAGACTAACATCTTTCTGATGCCCAAACCACATCTATCTAAAACCCAAACAATGCTCAAACAGCTATTCCTTCTAGGAGCTAATTTTACAATTGCTATGCAGCTTCCTGTGTGGCAAACAGGTTAAACTTCCACCCTTCTACACTAGGGGTGCCCAATAGGTCGATCGCGATCAACCGGTAGATCGCCAGGGCAAAGTGAGTCGATCAGACTCACTTTGCCTTGGCGATCTACCGGACCGATCAGCCTTCCTCTACCCGACGTCAATTCTGCCGTCGGAGAGGAAGTTCGGGCCAGCCAATTGCTGCCTGGCTGGGTGGAACTTCCTCTCTCACGGCAGAATTGACGTCGGGGAGAGGAATGCTGGTCGGCCCGCAGGGAAGCAGAGAGAGCTTGGTGCGAAGGCAGTGGCGGCTTTGGGGCCTGTTACCTGATGGCAGCAGCAGCGGCAGTGGCTTGGGGACCTGTTCCCCGATGGTGGTAGCAGTGGCTTGGTGGAGGGTAGGGAGAAAGAAAGAAAGGGGGCAGGCAGGGAGACAGAAGGAAAGAAGGGAAACAGAAAAAAAAGAAAGGGGGCATGATGAGAGAAAAAAAAGAAAGGGAGGCAGGGAGAAAGAAAGGGCAGGGAGAGAGGAAGAAAAAGTTGGGGGAGGGAATGAGGTCTTGAGGAGAGGAAGCATAAAGGCTGAAAGAAGGGAAGAAAGATTGGATGCACAATCAGAAGAAGAAAGTGCAACCAGAGACTCATTAAATCACCAAACAAGGTAGGAAAAATGATTTTATTTTCAATTTAGTGATCAAAATGTGTCTGAATTTATATCTGCTGTCTACAATAGCGGTTTTTAGCGCAGGGAGCCTATGAGTGTCGAGAGAAGCATGGGGCATTTAGCGCAGCTCCCTGCACTAAAAACTGCTATTGTGGTTTAGTAAAAAGGGAGGGGGTATATTTGTCTATTTTTGTATGGTTGTTACTGAGGTGATAGTGCATAGAGTCATCTGCCTTGACCTCTTTGAAAAAAACCCGGAATAGGAATGATAATTAACATTTTCTCAGCGTACAGTGTGCTTTGTGGTTTGTTTGTTTTTTTATTTTATTGTTGGTAGATCATTTTGACTTGGTCATTTTAAAAGTAGCTCGCAAGCCCAAAAAGTGTGAGCACCCCTGTTCTACACTGATGTTCCCAGTTCAACTCCCAGTCAGTGCACCTCAGTAAAACTAAAATATTTTAAATATCCTTTTATAAAGATGGCATAATATATTAGTTTTTATATTTTTATTATGTTAAAACTTACAATCTTGAAATAGTGAAGGAAAGGACTATAGGGCTCCGATATGGCGCAGCAAGAACTCTGAATGTTTATAAGTGCTTAATTGTTTAAGATTATGTCATGTATGCTGTGTTGCACTTTTTGAAAGTTATGAAAATTCAATAAAGATTAAAAAAATAAAAAAAAGAACGCCTATGCTGCAGCCATAACGATGCCTACACGGAAGAGTAAAATAAAAGCTGGATTGGTATTATTTTATAGCTCATTCTGTAGCACGGTGTCAGGTCAAAAGTGCGCCAGGACAAAGGTGCGCCCAGACAATTGAGCGCAGCGCGGAGGTGCGCACTGCTCAAAATTACTGTTTTTAGGGCTCTGACGGGGGGGGTGGGGGGGCTTGGGGGGTTGTAACCTCCCACATTTTAATGAAAACTTCACTTTTTCCCTGTTTTTAGAGAAAAAGTTAAGTTTACAGTAAAATGTGGAGGGTTACAAACCCCCATAACGCCAGCGCGATGTCTATTAAGTAAAGTGGGGGGGTTCCCCAACAAAACCTCCCGTCGGAGCCCCTAAAAACTGTAATTTTCTTCAGCACGCGCCTCCGTCTTGCGCTCAGTTGTTGGCGCGCGCCTTTGTCTTTCGCGCCGTTGTCTATGAACCCTGTAGCACAGCAGTTAGAATAATGGTTAGTGTGTAATGCTGGTGTACTTCAGTTCACACAATATTCATTTTAATAAATATTACAAGCTACAGACTAATCAAATCTAATTTCCATCTGAAATAGCACAACATTAGCAATACTAGAAACAATACATTACAAAAGCTGAGTTTGCAATTGATATAAACAGCAGTATTTGACTCCATGTCACATTATTCAACCATACTTAAGATTCACACTGATGTTCCCAGTTCAATTCTCAGTCAGTACCTCTCACTGAAAGAAAAATATTATAAATATCCTTTTGAAGATGGCATACTGTGGTACTTTTTTTTTTTGGTTTTATCATGTTAAAGCTTAAAATCGTGAAATAAGAACATAAGAACATAAGCAATGCCTCTGCTGGGTCAGACCTGAGGTCCATCATGCCCAGCAGTCCGCTCACGCGGCGGCCCAACAGGTCCAGGACCTGTGCAGTAATCCTCTATTTATACCCCTCTATCCCCTTTTCCAGCAGGAAATTGTCCAATCCTTTCTTAAACCCCTGTACTGTACTCTGCCCTATTACTCCCTCTGGAAGCGCATTCCAGGTGTCCACCACTCGTTGGGTAAAGAAGAACTTCCTAGCATTCGTTTTAAATCTGTCCCCTTTCAACTTTTCCAAGTGTCCTCTTGTTCTTTTATTTTTCGAAAGTTTGAAGAATCTGTCCTTCTCTACTCTCTCTATGCCCTTCATGATCTTATAAGTCTCTATCATATCCCCTCTAAGTCTCCTCTTCTCCAGGGAAAAGAGACCCAGTTTCTCCAATCTCTCAGCGTATGAGAGGTTTTCCATCCCTTTTATCAAGCGTGTCGCTCTCCTCTGAACCCTCTCGAGTAACGCCATATCCTTCCTAAGGTACGGAGACCAATATTGGACGCAGTATTCCAGATGCGGGCGCACCATCGCCCGATACAATGGCAGGATAACTTCTTTTGTCCTTGTTGTAATACCCTTCTTGATTATGCCTAGCATTCTATTTGCTTTCTTAGCGGCTGTTGCGCACTGTGCCGTCGGCTTCATTGTCATGTCCACCATTACCCCCAAGTCCCTTTCTTGGTTGCTCTCATTCAATAATATCCCTCCCATCGTATAGTTGTACCTCGGGTTTCTGTTTCCAACATGCAATACTTTACATTTCTCAACGTTGAACTTCATCTGCCATCTCGCCGCCCATTCCCCCAATTTGTTCAAGTCCCTTTGCAATTCTTCGCATTCCTCTTTAGTCCCAGCTCCACTAAATAGTTTTGTATCGTCCGCAAATTTTATTATCTCACACTTCGTGCCTGTTTCTAGATCATTTATGAATATATTAAATAGCAGCGGCCCGAGCACTGAGCCCTGCGGAACACCACTCGTGACCCCCATCCAGTCCGAGTAGTGGCCCTTCACCCCTACCCTCTGTTTCCTACCCGCCAACCAGTTTCTGATCCATCTATGTACGTCTCCGTCCACTCCATGGTTCTTCAGTTTCCGGAGTAGACGTTCGTGAGGCACCTTGTCAAAGGCTTTTTGGAAATCAAGGTATATGATGTCTATGGGGTCTCCTCTGTCCATCCGTTTGTTAATTCCTTCGAAGAAGTGCAATAAGTTCGTTAGGCACGATCTCCCCCTGCAGAAACCATGTTGGGTTGTTTTCAAAAGTTCGTTTCTTTCCAGATGTTCATCGATGTGTTCTTTAATCAGTGCTTCCGTCAGTTTCCCCGGAACCGAAGTCAAACTCACTGGTCTGTAGTTTCCCGGGTCACCTCTTGATCCCTTTTTAAAGATGGGCGTGACATTGGCTATCTTCCAATCCTCCGGGATCATGCCTGTTTTCAAGGATAGGTTGCAAATTTGCTGCAGTAGTTCCGCTATCTCCTCCTTTAATTCCTTCAGAACCCTGGGATGGATTCCGTCCGGACCCGGGGATTTGTCAGTTTTAAGTTTTTCTATCTGCCTGTGTACATCATCAAGGCTCACTTCCATGGATGTTAATTTTTCTGCTTGATTTCCATTGAATATTTGTTCAGGTTCCGGTATGTTGGTTGTGTCTTTGTTTGTAAATACAGACGAGAAGAACATGTTGAGTCTTTCTGCGACTTCTTTCTCCTCCTTCACCGCTCCCTTCCTGTCTCCTTCGTCCAGCGGTCCTACCTCCTCCCTAGCTGGCTGTTTCCCTTTAACATATCTGAAGAACGGTTTGAAATTTCGTGCCTCCCTGGCTAGCCTCTCTTCATACTCTCTTTTGGCTTTTCGAACCACACGGTGACATTCTTTTTGATACTTCCTGTGCTCCTTCTGGTTCCCTTCAGTTTTGTCCTTTTTCCATTCCCTGAATGAATTTTTCTTATTGCCTATCGCTTCCTTCACTATTTTAGTCATCCATACTGGGTCTTTTGTTCGACCCTTTTTGCACCCCTTTCTGAATCTGGGGATGTGCAGATTTTGTGCCTCGCTCACTGTGTCTTTGAAAAAAGACCAGGCATGTTCTACTGTTTGCCATTTTTTGGAAGTGTTCCTAAGTTTCTTCCTTACCATTTCCCTCATTGCTTCATAGTTTCCTTTCCTGAAGTTGAAAGATGTCGCTATGGTTCTCTTTCCGTTCGGTATGCCTACTTCAACCTTGAACTTGATCATATTATGATCACTGTTTCCCAACGGTCCCACTACTTCCACTTCCTTTGCAGGTCCCCTTAGTCCATTTAGGATTAAATCCAGAGTGGCATTTCCTCTCGTCGGTTCTCTAACAAGCTGCTCCATGAAGCAATCTTGTATAGCCTCCAGGAATTCTGTCTCCCTAGCGCATCTTGAGCTTCCAAGACTCCAGTCTATCCCAGGATAGTTGAAGTCTCCCATAACAACTGTGTAACCACTTTTGCATTCTCGCTTCATCTCGGCATCCATTTCTTTATCGCTATCTCCAGTTTGCCCGGGTGGACGATAGTATAGGCCCATCTTTATTTCATGCCCTTTCCTACCCGGTATTTTAACCCATAGCGATTCCAGTTTGTTGATCATCTCCGCTGTGTCCATTCTTGTCGATTGTATGCTTTCTTTTACGTATAGGGCTATTCCTCCTCCTTTCTGACCTGACCTATCCCGGCGATAGAGCTTGTACCCCGGCAGTGCTGTATCCCATTTGTTTTCCTCATTCCACCACGTTTCAGAGATTCCAATGATGTCTATGTCCTCTGCATTGGCCATGGCTTCTAGCTCCCCCATTTTGTTTCTTAAACTCCTTGCATTAGTATATATGCAGTTTAGATCCTGGCATTTTGTCGTCTTCATTTCTTTTCCCTGTGCTTCAGTCTTTGGTGTCTTCTCTTTTGCTACAATCTTTCTAACCTCCTCTTCTGG
The DNA here is from genome assembly GCF_902459505.1 of Geotrypetes seraphini. NCBI lineage: Eukaryota > Metazoa > Chordata > Amphibia > Gymnophiona > Dermophiidae > Geotrypetes > Geotrypetes seraphini. Next base: position 58,105,768 of record NC_047089.1, on the reverse strand, counting down.
GTTAGTTGACTCCTGTAATTTGTCTCTTGTTTCTTCCCTGCCTTTTTTCCCCTTAGTATCTTCACGGGATACCTTCTTCCGAATCATCGACGCTAGGTCGACTGTCGGCTTTCCCCTTTCTCTTAGTTTAAAGCCTGTTCTATTCCTCTCTTGACGTTGTTTGCTAGAAGTCTTGTTCCCGCCACGCTCAGGTGCAGTCCATCTCTCCTGTAGAGCTTGCTCTTGCCCCAGAACGTTGTCCAGTTCCTCACGAAGTGGAACCCTTCTTCCTCACACCATCTCCTCATCCATGCATTTATTGATTGTAGTTCTTCCTGCCTTTTCACATCTGCCCTCGGTACCGGTAGGATCTCTGAGAATGCTATCTTCTGGGTCCTCATCTTCAGTTTCCTTCCTAGAATCTTGAACTGTTCTATCAGCGTGCCTCTTCTGTAGTCTCTCCTGCTGACATCATTCGTCCCGATGTGGATCATTACTGCGGTCTCTTCCGTCTCTGCTCCTTCCAAGACCTTCTCAATTTTGTCCACGATGTCCTTGGTTCTCGCTCCTGGGAGGCAGGTCACCAGTCGATCCTCTCTTCCTCCTGCTATGTGGCTGTCTACATGCCTCAATATCGAGTCTCCCACCAGGATCGCTGACTTTCCCTTCTTCAATTTTCTTATCGGTCTCAGGTCAATGTCCTCGGTGTGCTTAGCTCTCTCTTCTTCTGGGCATCGACTAGCCAATTCTTCCCCCTCGTGTGGTATTCTTCTGTGGGTGTCTTCTTTGAGGTCATCTGCTTCTTGCTCCCCCTTCCAAGTTGGTGTTGCATCATCTCTCATCTGGAGTTCGTTCTCTTCCACCCTCCTCCTGTATGCTTCCTCAATGAATTCCTCGAGTTCCCTGACTTCCTTCTCGATGTGTTTCTCACTCCTGAAGTCTTCAAATGCCCTGGTAGGGTCCTCCGTGGTGTAAAGTCCTTCTAGCTCCTGTATCTTGTCCTCAAGTCGCTTGACTTCTTTCTTCAAGCTTTTCAGCTCCTGACACCGACTGCATACGTATGACTGTCTCCCCGAGGGGAGGTAGTCATACATATGACAGTCCGCGCAGAACACTGGAAAGCTCATCTTCTGGTTACCTTCTGCTTCCATTGGGGTTACTACTTTAAGAAAACAGATAAGTTTACGTGTTCCTTCGGTGCCTGCTTCCTTCTGCACCTGCTTCTTGCTTTACTGCCTTCTGCCTTTGTATGGACTGCCTACGCTCTACCTTTCCTTACTTTTGTTTGTGTGATTGTTCGCCGCGCGCCTAACGGCTGTGCGCCGTTGGCTCCGCCCCCTTTTATGGGGGGTTCGGGTGCTGACTCCTCTGACGCGGTGGGGGTGGGCGGAGCTAACTCTCGCCCAGCCCCTAGCCTCCTGCTCTCCTCTGTCTCCCTCCTCTGCTCATTTTTGCTTCTAAAACTGCTTTTCTCCCTTGCTGCTTCTACTCCTCTTGCCTGATGCTGTGCACCACGTTCGTCGTTGGCTCCGCCCCCTTTTATGGGGGGTTCGGGTGCTGACTCCTCTGACGCGGTGGGGGTGGGCGGAGCTAACTCTCGCCCAGCCCCTAGCCTCCTGCTCTCCTCTGTCTCCCTCCTCTGCTCGTTTTTGCTTCTAAAACTGCTTTTCTCCCTTGCTGCTTCTACTCCTCTTGCCTGATGCTGTGCACCACGTTCGTCGTTGGCTCCGCCCCCTTTTATGGGGGGTTCGGGTGCTGACTCCTCTGACGCGGTGGGGGTGGGCGGAGCTAACTCTCGCCCAGCCCCTAGCCTCCTGCTCTCCTCTGTCTCCCTCCTCTGCTCGTTTTTGCTTCTAAAACTGCTTTTCTCCCTTGCTGCTTCTACTCCTCTTGCAGGAACATCTATCTGGCGCCTAGAACAGAAAAAATTATTATTGGGGACGCCCATATGACACCTATATGGCGCCTAAATGTAAAAGACGCCTAAAGATAGGCGTACTTTGCAGAATCGGGGCCAAAGTGGGTTTTTTTTAGATGGGATCATTTCCCAGAGGGAACTTCATTGTAGGTTTCTTTATCTTTGTGCCTTAGTGATGGCATCCTTAGACTACTGTAATGTTGCCTACACAGGCGTCTTCACTGTCTTAACCAAATGCCTTCAATCTGTCCAAAACACAGCCATTCAAATTTACTCGCATGCCAATAAATTAATTCAGTTGCATCACTCCTCTCATGATTAATCACCAGTGGCTCCCAGTTCATTTCAGGATTCAGTTTTAAGTTTGTTTTAGGGTTTTGTTTTGTTTTTGCAATGGTAGCTGCATATCTTTCCTCCTTGATTATCCCCTATGTCTCTGCCCATTCCCTCCTTTCTGCCTTTGAATCGGTACTTTCCATTCCCTCTGTGCACTGCTCACAGTTTTAATCTACTAGACAATCTTTTTTTTTTCACTGCTCCAGCTTTATGGAATTCTCTACCCATGACCCTACATTTGGAGCCCTCATACCTAAAATTCGGATCTGTTCCAAAAAGCCTATAGTACACAAGCCATGGGCCCGACTTAAGATAACTGGACTCAGATCTGTTATCTTAAGTCAAGAAGCTGGGCCCATGGCTTGTGTACCATAGGCTTTTTGGAACAGAACTGAATTTTAGGTCCAATCCTTTTCTGTAATGTGTGGGGCTTTTTTATGTGTCCTTTTCTTTCCTATTAATAACGCTCCTTTCCCTTTTTGCATTTAGAGGCCGATGCTCAAAGCCACGTGCAGATGGATCCACAATGCAACACTAATAAAAAACCAAATGTACTCAGTGATGCTTAAAACTAATTGTATGTAAATTTTATGCACAGTTAAATAAGATTGTTATTAACCAGGAAGTGGAGGAAGGAATGTGCCTGACATATGCGCACAAGTGTTTTGTGGTAAGCTCCACTCCTGTGCGCACGTCTGGACAGAAAACAGAAGTGCCAGAAAACATTGGCGCTTTTTCTTCAATGTCTAAATGAGGCTCACAAATATTACTAGTACAAGGAATTTTTGCAACGCCCACATTTAGGTGCAGAAGAATGGATGTGTGCTTTTACTTTCAGTTTTGCTTAGACACATGCGTATGGTTTTTTTTTTTTTTTATTATTACTGTCTATATATTTATTTATTTTTGCAACTTATATCCAATGCCCATACCACTGCTCCCTCTAAGCTGAGCGAGTGTTCTCCACCTACAGTGCAGCTGTTTCACCATCATATTTTCAATAGCGAGGGCAGGAAAGCTCTGCAGGACTCCAGGTAGGGTTGCCAGATTTTCCAATCAGAAAATCCAGACCCCTAGACCCACCCTATAAACACTCTAATTCCGCCCTCGGTCCCATCCTAGCCCCGCCCCCCCACTGCCTGCTCTTGTCGGGCAGGCTGGAAGTCCGCGCATGCACAGACACCATGCGATGATGTCACACACAGGAGCGCATGCGTGTGATGTCATTGCATGACATCCCGCGGACTTCCTCCCTGCCCGATGCGATTTGAGGAGGCTTTTCAAAACCCGGACAAAGTGTCGGGCTTTGAAAAGCCGTCCAGACCCTCGGACATAACCTCAAAAGGAGGACATGTCCGGGGAAATACAGATATCTGGGAACCCTAACTCCAGAAAACCCACCTGTAGCCATTGAAAACACAATTTTGAAATCTAATCTAATCTAATGCTTAGTTTTGTATACCGAGACTTCAATCCAGGAAAGCTCGACTCGGTTTACAATGATTAAGTTAGGCTAATAAGGGCATATAGAGAATTCTCAAGAAAGATTAGTTTCCAAAATGTTTAGTAAACATAATGGCTTTCAGAGACTTACGAAAAAAGGGAAGGGAACCTGAACTTCTTAAGCGAAGTGGAAGGTCGTTCCAAAGTCGAGTAAACTTAAAAGATAGAGATTGACCAAGAGTCTTGATTCTTTTGATACCTTTACAAGGTAAAATAACACTATTCGCTGATGACGCCAAACTATGTAATATAGTAAGTGAATGCAGTTTACAGAATTATATGGCGCAGGACCTGCTTACTTGGAAAGTTGGTCCTCAACCTGGCAGCTAGGCTTCAATGCTAAGAAATGTAAGGTCATGCACCTCGGAAGCGGAAATCCATGCAGGACGTACTTCTTGAACGGAGAAACTTTAACTAGGACTCAGCAGAACGAGATTTAGGAATAATCATCAGTGCAGACATGAAAACTGCCAATCAAGTGGAGAAGGCTTCATCTAAGGCAAGGTAAACCGGATTTTCTATTGGGTTGTATCAATAGACGTTTCGTCAGCCGAAAGCCTGAAGTCATAATGCCGTTGTACAGGGCCATGGTGAGACCTCATCTGGAGTACTGTGTGCAATTCTGGAGGCCACATTACAGTAAAGATGTGCGCAGAATTGAATCGGTTCAGCGGACGGCCACCAGGATGATCTCGGGGCTCAAGGGTCTCTCGTACGAAGAGAGACTGAACAAATTGCAGCTCTACACTCTCGAGGAACGTAGGGAGAGGGGAGACATGATCGAAACATTTAAGTACCTCACGGGACGTGTCAAAGTGGAAGATGATATTTTCTTTCTCAAGGAACCCTCGGCCACAAGAGGGCACCCGCTCAAACTCAGGGGCGGAAAATTTCATGACAACACCAGAAAGTATTTCTTCACAGAGAGAGTGGTTGATCATTGGAACAAGCTTCCAGTGCAGGTGATCGAGGCAGACAGCGTGCCAGTCTTTAAGAATAAATGGGATACCCATGTGGGATTCCTATGAGGGTCAAGATAAGGAAATTGGGTCATTAGGGCATAGACAGGGGGTGGGTAAGCAGAGTGGGAAGACTTGATGGGCTGTAGCCCTTTTCTGCCATCATCTTCTATGTTTCTATGTTTTAGATGGACAGGACAGCTTGAATTGTTGATCACCCCTTGCAAAAGAGAATCTATAAGAGTTCCAAGATAAAGGAACTAGGGGAGTAAAAATACCACAGGGGATTTTACTTCCCCAGTTCCTTTATCAACCCCCACTAGTCCTAGGTGGTTTACAGATTCACATACATAATTAATATCAAATAAAACATACTAACATCACAAGACACTACTAAATCATCACAATCAATCAAAATAATCCGAAATTCATGTTAGTTGCCAATAATTGCTTGCTAGTTGACAATTATTGGCACCTACTGGCTTGTTAAGCAATTAAGTTGCAACACAGGTTGACCACTTGGCCAAATTTGTGTGCACAACTTTAAATCCCCTTTTAGAAAGCAGCAGTAGTGAGTCTAGGCGTGGCAAATGCGACTTAGCCCATTGCTGTAATAGTGAGTCCAGGCATGGCAATAGCTACTTAGCCCATAGCTGTCTCGCATTTGCCGCATCAGGAATTGCTACCGCAGCTGTGTAAAAGAGGCCCTTGGTCACCAAATATAGACTCTGTGGGGGTTAACTCAGGGTGGGCAATTCCGGTCCTCGAAAGCCGGAATCCAGTCGGGTTCTCAGGATTTCCCCAATGAATATGCATTGAAAGCAGTGCATGCAAATAGATCTCATGCTGTGGGTCTGGGAAGGGGGTAGATTGGCTGTTTGGCTGCAGAGCTGGCAGACAGGACACCAGGGAAAGGAGGAGGGGCTGCTTCTGCCCTGAATTGGTACTTGAATATAAACCACCAGTTTATATTTGAATCAACCTTTTTTCCTCTTTTTTGGGGGGAAAGAGGTTACCTAGGTTTATTTTTGAATATATATTCGAGTATATACAGTATTTTGTATATAAAGTATGTTTTACATGTTGGAAAGAGCTCATAAAATTCAGCAAACTTAGACCTGCAGTCACTGACTCCTAATTTTTTCTAGTAGAATTTTACTTTGAAAGACAGTCCTTATGCATACCTTTCTTCCTTCAATCAAAACACTTTCTCTAAATGCAATTAAACATATCCATAGTGTAGATCAATACTTTCAACATAAGACATAAGAATTGTCATACTGGGACAGACCGAAGGTCCATCAAGCCCAGTATCCTGATTCCAATAGTGGCCAACGCAGGTCCCAAGTACCAGGCAGAAACCCAAAGAGTAGCAACATTCCAAAGCTGAGATTGTGACATCATAATGCCTCATTCCACTAATGCTTACGAGCCAAACTCATCAGTGATGTCACAATGGCTTGATTATCCTATATTTGACTCACATAAGGACACAAGAGCTGCCATACTGGGACAGACGGAAGGTCCATCAAGTCCAGTATCCTGTTTCCAACAGTGGTCAACCCAGGTCCCAAGTACCTAGCTAGATCCCAAATAGAAAAACAGATTTTATGCTGCTTATCCTAAGAATAAGCAGTGGATTTCCCCAAGACACCTCACAGTGATGTGTAAAATTTTCAGACAGCCAATTTCTATGTAGAAATCAATCCACATACTGTATATTGCTTTAAAAATTGCCCTCTTTATGGTATGCATGCTTAAATATCCTCAGTTTATAGGCACACTTTCATCCATCAGTTTTATATGTATCAGAGTCTGAAATGACCACAAAAGTTCATTCTCTACATACCTCTCAATAAGGGTCATATGTTAATAGCTAATGCATGTTAACACCATTAATACATGTGTCACAGGATCACTTTTATGTAGTATTCCCTGGGGCAAATAACATATATTACGAATGATAGCACATGTTAACTATTAACGATTGACCCCCCTGCTTTGAGTGCAGGAAAAGATGGTTAGAAAATTGAATACATGATATGGTCTAACTTTTAATTCTGATGTTTGCTAATGTCTGTAGATGTTTTGGGGTTTGTTTGGGGTTTGTTTTTGTTTTCTTGAAGGTTTTTTGGGTTGTTGGTTTTTTTTTTGGGGGGAGGGGCTCAAACCATGTATCAGGTCCAGATTCTATTAAAAAACCACCTAAACTTAGGTGCCTAGATTGGTACGCCTAGCCGATCTAATTATTTAAAAAACATAATTAGCACCAATAATAAGCTTAATTGGTTTAATATTATATTAAAAGTAATTGCTTTCTAGATGCCTGTCTCAGTAGGAACCTACCACTTTCAGCTATGCGCCTAGTCCAAGGTGCCTACCAGAAAGTCGGCATGTTAAGAGCGGACCATGAGTGGATTGTGGGCGTGTTTTACATGTAAGCACCTAAACTGGTCTTAGGTGCCAGTATTTAGACCAAGAAACCCTTGTCATAAATAGGGGACACCTAAGGTTTTGCCGCCTACTGGTATTTAAGTCCAATGTAGGCACCGCTAGGCACGATTCTATGAATGGCACCTAACTTATGATTGACATACGATATGCACAGCATTCCTCAGCGCTTATGTTTTAGGCATCGTTTATAGCATTCGGTTAACATTTCTCCACTGTTTTTTCTTTTCTTTTTCCTGCTGGCCCAACTGAGCTTGCTGAGGGGCCACTTTACTAAAATGTGGTAGGTATTTCCATTTATCACGGCTTAACAGCAAAAATTAACTCATAATAAGTGCATTGCAGTAACTGTTGAGGGAGGGGGTGGCACACTAACTATATATTTGACAGCATGTTCTACTTACCTTGTGCCAACTGCAATGTGCTGTCCACATAACAATCTCTACCATATCCCATACTCCACCCAGTCCCTGCCCCATCCTGTGCTAAGCAGTATGTGTATGCAATGGTCTCACAGCACAAAACCTCAGTCGCCTACAGCAGGTGCAAAATGCAGCAATCTGCCTCTTAAAAAATCTCAGCATTCGTGACCCTGCCTCTCCTGCATTACATTCTGCCTAGTGGCTGCCCATCAGCAAGCGTTGTGTCTTCAAGGGCCTCATACTGGCCTACAAAAACTTCCACCACAAGGTACCTAGATACATAGCGGCCAAACTGCAACTTTACACCCATAGCCATCCCCTTCGCTCAGGAAACAAGAAACGGCTCAGAATTCCCCCTGGAAGATCCACGCCCCTCCATCCTGGAAACAGTGCGCAAGCGGACTTATTCCCACTTCTTCCTCAAACTATGGAACTTCCTACCAACGCAGATCAGGAAAGCAGTATAAACCTTTCTCTTTCAATGACCCAACCACGGTCCACTCACCCTATATGTGGTCTAGAGACCTTTAAGTGTTCTGATTCATTATCTATGTCTTCCACATGATCGTTTAACTCATTCCACCTGCTCCTATGTATTGGGTTCCCCACTGCCCATAAAAGCTATGTAATTCCCTGTGTTATAGATAGTTTCCCTTTGTTTCCCCATGTATGTTCCATTTTTTAGAAACTAAGTCCCATGGGTCATAGATAGATTCCCTACTGGCTATGAAACTATGTATGTTCTTCTGTAACCCATCCTGAGCTTTCTGGAAGGACAGGATATAAATCAAAATAAATAAATATTTACAACAATGGCTGTTTTAGCAATCAGTAGACCTTTTCACGCCCCACTACAGACTCCCCACCATCAGCCGATGTGCTGGCTGAATTTTTTAACAACAAAATCAATAACCTAAGAGCCAACCCTTCGATCTCCACAACCAACCATCTGAACTACCCAGTCGCCCAACACACTGACGAACCCAAGGTAGACATGTACTGAAATAACCTTTCTATCCCTTCTGCAAATCACCCTTCTGAATCACTTCTGCAAATTCTACTCGAAATACGCTGATTCGTACTGCAGATTAGACAGTTGCCCACCAAACATCATGAAAGCTGCTCCAATCACTTTCAAAGCAAAGTTACATGATTGGCTCTCCTCTCTATTACTGTTTGGTACATTTCCTGAGGAGTTAGGTCAGATACTAATCACACCAATTGGAAAAAATCCCAAGGAATCTTTCAAGTTGACATCGAATTACAGACCCATTGCAAACATTCCCTTTTTTGTAATGCTGATGGAAGGCTTGGTAAACCAGGATTTAGTATCGTACCTGGACAAACTCAACATACTTCATGACAACCAATCAGGTTTTCGTTCGGGTTCAGCATGGAAACAGTTATTGCTTCATTGCTGGATTCCCTCCTAAATCTATTCAGCCAAGGTTCTAGTGCACTAATCCTCCAGTTAGACCTGAGTAGTGCCTTTGATTTAGTCAATCATACTATACTAATTAACTGCTTGGAGACTATTGGACTCTCAGGCAATGTATTAAAATGGTTCCAAGGTTTCTTGACTAAACGATCATACCGAGTCTATAGCAATAATAACCAATCCTCCAGCTGGGTAAACCCATGCGGAGTCCCACAGGGTTTCCCCCTGTCTCCCACTCTCTTCAACATTTACCTAGCCCCACTGGCGAATCTACTGCAAAAATTAAAAATCAAATTTTACATCTATGCCGATGACATCACAATAGTCCTCCCCCTAACAAGCCTGACTCCTGAGACGAGGAATCATCTAGCATTAACTTGAAAGCAAATTGAAACAGGGATGTCAGAGTTCAAAATGAAAAAACCAAATTCTTCGTGGCAAGCCCGAATGACAAAATCAAAGATACTTCAATTGCACTGAATGGAGAGAACTTACCTATTGTCGATACCATAAAAATTCTGGGAGTGACGCTGGACCGTTACCTCACTCTAGATATTCATACAAAGCTCCTGATAAAAAAAAGGCTTCTTGACTCTATGGAAACTATGAACCATCGGAAAGTACTTTGACCCAGCATCACTCCGCTTACTGGTGCAATCCTCCATTTTAAACCTGCTCGACTATTGTAACATCATTTATCTGGGGTCTCTCAAGAAAACCATTCAAAGACTCCGAATCATACAAAATGCAGCAGTGCGACTGATTTTCAGTATAAAAAAATGGGATCACATAACCCCTACTACCAAAATCTCCACTGGCTGCCCCTAGAAGCAAGAGTACTGTTCAAATTTGCCTGCTTTTGTTTCATATCCATTCTTGGTTTGGCCCCCCTATACCTGGTCTCTCATTTTAAACTGGATTGTTCCACCAGACCTACACGCAGAATACATACTTACTACACGCAGAATACATACACGCAGAATACATACATACTATAAAAACCTGCAGATACAAAAGATTCCTTGACAGAACTCTTGCTTTCCAAGCAAGCCAACAGAACGGCTGGCTAGGTAACATCATCAAGCACTTCCTCATCCTACCTCAACTTCAGAAAACTAGTTAAAACCAACCTGTTTAACCGATTTGTAACCAAAAACTCATAATACCTTTTCCCTGTACTCTACTTACATGGCGGTTTATACTACAGGAAATTCTATAACTTGTGATGCAACAGGAAAAACTTTAACTGGATACATACAGTTAAGTATCCTGAGGGCAGGGGATAGAAGCCTACAGTATTCTATACCAGTATTATTATTATTATTAGCACAGGTCCATGTGTGCTAAAACACAACCCAACTGCTAAGCACATTTTAGTAAACAAGTTCTTGAATTTTCAAAGCCCTGCGCAAAGGTGAAACAGTATATTATCCATGACAAAAGACTTTCATAAAGTTTCCTGTCCTAGGTGTTCATGGGATTAATTATTTGTTTTAAAAAAATGTATATTCCACATTTATATATTTATTGGGATTTATTAACTACTTTTATGAAGAGATTCACCCAAGGCGGTGTATACAGCTTCAACGTAAAACTTGCAATTTTGTTAACAGCATAACAGTAGTAAAAAGAGAAAATATAAACACAAATATAATGAACGAGGGAAACTCAAAATCAACAAATTGAAACGTAATAATAGGACTGCCGTGAAACAGTTTCAAAAATAAACTTCTCAACAGCACTGAAATTCAAATAAAAGAGATATAATACAACCTCATTAAGGTGGTTTTTTTAAAATCACCAGCCGCTATGGTAAAAGCTCCAATGCTAATAGGAATTTTATGAGCTTTGGAGCTTTTATCACAGCGGCCAGCGATAAAAAAATCCCTAACACGGCTTAATATAAGGGGACCACAATATCAACATAATGTTTATGAAACACCTAATAAGCACACATCAGAACATTCAAATAACATAGATATGATACTAATGCTTTTCTACAATACAGTTTATCATGTAGCTGAGGAATCAAGTGCAAATGTATTTATTTTAGTATTTATATACAACTTAAGTGGTGTACATTCCGGTACTCAAGAATTTTCCCCTAATGTACCTGGGGCAATGGAGGGATTAAGTGACTTGCCCAGAGAGACTACGGAACTCACGGCAGCCATTTTGTAGGAGTGATCTGCATAGGGCAGGAGCGTAGGAAAATCGCTCCTGCCCCGAAAGCCCGCTAGACCACTGGATAAGCTCCAGGGAGGTCCGGGATGCAATGTTTCATTTTAAAAACAAAATTGCGACTAACCAAATACACAGCTACTTAAACCGCGGATTCAGAGGGAGAAGTGTAAACTCTAGAGCATAGGGGCTATTCCTGAGAAGGCTTGCTACGGGTATCACATCGTATAATTTCTTTTGATTACGGTACAGTTAGTGATGTTCCTTTTCTCTAAGTGGAGCACAAATAACACACACAATGATAAAAAAATCAACAATCAACATAAACATAGAAACATGACAGCAGATAAAGGCCGAATGGCCCATTCTGCCCATCCACAGCATCCGCTATCTTCTCCTCTCCCTATGAGATCCCACATGCCCGTCCCATGCTATCTTGAATTCAGATACAGTCTTAGACTCCATCACCTCCATCATCTCCACGGGTCCATCACCTCCACGGGAGACTATTGTATTAGAATCTACTACCCTTTCTGTAAAGAAGTATTTTCTTACATTACTCCTGAGCCTATCACCTTTTAACTTCATCCTATGCCCTCTCTTTCCAGAGTTTTCCTTAATTTGAAAAAGATTCGCCTCCTGTACATTAGCACCAGGGAAAAGTTTAAATGTCTCTATCATATGCCCTCTCTCCCGTCTTTCTTCCAGAGTACACATATCAAGGTCTCTAAGGGCTCCTTTTACAAAGCAGCGTTAGGGTCTTAATGCGCTGAATAGCGCAGGCAACATTGCCGCGTGCGCTAGACGCTACCACCTCCTTTTAAGCAGGGGGTAATTTTTCAGCTACCGCGCGCTAATCTTGTGCATGCCCTAAAATCGCTAGCGCACCTTAGTGAAAGGAGTCCTAAGTCTGTCCTCATATGATTTATAACAAAGATCGCTAACCAATTTTGTGAACCGAAGACTACACGTAAAACAAAAATCAAATATTATTCAGTTCAGACATTCTTTAGTAAACTGACCTTTCTAATGCCATTCAGTCCATTCCATAAATGTGGTGGTGCGAATGATGCTGAGGCAGGATTTGGAGCCAGGAGCATTTTTTAAAAAAAACATTTTTGAACATGTGCAAACATTTTCACCTTGAAAATTTTTCTGTGCAAATCAGCATGTCCAACGTGACACGGACAAGAGGACATGGTTTAAAGCTAAGGGGGGACAAGTCCAGGACAAATGTCAGGAGGTTCTGCTTTACGCAGCGAGTGGTGAACGCCTGGAATGCTCTTCCACAGGAGGTTATTAAGGAATCCACTGTGCTAGGATTCAAAGGAAAATTAGATGCACATCTCCTTATGAGAGGCATAGAGGGATATGGGTGGTAAAACTACATCAGGTGTATACCTGACTGGGCCTCCGCGTGTGCGGATCGCCGGACTCGATGGACCATGGGTCTGATCCGGAGATGGCAGTTCTTATGTTCTTATGTAAACACGTATGGAACTTTTCCTGGGACAATATTCAAAATGAAAGTGTGTGCATACTTTTATTTTATAATCTTTCTGGTCGATATTCAGCCAGCAGTAGACAGCGTTTTTTTTTTAAAACACTGTCAATCATCAACTAGATTAGCCCTCAGTATTCAGTGCCTGGTTATATGTGGGCCTCGGCACTGAATATTCTGGGTTAATGCTGCTATGCTGGCTGACAGAGTTTATGTAGGTCCTGGAAAATATTAAGCCGGGGCCAACATAAGACAATTATGCGGGCAATTTCAGCTGTGAGCCACATACATTTTCAGGACCATTAGTAGCCCTTCAAGCCAACCTCAGGCCCTCCAACCTTCTTCTTCTATCCCTGGCCCGCAAACACCAACCACCACCCCCTGTATCAGCGGTCTCAAACATGAGGCCCCCCAGTTTATAAATCTTTCCTTTAACTGTTAAAGGAAAGATTTATAAACTATAAAGAGTTTTACCTCATGCAAAGTTGTCATTTCTTTAATAAGACATTAACCTATTTTTTCTGCAGCCCTTCAAGTACCTACAAATCCAAAATGTGGCCCCACTAAGGGTTTGAGTTTGAGACCTCTGCTCTAGACCTACCTTCAAGCCCTGGTGGTCTAGCAGGGGCAGGAGCTTCTTGCTCCTCCTCCTAGAGGCAACATCCGTAAAATGACTGCTGCAATTTCTCACAGTAATTTTTTTTAATGCTCACCTGGCTATGCGCTAATGGCAGCGTTAGAGCATGGCCATTTATATTAAAAAAATATGGGCTCCTTTTACAAAGGTGTGCTAGTGCTATAGTGCGCGCTAGTTGAAAAACTACCGCCTGCTTAAAAGGAGGCGGTAGCAGCTAGCGCGCGCTAAAACCGCTGGCACACCTTTGTAAAAGGAGCCCTATGAGAAGGTAGTTGCTCTGCATTCAAAGTTCATTGGAAGGAATGGGATCTTATCAACTACTCTGACTATCAGGAAGTCCCTAACAATGGAGTTTATTGCAGGGTTTTACAGATTTTGTCTTTCCTCGTTTTCCATTTATAGAGAACATTCATAAACTACAAATGCTACTAGAACACGAGGAAAAAGCATGCCGTGGGTCTTGGCTGTTTTTCCACTCTTCAGCTCTTCACTGATATAATGCCAGTAATGTAAGGTGTTTCCTTAAAAACATGGCTGTTGAATAATAGAAGAAAAGTCCAACATTTGTTTCAATGCTCCAAGGACTGTGTGGTTTGCAGTAGAGCTGAAACTATGTGGGGAGTAATATTATAATTTTTTCAAGCATATGTGGCAGTATACACATAAAATTATCCTAGGTTTATGTTTATTTAGGTACTTATATACTGCCTTTTGCAAGACCATTAAAGCGGTTTATACGTTCAGGCACTCTAAGTATTTTTCCATATCTGTCCCGGCAGGCTCACAATCTACCTACAGTAACTGGGGCAATGGAGGGTTAAATGATTTGCCTAGGGCAGGAGTGTCAAAGTCCCTCCTCGAGGGCCGCAATCCAGTCGGGTTTTCAGGATTTCCACAATGAATATGCACGAGATCTATTTGAATGCCCTGCTTTCATGGTATGATAATAGATCTCATGCATATTCATTGGGGAAATCCTGAAAAATCTGACTGGATTGTGGCCTTCAAGGAGGGACTTTGACACCCCTGGCCTAGGGTCGCAAGGAGCAGCATGGGGATGGAGCCTACAACCTCAGAGGACAAGCAGGTGTACCTTTATGTGACCCAGGAGTAGGTATGTTTGGAAAAGAGTTTGGGTGGAGCCCAGGCACAGTTACATAGGGCCCAGTTCTATAAATGGCACCTAAATCTTAGGTATTAAATAGTGCGGTAAAGGGGATGGAACTTGAAGAAAGACTAAAACAGTTAGGGCTCTTCAGTTTAGAAAAGATACGGCTGAGGGAAGATATGATTGAAGTCTACAAAATCCTGAGTGGAGTAGAACGGGTACAATTGGATCAGTTTTTCACTCTGTCTCCTGTTCTTGCTATATATTAAAATCAATAAAATCTTTGAACTAAAAAAATTACAAAGACTAGGGGACACTCGATGAAGTTACAGGGAAATACTTTTAAAACCAAGAGGAGGAAATATTTTTTCACTCAGAGAATAGTTAAGCTCTGGAACACGTTGCCAGAGGTTGTGGTAAGAGTGTATAGTGTAGCTGGTTATAAGAAGGGTTTGGACAATTTCCTGGAGGGAAAGTCCATAGTCTGTTATTAAGAAAGACATGGGGGAAGCCACTGCTTGCCTTGGATCATAGCATGGAATGTTGCTACTTCTTGGGTTTTGGCCAGGTACTAGTGACCTGGATTGGCCACCATGAGAAGTGGATCACAGCCAGCACGATAGGAGCATCATATTACTATTCCATAGATGTTTTCTGTTAAGCTGCTGTGTTTTTATCACTGTATTTAAGGATCCCTGAAGAAGGCAAATACTGCCGAAACATGGCCCGTGTAGGGCCTGGATATCTATTTACAGCAAGTGACTTTATATATATTTTTAAGCTTTTAACATACTGTGATTATTGTATTTGAATTTTGCATTAATAAACAAACACCATTTTAGCTCTTGGGAGTCCAGGGATTGGTTGCACATTGTTTGTTTGTTTTTTTATTTATTTGTTTATAGTTTTACAAATTGTTAAACAACAATATAATAGAAATAAACATTTAAAAAAGAAATTGTAAATTCACAAAATTAACTAAGTTCATAGTCCACAAACTGGGGAGAGAAAATCCTACACCTCCAAGGGATGTTGGTTTTCAAGAAAAGTTCATTCATATTAGGAGATCAAACAGTTGGATTAAATTAAATTATCATCCTGGTTAATTGAAAAGGCATTGGGGGAATTGGAGCTTAACCAGCTGCCTTACCCTCAAGGAAAAATTTCAACTGATCAGGTTCATAAAATATATATCTAATATTCTGGTGGGTTACACAGCATTTACAGGGAAAACGTAACTGAAAAGTTGCTCCCATACTCAAAATTGACTGACGATAGGTTAAAAATTTCTTTCGTCTATCTTGAGTCCATTTTGATACATCAGGAAAAATTAAGACTTTTGAACCATGAAATTCTGAATTATCAGTCTTATAGAATAGACGAAGAACTGCTTCCTTATCTTGATGAAAAACAAAGGTTACCAATAAGGTTGCTCTTCCCATAATTTCTTCTTGTTGAGATGTTTCCAGGATAGCTGTGAGATCTAAATCTCCTGCTACGGTTCCTTTTCCTTTATCCTCTTTAGGAATATTTAAATAATATGATTTATGTAACGGTGGTAAATTGTTTTCAGGAAATTTAAGTACTAATCTCAAGAAGGAATGAAACAGTTCTCTTGCCGATTGGAATTTGGAAATAGGAAAATTTAAAAGTCTAAGGTTCAGACTACTATTAGCCTTTTCCAAATTTTCATCCTTCAATTGTAAGTTAATTGAAGCTTTCACTTCAGTCACAGATTTTTCCAAATTGTCCATTCTATCGGATTGTTTTAGAAGTTTCTCTTCAAAAGTCTTAAACTGTAGGTTGGTACTCTGGGCTGAAGTGACAAATTGAGAGCATACCTTGTATAGTGATTCCAAGACACTCCAAATAGCCTCTATGTCTATAACTTCTGGTCTTATCAAAGGAGGACGCAAAGTTGTACCGGGAATCACTCCATTGGATTCCACCTTCTCCCTCCCTGTAACATTACAGATTTCCGTTCCTCCATTCTCCATTGTCGGCTGCAGACAAGCCGGCAAGCTGTGTATCTCATCCGGGGTCAGAGGGGAAATTTGCAGCGCCGCCGGAGGCATCAACTCCGGAGCTTCCTGTGCTGCAAACAATGTTCCCGACCCCGTCCCGGGATGAGGAGGAACTCCAGGTTCCATCGGGCTGAGCGACTCTCGCCCTCCAAGATCGAGGTCTGCCCCCCTCGGTCTGCGGATGCGCCCGCTCCAACTGGGACGGCAAAGGTAGTAATCGCCGTCTGCATCGACGGCGAAGAGGCAGAGAAAGCTGGAAGAACGCCCCTCTGTCTTCCCCTGCGCTTTGGCATTGCGAGGGTAGGAAAAAAGACAAGCAAGTAAGTATTTTGCCGATTGTGCAGGAACCTCTCGCCGACGCGACTTACTCCGTCGCCATCTTGGATCTCTCTCCGTTCCACATTGTTTTGTTGTGGACATCTGATCTATTATGGCCACGCAGATACCATTCAGAGACTCTATATAGCTTGTATTTTCTTAGATTCACTAAAGCATGTGCGTTCTCAGTTCCCCCCTAGCATGTGTGTCATTAAAAAAGTCTAAATTTTCTGTAACACGTGTGTATTGACTGATACTCAGAAGTTCAAGAAAATGCTCAAGACTACACTTTTTCTAGAAACGTTGCAACGAATGATGATTCTGCTTTATTCCGGTTTTTGGATCGATATACGTATAATGGAGTGCTGTGAATTAATTGTTTTCATTGAATGATTTGAAATTTATGTTTGTATAAATTTTGCTTTTTGTATGTTTTTTTTAATTTTATGCATGTTGCTATTTGGAAAGCCGCGGCGGTTGAGAAATCTTTCAAATAAATAAGCATCACGGCTTCAGTCTTAACCACCGAAAGAGAATAACCGTGTTATTCGTGCACTTCATGCTCAGAAAAGCGACTGAGATGGGTTAAAGAGGTCAGGAAACAGTGGCTCCCAGCTTTGAAAGACTACACCAGGGAAATTTAGTTATCAGTAGGGAAGGGAATTTGCAAAGCAAGGCATTAGTCTAGGGGAGGGGAAACGGAGTTAGAAGTATGAGGAAAAGCATGTTTTCCTATATCTAGGAAGCCGATTTGGGGAGAAGGGCTAAAAGTAAACACAAAAGAAAGGAAGAATGTGTATTATAAATCTTCCCCAAGGACAGAACCGAGGGCATATCTTTCATTCAGGAAGCAGCTGTGAGTTGATCCAGATTAGAATTAGACCCTAATTCAGCTAGGATAAATATGTATTTTGGATGCTGTTTAAAACTCTCTGCGCCAGTTCATGTTAACCACACTATCAAGGATGGCATCACCTGTACTGGATAAGTGTGATTAAAAAAAATCATGATTCGATTCGATCAGATCAGATGATACTAGCCTCAAATTTTTAGAGAATGACACAGGGACAAAGTTTATCCCTGTCCTCAAGGGCTGTCTCTGTCCCCACCCCATGGGCTCTATCCTCGTCCCCGCATCATGGGTACCCATCCTCATGTGATTCTCTACAACAGAGAACAACCTAAGGAGCAAGCAGCGGGTAAAAGCTGCTTCTCACAGATTCTACCCAACTGGGAGACACTGCAAAGGGAGAGATAGAATAGATCAGTGTCCCCAGTGGCATAGTGAGGGTGATTGGCACCCAGGGCGGTAGCGCCTCTCACCTGCCCTCTTCTCTGCCACTCCCCCCCCCCCGCTCCTTTCCCCCCTCCCCTGCTGCGTGCACACATCTCTCCTCCTCCCCAGTGTGTCACAGCACACCTGAAATCTCAGGAGGCACACTCGTGTGTTGCGGCACCCAGTTTGTGATACACTGGACTAGACAGACCTCTTTCCTTCCCTCTTTTTGCCCGCCAGGGCAAAAATCAGCTTTGGGAAACATTGGAGCTAAACAGCTGAGAGGATCCCTCCCAAACATTTGGGCCCTTGGTACACATACCTAATTTGCCTATGCCTTAATCCTGCACTGACTAGAAGGTCATCAAATAGCAAGATTCATAATTGGAGACCAGGAAAATGTGGAGAAATACAGGAATAATTCAACTGTCTTAGATGCCTGATGAAAATGAACTTTCAAATGTACCTGGATATATACCCTTTAGGTGTTGCATTTTACTGTGGGATGCTTTGTTTGGCACAGTGGATGTATTAAGAAGATCACTCCCTATACATTTGAGAGACCGAGATTGTACCCAACAAAGGGATCTGTGCATTAAAGTTTATCATACAAATTAAGGCCATTTAGCATTCATATTATAGGGGATCAGTTTTCAAAACAGGGCTGAGCACCATGTTTTGTCTGGCTAAATTGAGATGGAGTCCAATATGCAAAGGCTTTCTCCCAATTATGAGAGTTAAATGCCCGTAAATTGGCCTCATTTGAAAATTTATTACTCAAAATTTTTACTAAACTCTTAAATGTAGAAATATAAAAATCGGATGGTAACAGAGGGCAGATTTAAGACAGGCAAAGAAGTTAGAAGCATAGGACTGCTTTTCAGCACTAGATTTATAAATATAGGCACTAGATTTATAAATATAGGCTAATGAATGGCAGTAAAATCAGGACTGGCTCAATCTGTTCTCTATTACCTGGAGTCACCTGGTAACCCTAGGTACACTTACATTTATGAGCATAACCTTTAAGCTCCTCAACTGATGAATTTTCATCTGAAAATAGTATACAACTTTATGAGCCTAACTTAGGAGCACAGTAGGAGCTCAGCATTTTCTAAATATTTGGCCTCCTGATTTTCAATTAGATTTTTGACTGAAATCATCCTAAATTTAACTGTCTATAATTTAGCCAGCTATATTTAATGACCTCAGACTGGCTTCCTATATTCATTCAACAAGTTATGGACATCAAATCTAGCTAACTTGCTTGCTATAAAAAGCAAAGGCCTGTAGACAGTTTCCCTTCCTTCCCTGCCTCGTTGTACATGTATAGGAACGCCCCTCCCCCCCTCCCCCCAAAAAATAAAAAAACAACCCTAGCAGCCAATCTGTCCTGTTTCCATTAATGTTGCTCCTCTCAAAGTAAGTGCTGACCAGGAATCTTTTCCCTGCCTCCCTGCTGTATAAAAATGTGTGAACAGCAGATTTCAGATTCTACCTCCTTCCCTTACCTCTCCCCTGTTTAAAAAGTTAAAGTGCACAGTTCAGAGCAGCTGGGACTTTGGTGGAAAAAGAGAGGGATATAGCTCAGCGCTGCACCACTTTTTTTCTCTCTCCACCACCAGTCAATGCAGAAAGTGTGTGCTGGGAGACGATGGGGGTAAACAGTCAGTCTCTGCCTGCCTTATCCACTTGGGGCCTGATGATCAAAACTTACCATGCCTTTAATATTTGATGCTAAACCAGTTCAGCGTGCATGCATTTTAACTTCTGATGCACAAAATGGCTCTTATAAGAAGATCTTCTAGTAAAAAGGATTTTCCTACACTAGAGACAGAAAGAAGCAATGAGAAGTCTTGAGTTCACCCTCCACCCAGAGAGTGCACCCCCTCCCCCAAACACACTACCTCCATGTTATCTTTGCTATCAATCCTTTCCTACAGGAAGGAAAGGAAAACTGCTTTCACTCCACAATAGAAAACTCATGACGGTGAGAAATTGCTGGATGTAACACATATTTATAACACGATTTAAAGAGAAAGAAGAGAAAAGTGTACATGCATTTGTGTATGTATAAGATTAAGGGTATTGGGCATCAGTAAGAAATTGGTGAAATCTCTGAGGAAGGTAGGAAGATGGCTCCAGACTGAGTGGGCTCAAGGGCACCCTTGACTATATATGCTGAGTATTTATTTTCTATCATAACAGGGCAAGAAGAGGTATCATCCATCATGATGAGGCTTCCAAAGAACCCTTAGCCTTAGGCAAAGTGCAGTATTGATGTCATTAGGCCACACAGCAGTCTCTTGATAGCAGAAGTACAATGAGGTTCAGATTACTTCTTGCCAACCGGGAGTGGAAGAGGAGGGAGTCTGCATCTGCAACTAGGTTCACTTCTAGACAAGCAGGCCAGAAAAGTGACCGAAGGCCATATTTGATTTACGGGCTATAATTTGGACGTCCCTAGTCTAAGGAACCAATAATAGGCTGCTCTTCTTCCACAGCTTCTTTTTGAGGGCTTCTCTGCCTCCCAAATCAAAAGTGAAAACTCATAACAACAGGAGAAATT
The DNA here is from genome assembly GCF_902459505.1 of Geotrypetes seraphini. NCBI lineage: Eukaryota > Metazoa > Chordata > Amphibia > Gymnophiona > Dermophiidae > Geotrypetes > Geotrypetes seraphini. The sequence goes on along the minus strand of NC_047089.1, from coordinate 58,085,148 downwards.
GGAATCTTTAAAAATCTCCTGAAAATATTTTTTGACAAAACCAATCAAGTTTTGGATTAATTAAGAAATCATAACTTTAAGTGCTCAGGTTTATTTTCTAAATTTTTAAGTTTGTGGTGAACTACAATCTTATTTTGAATTAAAACCATATTAGAACTCTACAAAATGCCATTTGTGAGCCTATCTTTAACCATCTCTCAGCTATGCTGAATCACACTCATTTCCTGTTCTTGGACTGGAATCTGGAATCTATTTGTGGATGCAAGATGTTTTATTAACATTTAAACAAAGTGCTGGTGCCAGTAAAGAGTCAGTGTTTACACAGAATAATGTATATGGGATGTTTAGGGTAGGAGGAGTCAAAATGGTGGCATCGTAGACTGATGGTGTCTAGGTTTTCTGTTTCATCTTAGCATTCTTTGTGTTTGTTACCTCTGAGGTGACACCAAAGAGGAGGAAGATTATACAGACTCCTCTTCCCTCAATTCCCTCAGCTATGATGTGGCTTTGTAGCTTACTCTTAACTTATATAGGATGATGCAGGTAGAGAACCAGCCCTTGGTATGCCTGACTGAGGGAGGATTGGTTGGTCATCTTGGGATATGAGCCAAATCTCAGACCCCACCAGCAGCTTCCCCGGCTTTGTGATTAGAATCTTACCCTCTATTCAGAGTTTTCGTAAATCTTTAAAAATGCTACTGTTTCAAAAATCATTGATGGTTCTAACAATGTTGCTCTTATTTCAATTTCAGACACCATTGATGGATTTTCCCAATTTACTTTGAAGATTCTAACAATGTTGTTTTCATTTCGATATATTCCAACTTAATGCTCTTACCGAGTCGAGCCTTATCACAAGGATAACCCGGTATAAAAATTTTAAAGTTGGATTGAATTGATGTCACAACTCAAAGCTCAGTAGCAACTGCCTTAAGCAAGAAAATAACTTATAGGGCAGCTATCTGCATTGGAGAGGTGGCCCTGAATCAGCAGAAGCAATAGACCTCTTTTCAGATTTCTACACCAACTACTACTCTTTCATGCTCCCTTTCCAAGCCGCTAGTGGTTACGCTTGACTCCTTTTGGATAACAGAAGTCAAACTTGGAAGCCCAGAGGCATAAGGTAGAGGCCATAGAAAAAAGAGGTGGAAGAATTGAAAAACTGCTTTAATTAAAGGTAAACTGCTAGTAATAGAAGATTAGAGCGCATGTGGAGACGTTTAAACCTTAGAGAATTAGATTTATTTTGAAGGTCCAGGGGATGGCAGCTCAGATGACATTTTTGGGGCCCTTTTAGTACACGCTAAATTCTAAGAAGCCCTTAGGTACTGTACATAATGGGCTCCTTAGCGCTTAGCACACGCAAATGTCCATTAGTGTCCTTTAATAAAAGGGCCTCTTAAGCAGTATCTGGCTAAAGCGCTAAAAGTATCATCAGATTCCCCACCACCACCACCTTTACAAAGACTTATTATCTCCCCAGTGGTAAACTTGATGGGTAGCAAGGTGGAAGGGGATGAACATCTATATCCTTGAACCCCAATTTAACAGCTTTTCTGGAATCCTCAGACTCTACTAGCCTAAGTTTTAAGTTAGGCGCCTCTAGGCACGATTCTGTAAAAGGCACCTAAGCGTGATTGTCAAGCGATAGGCGCCTACATTAGAGAATGACACAGGGACAAATTTTCCCTGACTCGTCCCCGCAAGTTTTGTCGCTCTCCATGTCCCTGCCCCATTCCTGTAAGCTCTACCTTAACTGCACAAGCCATAAACACGTGGAGGGGCATAATAATAAAAAAAAAATGTTTAAGTCCCCTTTTGGCCTAAGGCCCTAAATGTTGAAGCAGGGAAAATGTCCATTATTTTAAAAAAACGTCCAAAAGGAGGGTTTTTAAAAAAAATAACGGCCTGCCTCTACGTTCAGCTGTTTAAATGCCCAGACCACCACTACATCTACACTAACAACATATAATCAACCAAAAAAAGCCTAAGTCCCAAACGCCCAACACAAAAGCTTTTAGGCGAAGGAGGAGCCAGTCCTTCACCTGAAAGCTGGATTCTGTAACCGGTGTCTGTCTAAAACAACACCGATTACAGAATTCACCACTGACCCCCCCCCCCCCCGACAACGATATGGGCAGGAGGGAGTCCAAGCCCTCCTGCCCAGGCAACCCCCCCCTACCCCCCACCCCCACTAAGATCCATCAGGAGGGATCCCAGGCCCTTCTGCCCCGATGCTGCTCCCCCATGACCGCCCCCAACCCCTGATTGGCCCGCCGAACACCTTCCCTGCCGTGATGCTCACCCCAAAGTGCCACGGATTGGAGGGAGGTGGGCGATCATCATCTCGATAGGAGAGATGAGCCATCTCTCCTGCAGCGATAGTTGCAGTAGGCGGCAGGCAGGTTGCTGGGGCCACTGAGCTGCAGCAATCAGAGGCCCCTTTTTCGGCACTTATACCTGTTTTGACTTGGTCTAAGTCAAAACGTATAACTGCCAACTAGGCAACCTGCCTAAACTTTTGGTTATACCTGCTGTATGTCTATGTCTAGGTTGGCCCATCTCCCGCCCTTTCCCCTCCTCTTTTCGCTCTTTGCATTTAGAGGCAGGGGAAAGTCCTAAGCTGGTTTTAGATACATCTAAAACCAGCTTTGGTTATGGGTACTTGGACGATCAGGCTTTTTGATCATCCAAGTACCCATTTAGGCCACTTTTTAGACGGTTTTCTTTTTTTTTTTTATTATTATTATGAGCCCCTTAAGATTTTAAAGTTTGCAGGTTTGCAGGGATGAGGCAGGGACAGGAAAAGGAATCACAGGCAAATGAGTTCCCGTGCGGGTTGGGGAAAAATTTGTCCCACTAATACATATACTCTCAGGAAAAGGGTCAGTTAAACTCCAATAATATTACCTCTAAATCAGAACCCCATATGGACAACAAACCTCCCCTCTGCAACACTAACAGGCTTTAATTTCACACACACACAAGCCAATCACACAACAGAAAGTAACAGGGAAAAAGAAAGGAAAGAAAGGTGGAGAAAAAGCCTCAGTTCAGCTTCATCTGGCAAAAAACTCCACCTTTCAAGGCTAACCCTGTACTCCAAAATATAGAACCAGTAGAAAAAGCTCTATGGTAGCCTGCAGGGAGATGTTACAAAACACACCGGGACACACAGCCCTCAGTTGTGAAAAAATGGGTAAATCAGCACTGTAGCAAAGTAGTCCAGGATTCGGCGTGGAACACAGCAAAAAAAGAGAACAACTTAGCTGCTTCGGCATCCAGGATCTCTCAGTCCTTCACCTCCTGGGCCCTGCAGCCACTGAACCCGACGGGGAACCGTTTCGCTCTGGTTGCTGAGTCAGGGGTTTCAACTTCACTGCTTCTCATACGCTCTATCCAGACTAGAGAATGACACGGTGACAAAATTCATCACCGTTCCCGTCCCCGCGGATAACTGCGGGAAACGATCTTCATGTCATTCTTTAAGGAGAGAGGGAAGAATCAGAGTATAATTGGGCATAACCACTGACCCGCAAGCTTTGCTTTGAAGAATGCTGGTGTAGAAGGACCGAGGTTGAAATAGACACTAGAAAATGACATGGGATTATTTCCCGCGGTTATCCGCGGGGACGGGAACGGTGATGAATTTTTTCACCGTGTCATTCTCTAACAGACCCACCAAGCTCTTCAGGCTCTCACACCATTTCACAGAACAAATTTGTCCCCATGTCATTCTATAGCCTACATTATAGGTGCCTATCTGTTTAGACCAGTGGTTCCCAAACCTGTCCTGGGGGACCCCCAGCCAGTCAGGTTTTCAAGATATCCTTAATGAATATGCATGAGAGAGATTTGCATACCTGTCACTTCCATTATATGCAAATCACTCTCATGCATATTCATTAGGGATATCTTGAAAACCTGACTGGCTGGGGGTCCCCCAGGACAGGTTTGGGAACCTCTGGTTTAGACACTATTTACAGAATTTCCCCCTAAGGTCCTAGTATCCATACTGAACTGATTCCTGAAGTTGTTGCCATATATCACTAAGGTGCACTAGCGTTTTTAACGCACGCAGGAAATTACCGCATGCTACACCGTGCGCTACGCTTCTAGAACTAACGCCAGCTCAGTGCTGGCATTAAGGTCTAGCGCACGCAGCAATGTAGCGTGCGCTATTCCGCGCATTAAAGCCCTAACGCGGCTTAGTAAAAGGAGCCCACAGTTTAGCACATCTGCTAATTTGGGCAGCATCTACTTTGTGGGGTAGCACGACTATTTCATAGAGCATCATCATCAGTGTTGGGAAGCGTTTTAAATACAAGTATTTAAAATAAAAATTAATTGGGTGATACAAGTATTTCAAATAGTAATTAAATTACATCAGATTATTTTTTGCTTGTATTTAAAATACTATCCTACTTGTATTTGTACTTCAAATACTTATCCCTAAGTATTTAGGGGTCCTTTTATCAAGCTGCGCTAGCGGGGTTAGCGCGTTGGACATTTCATCACACGCTAACCCCCGTGGCCGGCTAAAAAACTAACGCCTGCTCAATGCAGGCGTTAGCGGCTAGCGCGGCAGGTGGTTTAACACACGGTATTACACGCGTTAAACCCCCTACCGCAGCTTGATAAAAGGACCCATTAGTATTTTCTGAAAGTGTAGCAAAATACTTTGGTCAAAATACTGTGCCATAAGGGGTTCTTTTACTAAGGCGTGCTAGTTATCTTAGCTTGCGCTAAATGCTACCACGTGCTACCGCATCCATAGGATATAATGGATGCGTGCTTTAGTAAAAGGACCCCTAAGCTCAGTTCCTGAGTCCCTGTGTTGAAAAATGCTTCCCTCATCTTTATTCTAGTAACTCTAAAGGCTCCTTCACCATTCACCCAATCGCTTTAAAGAAGCGCCCTCCCTCCCTCTGTTCCTTCCTTCCCCTTCCCACTCACATTCAAACCTTTTTTTTTTTTCTTCATCACTATAATGTAACTTTTCCCCCTCCTCTCTTGTTAACTTCACTTATATGTCTGTCATTGTCAAATGTCCTTAATATTCACTTTCCCCATTATTCTTTTTTTTATTAATTTTATAATCTATAAATATAATTTAACCTTAATTTTAACTTTTATTGTAAACCGGCTAGATACTTGTTGATGGTCGGTATATTAAAAATCAATAAACTTGAAACTTGAAACTCCTTTTACCAAGGTGCGATAGCGTTTTTAGCGCACGCACAAGATTAGCGCATGCTATAGTGCGTGCTAGCCAATAAATTACCGCCTGCTTAAAAGGAGGAGGTATCGGCTAGCGTGTGCGGCATTTTAGCGCACGCTATTCTGCACGTTAAGACCCTAACGCACCTTTGTAAAAGGAGCCCTAATGGCTTATGCAGAAGTCTGTCATCCTAATTTCAATTTGCGCTGTGCATCAATTGACAAGAAACTAAAATTTTTAGTCAGTGTATGTTAAAAAAAAAATGGAGCAAGTTTAAGTTCATGAGCCACTTGGAGACACTAACATAAGAACATAAGAAGTTGCCTCCGCTGAGGCAGACCAGAGATCCATCTCGCCTAGCGGTCCGCTCCCGCGGCGGCCCATCAGGCCCATTGCCTGAGCAGTGGTCCCAGACTATCCCTATGACCTACCTCTACTCCTATCTGTACCCCTCAATTCCTTTATCCTCTAGGAACCTATCCAAACCTTCTTTGAAGCCTTGTAATGTGCTCCAGCCTATCACAGCCTCTGGAAGCGTGTTCCATGTATCCACCACCCTCTGGGTGAAAAAGAACTTTCTGGCATTTGTTCTAACCTGAGAGTACCTGATAGTTAGGTAGTAGGCTTCAATAATTCAGATTAAGAGAACTATAAATAAAGCGGAAGATGAAACTATAGTTCTGGTCAGATTAGGGTTGGTTATGACAGATTCTGAGAATTCATATTAAATTCATTGTTAATTTTAAGGCATGGAATGCTGAGCTTTTTAAATGAAGTGAGCAATGATCTTGGAGTTCTGCAAAGCAATCCCATCTAAGGATTCTGCACAAGGCAAATTCCATAATCGGAAACACATTTCCTTATAGGACCTCTGTGCAATGTAATTCAAAGGAAAAGTACACACTGTCCAGAGTCTTATTAGCCAAATGAGCATTCCAGGAATCTGAACCCTGAAATTAAGGTTATCTGATGGGGACGTAAAAGCTTATAAAGAAAAGAAATGATAACTTAATCCAGATTTCAATATTATAGTCACAAATCTTCATGAAGTTGCCTCAATGGTTTTCACTTTGATTGGTTTCTGTAAAGAAAGCTAGTATCACTGAGGGTAACATCGTAAGACAATGTTCCCAGATGGTACAGTATTTGCATAGTTCCAGATTATATTTGAAGTATAAATGTATGCTGAATTACTAAAAATCATATTCATCTCAATATCTGAAAAGATTTTATTTATAAATTGTGGGAGAATCATCAGTGCCAGTTCTTCCATAGAGTCGATATCTTCCATAGAGCCGAGTCATATGTAAGATAAATTTGCTCACAAGTATTTTTATGGACTGATGATGACATTTGGTAGGTGTTGGATTCACCTTTTGACAAATTCTGGGTGATAAGCCACCACTGACTGATCTAAACTAAACTAAACTAAAGCTTAAATTTATATACTGCATCATCTCCAAGGATGTGGAGCTCGGCACGGTTTACAAGAACTTAAAATATAGGAAAAGAAGGAAAAAAAAAGGTTTACATGAACTTATATATAGAAGAGAAGAGTAAGGGGGGATAGAATTACATTTTAGTGAAAAGCCAGGTTTTCAGTTGTTTGCGGAATAATTGGAGGGAGCCCAGGTTCCACAGCGGGGTAGTAAGGTCGTTCCAAAGATCTGTGATTCTGAAGAGAAGGGATTTTCCCAGTTTGCCTGCATAGCGAATACAGTGTAGAGAGGGGAAGGATAGTTTATATCTTTGGGCGGGTCTGGTAGAGTCAGGAGGAGTTTTAAGATAGTGGGATTAAGGGAAGAAGGATGCCGTGAATGATCTTAAAAGCCAGGCAGGAGCATTTGAAATGGATTCTGGAAACCACTGGGAGCCAGTGAAGTTTGGCTAGAATCTGAAAAAAATTTAAGTACAGTACAGTATGAAAAAGGAAAAAATTATATTGTTTCAAAATACAGTATTGTTTATGAAATGAGGAAATTGAGGGCTCCTTTTACAAAAGCGCGCTAGGGCTTTAATGCGCACAATAGCGCATGTTAAATTTCCAAGCGCGCTAGCGGTAGATTTTCAGCTACCGCACGCTGTAGCGCATGGTAATTTTGTGCGTGCGCTAAAAACCCTAGCGCACCTTCGTAAAAGGAGCCATGAATTGCATATTTCATAGGATGTACTCATATTTAAAGAAGAAGACCTGTAAACTACAATAGGGTATAAAGCATTCAACATTTCTATAGTAGTCTCCTCTAATCATGTAAGGAAGCCTATCCTTCCATGTAGGCAATAACACTTCAAAATCTCTTCCTCAGCAGCACTGAGCAATCTTTGAATCACCCTGGAGGCTCCTACTTCTTCCCTCCAGGCCTTTCTTGACTTATCTCAATCCCTAGCTTTTATATCTCCCGCCTGTTCGCTAGGATTCCTTACTCTGGCCTTGTTAAGATGGGACAAATGTGTTTAAGAGAACGAGGGTTCTCATATACACTCCCTCACATACCCTCCCCCTAAGTTCAGTCTTTTCCAGATGAGCACCTGCCTTAGCTGGTGGCCACCTCCAGAGAAAGGTGATATGTATTTCAGTGAGCCTTTTTTCCTGTCTGTCCAGGTGGGCTCACAATCTATCTAATGTACCTGGGGCAGACGAGGGGGGGGGCGGGGGGGGATTAAGTGACCTGCTCTGGGTCACAAGGAGCAGCGTGGGTTTGAACCCACATAGTACTGAAGCTGTAGCTTTAACCACTGCACCACACCCTCACCCTCCCACACTCTCTTCAGTTGTTTTATATATAGTACAAATTTAATTTCCTCCTTTTCAATATTTCTCTATGTACCCACTGCTCCTTGTGACTCTGGGCAAGTCACTTAACCCTCTATTGGCCCAGGTACAAAATAAGTACCTATATATAATATGTAAACTGCTTTGATTGTACCCAAAGAAAGCAGGTATATAAAGTCCCAACCTCTTTCCCTATACATCACTTTGTAATACACTTCTCCCTCCATATTCGCGAGGGTTAGGGGTAGAACAGGCCCGTGAATACATAAAAACCGCAAATAACTTTTTTAATGTTATTCACGGGTTTTTTCTAACAACCACCGTTAATATAATGAAATTGCGAATAACAAGAGGCATACCAATTCTCCTTCAAATTAAGTGACTCCCTTTTAACCTTGTAGCGCTGGAAAAATGCCGCCTTGTGGAGATAATTATGAACTTTGGCAATCACCACCCGAGGGCTGCGGTGACTTTCCTCCTGCTGGCCCAGTCGATGTAAGCGCTCCAACTTAAGGAGGCCCATGCCCTTCAGCAAAGGTAACTCCGCCTGCAACCAGCGCTCCAACTTAGAGATTACGCGGGAGTCGGCAACTGATTCCGGGAGGCCCACAAACCTGATGTTGTCTCAATGCAATTGATTTTTGAGATCCTATAACATTAGGCTTGAGAACGTAATTGTGTACAAAGTTCCTCGAAATCCGATGAGGTTGATGTAGTCACCTCCTCCACCGTCGCCACCCTAGTCTACAGCTCCGTAGTGCAGCGAGATGACTCAGCCAGAAGCACCCAAATTTTTTTTTGGTATTGTACAGTACTTTACTCACGGAAGATGTAATTTGGGGGGGCGGAGCCAGCATGCCATAACTCGTGAATAGTCAAAACCACGATTGCTGAAACCACGAATACGGAGGGAGAAGTGTACTTCCACTGGAAAAGCAGTATATTAAATTGTTGTAACAAACAATTCAAAGCATACATTTGGGTGTCCAATATTAGTGTACATGTAGGTACCCCCATTTATACCATAGCCCTGGTGCAAATGGGACACCTAAATATAACAGGCCCATAGGCAAAGGGGTTGTTTCACTGCCCTGTTTGTCTGTCTAGGATAGATTGTAACATCTGTTGAGCTTGGACTGTCTCGTATCTATTTGTGTACAGTGCTGTGTACACCTAGTAGCACAACAAACTTAAGTATAGCACTAATAGTAGTAGTACACAGTGGCATAGTAAGGGGGTGCAGTCCACTCTGGGTGAAGTCTTCCTAAGGGTGCAGCGTCACCCCTCCTCCTCCTCTCCACCCCCCCTCGTATCACTCACCCGCTTGCTCACTCCCACTCCTCTCCTTGTCGCATGCACCCCTTGCCTTTCCCTCTACCTTTTTGCCACTCTCTGATATCACTTCCGGGACCCATGCCTAGGAAGTGATGTCAAAGGGAGCCAAGACTGACGCTGGAGAAGTTTGAAAGGGAAGGGGGTGAACGCACAGCGTAGGGAGAGGCACCACCACCCCGGATGCAACTCACCCTTACTACGCTACTGGCGGTATTTGCTGAATAAGCCGCTATAAGTCGATGTCATCCCATCTGTATTCTCAAACACAGATTGTTTTATTCGCATCACTTCCAGACTGAAGATCTGAGGTCATCTGAGGTACTCCCCATGGAATCTTCAAGTTGAAACTTTGAGAGCAGCAATATCAGCCTGTATCATTTGAGGGATTGGACGAGTTCTTGAAGGGAAAGGGGATCCAGGGGTATAATGAGTAATAGATCACTACAGGTCATTGACCTGGAGGGCCGCCGCGGGAGCGGACTGCTGGGCGTGATGGACCTATGGTCTGACTCGGCAGAGGCAATGCTTATGTTCTTATGTTCTTATTATTTAAGTAAATTAATTATAAGGTTGAAGTTCAACCCAAAAGAGGAAGAACAGCAATGTGATGGATCAATACAGTAATAACAGCTGCAGATGCTACTCTATCAACAATCAACCCCTTGACTGAAGATCAAACACAGTTCAGCTCAGGACAACTATTCACAAGGTTGCCATAAGATGCCGCCGACGCAACCGCATTTAACAAGAATTAATTACCACCAGGATAGAAATTTATCTGAAACAAAACCGCAACTATTTAGAACCTTAATCTCTTTATAACTTGGTATTTCTAACAATAACTCTACTGTAATAACAACAGATCTCCAGAGATTTTACAGATGATTTGGCTTCTGTTTCATCTAGTAACAGATGGGTTTGTCCAAATCATTGGGTGTGCGCTTATGTGTGTCTGGCAGCTGCTGATAAGATGACAGACAGTTTACAATCGGTATCCCGTAGTAATGGGACGATGCCAGTGACTAGATTCAGACTTGTTTTTATTGCTTTTATGATACCAGAAATGGAAAATTAGAAATGAGGTAGCCCTCTTCCACTAAGAATAATAAAAACATATCAGTTGGTATGGCAGAAAGGATCTTGTTGTAAGTGACTTTGTAGAGTGAGCGTGAAATTTTCAGAGTGGTTTGGTAACTACGGCTGCATGTAATTAAATGAAACCATGTTAAGATTGCATATTTCAGTTCAGCGAAACTCTGCTAATGATACTAAATAACTCATGCATGGGATTTTGTAATATTAAATAAAGTCTTTGCTGCCTTATTTTAGAAAAGAGGAAGATCTACAAATAACACCTGTCCGTTAAGAGAAAGTCCCATGAGTGTGATTTTACAAAAATTATGCCTAAAGACGTTGGAATAATGTGGTTTTATGGTTTTTTACATGTGTGTGTTTTTGTAAAAGTTACCGAACCGCTACTCAACCAGTGTTCTCTGTGTTGTCATCTCATAAGATTTTCAACAGAGTGTACAAAGAAAGATCACATTGTTGCAGATCTGAGGGGGAAAAAATTATGTCACCCTCCCCAAAATAATAATAATTAAAAAATATTCAAAAATATAAGATTAAAAAACCCTCAAACCATAGCCTCTATTTTACTAAGGTGCGCTAACCGATTAGTGCATGCTAAACGTTAACGCATGCATGTTAGTCTATGGGCACGTTAGCATTTAGTGTGTGCTAAATCGATTAGCGCACCTTAGTAAAAGAGCGGGATAATTAAGGGTAAAATGTGCCCATTTTGGTCTCATTGGTATTTTAGATATTTATTGTTCTAAAATTGTTCCTCCCACTGCATAGAATTATTGCTTAAATGGTCGTTAGAGAATGACACGGGGACAAATTTGTCCCTGTCCCCGTGAGGCTTGTACAGATGAGGACAGAGCTTGCAGGACTGGGACAGGGACAGAACTTGCAAGGACAGGACGGGGATGGAGGTAGATCGTGTCATTCTTTAATAATCGCTCCTCAATGTCTGGTCTAATGGCTAGGACTCCCATCATGAACTCCTGGGCTGACCCCAGTCCAAGAAGTGCTAAAGGAGGAAGCAGAATTGTGACTTGTTAGTTGTTTTAAAATACAGATAATTGCAGAAATCCTTGCATCTGATGCAGCTGGCCATGGAAAACCATGGATGGTTCCATAAAAAGCAATGGAAATGCCTGTGGTTTCCTGCGGCTGTCCGCAACAAACCCAATGATCAGCTATAGTTGGAGACATATTTATAAAGGTCAACACTATAATAGTTCTCTCTTTTGGTTTGTGGTTTCTTCCTCGTCATATTGCTTAAAAAGAACAAGGCTAACATTCTGAACAATAAAATGAGGAAGAGGGTTTTTCTAAGACATTAATGTTCTCCCCCCCCCCCCCCCCCCCCATTTCAGATAATCACGTTGTTTGATTTCAGGTTCAAAATTTTGTTTGATTTGTAATATGTATTTGCATTTCTCCAAAGAATCTTTTGCATCACAGATATTTATAAAGGTCTTAAATGGTTCCCTAAGAGGGGATGCTGGAAAGTTCTCAGCCCAACCAAGAGGAGAATGACATGGATATGGTTCAATCAATGATATGAATCAATGTCAAAACAGAATTTCGTTTCTGCAAATTGGCACTTAACAAAATGAGATCACACTCTTTTGAGCTACAGTGGCAAAATAACACTCAGCATTTAGGAAGTTTCAAGTTTATTAAAAAATTTGATTCAATCACAATAGCATATTTCAAAGCGATTTACAGGTATAAAATCGGGGTATCAATAAAACAGTGTAAATTAGACTCTGACAATACACAACAAACATAGGGCAGGCAGGTTGAATAACAATTATTAAAGAAAAGGAGAAACTGATAAACAGGGTTATTTAAAGTGTTTTAAGCACATAAGGAGCAGGTTCTATACAATTCAGGCAAACATAGGGATCCTTATGCCATGCTGTAATAAAAAGTGATCTTGCACAGCTCTTTCCCATGCGTTAAGGTTATTTTTATCCCAACAGTAAAAAGAACTTCTTTTTTTTTTAACTTTTTGTATTAATGGCTCAACTAGAGGTTTCTTATCATCTATATGTGGATGATATTCAATTTTTCTTTCCCATGAAGAACTCATGGATTGAAAATCTTGATTTTTTTTTTTTTTAATCCAGTTTTTTAACTATTCAAAAGTGGATGTCAGCAAACAGACTCACTAGATTTAGCCAAAACTAGCAAAACTCAAGTTTTAATTCTTAGTGGTCAAAATGAGATTGACCGACCATTAAGATTAATGATAGGGAATTATGTGATTCAAATTGTACAGGAAATTAAATATCTAGGAATCATCATGTATACGGCTCTCGCTTTTAGGAATCAACTGAGGAATTTGGTGAGGACCATCTTTTTTTTTTTTTTAGTACAATTATTGAGGAAGTTGAGGGAGATGTAGAAAAATGTTTCTACTGTTTTGCATGTATTACTGGTGCCATTGTTTAATTATTGCAATGCATTATGGGGTACTTTTATTAAGGAAAAAATATAAAGGTTGGGAGAAAAACTAAATCTATTATGAATTCACTGAGAACGATAAAAATTATATAAGAATTCAATTGTTTATCAACTTAATTGAGAATCAATAAGAGATAAACTATATTTAAATTATGAATGAGTGCTCAGTTTGTAACATCATTCAAACACAGCAATGTTGTAAAACAATGATGTTGTATCATTCCATCATTGCACCCTCCTGCCTACCTGCCTTGTGTGTGAAAGACATTTGGAGCATTGAGATCAAGCATAAAATTTCTGCGTCTCGATGGACACAAATTTGGACTTGGAGGATGAGATGTACAGTGTTGGCATCTATGAGACAAACATGGTTTTTTCTGTTGCATAGAGCATTATGGACCCCTGTTCGGTTACAAAAATTGGACAGCTCTAAGTCTAATAAATGTTGGCACTGTCATCTTAAAGCAGGGACTTTAGATCATTTGTTATTCTACTGTCCATTTAATATGACCTTTTGGAAATCAATTTGGGACCAAATTAATTGTTTATTAGACAACTCAGTGGCATTATCATATGATACTGTGCTGTTTTATTATTAGGATTTTATATACCGCCTATCAAGGTTATCTAAGCGGTTTTACAATCAGGTACTCAAGCATTTTCCCTATCTGTCCTGGTGGGCTCACAATCTATCTAACATACCTGGGGCTATGGAGGATTAAGTGACTTGCTCAGGATCACAAGGAGCAGCGTGGGGTTTGAACCCACAACCCCAGGGTGCTGAGGCTGTAAATTCAACCACTGCGCCACACACTCCTCCTCCTGTTTGGTATGGCAATGAGAGCAAACAGTCAGATTTCTTCAAATAATAACAAATTGTTACTTATAATGGCTGGGGTTGCCATTCAACAAATTACTTATAATTGGAAGAATTGGAGTAGATTAAATTATAATTTTTGGTGGAATTCCCTATGTCACATATATAAAATGGAAAGATTTATTGCAATACAGCGAGGGTGTTTTAGGAAATTTCAAGATGTGTGGGAGCCATTAACAAATGTACTGATTAGATGACATTTTTTCCCTTAATCTTACAAATTCAATTATGAGGGAGGTGGGGGGATAATTTTATGATTTTATTATTATATATTATACAATGTATTTGATTATATAATAGAAAGGGGTGGGAAGGGTGGAAGATAATAGCATATTATTTGTACTATTGATGATTATTAAGTGATATATTTATGATTAATTTGTTTTAACATATTGATACACTTATTGTATGTTTAAAAATGAATAAAGATTTTAAAAAAAAATTTAAAAAAAAGAAGTTAAACACAAAGGAAAAAGAACTAATCAATGAAAGGCTATAACATACTCTGCATTTATATTAAATTTCCGCTAAACAACAGCAATTTTCTTTAGCTCCAGAAATGATCTTAGCTGCTCAGGCTTAAAAAAAATGTATTTAACCTGAGCAAATTTTACCACGCATTTACAAGGGTACGCCAGTAAAAAGGACGCCCCAATCAGTATGGCAATTCATATGTTTTTATGTGCTAATGTTGAGCTACAAGTGGTTGAAAAGACCGAGGGTAAAAGTTTCCCCCTCCCCCACTACTGTGTGCATGCCCCCCTTCCCTTCTTCCATACCTCTTTAATGTTCGTGGTGCAAGCAGAGATCCCAACCTGCTGGTCACGCCAGCATCAGCTCTTCCTCAGACATCACTTCCTAGACCCGCACCTAGGAAGTGATGTCAGAGAAAGAGCCGAGGCTGGCGTGAGTAGCTGGTTGGGGTTGCTGCTCACGCTGGGAACCTTCAAGAAGTCCAGAGGAAGGGAAAGGGTGAATGCACCCGGCAGGAGGGGGCAGGGAAGGAGCGAATAGGGTAGAGGGTGGAAAAGAGGATGAGGGAGGAGTGCCACCACCCCAGGTGACTCTCACCCTCACTACACCACTGCCGCTATTATTTGGATTTTTGCCAGGTACTTGTGACTTGGATTGGCCTCCGTGAAGATAGGATACTGCGTTAAATGGACCATTGGTCTGATCCAGTAAGGCTATTCTTAGGTTCTTAACATCTAAGTCCACTTAGGCACCACTAGGCATGATTTTATAAAGGACACCTTGATGTTGATTGACAACTGTGTGAACCGGCGCTTAAAAGTTAGGCGTGGTTAGGCACCGTTTATAGGATTAGGCCCTATAAATGGCACCTAGGATAGGCACTGCCAGACATCCTAATCACGGACGCCTAGCAACACCTAAACTAAATTCACACGTAACAACTTTTTTTAATTGGTTAAATGACGCTATAATTGACCACTCCACTAAAGACTGATTTTAAAAAATTATTTTAGTTGGTAATTAGATTTACTCGTGGATATCCACATGGTGCCTAGCTATGCCTAAGTCGAGGTACCTCAAATGCCTAACCAGTTGGCTACCAGTAAATATAGGATTGTTTACAAAGTCCTTGTGTTGATTTTCTAAGTAATGCATGATGGGATTCCTTGGTATCTGACTCAGGTGTTGAAAGTGTACCAACCATGTAGACCCAGGGCAGGATTAACCAATAGGCACATGCCTAGCGTCCGAAATGGTCAGGGGGGCCAGATGAAGGAAGGCATCAACATTGTTTTTTCCAAACGGCGATGGGCCCCTCCAGCATCAATCGGCAACGTGCCCCCCCCCCCGATCGGCAACACGGGCCCCCCCCATCGATGGAAAGTAAGACAAGCAAGCAATGCAGGTAAGAAAGGCAACGGGAACTGTAATTGTGCAAGCGGTGTTGCTTGCCCAAAGCTTCCCTCTGATGCAGCTTCCTGTTTCCGCCTGTGTGCATGGTGAGGTGGGGCAGGGCAGGGGGCCCAGTAAACTTGTGTGCCTAGGGGCCCTCGATGAATTAATCCTGCCCTGTGTAGACCCTTGAGGTCAGAGAGGATGCTAAAGTTGGATAGTAAAGGGTTTGTAAGTGTTCACTATGAGCAAATGGGAGCTTCAATAATCTCAATAGCAGGGGTGCTTTTGTGGAATAATTTGACTGGACCACTTAGGTTGCTATCAGACATTCAGAAATTTAAGAGTATTGAAAACAACTTTTATTTATGGAGGATTTTTCTTGAATTTTATCTAATGATAGTAATCCTGGAGAATTTTAGATACATGTAACTTATTCTTTGCTGTATTGTTATTTATGATTTACGCATGTACCTTGTGAACCACTTAGGTTTAAGCGGGGTATAAGTTTTTAAATAAATAAATAGGAGTGATAAACGTAGGCATCGCTAGGTGTGCGAGACCGGTGCTGGTGAATATGGCTAGGCAAAACCTGGCCTAATA
Organism: Geotrypetes seraphini; assembly: GCF_902459505.1. Classification (NCBI taxonomy): domain Eukaryota; kingdom Metazoa; phylum Chordata; class Amphibia; order Gymnophiona; family Dermophiidae; genus Geotrypetes; species Geotrypetes seraphini. The sequence continues at coordinate 58,068,933 of NC_047089.1, read as the reverse complement.
TACTGGTACCCACCTCTAGGATGCTTAAGGACACCTAAGTCCACTTAAACACCGCTAAGTGTGATTCTATAAAGGACGCCTAGTGGTTCGTTGACAACCATGAGGACTAGGTGCAATTAGGCGCTATTTATAGAATCAGAGCAAAAGAAGAGACATGAACAGGTCCAAGAACAGAAGCTTGAGGCACACCACTGGTAACATCCCTCTCCTCAGAGCGATCTCCATTGATCACTACCCTCAAAAAAACCCAAAACCCTTTTGTACTGCCATATAGGTGGCACCTGCCACCTATTATTTGGGTTTTGGGGTGGTAGACAGGTGGGTCTAGTCGGTTCTGGGGGGTGTTCTGGGGGTGCTCACTATGACCTATAAGGTTGTTGTAGTGAGATGTGTATGTGGCACCCTTTTTGTGAAGTTCACAGCAGTGTCCTGTAAGGTACCCCCCACACTGCTCTGGTGCTATGTCTGGGTGTCCAGTCCCTCACTTTTCTGGCCCCTCCCATGCCCAAAAGTTCTTTTTCTAGGCGTTTTTGAGTTGGACAAATTTTTGGTTGAAAATGGGGTATAAGGATGGATGATTTAGCAGCCTGGATGATCAGTTAGATGGTTTTCGGGGGAAAAAAAATATGTTGGACGTATTTTTCGAAAATGGACCTTTTCCCATGTCTGACTTTGGGCGACTAGCGACTTAGGCCTAGACGTTTCTTTTGATTATGCCCCTCCACACGTTCTCTGGGGGTTCTTCTTTCACTCCTTTTCATACGTAATTTATCTTTTACAAAAGCATTGTTTTCCTTCCAGGCACTTTGTTTAGATTGTGAGCCCAATTGAGACAGAGAGGGTAGTTTTAATGTGCCTTTAATTTTAACTTTAACCGCCTTGATTTGACAAAAATTGTTAAGAAAAACGGTATATCAAATAAATTAATGGTAACTGTAAATGTGTGATAACACTGGCGCTTTCTATTACTGAGTGGCTATGCAGTCTTGGGATATAGAAAAATTTCCAGCATAATAGCCTTACCGGGTCAGACCATCTAGGCCAGTAGCCCGTCCTTACGGTGGCCAATCCAGGTCACCAGTACCTGGCAAAAACCCAAAGAGTAGCAAAAATATGTGTGCTACAGGAAAGTAAAAAAAAAAAACAGGGGAAAAAACAACACCACATACATAAATATGCAACAACCAGAGTGGAATTGTCCAAAAGAGAATGATGTGCACTAAAAAAGTGTCCTTCAATCCGTCTGGTGAAATGACGATCTTTATTGTTCAAACATCAAATTGACAAATTGACTCATCAAATTGACAAATTGACTCGATATGCGCATGTTTCGGCCAACAGGCCTGCCTCAGGAGTCTAGGGATGCATATTTGAACATAAAAAAGAGCATAAATAACTACACATTAAACAAAAAAACAACATACTTTTAAAAATGAAGGCACATATGTATCATAAAAACATCAATAAAACATTATTCACTTTAATAACAATATAAAAACTATTAATCAAAACGTTGTGATGTAAATTAATCTAAAAATGAAACTGTCACATAATACATTACATTAATAAAAACATGTGCATTAATTAAATAGCAATTAAAACTGAACACATCTTAAACAATTCAAACCTTTAAAATTAATTTAATAACCAAACTGATAAAACTGACACAAATAAAAATGGAAAAACAAAGAAAGAAAAAAAGAAAAAGGAGTAGGGAAAAACTGCATGGAATGCATAAAGGTATGAATCACTAGCACCAAGATTTGATCAAACACAATCACACAATTGTATTAAAAAGATAAAAATATAAAAAGAAGGAAAAAAGAAAAAAGAAGAAAAACATACCTTAAAAGTCACTAATGATGATATACGAGGTATACTGACACTCGAATGAATCTGACCACAAAGCAAAAAGGGGGAATTTAAAACTTAAGGATTAAATACACTAATAAGTAAAATGGCCAGTAAAATGGCCATCAGATTAAAATATCAAAATTCTTAATAAACAACCCCCCAGGAAAGTATTCATAATTATAATCACGATCTAATTTTTAAAAAATACTGCAGAGACAGTTCATAGACAAAATCGCGCGAGACAACGGCACGCCGACAACTGAGCGCAAGGTTGACGGCGTGCCAAAGAAAAGCACTATTTTAAAGAGTTCCGACGGGGGGTGTTGGTGGGGAACCCCCCTATTTTAATTAACAGACATCGCGCTGGCGTTGTGGGGGGCTTGGGGGGTTGTAACCCCCCTCATTATACTTGAAACCAAACTTTTTGCCTGTTTTTTAGGGAAAAAGTTCAGTTTTAAGTATAATGTGGGGGGTTTCAACCCCCCAAACCCCCCACAACGGCAGCACAATGTCTGTTAAGTAAAGTGGGGGGGTTCCCCCCCACACCCCCCGTTGGAGCCCTTTAAAATAGTGCTTTTCTTCGGCGCGCCATCAACCTTGCGCTCAGCTGTCTGCGCTCAGTTATCGGTGTGCCATTGTCTCGCGCGATTTAGTCCCGTCACCGCATGCACTCAGTTCTCGGCGCGCCGTTGTCTCGCGCGATTTAGTCCCGTCACCGCAGAGACTCCATCGTCTCAGCAACTACACTAAGGCCCTGTTTTACTAAGGTGCACTAACCGATTAGCAGGCGCTAAACACTAACACATGCGCATGCTAATCGGTTAATGCACCTTAGTAAAACAGGGGGTAACTCTCCTTATTGTGAAGTTTTAGGCCTAATTCTGTTTTCCATACACTACATTATCAGCATCATTACAATATGTATGAGGCTCATTATTGTCTTTTAAGCGTACAGCGTTGCTTCACTAACGTCAGGAACATCTGGAATTGGGTGGAGGAAACTCCTGGAGCACGCACATGGCATAATATTGTAATACTCTAAGAGCAAGATGCCAAAAATGCTTGCCCATACTCCAGCTGGCTGATGGCCTTATTTAAATGTAATCTCTGAACACATGCATCCTAGCTTCAGAGGAAACAAGAAGATAAAAACAGCAGCAATAAACTAAAATACCTGTTAATGGAGAAAAAATAGCAGTGGCTTAAGAAGATGAAAAGCACGAGGAAGCACAGTCTTGATATGGAAACATATATCCGATTCCCATCTTCTCTTCTTCCAAAATCTGCTAACATGCGGCTCAGTGAAATAAGTGTCAGCACCAATGCTTAGATTATTCTGTTTATCCATGGCTGTTATCTGTATAATTAATGGTGCTGAATATACTATACATTATACATGCTCAGCAGTGACTGCACCGGCACTACCCAGAAAGATTTAGGCCTCATACCACGTAGGCCCAAATCTATCTGGAAAAGTTTTCTGGAAAGAAGTCGAATATTGCCTCTGTCAAGATAAATTCTGGTACTGCCATTCATTATGCCATTTTGAGAAGCTGGCAGATAATTTCAAAATATCTGGATTGAGGTGTGTTATATCTATCCAATCTATAACTCATAAGAACATAAGAATTGCCACTGCTGGGTCAGACCAGTGATCCATCGTGCCCAGCAGTCCACTCACGCGGTGACCCCCAGGTCAAAGACCAGTGCTCTAAATGAGTCCAGCCTCACCTGCGTGTGTTCCAGTTTAGCAGGAACTTGTCCAACTTTGTCTTGAATCCCTGGAGGATGTTTCCCCCTATAATAGACTCTGGAAGAGCGTTCCAGTTTTCTACCACTCTCTGGGTGAAGAAGAACTTCCTTGTGTTTGTACGGAATCTTTCCCCTTTTAACTTTAGAGAGTGCCCTCTCATTCTCCCTACCTTGGAGAGGGTGAACAAACTGTCTTTATCTGCTAAGTCTATTCTCTTCAGTATTTCGAATGTTTCGATCATGTCCCCCTCTCAGTCTCCTCTTTTCAAGGGAGAAGAGGCCCAGTTTCTCCAGTCTCTCACTGTATGGAAACTCCAGCCCCTTAACCATTTTAGTCTCTGCCGTAAAGGTCGTTTCTGATGCAACTTCCGGTTGCGTCAGAGACGACCTTTACAGCAGCCATATGCAACTACAACACTGCGGCTGCCGTAAGAAGACAGTTTAGACCGCCGGCCACAGGGCAGGGAGGTTTGTCGGACCAGACCGGGCCTGGGGGGGGAGTGAAAGCACCACGAAGGAGGGTGGCAGTAAGGAGGGAGAGAGTGTGATAGGGACCGGGCCGGCTGTGCACCCCGCCTAAGGCTGCACCCGGGGTGGACCGCCCCCCCCCCCCCTCCCACCCCCTTGGTACGCCACTGCTAGCCTTTAAAATAAATCATTGTATCTTAAAACTCCAAGCCTGGGCTATGTCTTTTCCAGATGAAGCTAAGTGCTGCAAAAACAAAACTTTTATGGCTAGGCCCAAAATTGGACTATCTTCCTCCAACTGTAACTTTGGATTCCGGGGTCTCCCTGCAGATTGTGTTATTTTCCAAGATATTGGGAGTTCTCATAGACTCTTCTCTTATCTTTAAGGATCAAATATACTCTCTTGTCAAGAAGTGTTTTATTAGCCTTTGAATGTTGAGAAAGGTCAGAAATCTTTTCCACCAACAACACTTCTCTGTTCTGGCCCAATCTATCATAATATCCCAGCTAGATTACTGTAACACTATCTATCTCAGCATAACAAAGACCTGCCTTCAAAGACTCCAACTGATACAAAATATCGCTGCAAAATTAATTTTTGGAAAAAGTAAATTTGACCGTGTGTCTCCTTTGCTTTTAAACATTCATTGGCTTCCGGTCTATCTCAGGATTCACTTTAAATGTTTTAAAATTTTATATGGTATCTTCATGCCTTTTGTCCCTTTATTATGGAATGCTCCTATGCAAGAGGCACCCAACAATTCAAACTCTCCCTTCCTTCAGTGAAAGGAATCAAAGGAGTCAAGAATTTCAGTCAGTCCTTGGTTTTCAAATTTTCTCAACTATGGAACGAACTTCCTCTTATTATAAGGGGTCCTGGTCCTTTTCAACTTTTTTGTAAATCTTTAAAAACTATTTTATTTGCCAAACACTTTGGAAACTAATCATATTAATATTTTCTGATGGTTACTTTTTAAAGTATTTTTTTAGTTACTGTTAACCGAGTCTAGCTCCTTTCTGGCTGAAGACCTGGTATATAGAGCTGAGGGCTCCTTTTACGAGGGTGCGCTAGCGTTTTTAGCGCACGCAGGAAATTACCGCACGCTACGCGGCTAGAACTAACGCCAGCTCAATGCTGCCATTAAGGTCTAGCGCGCGGGGCAATGTATTCCTCGCGTTAAAGCCCTAACGCTATTCCTCGCGCTATTCCTCGCGTTAAAGCCCTAAAGCAGTTTAGTAAAAGGAGCCCTAAGTTTTAGTTTACTTTAGTTCAGAACCTAATGTCTGTTGTACCAGTATCTTCTGTGTCTGCTGTGAACCGCCTCATCTTTAATGTCCTGGGCTGCACCTATCTAAAGATAGCAGTGCTTTATCTCTTCTTTATCTTCAGGAGTTCATTTTTTTTTTTCCATTTACTTCTGTGGTTCAACTCTTGCTGCAGTAGGACCATAAACAAACCCACCATGGCCTTTATCTGCAGCCAGTGTGTTATCTTCATCTGCAGGGTCTGCACTATGGCTGTCACCAAATTTAGCCCGAGTGTATAAGCTCTGGGTGGTCACCTTTCTATCCCAGGCACTGTGCAGCCAGTATGCATTCTTCCTATGGGGAAATGAACTTCATCTGCTACCACACCAGAGCTTCATTATTGCAACAACTATCCTAGAGGGTGTGCCCGCTTCACCCATATTTTTATCGGAAGCTCTGCCTTTATACATGCCGCTCAGGGTAAAAGCCAGGAAACTTATACTTTACATCCAACACCTGCTTCAAAAAAATCAGCTACTTGTTGGAGATTTCTTTTTACTGTACTGTAATCACAATTCTTCATTTATAAATTGCATTCCATGTATGCAGCACTGTACGGATACATGTAAGTTTCCAAGTTTATTGGTTTTTGATATACCATTTATCTAAAATTGGCTACACAGTTTATAATAAGTTTCATAAAATATAACTTAAAATAAACATAAAATTAAAAGCGTGTAGTAAACAAAAAAAAGTTATAAGATAGACATAACGCACAGGGAATAAAATAAAAGGGGGGGAGGAGAAGGGGAAGATACAAGAAGAGCGTGGGGGGGATTGTTTCTTAGGTAGCGTTTATGGTTCTCTGCCAAAATGTTTATACTGTACATATCAGGAGAAGAAAAAGATTTCAGGTGTTAAAGGCGTCCTCGAATAGAAATATCTTAACTTTGGACCGGAATTTGTCTAAGGATGATTCTTAATTTAATGTGTAATGGGAGGGAGTTCCAGAATGAGGGAGCGGTGATTGAGAAGGCAACCTTTCGATTAGTAAGAGAAGAGCCTTACCTGTGATCTTTAATCTAATAGGACATTTCAGGAAAAGTAGATATTACAACAAACACGATTGCGCAGAGATGAAGGTCAATATTGACCTTTTTCACGCATTCACAGCAACTACAGCATTTTAACAATGGTCGAACGTAGTTAATATCAACTGCTTTTCAGTCCTGCAGTCATTCTTCTTGTCGTAGGCATATAAGCAGCTACCGCTAGTATACAAAAAGAGCACATCTGGAGCTCTCATTCATTTTACCTGCCCCTTTTATTAAAAAAACAAAACACAAACACCTACTGTTCAATGCAACAAATTAATACTGGAGGTCAATACTCAGCGATGATTTATAGGGTTATAATTAATTCTATAAGATCAGGTCTCATCCCCCATGGTCAGTATTTCTTTTAAATGCCTGCTGTAGTGGTCAAAAATATCTAAAAGTGGCTGCACAGAATGTCTGAATAAGGCAGTCAATGCTGCAACTTATCCAGATAGTCGCAATGGTAGCAGGTCAAAATAGGCCTGTTTTTAAAAAAAACCCAACAAATCAGCCCAAACACAAAAGAGCCCTGACAAAAAAAGCCCCTAATAATATAACCCCCCCCACACACACACACACACACAAATGACTCCATGACAAAAGGATTTGCCTACAATTTGGCCCCTGACAAATGAGCTCCTGACAAAAAGGCCTGTCCCTAAATTTTTTTACCCATGTTTTTCCTGCAGCTGTGTGTCCTTTGTTGTTGCTGCTGTGAGCTGAGGTACTTGCTCAGGGCCAGTCTTAGGCAGGGGTGACAGGGGAGCCCCTCCTAGGTCCAGACAACATCTCTCTCCTTCTCTCCACCTGGAATCTAGTATCTCTTCCTCCCTCCATATTGCAGAAGGGAATAGAGGCCTAGTGCAGTGTGTTTGGGGGATGAAACAGAGACTGGAGAGGAGGGGGGATGGAACAAAGGAGGAGAGATGCTGAACCCACAGATGGAGAGAGGGAGTTGTGCTAGACCATGCGGGGGGGGGGGGGGGAGAAAGGCAGAGGATAGAGAGGAAGAAATGGTAGACCCAGGGTATGGGAGGAAGGGAAGAGAGAGGGGAGGGGCGGGGCACAGATAAGAAATGCTGAGCATAAAGAAAGAATAGAAACAGGAATGCAGGGGATAGGAATGGTGACGAATTCTGTCACCGTGTTATTTTCTACTCTCCATCCCCCAAACACACTCCCTGAGCAAAATAAAATATATTTTTGTAGTGCATGGGAGGTTCGTGCACATGGCAAAATTACTATGGGACACATCAGCATGCCCCGTGGCACATCATTACTACAGCTTTGTATAAGGGCTCCTAAGCAAATTGTGTATTAAAGTTCTAGAATACCACTTAGCAGTCCTCTAGCACTTATACGTATAACTGTCACGGTGACATGCATAAATGCTAGTTTTTCTATAACTCATGCATATACATGTAGGTGCTGGAATAGTGAGGGTGGTAGTGCTCCCCCTCGTCCTCTTCTCTACCCCCACGTTCCTTCCCAGACTCCCCCTGTCATGCTCGCACGCATGCCTGCGCCCCTTCCCTTCCCCTTTACCTGTTCAGCTTCCCCAGCATAAGCATCATCTCCAACTTGTTGCCCGCACTGGGGCTGGCTCTTTCTTTGACATCACTTCCTAGCTGCGGGACCTGGACATAACATCAGAGAAGAGCGCCAAGACTGGCGCAAGCAGCAGATTGGAGCTACTGCTCATGCTGGTGAAGAGCTAGAAGTACGTTGGGAGAGAAGTGAAGGCGCACATGTGGCAGGGAAGGAGTGGGAGGTAGTGGGGGGGTGGAGAGGTCTGGTGCCCCCATCAAGATGCCACTTGGGGTGGTCCGCAATCCCCACCCCCCTTACTAAACCACTGCATGTTGGTGCCAAGTTATTTATTGAAGAATGCTCTGAAATTTGGCAGCACATTTGGTCTGCAAAAACCCGAGGGAACAGTACAGATTAGGAAGTGAAGAGCTTTTGTGCATGACGGAAGAGTGAGACTTGGGTATGATAGTATGTGATGATCTTAAGGGGGCCAAACAGGTTGAAAAGGTGACGGCGAAAGCTAGAAGAATGCTGGGTTGCATAAGGAGAGGTATGGTCAGTTGGAAAAAGGAGGTATTGATGCCCCTATATGACTTTGGTCAGACCTCATTTAGAATACTGTGTACAATTCTGGAGGCCGCATCTTCAAAAAGATATAAAAAGGATGGAGTTGGTCCAGAGGAAGGCTACTAAAATGGTGTGTGGTCTTCGTGATAAGGCGTATGAGAACAGACTTAAAAATCTCAATCTGTATACTTTGGAAAAAAGGTGGGATAGGGGAGATTTGATAGAGATTACATTACATTACATTACAGATTTCTATTCCGCCATTACCTTGCGGTTCAATACGGATTACAAAAAGAGTTATAGAAAGAGAGTTACAAAGTTATATCAAAGATTGTTTCCAAGAGTGGGTCAGTTAGGATCAGGGGTTAGGGAGAGGATGGTAAGAAGGAAAGTATTCTTGGCTTTAAGCCTTATTCAGGGATTTCTTGAAGAGTATAGTTTTTATTTCCTTTCTGAACATCTTGTAATCTTGGGTTGTTATCAATAGGTTGGAGATTTGGTTATCTAGTTTTGCTGCTTGAGTGGCTAGTAGGCCGTCATATAGTTTTTTCCGTTTTACTTCTTTGATTGGGGGGTATGTGTTTTTCTATGCCTGGTAGAGGTAGTTTGAATGAAGCGGTTGTTTAAGTAGATTGGGCTGTCTCCGTTTATAGTTTTAAATAGTATACAATAGAATTTAAATTGTATTCTTTCTTGGATTGGAAGCCAATGTGAATCGATGTATGCCTCTGTAATGTGGTCATGTTTCTTCAATGAGTAGACAAACCTCAGAGCTGTGTTTTGAATTGTTTGTAGTTGTTTAATCATTATTGCAGGGCAGGGGAGGTAGAGGATGTTGCAGTAGTCCAGTATATTTAGGATTAGAGATTGTACTAAGAGCAGAACTTAGTGCTCGAGGATGTCAGGAGATATGGTAGGCAGTGATTGAGTTCACAGGATGCGTGGCTGTACTTATTGTAGAGTTTGTTGAATTCGGCCCAATGTATCTTAGGGAATTGGGACCAAGTTCTGTCTGCAGCAGATGATTCATTTTCTGTGGGAAGTATTGTGACATCAATTAGGTGGGCTGGGGAATTATTGAGGATAGCTCTGGTGTTTGTAATTATATTCTTGAAGTGTTCTGCTAGGAGATGTTTAAATACCTACATAATGTAAATACGCATGAGTCGAGTCTCTATCATTTGAAAGGAAACTGGAATGAGAGGGCATAGGATGAAGTTAAGAGGTGATAGGCTCCGGAGTAATCTAAGCAAATACTTTTTTTACAGAAAGGGTGGTAGATGCATAGAACAGTTTCCCAGAAGAGGTGGTGGAGACAGAGACTCTGAATTCAAAAGGGCCTGGGATAGGCATATGGGATCTCTCAGAGGGAGAAAGAGATAATAGTTACTGCGGATGGGCAGACTAGATGGGCCATCATGTTTCTATGTTTCTATTAACCGCCTTTAAGAAGTGAATCACCCAAGGTGGTATACAGCAAGTTTTAAAATTAGGTACTGTATTTTTCTCTATATGTCCTGGTAGTCTCACAGTCCAACTATGGTAACTGGGGCAAGGGAGGGTAAATTGACTTTCCCAGAGCCACAAGGAGCAGCACTGGGATTAAACCTACAACCACTAGGCCTCTCTTCCACTCCAAGAATTGGTGAGTAATTATTTTGCTCTGTCTGCTTCGATCTACCCAACAATCTCTTCTTGCAGTTCCCTCTATTAGGCAATTATTTCTTGACACCACTGGTAAAACAATTTTTACAGTGGTAGCCCCAACAATGCGGAATGCACTGCCATTTACTCTTAAGCCCAAATCCAACCTTTCCGAATTCAAATCAATGTTCAAAACCTTTCTCTTTAAAGAAGCCTACCTGCTTGCCCTTGTGTTTTTTTTCCTTCCCTTCCACCTTTTTATTTTAGCAATGTAACCCTCTCTTTTCCCTCTTGTGTGTCTTGTAAGTTGTTCATGAGATTTGTTTACTTATGTTTATAATGTCTACATTTCTCTTGTTTTTAATTTTTAAAGATATGTAAAGTTGTAAATTGCTTTGGAAATGAAAAGCGATATATCAAGCCTTAATAAACTTGAAACCTGAAATGTGATATTTATGTCTATTTTGAATATGTGGGCTACTAGAAATTAGAAGCTCTATTTCTTTTTACATTACATTACATTAGTGACTTTTATTCCGCCATTACCTTGCGGTTCAAGGCGGATTACATATATTTTCACCAAATGTTCATTTTTCCTCAAATAGAGAAGCACAAACCTTTTTTATTTTTTTAATAGACAGGCCATGATCACTTCCAGGTGTCTGCTTACAGCAAATGTACATTTCCCCTTGTTGGATGGATAAAAACAAAGTTGAAGCTCATGATCTCTAGTTCATAGCATAAACACTCAGAACAAGCGTGCATAAAGGCTAAACAAGAACCCGGGGTACAGTCCTCCTGGACTTTAATCTTCTGTGTTGTGAAATATGCCCAGAGAATGTTTTTCCCCCCCTGCCTATTGTGCATTGGTTTTGAAATGTGTTTGCCAGTGCTGAAGGTCACAGAACACAATCAGCGCTGGCAACGACAAGCTTCGGGGACGACTCACTGGAGGGAATTACAGACATACATGGATCAGCAAGGCGTATGTTTTGTTCTGTATAATCTATGTTGAACTTGCCTCTTCTGTGAGCCACTGACACAATAAAGGTTGCTATTTTGTTGTGCTGAATTTACTGGAATTTCTCATTTGCCATGGTGCTCATAACCCAAATAGTAAAACATTGGGTCTGGAAGATCCTTTTTCAGAAACTATTTGCGCTGTAAGCAAAGTTGTTTATTAGCTCGATGGCTGCAGTTGTCCAGACATTACACACCACCTACCCAGCAATTAATGCTTTTTTACAGCAAATGCAGACTACCAGAGACTATTGTAGGAACACACTGCCTCGACCGATAAAACAGTTTCTATCCACGCAATTTGAGAGGCAATCAGAGGTTTGATTAGTCGTATTATGGTCATTATACTTTTAGAAACTACTGACCATGTGTTCAGCTATGCATAAGCTATGTTAATGTATAACAGTAAATGATTAAACCAAGTTACACAGGAACAGATCAAGCAATGTGCCGAACAGATGCAGATTAAAAGACAGCTTGTAACAGAAGACACGGTCAGAACTTTTTGTTTGTCCAAAGGCATCGACCATTTTGAACAATCAGCTGAAGAGCTCCACCTTTGCGCCAAAGGGTTGTACATTTTAATTGATTTCATTAATTCACAGGGGACAGATTTCAGCCAGCAGTGAGGATATGCAGCAGTATGCTTCAAGAGCTCTACAAAAAAGCAGCTCAGGGCCCAGGCTCAGTTAATGAAGCAAAGTGATACTATTATCCTACTTACTGTTGCAAGGTCCCTGGATTGTATTACGGTTTTTGTTGACTGAGCATTTTGGCTTTTCAAAGTGTCAAATATCTCCAGTGCTAACCATCTCTTTTTCTTTGAGATAGCCAGCAGAAGGGTTCTGTTCTTCTTTGAACACAAGAAAAGAAAAAGTGTCCCTCCCCAAACATCATGAGCACCATAACCCCCCCCCCCCCCCCCCCTCAACACACACACAAACACAAAAGCAGTTACTGGACAGACTTGCAGGTCTGTATCTGTGTATGGCCGTTTGGTGGAGGATGGGCTGGGGAGGGCTTCAATGGCTGGGAGGGTGTAGATGGGCTGGAGTAAGTCTTAACAGAGATTTCGGCAGTTGGAACCCAAGCACAGTACCGGGTAAAGCTTTGGATTCTTGCCCAGAAATAGCTAAGAAGAAAAAAATTAAAAAAAAAAAAAATTTAAATTGAATCAGGTTGGGCAGACTGGATGGACCATTCGGGTCTTTATCTGCCGTCATCTACTATGTTACTATGCCCAGTCATCTCTATCCCATTGACACAATTCTAAAATGTCCTAGTGGAATCTTTCAACAGTAAGCTTTAACATAAAGACCCAGCCCTTCTGGAACAGTGGCACATGTTTCTACCATCACCATCCCTCTTAGCCCTAAAAAAAGAGACAGTAGGAAAAAGGAGGTATTGATGCCTCTCTATAAGACTCTGGTGAGACCTCATTTAGAATATTGTGTACAATTCTGGAGGCTGCACCTTCAAAAAGATATAAAAAGGATGGAGTTGGTCCAGAGGAAGGCTACTAAAATGGTGTGCGGTCTTTGTGATTAGGCATATGAGGACAGACTTAAAGATCTCAATCTGTATACTTTGGAGGAAAGGCGGGAGAGGGAGATATGATAGAGATGTTTAAATACCTACGTAATGTAAATGCGCATGAGTCGAGTCTCTTTCATTTGAAAGGAAACTCTGCAATGAGTAGCATAGGATGAAATTATGAGGTGATAGACTCCGGAGTAATCTAAGGAAATACTTTTTTACAGAAAGGGTGGTAGATGCATGGAACAGTCTCCCAGAAGAGGTGGTGGAGACAGAGACTGTGTCTGAATTCAGAATGGCCTGGGATAGGCATATGGGATCTCTCAGAGAAAGAAAGAGATAATGGTTACTGCGGATGGGCAGACTAGATGGGCCATTTGGCCTTTATCTGCCGTCATGTTTCCATGTTTCTGTGGAGGGGCATAATCAAAGAAACGTCTAAGTCCGTTTTTGGCCTAAGTCGCTAGTCGCCCAAAGTCAGCTAAGAAAAATGTCCATTCCCAATAAATACCTGCAAAATATTTTTTTTTTCCGAAAATTGTCTAACTGTATGACCAACCGTTTGATCGTCCAAACCGCTAAGTTGTCTATTTTTATACCCCATTCTCATCCAAAAATTTGTCCAAATCAAAAACACCTAGAACAAGTACTTTTGGGCATGGCAAAGTGATGGACTGGACACCAAGACATGGCAACACAGTAGTGGGGCACCTTACAGGGCACTGCTGCGAACTTCACAAAAAGAGTGCCACATAAACATCTCACCATAACTCCCTTATAGGTCATGGTGAGCCCCCCATAACACCCCCAAAACCTACTAGACACACCTGTCTACAACCCCAATAGTCTTTATGGATGCAGGTGCCACCTATATGGCAGTACAGTAGGGTTTGGGGAGGCTTGGGGGGGTGCACATGTTCTACCATGAATGCAGAGGTTAGAGTGGCTTATGGGTTTGGCTCCTCCTCTCTATGGTTCACTATCCCACATCCCCCTACCCCCAGACTACTTAAGCCACCTAAGTAGTGCTCTACTAGGCTTTGCTATGCCAGGTGCTGATGTTCTGGAGGAAGGTATGTACATTTTTATTTCAATTTTTATGATGTTGGGGGGGGGATGGTCAGTGATCACTGGGGCAGTGTGTTTGGGTCTGTACATTGTGCCTGCAGTGCTTATCTGGTCACTTTGGATACCTTTTTTGCCACTTAGACCTGTTTATACATGGCCTAAGTCACAATGTACATCTTTCGTCCAGGCAGCCTCATTAAAGTTTTGGTTATACTTGCAGTACGACTATGTTTAGATCAGCCCATGTCCCGCCCAAATCCCGCCCTCACCACTCCTCCTAAAACATCCCTTTTAGCTCTGGTCGTATAGCAGCACTGACAAGGCCTAAGTCGTTTTTAGGTACGTCTAAACCCGTTTCGATTATCGGCACTTGGAGGACTTGGCTTTTAGATCGTCCAAGTACCGATTTAGGCCGGATTTTAGACATATTTCTTTTTTGATTATGAGCCCCATAATGTTAGGCAGTGGCGTAGTATGGGGGAAGGGGTGCGGGCTGCCCTAGGTGCTGTCTTCACCGGGGTGCCGATGCTGGCACCTCTCCTCCTTCCCCCCATACCACTGGTGTAAGCAGCATCTGCCACTTGGTGCTTGTGCTGACATTGATCTCAACAATACGGAAGAGGTAGCTTCCATTAACCATAAATTAGGAAAAATCAAATCATGGTTAGACTCCAATAAACTGTCTCTTAACATCAATAAATCAAAACTCATGATTTTTTCCTTTTAAAGAAGGAATAACACTTCAGGCTGCCCTGAAGCTCGAATCGCTCCCCATCAAAACTACTAGGAGTTACTTTTGACAATAAATTTTCTTATCATTTTCACATTAGCACAGTCGTTCAGAAATGCTTCTATCGACTCAGAATGATACGTTCCCTTGCTAAGTTACTTGAACCGGCCTCCTTGAACACATTGATCCACTCTCTAGTAATCTCTTGTATAGACTACTGCAATGCCCTGTATAAGGGCATTACAAAAAAGGAAATTAGACGGCTTCAGATTGTACAAAACACAGCTATTAAGATCATTTGTGGCGCAAAGAAATACGATCATGTTTCATCCCTTTTGATTAGCGCACATTGGTTACCAGTTGAACACAGAATCAGTTATAAAATCCTACTTTTAACATTCACAACAAAATCAAACAACCAACCAGATTTTATCAACAGACTTTTAATTCCCTATAATACATTAAAATCTCTTCATTCAACGTCTCAGAATCTTCTCGTTATACCTTCTTTAAAATTGATTAATACGTTGCGCTCCAATAATTTTGCCGTCACTGCCCCTACTCTCTGGAATTCGCTGCCTAACCACTTGCGTGGTGAATCCGATTTAAAACAATTTAAAGTAAAACTAAAAACATTCTTGTTCCAGGACGCCTTTGGATAACAACTGTCCTTTTAAGGACAAAATTAAAGTAAACTGTTACTTTTTACCCTAACCTATTGTACTCTCCTTTTATGTTGCACTTTTCTATAACGATTGTAGTTCTTCCCCACTTTCCTATTGTTTGAAGTAGGTCCAAACGTTTTATTGGTGCTTTATTATGACACTTGGATTTTATCCAGTATCCCTTGTTTTTATATGTTTTTATGTTTTCATATGTTTTTACGTAATTTTATATTGTATACCGCTTAGAAACCTGATTAAGCGGTTTAAAAAATCTTTTAATAAACTTGAAACTTGACATTAGCTCCCTTCTGCTATCCCTTCCAGGGGGACCAGGATGTGACATCAAAAAGAAGCCGAGACGAGTGTGAGCAGAGGATGGAAGGTGCTGCTTGCGCCGGTGCACATTTCAAGAGGTATGCAGGGGCAAGTGGCGTACACCCAAGTGGCAGGGAAGAGCGGAGAGGGGCACATGGCGTGATGATGCCAGACACCATTGCCCCAGGCACCAACCTCCCTTGCTACGTCACTGATGTTAGGCATCGTTCTACTAGGCCAGAGTTTTCTTGGTCTAATTTACCGGCACCTATCACAGATTCCTACTGACGCCTAAGTCATTCCATGCCCAAACTCCACCCCTAACCCACGCCCACTTTTCAGGTAGGCATTGGTAGATGCCTCAGTATAGGCGCTGCGCTGATTTTCACATGGGATTTAAGTGAATCATTTTAATTGACTTTTAACAATGTCTTTAATTATCATGCCATTTAAGATAAAACATTTCCGTGTTTCAATGGCCACGAATTTGGACTTGGAGGATAAGATGTACAGCGTCAGCATCTAAGAGACAAACATCATTTTTTTTTTGTTGCATAGAAGTTTTTGGACCCATGTTAGATTACAAAAATTAGATACAGTGGTACCTTGGTTTACGAGCATAATTCGTTCCAGAAGCATGCTCGTAAACCAAAATACTCGTATATCAAAGCGAGTTTCCCCATAGGCAATAATGGAAACTCGCTTTGATACGTTCCCACCTCCTGAGGCCAGCGGCGCTGCTCTATTCCCCCCCCCTACGAGAACCGGCATTGCTCCCCCCCCCGAAGGCCCCCCAGCGATCCGGCATCCTCCTCCCCACGAACCGGCACACACACCCCCCCCCCCAACGATCCGGCACCCCCTCCCCCGCGATTCCGCATCCACCCGCCGTGATTTGGCACCCCCCCGCCACAATCTGAAGTCCCCCAGACCCACCTGAACCCGCTTCTTACTGTCATCTGGACCTCGGCACCGGCACCAGCATGTCCTGTGCATTGGTGCCGGTGCCCGAAGATCGGCCTCCTCTTCTTGCTGGGCCTTGAGCATCTACGCATGCTCATCTCGGAGAGAACGTGAACTCGCAAGCCTTGAGCATGCGCAGATGCTCAAGGCCCAGCAAGAAGAGGAGGCTGATCTTTGGGCACCAGCACCAACGCACAGGACATGCCGGTGCCGGTGCCGAGACCCAGATGACAGTAAGAAGTGGGTTCGGATGGGTTTGGGGGACTTCAGATTGCGGCGGGGGGGTGCCGAATTGCGGTGGGGGGGTGTGGGATCACGGGGGGGTGCCGGATCACGGGGGGTGCCTGATCACGGGGGGAGGGTGCCAGATTGCGGGGGCGCCACTTGCAAATCGAGGCACGCTCGGTTTCTGAGGTGCCGATTTTGCGAATGTTTTACTCGTCTTGCAAAACACTCACAAACCGGTGCACTCGTAAACTGAGGTACCACTGTAGTTCTAAGTCAAATAGATGCTGGCACTGTCATCTCGATATAGGAACACTGGACCATCTGCTTTTCTTTTGTCTCTTGATACTTAAATTTTGGCAATCCATTTGGAGTCAAATCAATAGAATACAGGAAAATCCAGTGTTATTGACATATGATACAGTGCTGTTTGGCATGTTAATTAGGGCCAAGAGTCCAATAACTTCCCATAACAATAAATTACTTTTTATCATGACGGGAGTCGCTATACAACTTATTCTGAAAAACTGGAAAAATTGGGATAGATTAAACTATAGTTTTTGGTGGGAATCCTTGTGCCAAACTTATAAATTTGAATATATGAGAGCAATACAATTGGGACATTATAAGAAATTTAAGGATGTTTGGGACCCATTGACAAAATTTTGTAAAGATTGATTATTGGATTTAGCCCTATGATTATATGCATCCAGGATGGGTGGGTGGGAGGGGGGTATGTAGTTAATTTATTATTGGATTGCAAGATTGTTTATCTTGATCATTTGCTTTATATTAAATGTTTTTACACTTTTAGGAAGGATGGGTGGGGATGGGGAGGGGGTTATGTATTTATTGTATCATTAGAAGGAATTGAGTGCTGTCTATTGAGTTAATTGATTGATAATATGTTGCACTTTATGCTGGTTTTAAAATGAATAAAGATTTATTTTTAAAAAACCATTTAAAGTTCCGCACGGAAATTAAAGAACATAAGAATATAAGAAATGCCGCTGCTGGGTCAAGCCAGTGGACCATCATGCCCATCAGTCCGCTCACGTGGCGGCCCTCTGGTCAAAGACCAGCGCTATAACTGAGACTAGCCCTACCAGTGTACGCTCTTGTTCACCAGGAACTTGTCTAACTAAGTCTTGAATCCCTGGAGGGTGTTTTCCCCTTTAACAGATTCCAGAAGAGCATTCCAGTTTTCTACCACTCTCTGGGTGAAGAAGAACTTCCTTACGTTCAGCGGGAATCTATCCCCTTTAACTTTAGAAATTGGCTAGATGCTTTAGAAATTGGCTAGGTGCTGCTGATCTAGGCACCATTTACAGAATCAGGCCCTTAATGAACTTTCTGAGTGGGCAAGATCAAACTTATACCTCCTTTTGCAAAAACTTAGCACAGTTTTTAGTGCCAGCTGTGGCGGTAACGGCTCCAACATTCATAGAATTCCTATGAGCATAGGAGCTGTTACCGCTGTGGCCAGCGCTAAAAACCCGTGCTACTCTTTTGTAAAAGAGGGGAGGGTTAATGAATTTGCAAGACATTGATGAACATTTCAGCCAGCTGTTTGGGGACCACTGTACTATGATTTCCTATACAATC
Organism: Geotrypetes seraphini; assembly: GCF_902459505.1. NCBI lineage: Eukaryota > Metazoa > Chordata > Amphibia > Gymnophiona > Dermophiidae > Geotrypetes > Geotrypetes seraphini. The sequence continues at coordinate 58,050,646 of NC_047089.1, read as the reverse complement.
AGTTTCTAAATCTGTTCTCTCTAACCGTCTGTATAAAATCTTATTTAAATCAAATTAATATGAAATAGACTCCCTCTATGAATTCCTCACCATTTGCCCTACAGAGGGCAGAAAGATGTTGGGTAGAACCAGTGCAAAAAATGATACCAAATACCACTTCCAGAGAGTATGTATCCAAAATTAATTCTACAATGGTTATAACTGCTCAGGAAAAGGCCTCAGAATAGGAGCTTACGCAAAGTCCTATCATGGACTGAAACTTCAGCGTAACTGCTCCTTGCTCCAATCACTGGCCCAAAAAACCTGAGGGTATATACTATACAGTTTACTTCAGGTTTGAATAAATATAGTTTTTTAACTTTTTTTAAGACCTTTATGTAAACTATAACCTTTTGGTAAACTAAAGGTACATCTCTCTATTAGTTTGCAAAGGAATTTGACAACTAAGTACTTATCTTGAACGTTGTCATAGTTAATTCAAATGTTGCCTGTAAGTTGCCGAAAGTTGCCGACGTGGCCAGCGTTTCGTGGACATATCACTCAGTCCACTGCTTCAGGGCCATAGGCAATAGCATGCAGGCATCTACAAAATAATCAAGTAATCGCATAAGAGTCATGTCATTCAGAGTATTCTTATCATACGCTATAAGACTGACTTACAGTTCCGTTGGAAGCTGCCAAAAGCTTACAAACAGGGGAAATATGGCACCGGCAGTGCTATTAATACTTGTGCCTCAGCGTGCTGACTAGGCAACGTACCAGGACGGGCTGACGTCATCCTCCCCGACATTAACCCTTAACGAGGGAGTTTTAAAGTCCAGATACAGTTACATACTCTTAAGCTACGTACCGGGACGGGCTGACGTCATCCTCCCCGACGTTAACCCTTAACGAGGGAGTTTAAAGACCAGATACAGTTACAAACACTTAAGCTAATAAAAATGTTGCCATTCAAAACTTTTATTTAAGCCGCCCGGGGCAAGGGAACCTAGACGATCAATCCAACGCTGTTCATGCTGGGCTAAGTACCGTTTAAAGTCTCCTCCTCTCTTATTCTGATGTACAACTTCTATAACAATAGCTTTTAAGGAGAAGAATTCATGATTTTTATCTAAACAATGCTTGGCTAATGGAGCTCCTATCACTTTATTTTTAATATTACTTTTGTGTTCTGTTAATCTAGTGGTCAGTTTTCTCGAGGTTTGTCCTACATATAATAACCCACAAGGGCATTGCAGAACGTACACTACCCCTTGTGATTTACAATTAGAGGAGTGGTTCAGAGAATATTTCTTATTATCTCTAGGATTGCAGAAAGAATCAGACGTGATCATGATTTTACACATTTGGCATGTTCCACAACTGGAATGACCCAAATGGGTCTTGTTAACCTCCCTATCAGTATCTAGGAAAGTGGAGGGGCATAAGATTTCTCTTAAGTTATGGTTTCTTCTATATGCTATCCGCAAATGGAAATCCTGAAACACTCCAGCAATCTTTAAAATTTCCCAGTGTTTCCTAAGGGATCGGACGGTTTTATGGCAATCCCCTGAATATGTAAGGACACAGGTCATAACCTTTTCCTCCATAGTATGTGTTTTATTATCATTAGGGGTCAAAAGGCTCTCCCTATGATTATAATAGGCTCTTTTATAGGCTGCTGAAACTATCTTTGGAGGATATCCTCGTTGAAGAAATTTTATTTTCAGTGCCGCCGCCTGTTTTTTAAAATCGATAGTGGAGGAACATATTCTTCTCATTCTCAGGAATTGAGAATAGGGTAAACTTTTTTTAAGAGCATGAGGATGAGCACTGGAGAAAAGGAGGGAGGAATTACAGTCCGTAGGTTTAGCATAAACTTCCGTAGTGAATATACCATCTTTAATTGTAATCTGGACATCAAGGAAGGAAATCTGTTTGTCACTATATGTATATGTAAACTTGACTTTAGGATGACATGTGTTCATATATACCAGAAATTGTAATAATTCATTCTCTCCACCATTCCAAACTAAAAAAATATTGTCGATGTATCTAACCCATGTGTTAATCATCTTAAAGTATTGCGAGGAGTATATCCAGTCCCGTTCAAATTTGTCCATAAAAAGGTTGGCCACAGAGGGGGCCATAGTGATACCCATGGCAACACCCGATTTCTGTTGGAAAAGGGTGTTCTCAAACATGAAGAAACTATCATTTAGAACTATTTTAGCAAGTTCCACTATAAAATCTGTGGGCACTTTGGGATTCTTTCTTTTATCCAGAGTGTTCCTCATAATGTCAATAGCCTCATTCTGGGGGATAATAGTATACAGGGAGCATACATCTATGGTTACCAGCAGAGAGTGGGGATCCAGAGTTATATTTTCAAGTTTTCTAAGAAAATCTGTAGTGTCTTTGGTGTATGACATAGTTTGTTTCACAAAACTCTGAAGAAACTTATCAATATAGATTGAGGACGCCTCCAGTAGAGACCCACGGTTGGATACGATAGGTCTCCTCGGAGGAGATATGATAGATTTATGAATTTTGGGCAGAAGATAAAAAACTGGAATTTTAGGATATAGCACATTCAAAAATCTAAACTCTCTTTTGGTAATGAAATTTTTATCTAAAGCATCTTTAGTTATTATATTAATCTTGGATTGTAAAGCTTCAGTAGGGTTTATCGTGACAGTGACATAATCATCACTATACAATTGTTTGCATGCTTCTTCAAGATATAGGTCTTTACTCAGTAGAACTATCTTCCCTCCTTTATCTGCCCTACGTATCACAAGATCTTTATCTGCCATGAGAGTGGAAATTGCCAAACGTTCTTTTTTATTTAAATTATAGTGAAGTTTATGTTTATTAAATATAGTTTCATTATTTTTTTCTTTTTCAACATCTGTCAACACTAATTTGTGGAAAATCTCCAGAATAGGGTCAACTGGGCCTGGAGGGATCCAAATAGATCTAGGGGTTACTATCGACGTATCCTTCACAGTTTCAGTGGGGTCTATCTTAGCGAAAAAAGCCTTAATTTTTAATATTCAAAAAAACTTCTCAATATCTATTTTGGTTTGGAAATGATCAATTGGAGTAGTTGGTACAAAAGAAAGGCCTTTAGCAAGTAATAACTGTTCATCATCTGTAAGAGTATGATTTGATAAATTAACAATCGGGATCCTTCCTTGCTGTGCTCTTGGTTCTGTTTGATCGATCATCGTCTTATTCTTCTTTTCTATGGATATCTTTGTCCCCTTTGTGAGTGGGTTTGTGGTCTTGGATTTGGGTTTTGATTCGGATATTGAAATTGATTTTGATTTTGATACTGGTTTTGCCCCCGTCCATTGCCTCTCCGCCATCTTCCTCTGCGTGGTTTTTGTTGTTTGGGACCTAAAAAATCATCGTCAGAACTGAAATTTGATGATTCTGAAAATTGATTGAATGTCACTGTTCTCTCATTTGGTGTTTTATCAGTTCCATTCGATTTCATCCAGGGGTAGACCTTATGTTGAGCATAATCTTGTTCATCTCGTTTGAATTTCTTGAATTTGTCCTTCTGTATATCTACTCTGAAACTGTCCACTTTGATTTTCATACTGTCTTGATGTTGTTTAAATTCGGAGTCGCTTGAATTTTCTTTAAGGGTTTTCAATTTATCTTCAATCTCCTTCTTAATAGTTGACATAGCCTTTTTAGTGCGATCAATAAGCAGTACCATCAAATCCAGAGAACATATATTCAGAATAGAAATCCATTGCTGATTAAATTCAATATCGTCACCAAACATACGGGGTTCTTTGAAAATTCTCAGACCTCTAGGGATATATTCTTTCTTGCAATATTCTGTCAATGTTGCTCCATGCAGTTCTGCTCGGATGTATCGTTTAGATAGTATTCCTAATTCATCCCATAGGATAGAATTATTCATTGTAGATTGCTCCCAATTAACAATGGCAACATTTTTATTAGCTTAAGTGTTTGTAACTGTATCTGGTCTTTAAACTCCCTCGTTAAGGGTTAACGTCTGGGAGTATGACATCAGCCCGTCCCGGTATGTAGCTTAAGAGTATGTAACTGTATCTGGACTTTAAAACTCCCTCGTTAAGGGTTAATGTCGGGGAGGATGACGTCAGCCCGTCCCGGTACGTTGCCTAGTCAGCACGCTGAGGCACAAGTATTAATAGCACTGCCGGTGCCATATTTCCCCTGTTTGTAAGCTTTTGGCAGCTTCCAACGGAACTGTAAGTCAGTCTTATAGCGTATGATAAGAATACTCTGAATGACATGACTCTTATGCGATTACTTGATTATTTTGTAGATGCCTGCATGCTATTGCCTATGGCCCTGAATCAGTGGACTGAGTGATATGTCCACGAAACGCTGGCCACGTCGGCAACTTTCGGCAACTTACAGGCAACATTTGAATTAACTATGACAACGTTCAAGATAAGTACTTAGTTGTCAAATTCCTTTGCAAACTAATAGAGAGATGTACCTTTAGTTTACCAAAAGGTTATAGTTTACATAAAGGTCTTAAAAAAAGTTAAAAAACTATATTTATTCAAACCTGAAGTAAACTGTATAGTATATACCCTCAGGTTTTTTGGGCCAGTGATTGGAGCAAGGAGCAGTTACGCTGAAGTTTCAGTCCATGATAGGACTTTGCGTAAGCTCCTATTCTGAGGCCTTTTCCTGAGCAGTTATAACCATTGTAGAATTAATTTTGGATACATACTCTCTGGAAGTGGTATTTGGTATCATTTTTTTGCATATTGTGTTTAGAACCACTTCGGGTGAATATATCTTGGGGTAGAACCAGTGCCACATGACCATGTCCAAATGCATTTTCTTTACCAAGAAGACCTGAAAATGAGTGCATTGTTTCGCTTTATTTGTGACATCACTCCAAGAAAACAACTCAGATTCAGGAATGCTATCTACTGGACATAGCAACTTTGACAAAAAAAAAAAAAAAAAAAGGGGGTGGAGGGAAGACATTGACCTTGAATGAGCAGGGTAACAGAACTTTGCTTTATTTAACTAGTGATTTTCGTAAACACTGTATGGAGTTTATGAAAGAGAGAAGATAACTGCTTAAACAAAAGCAAAACAAAGATTTTGGTTTACAAGTCGATGCAATCTAAAATTAGTTTTATATGATAAAAGTGAACAAATGTTAATATGTTGCTCTGTTGATATTCAAGCTACAATTGTGCAAATAAAGTATTTTTAAAGAGATTATACATACATAGTAGCATAGTAGATGACGGCAGATAAAGACCCGAATGGTCCATCCAGTCTGCCCAACCTGATTCAATTTAAATTTTTTAATTTTTTCTTCTTAGCTATTTCTGGGCAAGAATCCAAAATTTTACCCAGTACTGTGTTTGGGTTCCAACTGCCAAAATCTCTGTTAAGACTTACTCCAGCCCATCTACACCCTTCCAGCCATTGAAGCCCTCCCCAGCCCACCCTCCACCAAACAGACACAGTCTGCCCAGTACTGGCCTTAGTTCAATATTTAATCTTATTTTCTGATTCTAAATCCTCTATGTTCATCCCACTCAGTCACAGTTTTACTCTCCACCACCTCTCTCGGGAGCGCATTCAGATTTACTAGTCAGATGGTTTGTGGGCTTAAAGCTATGGGTCCATTATATTAGCCTACTTTCTAAAGTAGAGCTTCCCAAGGCGATCCTGAAGTATCGCCTTGCCAGTCAGGTTTTCAGGATATCCATAATGAATATGCATGAAATTGGTTTGCATACACTGCCTCCACCAGATGCAAATATCTGTCATGCATATTCATTGTGGATATCCTGAAAACCTGACCGGCAAGGAGATACTCCAGGACTGACTTGTGAAACACTGCTCTAAAGCAGTGTATCGCAAACTGTGTGCCGTGGCAAACCAATATGCCTCCTGTGATTTCAGGTGTGCCGCAGGACACTGGGGAAGAGGAGAGATGCTGATGCCAGCCGACTGTCTAGCAGAGGTGTCAAAGTCCCTCCTCGAGGGCCGTAATCCAGTCGGGTTTTCAGGATTTCCCCAATGAATATGCATTGAAAGCAGTGCATGCACATAGATCTCATGCATATTCATTGGGGAAATCCTGAAAACCCGACTGGATTCCGGCCCTCGAGGACCGACTTTGACACCTGTGGTCTAAAGGATGTGCCTCTCGTGAACAGAGGCATGTCCTGTAAGCAATCTCCTGACGTTGGCACCTCTTCTCTCTGCAGGCCCTCTTCTCTCCTTTTCTCCTCTGAATGCCTGAAGGGCCTTTGTGCGTGCGCTGACGTTGGCGCGCTGACGTCACGCAGGCATGTGATGTCATCACGCTAATGCCAGCGCACTTCCAGGTGTCTCAAGCCGGGGACACTAGGTTTAGTGTGTGCCTCAGCTGGAAAAAGTTTGCGAGACACTGCTCTAAAGGATAAGGTAGCTTAAGACAATGTTTCCTAAGTCATTCCTGGAATATCCCTTTGCTAGTCAGGTTTCAGGATATCCACAATGAATATGCATGAAAGACATTTGCATATAAAAGAGGCAGTTTACGCAAATCAATTTCATGCATATTCATTGTGGTCATCCTCAAAACTGACTAACCAGGGCGTACTCCAGGACCAACTTGGGAAACGCTGATTTAAATAATCACTATGCATATTTGTGTTTCACTCTAATAACCTCTGCATGCGGTGTCCTAAATTTCAATACACACAGTCCCATGAGCACTCTGTCAGTGGTTGGAACCTCCTTTAATTCTAAGTGGAACTTCTTAAAATATGTCACTTTAAAACAAGCATCTCCACCTTATGTGTACCTGTATAGCTTGGTTTAACCCTTAAGACCTGGATTCTCTAACCGGCGCCGCTTTATTAGGCGTCGGTAAAGCTCAGTAAGAAACATTGTTCAAATTATATTTTTAACTGAGTTTCAAGATGCTCACCGGTGCCTAAAAAAATTGGTACCCGAATCGCACCTCCTTAGGGGCATTAGGCCGCCTAACACTACTGTAGGCATGCCTAATGCCAGAAGTGGCATTAGGAGGCCCAAAGCGCCTCTGTAGGCAGGGCAGGGTTAACCAATAGGCCAAGTAGGCACGTGCATAGGGCCCGAAATTGTCAGGGGGGCCTGATGAAGGAGGGCATCAACATTGTTTTTTCCAAACGGTGATGGGCCCCTCCAGCATCGATCGGCAGCGCGGCCCCCCCCCCCCGATCGGCAATGCGGGCCCCACCCCAATTGGCAATGCAGGCCCCCCCCCCCCCATCGAAGGAAAGTAAGACAAGCAAGCAAAGCGGGTAAGAAAGGCAATGGGAATGTAATTGTGCAAGCGGTGCTGCTTGCCCAAAGCTTCCTTCTGATGCAGCTTCCTGTTTCCGCCTGGGCGCATGGTGGGGTGGGGCAGGGCAGGGGGCCCAGTGTACTTGTGTGCCTAGGGACCCTCAACAAATTAATCCTGCCCTGTCTGTAGGTGCGATTCATGACAAAAATATGTGCTGGAAATGTAGGATAAGAAACAGGAGAGTCAAATCCACAAACACAAGAATGCAAAACAAAGAATGGAAATATCCTAAACAGACTGGTGGACTCAAATGTATTCATCCAAAGATAACTCAATGACTCGACATGTACATGTTTCGGCCAAGATGGCCTGCCTCAGGAGTCTTAAGAATCTTGTGGTTGATATGAATGGTCCACAACAGTACAAACAATCAAATCGTGGGTGCAGAACTTTAAATGATTCTGGATTTGAAATCTTGGAGTCAGTCAATTCCGTCCACTGGCCTACATTTCCGGCGCCTATCTTTCCCAGAGGCGTGATTCTCTATATGGTGCCATTGTGTGACTGACACGCGATCGGCAGCTGCCAATATTGCTGCTGTACAGGGAATCCAGGCCTTAGAGTCTGAATCACAACAAGACAATCCTACGATATCCAAGGCGGAAGAAAACAAAGAAGCAGCTCGCCAGAGAAACGGTCCTTTAATCAAATCCTTGAAACCCTCAACTCAATGTGCGACAGCGGCTAAGAAAGAATTATCAGGAAAGGAACAGAAAACCAAAGATTAAAATGTTATAATGCCCTTGTATCGCACTATGGGACGGCCGCACCTCAAATACTGTGCGCAGTTCTGGTTGCCGTATCTCAAAAAAGATATAGCGGAATTAGAAAAGGTACAGAGAAGGGCAATGAAAATGATAAAAGGGATGGGACGACTTCCCTATGAGGAAAGGCTAATGTGGCTAGGGCTCTTCAGCTTGGAGAAGTGATGGCTCAGGAATGATATGATAAGAGGTATATAAAATAATGAGTGGAGTGGAAAGGGTAGATGTGAATCGCTTGTTCACTCTTCCCAAGAATACTAGGGCTAGGGAGCATGCGATGAAGCTACTAAGTGGTAGATTTTAAACAAACTGGAATTCGTTGCCAGAGAATTTGGTGAAATCATAGTAACATAGTAACATAGTAGTAACATAGTTACTATGTTACTACTATGTTACTACTATGTGAATCGCTTGTTCACTCTTCCCAAGAATACTAGGGCTAAGGAGCATGCGACGAAGCTACTAAGTGGTAGATTTTAAACAAACTGGAATTCGTTGCCAGAGAATGTGGTGAAATCAGTTAGCTTAGTGGGGTTTAAAAAAGGTTTGGATAATTTCCTTAAAGAGAAGTCCATAGGCCATTATTGAGATGGCTTGGGGAAATTCACTGCTTATTCCAAGGATAAGCAGCATAAAATCTGTTTTACTATTTGGGATCTAACTAGGTACTTGTGACCTGGGTTGGCCACTGTTAGAAAAATAGGATACTGAGCTTCATGGACCTTCGGTCTGTCCCAGTATGGTAATTCTTATGTTTTTATCTAGAAAGCTTCCAGGTATCAAAGACACTAGCCAACATGGCCAAGTTTCATCGGTCAGCAGCGTCAGGGACTATATATATACTATAAGGTACTAGACTCCAGACTCCACAAATACATGATGCTAAACGGGATGATAAAGAGGATGGAACTCCTCTTATATGAGCAAAGATTAAAAAGGTTAGGGCTCGTCAGCTTGGAAAAGAGACAGCTGAGGGGAGATATGGTTGAGGTTTACAAAATCCTGAGTGGAGTAGAACGGGTACAAGTGGAACGATTTTTCACTCCGTCAAAAATTACAAAGACTCGATGAAGTTACAGGGAAATACTTTTAAAAACCAATAGAAGGAAATATTTTTTCAGTCAGAGACTAGTTAAGATTTGGAATGCGTTGCCAGCGGTTGTGGTAAAAGCAGATAGCGTAGCTGGTTTTAAGAAAGGTTTGGACAAGTTCCTGGAGGAAAAGTCCATAGTCTGTTATTAAGACATGGGGGAAGCCTCTGCTTGCCCTGGATCAGTAGCATGGAATGTTGCTACTCCTTGGGTTTTGGCCAGGTACTAGTGACCTGGATTGGCCACCGTGAGAACAGGCTACTGGGTTTGATGGACTATTGGTCTGATCCAGTAAGGCTATTCTTATGTTCTTATAGCAGGCAGCTGTTGCCTGAGAAGGGGACCTTGGTACTTCCAAAAGATTGTTCATTCATTTGTACCTTCCTTATGCAATTATTTTGCTGTATTTTCACATTTAAAGTCTTTATATCCACCCCCCTCACACTGAAGTAGACCAATGTAAGCTGTGCACATTAAATATTTACTTTGTCTTTGTATGTTTGATGTTTGCTCATGTGCACTCTTTCTCTGCTTTTTCCCTCTTGCATTAATTAGAATAGGGCATTCTCGAAAGGACCAAATGCAAATACCCTTTTGTCTCTGCTTCTTCATGCAAGATGTTTGTTTGCAGAGCTTTTGAGGTACATAATATCAACGTGCGTAATACAGACATCTATTACAAATCCTGGCCATGCATCATATAATCTATGTGATATATTTAACTAATCTGATTGGTGCTCCTTTCTGAGCATACACTTCCTAGCAGGAAGGAAGTCATTTAAATTTTTTTTAAAAATCCCTAAATAAATCAAAGTGGATAGCGGTGGCCTTTCAGTGCAGCGATCAAAAGTTAATTACTGTGCCATTTGCTTTCAAGGGCAGGTTTGTTATTGAACTGAAACTTTAACTAAGGTACATGATTTAGTCGAATCAGCTCGCTTACAAATACATATTAGTCATTGACAAATAGTACTGTAAGGACCTCTGAATGCTGATAAGCTTCTCCTATTGGAGCCAAGCATGTCATCAAAAGCGTCACTTCTGTTTATAAACATCTTTTTTTTTCTTTAATGTTGGCATTCAGAGTTCAGCAAAATATTTGCTCTGAAAGCTTTCAGTGGAACTCGGTGAAATTTAGTCACAGTTGCTTTTATCGGAGACAGTTTTTTGTTAAGGTGATCATGTTTTCCAGAAAATGCATTAGATGAGAGTAGAGTAAAGTGACTTTTCCTGGAAAGGAAAGTCCTTTATTTCCTTTTTAAATTAGATACAAATGTTAAGGGGTGGTTTTTTAAAATTAAATTTATTTCTTATTTTCTATGTGCTTTTATTTTTATTATTTTATTTTGATTTGTAGAAATATGTTGATGTCATTGCTTGAGTGAATATACTGTACAATGAAGCCCACAAAGAGATTGTATAGCTGAATCTCTTTAATTAGAACAGTGATATTCACTCTCGGTCCTCAAAGGCCACCAATGGGTCAGATGGTCAAGAAATCCCATATGAATATACAATGGTGGTAGCTGGCATCCACGTCTCCCTCATTCATAATCATTGGGGATATCCCAACTACCTGGGAATGAATACGAAGCAATCAGAAGATCAGAACATGTAAACAGGAGACTAGAACACTTGTGCAACGTTTAGAAAAAAAATGGAAGAGCATTAATTTTTGAAAACTGTAGGAAAACAAAATCTCCAAGGATGTAAAATTTACTCTTGGTTTGTTTCATTTCACTTTTTACTTTGAAATGAATTCCTGTGGAATAATTATTTTGATCTTCCATGGTCTAAGAAATTTTAGTTCTTTTTTAAAGACAAATAGCAAACTTTTGGAAGACTTCTTCCATCCCCCTTGCTCTCTTCTAATCCCTCACTAGCTCCTATGACTAATTATTCTCCTTGAAGAGATTATTCAGAGTCTTATGGAAACAATTTATTTCCTGGTTCTTTTTCCTTCCATCATGATTTTCTTCTGCTTCCCTGATTCTTCCAATCATGCATCTGCTCTCCTTAGACTGCTTTTTTTCTTTCTTTCAATTGGGCTTTTCCATGTCCACCCTTTAAGACCTGTAGTTGTCAATCTCCTCATCCCTTTATTAGAAAACTGTGAACATAAGAATAGCCTTACTGGGGCGGACCAATAGGCCATCAAGCCCAGTAGCCTGTTCTCACAGTGGCCAATCCAAGTCCCTAGTACCTGGCCAAAACCCAAGGAGTAGCAATATTCCATGCTACTGATCCAGGGCAAGCAGTGGCTTCCCCCATGTCTTTCTCAATAACAGACTATGGACTTTTCCTCAAGGAAATTGTCAAAACCTTTCTTTGCCTAACTTCTCTTGTACCACTTCCAATTTTCTTCATGGTTTTCAATTTGCCTTCCATATATCAGAAGTTAAAAAAGACTGGTGCAGTAGTTAACAACCATCTCCTTTGCACTGATCATAGTTCTTAATCCCTCCTATGGCAATTCTGAACCTCAACACTACCTTTGACATAATAGACCATCTAATATTATTTGACTCAAAGTCTAGCTCAGGGGTGGGCAAACTTTTTGACTCATGGACCACAATGGGTTCCTACATTTGCCAGAGGGGCCAGGCGACCCGGGAGGGGGTCTGATGTGCCCTGGATTTCCACCAGAGCAGCGTTTCACGGCCGCCACAGAACGATGATGGTAAGAGAAAGGGCTAAGGCAGAAAGAAAGATACCCCCCCTCTCCCACGGCAGACTGTTGTCTCTGGTTTCTGCTTTGATCTTCTTTTCACTCTCTTTCTTCCAGCATCTGCCCTCTCTGTCTCTTCAATCCAGCATCTGCCCCTTCCATCCACTGTCTGCCCTCTCCCCCTTCCATATGGTATCTGCCTTCGTTCAATGCTTCTCTCTCCTTTCCATCCAGCATGCTCCCCGTCTCTCCTTTTCACATGATTCATTCCAGTTTCAATGCTCTCTTTATTTTTATCTCTCCTACACCAGAATTAGCATCTTTGTCCCTCTCTCCTTATTTCTCTGTTGACCCCCTTCCCAGCATTCTCTCTCTACTTTCTCATTCCTCTGTCTCTTTCTTTTCCCTCATCTGATCTCTCCATTCCACTCTGACCCCTTCCCCTCCTCTAATCTCCCTGCCAGCTGATTCCTTCTTTTTTCCTCCTCCCCTGTCCAGCAATACCCCTTCTTCCTTCCCTCCTCCTCCTATCCAACAGTAACTCTCTTCCCTTCTCTATCCCTCCTCTCCTCCCAGCAGAATCTCTCCTTCTCCCTCCCTCCCTCCCGGTCCAGTAGCAGCTCTCACTTTATTTTCCTTAGTCCAGCAGCTTCCCAGCCTCCAACAGTGGCTTCCTCCCCTTCCCTCTGCTCCCCTCCCAGCAGCTCTCAGTACTTGCCTGCAGCAGTGCCAGTAGCGTCAGCGCAGTGATTCACTTAGGCAGCCTTGGGTCCTTTGATGGGTCGCGCCCGCCTATGAGGAAAGAGGAAGTTGCATCATCAGAGGCAGGCTGCGACTCAGCAAAAGCCTCAAGGCTGCCTAAGTGAATCACTGCACTGATGCTACTGGCACTGCTGCAGGCAAGTACTGAGAGCTGCTGGGAGGGAAGGAAGCTACTGTCAGAAGCTGGGAAGCAAAATGTTGGAGCTCATCGGGGCCCCCCTGATCTCACTGGCCCTGCAAAGACCGGCAGGAAATTTTCAGCAGGCAGGATTAAAACACTAAACGGGCCGGAAATGGGCCATAGTTTGCCCATGTCTGGTCTAGCTCCTTCCTATCTTGCTTTGTTTCCTCTAATGCAGTGACACATCAAACACTTAAATTCACAGCTCAACAAAGCATGCCTATTTTTCATTGCTTAATATGAACTACTAGGAAAAAAGTGGCCACAGATGAGATCCCACACACCAAACATTGTAGGCCTGTTGGAATAGCCAAGTTTTAGCCGCCATTAAAAGACAGTTCAGTACAAACCTCCAAAGGAAGCAATTCCAGATAGCTGGGGCTGTAAGAAAGAGTGGGAAAGGGAAATGGTGTACTGCCTTCCTGTGGTTACAATCAAAGTGGATAACATATTATATAGAGGTTCTTATTTTTTACCTGGGGCATGGAGGCTTAAATGTCTTGACCAGAATCACAGGGAGCTGCGGTGGGAATTGAACTCACTTCTGGTTCTCAACCTACTGCACTAACCATTAGGAGGTGATGATATTGTTCTATTTTCATTCCCTTAGGAGTCACTGCACCCACTGCATTTTTCAGATTACCTGTTTCATAACAGGGGGTTAAGTCAGCTGTTACTTGTTGTGTTTCATATTCTCAAAGGTTAAAAGACAGAGATATTCAACCTTTTTTCCCCTGAATTTTCCAGTCACATCTGTGCTCACCACGACATGACAGCGTTCATATTTTTTTCTTAAACATATGTCTACCCTCTTCAACTCCTAGAATCAGCTCAATTGGTAAGAGCCGTGATTTGAGTTCTGTCCCCAACTGATCTTTCCCGCTGCACACCACCAACCGATAGGAAGAGGAGCAGATGGTGAACCAAGGAACTCCAATTTCATAGCAGCAAATCACTTAACCCTTCATTGCCTCAGGTACAAATTTGGATCCTTCCAGCCACAAGGAAGTATCTCCTGTACCTGAATACAACTTGCTTTCAGCTACAACTGAAAAAGGCATGAGCTAAGTCCAAACAAAGGACTCTTTTTACAAAGCCAAGGCAGAGGTTTCTGCTGTGGTAATCACTCCAACACCCATACGGATTTAATGGGCCTTGGTGCATTTGCCGTATGGCAGCCGCTACCATGGCTTTGTAAAAGAGGGGGAGGGGGGAGAGATATGTATGTCCTTGATTAAACTGTCCGCCTTTGCTAAATTGGGTTATAAGTGGCCGAGTAAAGATAAGAGCCTCTAATACAAAGGACCCTTTTCATGTAGGAAAATACAGCACGCAATTCTGAAAGATTCCCGAGGGCTAGTTTGTACAGCTGTGATGTATTTCATGAAACCCAAGCATAAGGAAATAATTATTTGAAAACCATGTGGCACGTGAGCTTTCAAGGTCACACACAGGTTCATTTATATCTGATGAGCCTAGTTTTTTCTCCAGGGCCAAATCTGTGGCTATTCAAGCTCGGTTGTAGATCTGGTTTGTAAATGCAGGCACTCGTCTGTCACAGTATGTTGCAAAGCTAGCTTGCCCTCAGAGAATGCAAATTGGGGAAGAGGTAAAACGCAGACCTCATGGACCTTACGGACCTCACGGATCTAAAACCGCACGTCCTTAAAAATCCGAGGTCCGCTCCACTTTTGAGGTCCGTGCCCCTTTTAGTCTCTGGCTCTGACAGAGCTCTATGACAATTTACCTCTGACGGATCCTAATGCTTTTCCCTCCCTATGCTAGGATCCTTCAGAGTTAAATTGTCATAGAGCTCTGTCAGAGCCAGAGACTAAAAGTGGCAGGGACCTCAAAAGTGGCGCGGACCTCGGATTTTTAAGGATGTGACGTGCAGTTCAGATCCGTGAGGTCAGCGAGGGAGCCGGGGGCCTGAGCTGAGCTGCAGGGAAAGCAAAGGCGGACAGAGACTAAAAGTGGCACGGACCTCAAAAGTGGCGCGGACCTCGGATTTTTAAGGACGTGCGGTTTTAGATCTGCGAGGTCCGTAAGGTCCGTGAGGTCCGCGTTTTACCCCTTCCGAGCAAATTGTCATGACCTCTTTTAATTTCAGTCCTTTCAAAAGGGCACACATCAAACCTGAACTAAAAGTTGTTATATATAAAATAAGATTAGCAATGAATAATTAAACCTCACGTTAGATAGATAGATAGATTTTAAATCAGTCCATGATTTGCATATCCTGTTACTTTGTGTCTGGTGAATGAGACTACATTTTTTGCAGATCGGGGGACAGTATTCACAAGTTCCTCTCTGAAATTAATCTGTAGCCTGACTGCCCCCTGCTGTAACCGGACTTTGGAGCAGTTTAGCCAGGTGCCAGCTTTGCAAACAGCATCAAGACTTTGGGCCCTGGGAAAGAGAGTGAAAACAAGCAGAAAAGCCCGACGCTGGGTGCTGTATTTTGACTTAGCTAATGAACAGAACATAAAACAACAAAGCACGGAAAGATAATATTGAAGTCTGTTTCTATCCAATAACATGTGATTTGTTTCGTCTGAAATGTTCATTTTGCACACAAACTTTTTTTTTTCCCCCCTGCTTTACAGGGAAGGCAGAGCTGATGTGTTTCTGAACTTTCTTCCAAGGTGTTTTCCCTCCTAGACTAGCTGTGGCAGATTGTTTTCATGGCCCTCATGCTATTTTGGTTTTCTGCTGATAATGGTTCATGCTTTGGAGAGAGAAAGAGAGAGAAAAAAAAAGTAAATAATATTTTGGGATGGTTAATACACAGTTTCGAACTACTCTGTATTATTGTCACAATAGCATTGTTTTCATGCATTTCAAACGCCAGGATTGTTGTGGATCACAGAGCACAAGTTTAGACTGCGACAGCGGGCAAGAATTAATCAACATAAAAGTTCAAGCAAAAGTCACTATCTAGCCATCAGGCTATGCTTATTTATTTCTTTTGCACTTACTGTACAGCTTTTAACTGTTATGAAAGAGCGGAAGCTGCTTCAGACAATTTGTTACATTCACTTTTCCATGGATGCAGAATGTAATGTAATGTAATGTAATTTATTTCTTATATACCGCTCCATCCGTTAGGTTCTAAGCGGTTTACAGAAAATATACATTAAGATTAGAAATAAGAAAGGTACTTGAAAAATTCCCTTACTGTCCCGAAGGCTCACAATCTAACTAAAGTACCTGGAGGGTAATAGAGAAGTGAAAAGTAGAGTTAGAGGAAAAATAAAAATAAAATAAACATTTTAACAAGACAGCATTGATCTAAATACTTTGGAAGGTAGAAGAGAGGAGAGAAAGGAATAGAAGCATGATGAAGTGATGAAGTGGAGCAAGTAAGTTTAGTAGGAGCGATTGACGTTTCCAGAATGGAGAAATCTCTTAATAAACCTGGAGCTCAATAAACCACCTCGAGAGGCAAATAAAGAAGCAGTTCAGTCCAGAATAGACATTTACCCCCTCCTCCCCTATCCCCTTTTACGAAGCCACTTTAGGCTTTTTTATAGCGCCAGCTGTGGCGGTATTAGCTCTGACGCTCTTAGGAATTCTTAGTAATACCATTGTGGTTGGTGCTAAAAAAACTTAACACGACTTCTTAAAAGGGGGAGGGCTAATGAGCTGACCAGTGACAGCCCATGAGTATCTGAAACTCTAGGCCGGTGCTTCCCAATTTTTTTGTGGCTGTGACCGTATGATTGTAGCCAAATCAATTTGTCTGATCCCCCCGGGAGTACATTATAATAATGCACCTATAGAGAACCCACCTAGGTCGCGATCCCAAAGGCACGTTTTGTGACCCCATTTGGGTTCCCAACCCACAGTTTTGGAAGCTCTGCTCTAAGCACACCCCAGCTCAAAGCCCTCCGCCCTCACCATATCTCCCCGTCCCTTCCTTTCTTTACTCTCTACACATTTCTGGAGACTATACCTTCAAAAAGATGTACTTAGGATGACGTCAGGTCCAGAGGGCGGCTACTAAAATTGCCAATGGACTTCTTTATGAAGTATATGGATGCAGACTTATGAGGGGGGTGCTGAAAAGTTCTCAGCCCTAACCAAGAAGAGAATGATGTGAATATGGTTCAATCAATGATCTGAGACAATATCAAAACATAGAATTTTGTTTCTGCAAATTGGCACTTAACAAAATAAGATCACACTCTTTTCAACTACAGTGACAAAATAACGCTCAGAATTTAGGAAGATGGTTGGTTGGGCTAAGAACTCTTCGGCACCCCCTCATAGAGATCTCAATATGTATACTCTGGAAGAAGGGTGAGAGAGGGAAGATATACAACCAGTTTCTTATCAAGGAGTGGGCGTGTGAATGGATCCTGACCACTGCCACCCCATACTTGTATATTTGACCTTCTCTGCCCCTGCATCCATCTCTCCTGCTCTCTTCCTTTTCATCCCCTCTGCCCCTATTAATTTCTTCATCGGTCTCCTCTCCTCCACCCCAAAACTAGCATCTGCTCCTCTGGGGGCCTGTAGCCCAGCATCTATCCATTTCTCTCTGAAACTCTTCCCCCACCCAGTCTCTATCAGAGCCATCACTGGAGGCAATTCTTATGGACAACCTATTCAGGCTTCCTTCTAGTGTGTCCCCACCAGTAAAGAAACAGGAAGTGATGCCATCAAGGGTGGATGCGGTAGAGGGAAGTCTGCAGGGCCTGTGTGGGTTGTCTTTAATAATCACAGCAAGTGATGGCTTTGAGGGAGACTGGAAATGTGGGGGGAAGGTGTTTTAGAGGAAGATGGGTAGATGCTAGGCCATGGCCCTCCAGAGGAGCAGATGCCAGTTGGAGAGGAGTGAGTGAGACTGGAAGGGCCTGAGGAAAAATGGGTGGGCCAGTGCCTGCCCTGGCCCACCCATGGCTATGCTACTGAGGGTTTCCCTCTAGCTTTTCTGCTCTACTGGGTGAGACACATTTTTCATGGATAAAGGACTTACAGGATAGGGTCACTGGTCAATTATTTATTCTCAGTTGAGTCTGAAGGGTGGATACTAAAATCCAGTTTGAACAAGTGATATGTGAATCATCACTTCACATTCTGAAGAGAGCATCATTTGCACAGAAACAAGATCAATCTCATTTCCCTCAATGCAAACTAGCCACAATTGCTGCCTGGTTAAAAATGAACTGGATGCAACTGAATCTTCATTAAAATAAAGTGGTTGTATATGCCAGAAAGCAGAGCCTGTAACACTCAATGAAGTTACAGGGGAATACTTTTAAAACCAATAGGAGGATAGTTCCAGAGAATAGTTAAGCTCTGGAACGCATTGCCACAAATTGTGGTAAGAGCGAATAGTGTAGCTGGTTTTAAGAAAGGTTTGGACAATTTCCTGGAGGAAAAGTCCATAGGTTGTTATTGAGAAAGACCTGGGGGAAGCCACTGCTTGCCCTGGATCAGTAGCATGGAATGTTGCTATTCCTTGGGTTTTGGCCAGGTACTAGGAACCTGGACTGGCCACTGTGAGAACGGGCTACTTGGCTTGATGAACCTTTGGTCTGACCCAGTAAGGCTATTCTTATGTTCCTATGTTCTTATCAACAAACTTGGTAATCATAAAACTGTGGTGTGATTTTGTTGTGCTTACTCTTGTATGTTTGCTTCTGTCAGTATGTTTAAATCTTTTTATTAAACAAAGGCACAAAATACATCCATCGCTTACAGTGCCAAGCATCTAAAGTTATACTCTCTTCCAACCACCCTCCCAATGAAAGTGTACAACAAGACTCACAGAGAGGTGGATGCATGCCATAACAGAGAACCCTATTAAATGTTCAATAAGTACGTATCCTCAGAGCAAGGGAGTCCCAAAATGCTCTCCGAATTAGTTTAGACTTTCGCCCAAGTGGCGAATCTAAATCTTGAACTTGTACCCTCTCTACTTTAAGCAAAGAGATCATCTGCATCCTCTGATGCTGAATTGATGGAGGTCAAGTGTCAAGCTAATGTATTAAGATCACCTTCTTCCCCCAAAGAGGCGATAACCTCTCAGGGGAGGAGATTGCAAGGTAAAATTAAAGAGTCCAGCTTTATTTCACAATTCCAAAGGGATACAACTTCTTCCAAAAAGTGTTTATTTAAAGAACAAGATCAGAATAAAGAATTATAAAACTGTCATTGCCTAAGAAAGCCGTTGCACATACTGCTGTGCGGTTTCAACAGACTCAAATACTTTCCATTCTCCATTTAATCGCTGGATAGATGAATAAGAAATTAATCTTTTTCTCTGCAAGAGCTGCACAGATAGATTGAAATTTTCTCTGGTGCTTTTATAGCACAGGAAAGTAATCCTTGAATATACAAATAGGAGAGAGATCCCTTATAAGCTATAGAGGGATGCCTAAGATGATATATGCGAAACAGCTGAAACCAAGAACAGGCTTCAACGATCAAAAAAGTGACTTTTGAACCATACATCCTTGGCTGATCACTTGACATCTCATCCTCACGATTTAATCATTGTGTGTACATGCGAAGTAGCTCCATTTTGTGCAGATAGTTATGCATTTTAGCTACCACCACTGTAGACCACTGATGATCCACTTCCAATTTGCACATGATGGACCCTTTTGAGCCACAAAGGCCCCATTCCATCAGGTAGTGGAAATTCTTTAGTAAGCCATTGCTCTAAAAGTGGCCCAAGTGTTTCCACTGGAAGATGTTCTGACAACCCGATGAGCCAAAGGTTGACCCTTCGGGAGCAATTTTCAAGATCTTCTAATTTTCCTGCAAGTTCACTCAATTGACATTCAAGGCACAGATCCTGTTCAGAGGCCACATGAAAAGAATCTGTGATGGTGGAAACCCTATTTTCTAGCTATCACTTGCTGCAGTCTTTCCTCAGCAGGGTTTCCAAATGCTAGATCTGACATTCCATTTGAGGTTGTACTTGTAACCGCTGAGGTAAGCCATTTGAGGAATCTGCCATTTTGTTCTCAATAAGACGCATCTTGTCTTTGTCCTTTTTTCCCATTTACCAGCCATTATACAAGTACACCCGATTTAGCAAAATATTTGTCCGTATGCACTTAATGTCCTCCGTGTAGAAGAATTAGGGAGACTAAAAAGAAAGATTCCTTCTAAAGGCACGGATGTAATGCAGGGCCCCAGGAGCAGCAGAAAAAGACATCCGCTCTCCTCATTGCATCATGTGATCCCCTGCTTCTGTATAAGATAGTATTTCTTTCCTACGAACCTGTAAACTGCCTTATCCTGCTTGACAGCTAAAAACATAAGTTTATGTTTATGAATCCCTCACAGAAACTGTCATGTGGCAAATAGTGCTATTCATCTGACCTTCCAAATAAACATGCTATGCCATCCTGAACCCCCTAGTGCTCTTGGAATAAAAAATAACTCATGCTCCTTTCAACTCTGCAAAAAAAAAAAAAAAAAAACAACAACCCCAAAACAACTGTAAAATTCCATAAAGAACTCAAGAACACAGACAAACATGAGCAGTGGCAGATCAGCATTCCAAGCAGGAAATTCTCTGCTGCAATCAAGATATTTCCTTGTGGAATACCATTTGATTTCTTTTATGTAAAAATTTAGTTAGGTTTTCATCAATTATATATAGACTAGGATTCTGCATCACAGAAAGACGCTTTGGCCCACTCAGGAAGGTAGGAAACAGTACTTTCCAAGAATAATATTGCCCTCAGTGTTTTACATTAATCACCTAAGTCATTCCTCCACATCTGGAATGCCATAGTCTGCTGAGGATCTGAATGAATAAAGTACAGATGTAGGAAAAAGTATACTGAACTGTAATATTTTACTTGTAATGTACTGACCGCTCACATTTTCTTCCATCCTGCTATCCAAAGTGGTGCATATAGGACAAATTCCAAAACCATTTTATTAGGGTCAAAAACTAACTACCTAAATATTTAACTAGATAATTGGCCTGTCTTAATATTGCCCTTCTTACCCCAGTTCAATATACTCATGAGTTTTTACAAATGTATGTTTGGTCAAAAGGGAGGCACTTAAGGAGCATATTTAAGTTGATTTTCAATACCACATGAATTGTTTGGGTACTTTTAATCTATGTACCTTGTAAGCAATTTTGAAAAGGAAACCAAGCAGGCAATTTCCCTAGAAGATAAGCCCAGATACAAAGTGTCACATGTACCTTTACAAAAATATAGGTTATTCAGAATTGGTTCCAACAAGAACAATTTTACATGGAAACATGATGGCAGATAAGGACCAAATGGCCCAGCCAGTCTGCCTATCCGCAGTATCCATGAACTCTTCCTCTCTCTAAGAGATCCCACGTGCCTATGCCATGTTTTCTCTCAGGGTTTCCGTAGCTGGCATCGTGCTTGTTGCAGGTTTCCAGGACTCACTGTGTCTTGTCATCTACCTGAAAAAAGGAGGAAGACCTGGAAACCTGAAACAAGCATTCATCAAGTACTTTTTCAAATGCCCTTTAAAAATCCTGAGACACAGTATTGACCAGCTTACCTTTATCCACATGTTTACTCATTCAAATTTGGGTGCCCCAAAAAATGTGCATCAAGCATTATTCTATAAATAGTGCTCCAAGTTGTATGCCATTTATGGAATAGCACTGGGATCCACATCCAACTATTAGGAATGAGAATTTACACTAACTGAACCCTGGTGTAAATCCATGAGCCCAAATTAGGCACAGATCCCTTGAATTCTATAGTACTGCATGCAGCTTTGGTGAGAACCTCTGACCCACCCATGCCCCTTCCATGGCCACACCCCCTCTTCAGTTGAGAACTAAAGGATTTGCACATGCATCTTTATAGACTTAGGACTTAGCAAGATTGTTTGCATCCTATTGTTACTAATTGACTCATTATTCCATTAAATTGCATGTGCAAATTGGGCACATGCACGTTTGAGTGCCATTTATAGAATGGGGGATTAGTGCTTTGGCTCACTTGGTACTTATACGTCATTGAAAGGAAAATTTGTGGATTTGTTTGCATTATTGATCAAACAACAAGATGTGAGATGAGAAAAAATGAAAATGGAAAAGAGGCGGCCTAGAAAAAGAGGGTGAAAGTTTCTAAATCCTCTATAAAACCCTTGCCCGCGCATGCGCAGTTGAAATGGCGTGAAATGCCGCTTGCCAGTAGTGCCAGCGGCAGTAGTGAAATGGAAAAAGTTTACTCTTAACCTTTGTTCCCCCGACCTTGAAAAAAGAAATGCGAAACGCGTCGGGAAGGGGAACCGATGATAAAAGATAAAAAGATAAGTTATTCTAATTTATAATAAAAAGTTTTATTAAAAAAAAGATTAATAACTCTAATATAAAGATGAAATGATGAAGAGTACCACATAACCCCACCAATTCTATTATGAAAAGGTGGATTCTGAATGTCCATTGATAAAGTACCAGTCCATTCAACAGTATTTGGTTGAGTGTGGAGTTTAAAGCGGGGAAAGATTTATTTATTGAATGGTGAGTCA
This sequence comes from Geotrypetes seraphini, assembly GCF_902459505.1. Taxonomy (NCBI): domain Eukaryota; kingdom Metazoa; phylum Chordata; class Amphibia; order Gymnophiona; family Dermophiidae; genus Geotrypetes; species Geotrypetes seraphini. The sequence continues at coordinate 58,028,343 of NC_047089.1, read as the reverse complement.
GCTAATTGTGGTAGGATTCTATATAAGTCATCCAAATTTGGGCACTCAGAAGCAGATACACAAAAAAATTATCAATAATTGGAGTTAATAGGCAACAGTTTGGATTTGCATATGCATCTATCCTAGTTGCTATTCTCTAATATTTGTGCCTAAATTTCATAGATAACAAAAAAGAAGAATGGAGGGAAAATATACAATATACCAGAAAATAAATCACTTCCTTAGGTCAGTGCACACCAACGCCAGAAAAAGTATTTTAAGGCAAAAGAAAAGCCTCAGACATGTTCCCACTCTCTTCCACCCAAGCATCATAGCAAAACCTTTTGCATATAACTTAGTACTGGAAAGTGGAAGCCTGAAAATAGTCAGAACTAACTAGAAAAAAACAAGCTAGGTAGAAAAAAGCCAACTGATGATCGATTCATGGCTTTTAAGCCACTGATTCAGGGCCGTGACACCAACGCTCCAGACTATCAATTCGCAGAGTAAAATTCCTGCTTGCTCGCTGCTTGCTAACAGTTTTCTAGTATTTCTTAAATTTCATAGCACACAATTCATAAGGGGAGTAACTATAAGAAGAGTATGACAGGATCACGGAGTATTCTCAGAAGTAAAGTGCAATGCTATAGAACAAAGGTATCAAAGTCCCTCCTTGAGGGCCGCAATCCAGTCGGGTTTTCAGGATTTCCTCAATGAATATGTATGAGATCTACTAGCATGCACTGCTTTCATTGTATGCTAATTGATCTCATGCATATTCTTTGGGGAAATCCTGAAAACCCGACTGGATTGCGGCCCTCGAGAAGGGACTTTGACACCCCTGCTATAGAATAATGTCATATCTACACCTAAACTGGGTGCTGACATTACATTAGGTTTCAGCAGGCATAAATCCCACCCCTAATATTAATCATGAGATCCGTTCTAAGCTAGTATTCTAGAACGGGCAAGTGCCCTTATCAGAATAATAATTTAGCTTGGATCTTTTCAGCACCTAACGTGGGCTGACATTTACTGAATCCTGCTCTGAAGGTGTAGAAGTGCAATCTAGAGAATGACATAGGGACAAATTTTCCCCTATTCCCGCGGGAACTCAATTTCCCCATCCCGTCCCCACAAGTTTTGTAGCTGTCCTTGCCCCATCCCTGAAAGTTCTGTCTAAACTGAACACTTATGATTTTGAGACTTGTGCAGATGAGGACGGAGCTTGCAGAAATGGGACAGGGGCAGAAAAAGAACTTGTGGGATGGGACAGGAAAATGAGTTCCCATGGGGACAGGAAAAAATTTGTCCCCATGTCATTTTCTAGTGCAATCTTGTAGTGCGTCTACCTACTTTTTAGGCATGTATACCCACTTGCAATTTTCTGATATGCAGTTTCTGGGTTTAAAAACAAAATGTTTTACATGCAAAAAATGTTTAGTAAACTACCTCCTTAATGTAGAACTGGGGTTTTTGATTTTCAGTTATCACTGAAGAACACCAATGAGTCACTCAAAAAGCATATTGGGTTTTATTTGTTCTAACCAAAAAAACTCAGAAATTGATCTTCCTCTTGATATTGTTTTCAGGCAGCTACTAATGGCAGTTGCACCTCTCCCATCTGAGGAAGTTGTTGATGTCACTTCTTCCTGCCCTCATCAAGCTGTTTCCAGGGTGACAGAGGAAGCACTTCCCTTATCTGCTGATGCAGAGCAATACCAGGACTTTTACATAGGGATGCAACCTCTGTTCTGAGTGTGAACCCTATACCTGTGGGACAGACCTATGGCAAGGTAACAGAGAACAGAAACTTTTCACAGGATCTGAGGGGATTAGAGACTTTAAGCGGCCCATTTTAAATCTATAAGCTTCTTAGTAGGTAATACGCACCAAGCTTTAGTAAAGGGGCCCCTAAGTGATTTGACCTTAAAACAGACATCTTCTGGGGTCCCAGAGTTGTCACAGTGATTGAGAGGAAAACTGCGACCCAGATACACAAATGACCACTGAGCACATGCTGGGAATAAGATGCAGGGAAAACGTGAAACCATAGAGAAGAGAGTACTGTACTGTGCTTGCTGTGCACATCAGCAGTGACATTATCCAAGCATTCAATTAGAACATTGAAAATGTAGAGCAATACATAGGATGGGGAGCTTATGATGGAGAAATAATTAGACCAAGTCTTTCTGGACAGAGAAAAGCAAAGCAGCAAGGAGCAATTCACAGAATCCAAGACTGCACATGTCAGCCATCTAGCCACTCATACTATAGTCAGTCAGAGCAGGGGGGGGGGGGGGGCAAAAGGTGCTGCAGACCCCAAAAGGATAGGACAATGAGCTGTGTACTTTTCTTCACAGACATCACCATCCCAGCCAACCAGGATCCATACTACTCTCCAATCTGTCATTTGAGGAGTCCAGCATGGAAGAGAGGGTATACTGCTCCCTGACACTATTCTCTGGAAGACCCAGGCCACTTACCTGACAATAAAGCCAGGGAAAACTGGTAAGACTTCATTCATGAGCCTGAACTTTCTTACAGGTGGTGGCCAATGCAGGCCAGAGGTGACTGAAGCAGTGGGATGGCACATAGGGTGATACATTACTTAGGTGAACCAGGCAGTATTGGGGTATGGCCAGCAGAGCAAGGGTGGGCTGAGCTTGGCCAGTGACCGTGAGGAGTCTGATGGGGATGCAGGAGGGAAAACTGTTGCGTGCTGTTTCTTTTTGTTCATATTCTGTTCCAATAGAATATGATAAAGAGTACAACGAAGCAAATCAACACAGATCAGCTCTCAACAGCTTTCATGGGAGGAAAAGAAAATCAATTGTACATTTTTGTTCCTATGAAAGATGATGGGGCACAAAAGAATGTCAGAAAAGTTACTTCACTAAGAAGGAACAAACACATATGTCAGATGACGAATAAATACTGTGTATGAGTGTATATGTAAAGGGGCATTTTCTAAACATACATCTAAGTCCGATTTGGACGTATGGTGCTAAATGTCCAAAGTTGGCAGTAAGAAAATGCCTATTTTTTAAAGTCAAACCACCATATGTCTAGAAATAATTTATATATATATTTTTTTAATCCTCTATCTGGACATCCAGGCCATTGGGATGCCCAAACCGCCAGGACATCTATCTTTATACCACATTTTCAACCACAATTTTGCCCAAGTCCCCAATGCCCAGAATAAGACCATTTTGACATGGGAGAGGCCTGTCCTATGGACTGGCAACCCAGACATGGCAACAGAGCAGTGAGGCATCTTAGAGGGCACTGCTGTGAACTTCATATAAAGGGTGCCAGATAAACATCTAAAACAGGTCTAGTTCCAAATGTATAAGTTCTGTCCAGGATACCTTGCAAAATGTTTATCGCAGCAATATGTCCATGGCTAACCCGCTCTTGAGACTGTCCGTCCATGACACGCCTCCACCATACCCATATGGTGCTCTGAACTTATAGAGGCTGGAAAGCCTTGCTAGATATACAGAAAGACGGTTTTATCGACACTTTATGGCAATTAGGACATCCAAGTGCTGATTTAGGATGCTTTTTGGATATCTATGGCCTTCTTTTACATAAGGTACGCTAACCGATTTAGCACGCGCTAAACGCTAATGCGTGCATGTTAGTCTATGGACGTGTTAGCGTTTAGCCTGCGCTAATTCGATTAGCACTTGCTAATCGGTTAGCACACCTTAGTAAAAGAGGGGGTATGTCTTTTGATTATGTACTAGTAAGAAACCTTTAGGGAACATAGTTGAGACAGAAGGGTTAATAAAGGTCCAAAGTGGCCCCTACTCTTGTAGGCCTAATAAATAAATCTCTTCTCTAAACTGTGCAAGTAGATGCTTGTCTGCTCGAAGTATCCCCAAACAAATGCCCCTTTTACACAGCCACGGTAAATGTACCGAAGCCCTTTTCCGGTGCTACTCAATATGCAGAAGTGCAAAATGGCAAGGGTGAATAAATCTTATAGTTTGTAAATCCTTAATGAAGGATAAATAGATCTTTATTCAAAAGAAGTATACAACGTAAGAAATAAAATACATTCTGATCAAAGGAATGAAGATCAAGTAGCAGGATCAACAGAAATAATAAATACAAAGCAAAGTGTTATTTTGAACAGTCTAGACAATAACACTGATTTGAATTTCCATTTACATTGGTAAGTAGTATAATGGGTACACCTCATGTCAAAATGATTGACAGCTGTCAGAGATAAGGATCGACCAATCAGCGTTCACTTCCGGGTTAAGCCCCGCCCATTGTCCCGCCTTACTCTCCGCCCATGCCCCACCCCTCCCATAGGAATGAATGGTGGTAGCCCCGCCCATGGCCCCACCCCACTCTTCACCTATGCCCCACCCCTCCCATAGGAATGAATGGTTGTAGCCCCACCCATGGCCCTGCCCCCTGCCCATGGCCCCACCCCTCATGCCCCACCCCTCCCATTGCCCCACCCCCTCATGTCCCGCCCCGGAAATGCACTTTTTGATGACATCACCGGAAATGGGGGCATGTTTGACCCCGGAAATACGCTTTCTGATGACATCACCGGAAATGGGAGTGCCTGCCCCTACCGGAAATGAGCTTTTCTGATGACGTAGGCATAAATAGGGTAAATGAAGCGACGGAAATGCGCTTTTCTGACCACGTAGGCGGAAATAGGGGAAACAGACTTAGTCAAAACCCCTCCCAGAAATGATGTGGCCAGAAAAGAAGCATCTTTATTTTAACAGTTTTTAGTTATAAGACAGGGTTTAAGAGCAGATCACAAAACAAAAGACATTCACAAAATCTTTCCTGTTTTTAAAACAGAACAGGGGCAGAAACAATTGAGAAAAGGTTGTATTTGCTTTTAACACACTTTCAGTAGGAATTCTGAGCTAATGGTTAATGGGCCAGTTCCCCTATTGTCATGGTAACAGCTGATAAGCCCCTTTTGAGCGGGCGGTAGATTTTTGTCTAGCGCGTGCTAATCCGATGCGTGCGTTAAAAAACGCTAGCACACCTTTGTAAAAGGAGCCCTAAGTGTTTCCCTGTGGAACTGAAAAGGTGTGATAACAATGGGCGGGACACGGACAGGTCAGGGGCATTCCCTTAAAATGCACGCAGTGTTATAGAATTTGGAGAATCCACACCCAACTTGCGCCCTGGGATTTATACCAGGTTTCAGTTGGTGTAATTCTCACACCCACAATCAGGCGCCGTTTACTGAGATCTAGTCCTGAATGACTTGTCCAAGTTCACAATAGTATCAATTGGATTTGAACCCAGGCTTCGTTGGTTCTCAGCCTGCTCTCTAATTATGTTTATTAAAAGTTGATATTCTGCCAAATCTTGCAAAATTTCTCAGCAGATTACATTAAAATTACATATATAAAAACTGAAAATTATTAGGCTCCTCCTCCTCTACAAATTGGTTTAAGGTTAAACATGGGCTAGAATAAATGTTCAGACTTTTATTAAATTTACTTTAAGGAATTTGATTTCTTTTAGAGTTCCAAAAATTTATACATCCTGTTTTTGAGTCCTTTGCATGCCATAAAACCACCTCAAGCCCTAGTGACTACATATATTTTTAGAATCTGGTTTAACAATTAAAAGCAATTACACACAATTTCTCTCTGTGTGTGTAAATAAAAACTGAACAAACAACAAAAATCTCTTTTCAATGTGTATGGATTTTAAAGAGGTGAATAATGAAACGGCATGGTAGATTGCTGTGATAAATCACGACTAAGATTATCTTTAGAGGATATTGACCTTCATGCTTATTTGTATGGATTCTGTGAATAGCAAGCTTTGAATATAAAAATAGTCACCAATTCAGACTGGCAGACATTTTTCTGCAATTAGACATTACCATGTCTGCACACTGGGGCTGCAAATGAAAGCTTTGTTGTCTGCTTTATATATACATACTGTATGACTGGCTCTATGGTGTCTTTCCCCAACTATTTTACGGCAGGGATACCACAAATTTCATAAACCCTTGTAGTTGTTTTGCTTATCTGCACTTTGCCAGTGCTGACAGACAAAAATCCCTTTTGGTTTTGTAAATTTAATTAGGCTATGCATGCGATGTGAGCCAGCATATAAAAATATTTGACATTGTGACCCATTTAAATACATCAACGGCTTAAACAATTTCAGGATTACATAGTAAATGCCATCAAAGACCTAGAACGTCCCATCCAGTCTGCCTAACAAGGTGACCAGAGTTGTATCTGGCATTCTGCAAAGGTTCCACTTATTCTTTTTTTTTTCCAATTCTTTATTCATTTTCAAATTACAATAAGTGCATCAAATATATTCAAACAAAATTAACAATAATTGTCACTTAACAATCTTCAATGGTACAGATGATATGTTCTTATCTCCCACCCCTCCCACCCTTTCTTATCCTAGAAACAATACCTTATACCATATATAAAATAAATTTATCCTTCCCTCCCTCCCTCCCAATCCAACTTGTAAATTTAAGGGTTTCACTTATTCATGATTATGTTTCTCTCTGATGCTAAGTTGACAGAGCATGTACTGTCTTCGACTCATAGGGCAGACCATATTCTAGACCGCATTATTACATCCACACAGTAGTACACTTTCAGTCTCTTAACTATCCTACTCCCTAGTTGGATCACTCATGTCTCACTTTCCTTTACCCACTCTCTGTTTCTATACCCAGGAATGCTTCTAGTACCCCCGGCATGGTCGAGACATAGGGATTTAACCCCGAGCACTTTTTGGCTCCTTTGTGACCCGTTTCATTAAATTACATCTCACTTTCTCTGAAATATCAACTATCTACCTGTGATAATATCATGATCTCCGTCTTCAATAGAATGTCTCCCCTGCACCCTATTCTTCAGTAAACATCACATCTATCCCTGGTACCATCATGGCCTAGGGAAATAAGGGGACTAATTTAAAGAAAATTGACAATGAGGTCAGAGTGGTGCTTGAAAATTATTTCAACTAGGGTACGAATGAGTAGATGTGAATCACTTGTTTACTCATTCCAAAAATACTAGGGCATGTGAAGAAGCTACTAAGTAATAGATTTAAAACAAACCAGAGAAAATGTTTCTTCACTAAAAGTATAATTAAGCCCTGGAATTCATTGCTGGAGAACGTGGTTAAAGCAGTTAGCTTAGCAGGGTATAAAAAAGATTGAATAATTTCCTAAAAGGCAAGTCCATAAGCCATTATTAAGATGGCAAAAACTCTGGTTTTCTCCTTGGGATCTTGCCAGGTACTTGTGACCTGTGCTGGCCACTGCTGGAAACAGGACTTGATGGACCTTCGGTCTGCCCCAGTATGGCAATTATGTTCTTATGTAGGCAGTAAGGCTGGATTCTATAAGTGGCACAGTCATCGTTGGCCACCGATCGCATCAATTATGCTATGGTGCCATTTCTAGAATCATAGCTTTTTGAAAGGTAGGCATCGGAAGTGTAGACCAGAGTTTTCAAGGTCTACATTTCTGGTGCATACCTTTCATGAAAACTGTGGCTGTGGAGGCGCTTTACAGTACCTAACACAACTTCCGGCATTAGCCATGCTTACAATGGCATTAAGCATAGTAAACTGCCTCCGTAGCCGTGATGCTATTCGTTTTTAAATCAAAATAAGAAAACCCGAATTCATAACATAAGAACATAAGAAGTTGCCTCCACTGGGTCAGACCAGAGGTCCATCCTGCCCAGCGGTCCGCTCCCGCGGCGGCCCATCAGGTCCGCGACCTGTGAAGTGGTTACTGACCACTTCTATAACCAACCTTAAGTTATATCTGTACCCCTCTATTCCCTTATCCTCCAGGAACCTATCCAAACCTTCCTTGAACCCCTGTACAGTGTTCTGGCTTATCACCTCCTCCGGAAGCTTGTTCCATGTGTCCACCAACCTCTGGGTAAAAAAGAACTTCCTAGCATTTGTTCTAAACCTGTCCCCTTTCAATTTCTCCGAGTGACCCCTAGTGCTTGTGGCTCCCCACAGTTTGAAGAATCTGTTCTTATTCACTTTCTCTATGCCCTTTAGGATTTTGAAGGTTTCTATCATGTCCCCTCTAAGTCTCCTCTTCTCCAGAGAGAACAGCCCCAGCGTTTTTAACCTGTCAGCGTAAGAGAAATTTTCCATACCTTTTATCAGTTTAGTCGCCCTCCTCTGCACTCCCTCGAGTACCGCCATGTCCTTTTTGAGGTACGGCAACCAGTATTGAACACAGTACTCCAGGTGCGGGCATACCATTGCACGATACAGCGGCATGATGACTTCTTTCGTCCTGGTTGTGATACCCTTTTTGATGATGGCATTTTCTACTTAAGTTAGGTGCTAGTAGGGTGCCTAACTTAAGGTGCCGTTTATAGAATACTTCAGGCAAAAAAGATTCAGGGTAAAGGAGTAAAGGTACCTTAAAAAGAAAACAGGCAGTGAAAAACTTTGTATATAATAATCAGAGCACTGTCCAAAAAATTACCTAAATAAAGCTATACATATGTAAAGATCAGCTCAGAGACATGAAGGGGCTTTTTCAGAAGGTAAAACCCCCCTATTTTGCTATCTCACCACTCAATCATTGCTGAATCTTTCATACTTTAAAGCAGGGGTCCCCAAAGTTCCTCCTTGAGGGCCGAATCCAGTCGGGTTTTCAGGATTTCCCCCAATGAATATGCATTGAAAGCAGTGCATGAACATAGATCTCATGTATATTCATTGTGGAAATCCTCAAAACCCGACTGGATTCGGCCCTCAAGGAGGGACTTTGGGGACCCCTGCTTTAAAGTAATAAATAGTGCCAAATATGTGCCAAATTCATACCAAATAAAACAAAAACAAAAAATTGCTTAACTTAAAGCTTAGTTTTTTGGTTTCAACGTGCACACGTTTCGTGCTCCTGCTTCAGGAAATCAAACAGCATTAGAATACAGCCGCACTCAACTGAATGTACTGGGCGGCAGGGAATACTCTAAAACTAAATAAGAAATGAAAAATATAAATGCAACTCATACATAATAAAACTTATAATATAAATTATTTGAGTAAAAACGGCATTTCAATATGCTGGTTACCTTTAAAGCAGCTCAAATCTTCAATCAGACGCTCTCACAAGTCTCTTAACAGGAGAAACGCCGACAAACAGCTGATTTTAAAGAACTGAGCATCAACACGTCAAATCGTGATGACATCATGGAAGAGTTGCATTTATATTTTTCAGTAACACGTTTCAGTTGAGTGTGGCTGTATTCTAATGCTGTTTGGTTTCCTGAAGCAGGAGCACGAAACCAAACAACCAAGCTATAAGTTAAGCAATTTTTTGTTTTTTAATATTTATTTGGTATGAATTTGGCACAAATTTGGCACTATTTATTGCTTTAAAGTATGAAAGATTCAGCAATGATTGGGTGGTAAGGTGGCAATATAGGAGGGGGGGTTAACTTCTAAAAAAGCCCCTCCATGTCTCTGAGCTGATCTTTACATATGTATAGCTTTATTTAGGTAGTTTATAGCAGTGTTCTTCAACCTTTTTACACCTAAGGACCGGCAGAAATAAAATAATTATTTTGTGGACCGGCATCGGTCCGCAGACCGGCGATTGAAGAACACTGGGCTAAGTCGTGGGCCAGACCCTGCCCCCATAGTCCTAATTGTAACACTATTTTTTTCCATTCATTTTTCATATATACACATAATATAACCTTATTAACAACGCATTGATCGCACCGCGGACCGGCAGTTGAAGAACACAGTTTTGGGCCTGATGCACATGCTGGCCCTGTGGACCGGCAGGAAATTTCTGTGGACCGGCACCGGTCCATGGACCGGTGGTTGAAGAACACTGGTTTATAGAATACTGGCATTAGGGCTCACTTGCTAATAATGTACTAAATGGTTAGAGTGTAGCAATGTAAGTATGTTAACTGATTAATGCAGAACATGCCTATTCTGCCCCCCCAGTCATGCCCCACTGTGAAAAAAATATGTTTAGCCTTTGAGTAGCTCACATATCCCCAAATTACCACAGGACACCTCGGTGTGTCCTGCGGTGTGCCTTTTTTTTTTGGGGGGGGGGGGTACAGTAAGTCATCTACTACATCAAATTCCATAATTTCCAAATTGTATAAGTTAAGGAATTATTTAAGGAAACATTTTTTAAAAATTCTTTAAAAATTTTATTTATTTTAGGTATTTAAGCGGTTTATAATCAGGTACTCAAGCATTTTCCCTATCTGTCCTTGTGGGCTCACAATATATCTAATGTACCTGAGACAATGGAGGTTTGAGTAACTTGCTCAGGGTTACAAGGAACAGTGTGGGATTTTTACCCACAACCTCAGGATGCTGAGGCTGTAGCTCTAACCAATAGGCCACTCCTTCCTTAACGCTAAACCACCATCTCTTCTACCAGAGCACAGTAAATTCTAAAGGAGGGCACAAATCTTAATGTTTCACTTGCTACCATGTCTCAGTAAGAAACAATAAGCCTGAATGATTATCACCTGCTTTAGTGCAGGACAATCTATATTTAATACTTAATAAACTGGCAAATACTAAAGACAGTAATCATTTACTTTTTCTATTTCTAAAACCTTGTTTCCTAAAACCATATTTACTAAAAAATTTGTTAACCAATAATTTCAACTGAGCAATCATTCAGATTATCAGAAGAAAAATTTATGAAAACTGTAGTCTGAAATGTTAGTTATCACTTATAATAGAATAGGCATATTCTGGCATAATCAATTCAATAGGTTTCCCTTCTCAAGTAGCAATATGTAAAACAAATAAAAGATCAACCCATAAGATTTCCTAATATCAACATAAACAAAAAAACAACACTTAAGCTCTTCTCAGTCACATTAATTCCATATCAACATAATCCCAGTAATACAAATTATTAAGATATCATTCATGGATAGCCTTTAATTCTTGAATTACTCACCTGTTCCCTCTAGTTTATGTTCATCAAATAGTTACACATGTGCTTACAAAGATATGTAGAAAAGAACAAAAAAGTAAAAGAGTAGGGGTCTGATACAATGTCTTCCAGCCAATGTAAAGCTGAACAAATAAAGACTCTTTTTCATCCAATGTAAAGTTTAATCAAATCAAGACTCGACACCCGCCTGCATCACGAGTCACAAGCTCTTATATCATGTAAATATTAAATGATTTCAACAAAAACAGGAAACCCAATTTAAGAACATAAGAAGTCACCTCCGCTGGGGCAGACCAGAGGTCCATCTTGCCCAGCGGTCCGCACCCGCGGTGGCCCATCAGGCCTAGTTGCCTGAACAGTGCCCCTGACTAACTTTGTAACTGCCTCTAATCCTATCCCTATAACCTACCTCTACTCCTATTTGAAACGGTTCTTTGCATAACAGCACCTGCAATTCTAATACTCTTCTGGCGGAAGTAATTGCCACAGGAAATACCATTTTTTAACAATAGATCCATGTGAGAGGCTTCCTGCAAAGGCTCACATGGAGCCTTGTTAAGTCCTTTTAAAACTAACGACCTCTTTTACAAAGCCGTGCTAGTGGCTGCCGCGCAGCAACAGCCCCAAAGCCCTTTAAATCTCTATGGGCTTTGGGGCCGTTAGCGTAGCGCAGCTGCTAGTGCGGCTTTGTAAAAGAGGCCGTATATTAAGATTCCATGATAGAAACGGTATTCAAATTGGTGGTCTTAGTCTCAGGCCTCTTACAAGAACCACAATATGGGCCGCTAGTAAGGCTGTTTGCGCTTGGCCTTAGAAGCATGACAGCACTGCTACCTGAACTTTAAGATACACTACTGCCAGACCCTTGTCAAGGCCGTCTTGTAGGAATGCCAGTATAGACGAGATAGGAGCCATATCTGTCTCCAACTGTTGTCTGCCATACCATTACATTACATTACATTGGTGCCTTCTATCCCGCCAATACCTTTTAGCTCTAGGTGGTTTACAAAAGAATTGGCCTGGGCATTCCCAGGGAGATTACAAGGTCGATAGTTAGAAAATGCATTAGGATTTGGGGAGTCGGGAAGGTCTAGTTAGATCAATTGACAAATATCTTGAATAGCATGGTTTTCAATTCTTTGCTGAAGGTTTTGTAGTTGGGCATTGTGGTCATCAGATTGGAGAGGTGGTGGTCTAGTCTTGCTGCTTGGATTGCTAATAGTCTGTCATATAGTTTTTTGCTTTGTATGTCATAATCGTTGATGGCTTTTTGGCCCTAAGGAGAGTAGCAATGACTACTTCTGAATATCCTTTTTAGACTAGCGCAGCACGCTCAAGAACCATACCATAAGATTAAGGCATCCAGGATCTTCTAGGGTAAATAAGCCCCTGTTAGAGCAAGCCTGGATATACTGGAAGCCTGAGACTTTGCACCTTCTGAAGGCGTATGAAATCCACATACCAAGAACACCTGAACCAATCTAGAGCCACTAGAACTACTACTACCATGTGGTTTGCTATTCTATGGATCACCCAGCCTAGCGTGGGCCAGGATAGGAACACATACAGTAGCCCGATCTCTGGCCATGGTTGAACCAGGGCATCCAGCACTGCATTTCCGGGTTCATGTCTTTGACTGAAGAATTGACTCGCCTTTTTGTTCTTTGCCATTGCCATGAGATTGAACATCGACTGACCACATCGTCTCAATGATTTGGAATCTCCTGGGTGCAATGTCTGCCTGCTGAGATAATCCACCTGGATATTGTCCACTCCAGTAATGTGCACCACAAGATTGCACCACAAGATAGCTTGCAAGTGAAAATCTGCCCAACAAAACAATGCTTTTGCCTCCTGACTAAGCAATGCACTCCTGGTGCCTCCCTGCCTGTAGACATAAGCCACTGCTGTGACATTGTCAGAGAAGACTCTGACTGCTCGGCCCTCCAGCAAAGTCTCCAGTCACTGAAGCATCAGATGTATGACACGAAGTTCCAGCCTATTGACAGACCATCTCCACTGAGATGGAGTTCATTGCCCTTAGACTGGGTGCCTGTTGCAAAAAGATCCCAGTCAAACAAACTCCATTGTCAAGATGACAAAGGAACCGATCCTTTTGAGAGCGATTGCAGGTGAAGCCACCATCTCATCCTGAATCGGGCCGCTGCTGTCCAAGGAAATGGGACTTGCTGGGAATCTCTGAGGAGATGAGACAGCAATGTGTCCTGAAGTAGACACATGTGCACTTTTGCACAGGGCACCACCTCTGCTGTGGTCATCAACCCGACAACCTGTAGATAATGCCACGCAGTGGGCACTGATGGACAACAGGTCTGTGATTTGTCTCCGAAGCTTCTTTTGTGTGCCTTTGGAAGAAAGACTCAGCCATCCGCCGTGTTGAACATCCCCAGGTATTCCAGGGATTGTGACAGGACCAGGTGGCTCTTTCTACAATTCCAGGCTACATCACCACTTTCTCAGGTCTATAGTAAAGGCTGTGACAGCCTATGGGGAAAGTTAGAGGAGTTAACAATGCGTTTTTTGACTGTTTCTACAGTTAGATCTTTGGTCTTCCTCCCCTAAAATCCTATTTTTAAAATCTATTTTATGCATATTCACTGTAGATATCCTGATCACCTGATAGGATTATGTGCCTCGAGGACTAGGACGAGATGCACTGAACTAGAAAGAAAGGAGAGAGAACTAAGACATACTTAGGAGGAAACATAGGAGAGATGGAGGAAGTGAAACAGAATGGGTAGAAAGGCAGAGAATGCTTTATGGAAAGCTGGGAAAAGGGAATTATAAAGAAAGAATAAAGAAAAAAAGAAAGCAGAGTGAGAAGAAAGTGAAAGTTGAGAACAAAGAACTGAAATAGAGAAGGAGATATAATGAAAGTAAAACAAAACAAAAAAGTCCAGAGGCACGAAAAGTTTGATATAGTATTAAGAAAATAAAATATTCAAAATTTTAATGGTTTTACGAAAACATTTTTGTGCTTATTAAGAAATGTTTATTGGTACATATATACAAATAATCAAGAAGCAGTCTCTTCTCCAATTATATAGTACTAATGGAGATTGACAGAATTACACTAGAAAATGTGAAAGAAATGTAGTTTTTAATATCAGAAAGCAGCACATTATATTTTTACATACACTTTGCAAAACTCCAAAGGCATAAAATAGATGAGCCTATGAGAGAAGAGTCTGAACTTGCTGAGGTGTTCTGTACAGAATTGTTTCTGGATCCTTATATTCGTTTTCTGGATTCATCACTGCTGTATACAATTCACTGTAGGCTCTGCAAACCATCTCTGTAGACTGTTTAATTATTTGCTCTCTATAAAACAAGCAAAAAAGGAAAAATATGTTTAGGTAATAAAATAATAATGACAAAGAAGACAGCAAAAGCACAATGATTTATACACAGTAAGAGAAGCACAGTAATAAATATCTACTCCACTAAGGGATATTTTGTTCGATTTTAATACCTCATTCTCTATATATTATAAAGGAGTTTAAAATGGAGTAAATTGCATTGACTAGTTTTTAAATCTCAAGTAGTGTTTAAGGTGTTATTATTGATTTTTCAAGCAATTCACTGAGGGATACAGTGGTATCTTTCACATGCTGTGATATTACCCTGTCGATCCTTAAAATCAGAAAACAAGATGCATTTATTGGGATCGGCTTAATTTCTCCTTTTGGTGGGATTCCTTATTTTTATGCTACAAATATGAGAAAATGAATTCAGAAATTCTGGGTAATAATAAGATGTTTAAATTAACTTTCCAGCTTATGATTTATCTTTAATCTTATCTATTGTTTTGCCTTTTGTCTTTGTTTTGTTCTATTTCTATCATTTAAATTTCTCCAGAATTTTTTATTTTATTTTTATTTTTCCTCTAACTCTACTTTTCACTTCTCTATTACCCTCCAGGTACTTTAGTTAGATTGTGAGCCTTCGGGACAGTAAGGGAATTTTTCAAGTACCTTTCTTATTTCTAATCTTAATGTATATTTTCTGTAAACCGCTTAGAACCTAACGGATGTAGCGGTATATAAGAAATAAATTACATTACATTACATTACATTGTAGCCCACTGATAAATTTTGTTAGAGTTGATTAGTTGGATTATTTTTCTGTTTTCTTATTTGAGTTACACATCAAGGGTTGGTGGGCGGAAGGGTATTATATTTTGATGTCATCCTTGATCAATAAGTTCAATATGATTTCCATTAAAGTAACGCATTATGTTTTGTGCTTATAATGGGGTGGAGGGGGGGGGAATGTTTTTAAAGTATTTTTATGATTGATGAAAATGCAATTTTAAAGTTAACTATGTTTATGGATATTTTAATACATAAAGATGCATTTATCTGTTAATGAGTTACATCATGTGAGATATGCTAGTACCAGAGCTATGGCTATTTTGGTGGCAGGGGTGAAGCGCATGTAGGAACGCAGCCACAGCTTTGTGAAGAGAGTGCAGCTAGGAGGAGGGAGCCGGCCAGAACAGGTAAACACCCATGAAGGAGGTATGAACTTACGACACACATTAGAGCAGGGGTCTCAAAGTCCCTCCTTGAAGGCCGCAATCCAGTCGGGTTTTCAGGATTTCCCCAATGAATATGCGTGAGATCTATGTGAATGCACTGCTTTCAATGCATATTCTGAAAACCCGACTGGATTGCGGCCCTCAAGGAGGGACTTTGAGATCCCTTGATCAGAGAGAGGAAGGACAAAGAAGGGCGCGTTGGGACATGAGAGAGAGGAGGTGCACTGAGACACAGAAGGAAGGGAGGGAGCACAAACTTCGGACAAAGGATGGAAAGAAAGGAAGAAGAGAGAGAGGGAGGGAAGGAGGGGGAATGAACTTGGGACACAGAATGGAGGGAGGGGAGAATGAACTTGGAACATGAGGGAGTGAGTGAGAGAGATGCTGAGGTGAGGGAGGGAATAAAGGGAGACTTGTTGGGCATGGGTATCTGAGTGATAGGGAAAGAGAGATGGTACACATGGGGAAATGAAGAAAGAAGATAATTGTTGGGTATAGGGATGGGACTGTCTAGTTGAAGGGAAACATGCTTAGGGCTCCCACTGATTATGCATTATGGTGAGTTTTGGGGCCAGCTTCTGGTATGAGCCAGATGTGGCTTATGCCACGAGACTGGCTCCTCAAGCAGAATTTGGAGATCAGTTTTCTAAAGTACTGCCCACTTCTGAGGGAGCAACAGAGAAGAAAATAAGTTAGCTGAGCCCCTTCAAGTGGTGGGGGCAGGAAAAGGAGAGGGAGGGTACAGAACCTGGCCTCTACTGCTCCTCCTGCCTCAGGATATTGAAGAGTATGGGGGGGGGCAATGGGAGGAAAAAGGGGGAGCCAGGTTGCGCTGCTGCTTAAACGCCACTGGACAGTGAATTCTACATTGCTACCCCTTTAGAACTCATAGTTCTATAGAAGTTCATAGTTTGCTATACCTGCCCATTAAGCATATTTATGTAAAAACAACTGGCGAATGTGTGGTGCAGTGGTTAGATCTGCAGCCTCAGGATATTGAGGTTGTGGATTCAAATCACTTATTCTCCCACTGCCCCAGGGTGTGAGCCTATCAGGATAGATAGGGAAAAATGCTTGAGTATCTGAATGTAAACCACTTAGGCTATAAGTGGTATATAAATACTAAAAATAAATTAAAAAAATAAACAGAGTGGAGGAGTAGCCTAACAGTGCAATGGCCCAATTCCCACTGCAGGTCCTCGAGTCTCTGGACAAGTCAAAAACCCTCCATTGCCAAAGATTTGTAAGTCGCTTTGATTAACTCCAGAAAGACAGTCTTTTCAAGGGGCTCATTTTCAAAGCACTTAGACACACAAAGTACCATCGTAGAGTACTTTGTGTGTCTAAGTGCTTTGAAAAAGAGTTCCCAAATTTCTTTCCCCCCCCCCTTAAATCTGAGAAAGCATCAAATAAGAGTTTTCCTAATAAAAGGTTCATTTTCCACTCACTTTCAATAAAGAAATAAAATGGAGAAATGTGTTGCCCTGGATACTTGGTCAAAGCTCAACTTGAGTCATTATAAATATTTACAATCGATTTTTACCTATGCTCTCCAGCACATATACACTGTTCTGTGCTTCCTTTAGAAATAGCTAACACAAGTTAGATGTAAAAATATCTAAAATGTAACAGGCTCAAACTCTGCATTTAGATCAAATCTACAGTGTGAAAACATCCTGAAAAGGGCAAAGCTATTGTGGTAATCATTCCATACATAACTTACTGAAGAATTCAAATCAAAGGTGGCAGATTCAATTACAGTAATATCACACGAGTCAGTAAAATATACAGACAGAGAGTACTTTAGCAATTTATTGGGAACACAGAAATATTATAAAGAAGAAATCATTCCTTTCCCATAGCAGAATCTGCAATGACCATGCCATAGCTTTAGTGGCACATTGCTACAACATGAGAAGGATTGGTTCCAGCAGTAGGTGATGGAACATAAGTGTAGATAGTAAAAAAATAAGTTTGTAAAATTTTACATTGAACTTCCAAGTGGGTTAATGAAAAAACAGAAAAAAAAATATTAGCTGTTACAGTTTATTGCCTCACCCTATAGATAACATAAATCAGAGTTGTCAAAGTCCCTCCTCAAGGGCCGCAATCCAGTCGGGTTTTCAGGATTTCCCCAATGAATATGCATGAGATCTATTTGCATGCACTGCTTTCATTGTATGCTAATAGATCTCATGCATATTCACTGGAGAAATCCTGAAAACCCAGCTGGATTACGGCCCTCGAGGAGGAACTTTGACACCCCTGACATAAATAAACGGATTGCACCCAGTATGGGTGTAAATTAAGTGACTGGGGTCCCGATGCTCAAAGCTCCGACACCACAGTAAAAAATACCATGGTGGGAGTGATTTTTCCAGACTGGGTGATGCTCAGCACGAATAGCATACAAATTATATGAATGCTATTCATGTGGAGCAGCCCCCATTAAAAGGGGGGGAGGGGGCGGGAGAAGCTGTGCCTGGTACTTGCTCATAACAGCAATTGCTAGGCACATCTCTCTCCACCCCCCCCCCCATTAGCTCCATTTCTTGCAACTAAGCCAGCAGTCACTTGCTACAGGTGAATAACTTTGTTTTACTTGAAAATGAAGAATTTTTATTATGTATGAGTGTTTTAATATATTAATGTTTAGAGCAGGGGTGCCCAATAGGTCAATCGCGATCGGTAGATAGGGATGGCAATGCGATTCGATCGTGTTGCCATTCTGATCTATCGGGCCGATCAGCCTTCTCTCCCCGACGTCCCCCACCACCCTCCCTCCAGAAGCGTCAGACCAATCAGCATTCCGCTCCCCGACGTCAATTCTGACGTCGGAGAGGAAGTTCTGGGCCAGCCAATTACTGCCTGGCTGGCCCGGAACTCCTCTCCGACGTCAGAATTGATGTCGGGGAGCAGAATGCTGGTCAGCGCGATGCTGCTACAGGGAGAGCTTGGAGTGGCGGTGGCTTGGGGGCCTGTTCCCCAATGGTGGCAGCAGCGGCAAACCTATTGGCTTGTGGGAGGGCAGAAAGAAAGAAAGGGGGCAGGCAGGGAATTAGAAAGAAGGGGGGGGCAAGGAAACAAAGAAAGAAGGGAAACAGAAAGAAAAGTGGAATAGGGAGTCAGAAAGAAAGGTGGCATGGAGAGAGACAGAAAGAAAGGGAGGCAGGGAGAAAGAAAGAAAAAGTTGGGGGAGAGAATGAGGTATTGGATGCACAGTTAGAAGAAAGTGCAACCAGAGACTTATGAAATCACCAGACAACAAAGGTAGGAAAAATGATTTTATTTTCAGTTTAGTGATCAAAATGTGTCAGTTTTGAGAATTTATATCTGCTGTCTATATTTTGCACTATGGCTCCCATTTACTAAACCGCAATAGCAGTTTTTAGCGCAGGGAGCCTATGAGCATCAAGAGCAGCGCGGGTCATTCAGCGCAGCTCCCTGCGCTAAAAACTGCTATCGCGGTTTAGTAAAATGGGAGGGGGTATATTTGTCTATTTTTGTATGGTTGTTGCTGAGGTGACATTGCATAGAGTCATCTGCCTTGACCTCTTTGAAAAAAACCTCGGAACATAAATGATAATTAACATTTTATCTGCGTACAGTGTTCTTTGTGTTTTTCTTTTTAATTTTATTGTTGGTAGATCATTTTGACTCGGTCATTTTAAAAGTAGCTCGCAAGCCCAAAAAGTGTGGGCACCCCTGGGTTAGAGTGTGCTAATAAAATTGTTTTAAACAAATAAATAGCAAAAAGAATTGCTTTGGGATATATTTTAGACAGACTTGCTGTTACTGAAGTACATTCTTTATTCTCTTATTGATTTGCTAAACAAAATATTTGGCAGACCACAATTGGAGCAATTAAAGCTACACATAATTGCTCTGCCTGAAAACAGAGCATGAGCACAGTGGTTTCTGATATTTGTATCAGATAAAGGAGGAGAATGATTACTCAGGATGAAAGGGAAGTGTTTATAAGGTTTCAAAAAAATTTTTTTGGACTTTAGGGCTCCTTTTACAAAGCCGCGTTAGGGCCTTAACGCGCAGAATAGCGCGCGTTAAATTGCCACGCTTGCTAGCCGCTACTGCCTCCTTTTGAGCAGGCGGTAGATTTTTGGCTAGCGCGCGCTATAGCACACGCTAATCTGGTGCGTGCGCTAAAACGCTTAGCGCACCTTCGTAAAAGGAGCCCTTAGTTTTTATTCCATAGTCAGGAATGAAAAAAATAAAAGCTTCACTGGACAAAGTAACTATAATTCAAAATAGCCAAACGTTTTGTCACTTTCAGGGTCACTGCATAACTGTCTTGGAAAGTTCAAGTAACTCTCTAAGAGATAAACAAGCTCTTTGATCTTTTTATTATACTCTCTTCATATTTTGGATTGCTAATGAGCTGAGGAAATCCATCAATAACCACCTAATTCAAACTTCTTTTCTAAGTTGCTTCCTTATTGCACTAGGTTTCTGGGTTCTAGATCCCAATATCACTTGTCACACTACTTCACTTGCAGGGGCTTAGCCAGAGCTCCCCCTCCCCCCATGTGACTCTACATACCTGAGCTGGTGGGGACCCTAAGTTCTAGCAATTGAAGCCCTCCTCCAGGCAAAGCCGGGTGCTTTTCTTAGGCCACCACTACATAAAGGTCCCTACCTGTGCACATTCTTGGTGCGGTCAGGGCCTTCAGTGAATCCCCATTCTTCAGTTCCACAGTCCTGCTTTTTGTCTGTTTGTTTACTTTTTTGATTGGTGCAGTCTGCTTGCTCAAACAATCAAACTGCATCAAGCAAAAAAATGTTTTAAAAATACAACAAGGGATCAGGGCTGGGGATTCTCCCAGCTCCCTGAAGGCTCTAGCATAGTAGTTGTCACTAGTTTTTAAGCAAGGACCGTTTTGGGTCCAAAAGGGGTGAAGGAGAGCCAACAAATATGTTCCTACTTTGGGCCATGACACCAATAACGCTTCTCAACATTCATTCCTACCAGAATACCTGGCCTTGATCACACATGCAGAACACAGATAAAGCCTATGCAAATACAGAAGCACAAACTAAAAGTCTGTGCACAATGAAACCCTAAGATGCCAGACTCTGCATGCAGTAGTACAACACCAGAGAACAGAAACAAATGCATTTCTTCCTGAACAGTGCAAAATATAGACAGCAGATTGAAATGTGTCAGTTTTGAGAATTTACATCACTAAATTGAAAATAAAATTACTTTTCCTATCATTGTTGTCTGGTGATTTTATTTTTCTAATCATCTTTTCCCAGTTTCTGGTTGCACTTCATTCTGCCTGTGCCCTTAACTGTTTCAAGGGCTTTATTTTCCATTTGTTGTTTTTTTCTCCTTCTTCACTTTCTGCCCCAAATCCAGCTTGGTGGCTCCGGGCAACGTTTCAAATGTTGTTCGTAAACATGTAACAATGTGGCCTTCCAAAGTGCTAAGAGAAGTTGATATAACTTGTGAGACCGTAAAACTAAACTAGACCATACAGTCCACTGGTCAATGGCTCAATTCTCAATCACTGCACTTTTAGTAGGAAATACTTGTAAAATGCATATCTCTTATACAGTCAAACCTCGGTTTGCGAGGGTTTGCAAGATGAACAAAACACTCGGCAAATCGTGCCTCGCAAACTGAGCGTTGACTAGATTTGCGAGCTCCCCCCCCCCCCCGCAAACCGGCATCCCCCGCCTGCCCAAACACAAGCCCTTACCCCAATCTGGCACCGGCATGCAGCACCAACCCACAGGATGTGCTGGTGCCAGAAGATCCTGCCTCTTACCTGGGCTGGGCCTTGAGCATATGCAGGGGTGGGTGATGCTAGTTCTCAAATGAGTTCCCCTTACTTCCCATGGGGCAACTCGTTTTGATATACGAGCACTTTGGATTACGAACATGCTTCTGGAACGAATTATGCTCGTAAACCAAGGTTCCACTGTAATTGCAAATAAAATACTCTTAATGGAAAAACACGTATCTAGCAATACTTTTCTTTATGTCGAGTGCTCAAATATGCCGTTTGAAAGTCTCTCTCAAACGCTAGGTTCAGTGTTCTGACGCATTTCGCAACTAATGCTGCTTCAAAGAACCCATCTCAGGCACTTCTTATAAGAATGTAGCGATCCCTGCTCCCAAAAACTTTACTCTGTTGAACCGTTAAAGATTTGTGGAGCAAATCCACACATCCACTAACACCATCCCTAACACCAGCTATCTTTTTATTTTGCGCAGCGCAAGGAGAAATTCATCTATTTCTCTAGTGTTGTGCTATATGCAGGATCTGGTTTCTTGGAATTTCTGCATAATTTCTGTCTACTTGTTTCTACTGTATTTTCTAGTTTGTGATCAGTTATTTTGAATTTGGTTGACTGAGATCAGGTATTCTAGTAGCATAAATTTTCTATTTGGCTAGCTGTAGTCATTTGGATTGCTCATTTTTCTCCAATAGATTACTGAAGTTCTGTGGTCCAATGAAATATTTAAGTTACTGCCTTTTTGTGGTAGGGTAATTTTTTTGGAAGTTAGTGCTGGCATGGTGGTTTTGCCCTAGATCCCGAGTAACGTTTTATATTACTTCTTAATATTGATGCCTGATACTGGAGGATTTATGTTGTTCTTAGTGAGATTACACTAGAATCAGAAATATTTTTGCAAGGTGAATTTTATAAGGAAATGTCTTACCCTCTCTTTTATGAAACTGCGATAGCAGTTTCTAGCGCGGGGAGCCGTGCTAAATGTCCTGCGCGGCTCCCAACGCTCATAGGAACTCAATGAGTGTTGGGAGCAGCGCAGGCCATTCAGCTATCGCAGTTTCATAAAAGGAGGCCTTAGTTATGCTCTATATTCATTGTTGGGGGAGGGCCAGGGAGAGGTCTGTGGATGCAGAATTTGTTCGGTTTTAATACCATATGAAAGCAGCTTATGTGTTTTGGGAGTCAGTAGCTCACTAGATACTTAAGAGTGCAACCTCTTTTACTTCCCCCTCCTCCAGCCTGTACTGCTGTACTAGCTGCAGGTATTTTGTAGGGCAGTGCACAGGTTTGTTTTTTTTGCCTTTCAAAAACATTGCTACCCTAAATAACCTGAACCCCAAGAAACAACAGGAAGCAGCATTTCCCTTATAGCTTCTTGTCTCCCATACCTCCTTCCTCCCTCATCACCCTTACAGTTACAGTATCTCTACAGGTCATTGAAGGAAGATAGAAAGGTTGATTCATTGCTGTCTTGGAAGTAGGAGGAGAATGGACCTCCTAGGTTCAATGCCTTATTTTGATCTGGTAAGGTGTGATGGAAAGAGAAGAGTTTAGGGAGCAAGAGTGGAACTAGAGAAGGGAGGCAGTAGGGCACAAAAAGGTGAGTGCAGGTTTGGGATGGTTCTTGGAATGGTTAGAGAAAAGAAATGTGGACAAAAAGGGGTGATGAGGGGATGGTTTAAGGGGTTCAGAATTTAGAGGGGGGAAGAGAAATGTGTTAGGGCTCTGTACCTTGGAGAGGGTGAACAACCTGTCTTTATCTACTAAGTCTATTCCCTTCAGTATCTTGAATGTTTCGATCATGTCCCCTCTCAGTCTCCTCTTTTCAAGGGAGAAGAGGCCCAGTTTCTCTAATCTCTCGTTGTATGGCAACTCCTCCAGCCCCTTAACCATTTTAGTTGCTCTTCTCTGGACCCTTTCGAGTAGTACCGTGTCCTTCTTCATGTACGGTGACCAGTGCTGGACGCAGTATTCCAGGTGAGGGTGTACCATGGCCCGGTACAGCGGCATGATAACCTTCTCCAATCTGTTCGTGATCCCCTTCTTAATCATTCCTAGCATCCTATTCGCCCTTTTCGCCGCCGCCGCACATTGCGTGGATGGCTTCAAATGAGGGAGAGCAAGGCCTCTAAGATCTTTCCCTGCACACCCCCTCAATGGCTATGCCACAGCTTTCATGTGTAATCAATAAGAGAGAGCTCATTTTGAAAGGTACTGATAAAGCTAAGCAAAAAAAAGATAAGGATCTATTTTATTCATTTTATTTAATTCCTTATATACCAACCTGCAAGCCTAAAGGCTGTTAGCAAAATGATCCTAATTATTCATTTCAATTTATTTTCATGCAGCATTAACAATTTTAAAACCTTGTAACACTTACTTTATTGTTGCACTCAGGAAAAAATTCAGCTGTGGCATCAACAGGTTGTCAGGAGCAGCCAAGTAACGGTCAAACTGGACCTTGAAGAGAGAGCAAAAATTAAACACCTAGGAATACAGCTATTAGTGTATGTCTATAAAATCCTGACATTTCCATATAAGCTATACACTTTGCATATCTCTCTTCATTTATTTATTTGAATTAGATATTCAGAACGACTTACTGTGAATCTGCATAGTGGCTGTGGCTAAACAAATAAGTCTCCTACCTTTGAATTTTCAATGGCACTATCCTTCCAGATGGCTTGGCACTATCTAGATTCTGCTAGGACAAAGTGAAAGTATTCTGCTCATCTGTATAAATAGCCAGCAATATTCAGCTGTTATCTATACAGCTAAGCAGTTCAATTTAGGTCAGCAAAAAGGCTATCCTAAATGAAACCACATTATACAGAGAATTGTTCTCAATATATATTTCGTGCCATCGCTTCTATAGATAGTGAGTTAGATAGGCTTAAAAAAAAAATACTGACATCAGGGTTTACACGTTAACTCCATTATATGTATCAATAGTAAGGTGTGCTAACAGTGGCTATTGATGAGCATAAATGTTATGATAATCATCCCCCCCTTTTTTTTACAAAGTCACATTTGGCTTTTCTATCACCGGCCGCATTGGTATTAGCTCTGATGCTCATAGGAATTCTAAGAGCATTGGAGCTAATACTGCCATAGCCGGTGATTTAAAAAAAAAGCCTAACGTGGCTTCGTAAAAAAGGGGGCAAATGTTCTAATGACAGATTTTAATGGCATGCAAATAAGCAGATAGTTAAAAGTACTGTACCTATAGATAGTATTACAAAAAAATGCACTAGGGGATGGGTTTTGATATGCCTTTCTGTGGTTACAATCAAAGCGATTTATATATAGATACTTATTTTGTACCTGGGACAATGGAGAATTTAAATGACTTGCTCAGAACTACAAGTTGAAGTGGAAATTGAATCCTGGTTCTCAGGCCTTCACAATAATCATTACGCTACTCCTCCTTTCATGCAAATAACACATCCACATATATAACATGTGGAAATGACACATTTGAGCATTAAAAACATGCATACAGCATGCTCCTTCATATAAGGAAGAACTGACTTAAGGAATGGATACTGGCTCAAAAGGAAAATATTTCCACTGTAGCAATACAGATGAAAACCAAGCTTCTGGTGAATGAAAGAGGAATGATTTTAAAGCTGGTTTTACAGATTGGAAAAATTTATGAAAAGAAATTCTCTGTCAGCGAGAATGCAAACTATTACTGAAGAGGATGATTAAAGATGATATTTATGCCTCCAAGGACATTCTGTGTTAGATAAATACACTTATTGGTAATTCTAGTTAGTTATAAAGTAGGCTAAATGTTTATTATAATAATATTCAAGTTTCTCAGTAAAATTGTGTTATTAACAAACCTGCTTTGACTGATGCACGCAAAGGCTTGGTTCAGAAAGACATGGCCCAGACTGAGTTAAGATTTCAACAGGGAGGAAGGTTCTCCAGGGGATTCTAAGGAAGGGCTGCAATGCATGAAGACAGCCCCAAAAGAAGATGGAAACTGCCCTCCACATATGCCTCCATTATATCTATGAGAGGCTAGAAGACTACTAATGTAGGAAATTTTTTTCCTGGAGAGTTTGAATCTGTGTGGCCAGGCTAGGTGTAGGCCTGGGTTAAAGAAAAAGCTGTCTTTGATCTGCTGCATCCCATGTTTAGGGATGGGCAAGAAGTTAAACTGGAAGGACCTTTCACAGACTTTATAAGCAAGTATATGTGCAAGACAGCCCAACCCCACCTCTGGGAACATTTCTGCTCAGTATGATATGCCAGCAAATGTATACATATCCAGTCTGTAAATACTCACAACCTTACTCAGGCACACCATTGTATAATCATTCATTTCTGCACACAGAGCAGTGCTTTATGAGTAGCGATAGCTTTCAAAACTGTCCTCTAAAAATGGAAACTGTCTCCAATTTATATGTATGGCATTCATTTTCAATGATTTAGGTCTTCAAAGAGATAGTTCATTACGTTCACATGATTCACGCACAGTTCAAATTTGTTTATCAAGTGCTGTAAATTTAATACGGTATTAAGTATTCATAGTTGGTATAACAAATTCTCTAACAGCAGGTTAGGACGCAAACAGTGAATGACCTGAACTTCTTCCGCCTGTATTATTTCATCGTGTTAAAGTAAAATTTGCCATCATTTTGTGGCTCTGATGTGACTAATTTGTACTGTACTAAAAGGTTAACTCCTATATTAAAATAATCATAACAAAATAACTTGGAGAACCTAGTTTTATTTGACTGATTGCAATTTATCTTGTTTGAATGGTAAACTTTCTTATTATTAATGGTGTTTATTTCTATATTTTGCTATTTTTTTAAAGTAAATTTTAATAAATGATAAATGAAGAAACTGGTTATTTGGAGGTCTTTAGTCATCTACATGTCAATTTATAGTCTAGAAATAATCCCATAATTTTTTAATGTATGTTCCATTTCTAAAGTATGTTTTTCTATAATACAGAGGGACAGTAACAGGAAAAAGCCCAGCAATGTAAAATCATGTATATACCAAGAGATATATACCATTTGGAAGGGAAGCACTGATAGCTCCATACAGAAAAGAGATCTAGTGGTCATGAAATTTCATGATGTTGGATAAGCAATAAGGATGAAAAAAAAACCAACCCAACTCTTTTAGTAGTGATACCTTATTCTTTCAAAAAATGCAATCTTACTTACATATCCTGCTAATTTTATTATCATATCTATCAAAATGTACCTCAGATTGACTTCTATGAATAGGTGCCCACAAAGATTTTTATTTAAATCAATGAGTATCTTACAATTAACCCCCTCTTCTACAAAACCAAGCTAGCGGTTTTTAGCGCAGAGAGCTGTGCTGAATGGCCCATGCTGCTCCTGATGCTCATTGAGTTCCTATGAGCGATGGGAGCAGCACGGGCCATTCAGCGCGGCTCCCTATGCTAGAAACTGCTAGTGCGGTTTCGTAGAAGAGGGGGTAAATAAATGAAAAAAATAGTAGTGCAAACAGGTGGCAATTTACTATTTTAATGTTAAAATTAGAGTACTGAAATAGTTATTAAAAATGCATATAATTAGACAGAAACAATATGAAATGAAGTACAGTTAGATCTTTGGAATGTTAAATAAATTATTACTTATTTCTAGCCTATAAAAACTCCCTTTTTTAACATTCAGTTTTTTTCCTTTATAAAAACTCCAACCACAGTTCCCGCTTCAACATCAAATAAATTATTTTAAAAATACTATTATTCTCTCAAACATATTCTCCTTAAATGTCTTTTTAACTTGGAATTTTATTTTTTTCTTTTTCAGGTCAGCAGAACATTTAGCTCCAAGAATGTACCTTCAGGAAACCCTGAAGATTGAACCACCATCCACTGGAATGGTATAACTTTTGGAGACTGCCACTACCACAGCGTCAGCCATGGGAGGCTTCAAAGACTCCCTGTCCTGATCCAGGATAGGATAGAGATGAGACATAGAACAAGACAGATGAAATGAGGCACCAGAAGAATTCCATTGCACTTGAATGACATCCTGAGTGACCTGATA
This sequence comes from Geotrypetes seraphini, assembly GCF_902459505.1. NCBI lineage: Eukaryota > Metazoa > Chordata > Amphibia > Gymnophiona > Dermophiidae > Geotrypetes > Geotrypetes seraphini. The sequence continues at coordinate 58,001,033 of NC_047089.1, read as the reverse complement.
CATGGGAAAGGAGGACACAGATTTCCTAATATCCTTCAAAAGTGGATCAACTTTATGCAGAGCATCCTTAAGCGCCTCATCAAACTTCATAACCAAAGAGATCTAGGGGATAATCTCCTGGAGTTCCCCCTGGTCAAAAATCCGCACCAGCGAGGAATCCTCACCAGGAGGTAAATCCTCCATCCAGAAACCAACTCTTTCCAAGGCAGCTCCACATGCTTATCAGCTGAAATGCCATCAGAACCCTCAACCCCATGATCCAGGACATCCTCGTCCCCCCAATCCATCCTTTTTCTCTTGAGAGGAAAGGAAAAGGAGGGTTCCTGCAACGTCCCTTCTGGAAGCAGAAGCCTAGACTGCCCTTCCCTGCGCAAGCAAAAGGCCTTGTATGTAGCCAGGATGAATTCTAGGGGAAAATCTAACCCTGAGGCTGAAGGTTTCTGCAACTCTGCCAAAAGAGGAGCTGAAAAAATGACCGGGTCAAAATGTGGCGGACAAAACGCCCTGAGGCTGTAGGCAAAATAGCAGCAGTTCCCACCAAAATCAGGGCTGCCAATAAAGCTTTTCTGATCTCTGTGGAGGCACTTGGGAAGCAGTGGATTCACTGCTTCTGAAGCCACAGACTGCCCCTCCGAAGAGTCCCTGTTGTCGCAGAAAGAACAGACTTCTATCACATCAATGGCCTGATGATGACAGACCACGCAGTGCTTCCAATGCTGCAAACTCATCACATTCCCCCAACTTGAAACACACAGAAGGCTAAGATCGAGGCAGGGGAAAGAGGCACAGAGGAACAGGGAAAGACCCTCAAAGCAGGTAAGAGCAGGTGGAAAACTTATTCCCTGAAATTTTGAGCTTGCTTGCTGCTCTTTGCTTTGATTTTTCAAGAAATTGAGACAGGCAGGCATTCAGACCCCTCTAGTACTACAACTGATCATCTGTTGGCAGACAGAACACACCAACTGAGGCTGCAAATAGCCAATTAATCAGTATTTATTTATGTTTTAATACACTCTAGTCCCCAACCTAAGAAACTAGGAGTGGGAAGGGAGGGATCTGGCTCCCCAAATGGGACATCCCCAGAGCAGAGACCACCCCTGCGGGCCTCAAGTTCCAGTCCAACAGCCAAAGGACAACCAAAAAGGAGATTAGCAAAGATACCCACAAAAGGAAAGGAAGACACAGACTGCACAGGTTTATCACTCTACCAGCTGCTGAGACTGAGAACAAACTGGCTTCAGGGGACTGCACAGCCAACTTGTAGGTTAGGTCAAAGTTCTGTGGTTTTCAGTCTCCATCTGCTGGTAGGAGTGTGTAATACCCATCTGTGCCAATCTAGAGGGATGTTATGGAACAAGAAATTAATAGTTCCTGCTGACTAGAATAAAGATCATCTGAAGTTTGTATAGGAGCTGCCAGTTTACAATATGACCCAATTTATCAGACACACAAACTCTTGAGTAAATAACTGAAGTTTATTATGGCTGAAAATTCACATCAGGTGATAAATGGCTTTCCACTTACATGAAGCTTTTTTTTTTTTTTAACCACAAATGTGAAACACTATGAAATTCAGATCAGTTAAAACTTAACCCTGGTAGTTAAAATTACCTGGTCTAACTAACCCTGCTTAGAATTAACGAGCTTAGTCTTACTATTTGATTTAGAATTCTCTCTGCAGACAGAAGCCAGTCCTACTGTTTCAAAGTCATAGTCCTTCATCAGCAGAATATTGCCAAACCACTCTTGCAGCTTAAGTATAGGCCTGGTTTCTCAGAGCAGTCTGAGAATGGGCTGCTACAAGATGTTCAAACTCCTCAGTACCAGTATGCAGAGCAAGATTTATACTATGCTCATTGATAGAAGCACCAGCAAGTTAGACCTATGATGAGATAATAAGCATGCACAAATGGGCAGACTGCATGGACTAAGGGGTCCTTATATATGCCAACATTATTGAAATACATTTAGCACTGTACAATTAATAGAAAAAAAAAGAAAACACCTACCATTGCAGCCTTCAGTGATACTGAATCCATGCTGGGTAGGTTTGCCAAGGGTCCCTAGGAAATTTAAAAACACAAAATTCTTTGGATTTAATTTTAGGGGGGGGAAAAAGTAGCATTGCAAAAAAGATTCCATGGTTAAAATAAAAGAACGTTTAGCTTACTGTTTGCTCTTACAAGTGAAAAGCAGTTCCCACCCTACACAGAAACATTTTACTGCAAAGTTAAATTATATGCATTGCTGAAGAATTAGGAAATCTCTTTGTAAGGTCTAGTTATTGAGTTCTAAGACAGGTTTGATTTTGGAGTTATGAGTTGTTATAGTGGGTGCTGGATAACAGTGTTTGGGATAGTTAAAACAGTGGTATGTCTTCTTAATCTAAGAGGCTCTTTTACTAAAGTGCACTGAAATCTGGGCTTAATGTGTTCTAACATAGGACTTTCCTGTGCACTATGCCCACCTTTAAGAGCTTGTTTAAAAAAAAAAAAAAAAAAATTGTAGGTTCTGCACCAATATCGTCTGTACAAATTAATATGGGAACACTTAGGCCCAGATTCTATAAATAACACCAAATGGTGTAGTTAATAAAAAAAACAGCACCATTTATAGAATTATGCCTAGCGGTGCCTAAGTGGACTTAGGTTTTGCTAGGCATTCTAGACATAGGAGCTGCTCTATTATGCCAGCTTTTCACTTGTCTAATTCAGCAGCGCCTATGTTGAACACCTACCGATGCCCACGTCAACCATGTCTATTCTCCTCCTATAGCCATGGGGACAGCCTTGATACAGTTGATATAGGCAAAACATGTCAGACAAACTAGTCCCCAGCTGACACATAGACAGCACTCAGATAAGTGCTGTCTAACTTTGCAAAGTGATATAAAGTTTGAAATAATCAAATACAGTGGTACCTCGGTTTACGAGTGCACCGGTTTGCGAGTGTTTTGCAAGACGAGCAAAACATTCGCAAAATCGGCGCCTCGGAAACCGAGCGCGCTTCGATTTGCGAGCACCCCCCTGCGAACCGGCACCCTCCCCCCCGCGATCCGGCACCCCCCGCCGCCATCGGGCACCCCCGCCGCCATCGGGCAACCCCCCCGCCGCGACCTGAGGTCCCCCCAACCCACCCGAACCCTCTTCTTACTTTTCTGTAGCCTCTGCAGCGGCACTGACACCATCATGTCCTGTGCGTGGTGCCGGTGCCTGAAGATCTGCTTCCTGTGCTGAGCCTGAGAGTTCACGTTGAATGTGAACTCTCACGTCGAACGTGAACTCTCAGGCCCACCACAGGAAGCAGATCTTCAGGCACCGGCACGCACAGGACATGCTGATGCCGGTGCCGCTGCGGAGGCTACAGAAAAGTAAGAAGAGGGTTTGGGTGGGTTGGGGGGACCTCAGGTCGCGGCGGGGGGCTACCTGATGGCGGCGGGGGGTTGCGGATCGCGGGAGGGAGGGTGCCGGTTCGCGGGGGGGCCTTTGGGGGGGAGCAATGCCGATTCTCGTGGGGGGGGAGCAGCGCTGCTGGCCTCGGGGGGGGGGGAACCTATCAAAGCGAGTTTCCATTATTTCCTATGGGGAAACTCGCTTTGATAAACGAGCATTTTGGATTACGAGCATGCTCCTGGAACGGATTATCGTAATCCAAGGTACCACTGTATATCGAATCATTGAATGTATGAGGTTTCACATGACGTTTTATATTAAACTAAAAAAACTGATCAATGACAAGTGCAGCACATCAGTTTCAATACGGAAAGCACGTTCTGATGATACAACTTAGAGGTTTAATATACACCTTCACATTTGTAATTAGAGGTTACATCAACATATATGATTTATGGATTTGTTTATGGATAGTAACCTAAGAATATAACCATTATAGTAGCAGTACTTTTTAACACAGGCATCATTAGGCGACTTTAGGCATGGAAGAGCACCTCCACTTAGGCATCGCTAGGCGTCCTAAGAGTTCAGTGCTGAACTCTTAAATTGTTATATTAATGGTTTTTTTGAATGGCTGAAAACCGCTGTGGTCAATTATCATGCCAATTAAAAAATAAAAATTAGGCACGGATCCCAAACTTAGGCATCACTAGATGGCTACAATTATGTGCCGTTTATAGAATCTGGCCCTTACTGCCTCCTATTTAGGGGGTGCTAAGTGTTCCCCCAGTAAGTCTGCTTTATCTAGAATGCATTAGCCTGATGGTACAAGAAAGCCCATCCGACACCCATGACATACTCCCTCCACAAAAATACTATTTAAAAATAGTTCATGTGCACTTAGTTTGCAAAATCAGAAAAAATACTACAAAACACAATAACATCTTGTGGTAGCCTGTTTTCCTGCACTAATGCCACATTAAGAGTAAAAGGGTCCTTAAATTATTTACACAACTCTTTCACTCCTGTATCCAAATTTAAATAACATTGCTGGTAAACTTTATTTATTTGCAAACTTTCTATATGTTGCAACCATGCCTCTGAGAGAACAAACCGATTAAACAGAAAAGATGAGGAGACAGGTAAGATAACACTGTGGATGGGCTGAACAGAGAAACAACCAGTTATTTTAAGAGAAAACATGATGGAAAAAAATTAACTAAGTTAAGAGGCATAAGATCATGGATGACAAACACAAATACATCCCTTTTAAAGTCTGCTTTTTGTTTGCTTGTTTCTGCTTTAAGAGGCAATTTCAAAATTGAGCGGGCTTTGCACCAATTCTTATAGCAAACTAATGCAAATAATTTTTCCTTGGAAACTACAGTGGTATGTTATTTCCACAGTCATTTGCACCTAACCCTTTGCGCAAGTATAATTTTGAGGTCTACGTGTGCACTTTCCCTCTCCTGACCTACATTCCCTTTAGGAAGGCCTCCTTTCAATGTGGCTAGTTGAAAGCATTATAGAAGAATGCACAGACTATAAGCCAAGCTGAATGAGGGCAATTTTCAGACAGACAAATGTAGCTAAGATACATTTTACCCAAAGAAATATGTTTCAAACTGGCCTCTCAATGTTTTAAAACCAGAATAGCTTAAATCAAAACTGAGAATTGTTCTGTAATGTATTGTTTCTTTAATCAAACTAAATTTTATGCTTGTGCCTCGCTATATGGCTGAAAAAACACTGAACGGTATATCTGGTTTCAAAGTACTTAAGGATAGTGTGCTACTGAAGAATGCTGATTAGAGAAAAGCCCGGACAATAGCTGAATCATCAAAAGACATGATTATTTTTTAAAGGAAAAATACTGTAAGAACCACAGACCTATCTATCCAACAGCTGTATATCATATATCTTCTTAAGAATGTCACACTGGGTCAGACCAAAGATCCATCAAGCCCAGCTATCTTGTTTCCAACAATGGCCAACCCAAGTCACAAGCGCCTGGCAAGATCCCCAAAAGTAGATAAATTCCATGCTACTAAACCCTAGGGATAAGTAATGGCTTTCCCCCATATCTAGCTTCATAACAGTCTATTGACTTTTTCTTCAGGAATTTCTCCAAGTCTTTTTTTAAACTCAACTATATTAATTGCTTTTAGCATATCCTTTGGCAATGAGTTCCAGAGCTTAACTCTATGAGAGAACAATTGTTTTCTCCAATCTGTTTTAAATATATTATTTTTATAACTTCACGGAATGTCATTGGAATTGTTCTATCCCCTTTATCATTTTGGTCACCTTTCTCTGTACCATTTCTTTCCCCTATGTCTGTTTAACATACGGTGACCAGAACACCACATAATATACACTATGGTCGCTAGAGCAATACAGAGATATGATGATATTGTCTTATTCTCTATTCCTTTGCTAATAATTCTTAATTTTCTGTTTTCCTTTTTGGCAGCTGTTGTGCACAAAGCAAAAGATTTCAGTGAATATCTACAGTGATGCCTAGATCCATTTCCTGGTTGGTGATTTCATCATGTCGTTGTAATTTGAGTTATTCTTCCCTATGCGCATCACTTTGCATTTTTCCATAGATTTCATCTATCATCTGAATGCCTAATCTCCCAGTATTGTAAGGTCCTCCTGTGATTTCTCTCAATCCACATAGGATTTTACAACTCTGAATAATTTGGTGTCATTTGTAAATTGGATGATCTCATTCATTGTTCCCATTTCCAGATCATTTATAAATATGTTAAAAAGCAAGGGTCCCAGTGCAGAGCCTTGGGGTATTCTACTATTTACCTACCTCTGTTGAGGAAATAGGCCATTTATCCTATCTGTTTTCTCTGTTTTAACTGGTTCCCTATCAGTGATAAGACTGCTTCTTACTGAAAGGTTTTCCTTTGTAGTCTTTCATGAGACACTTATTCAAATGCACTCTGAAAATCCAGATACATTATACCATCTGGCTCATCTGTTTCTAAATGTTTATTCTGGTCTTCAAAAGAAACAGACTGGTGAAGCAAGACTTCCCTTGCCTACATTCATGTTGACTTTGTCCCATCAAACTGTGTCTATATGTGGTCAATAATTTTGGTCTTTGTAATACTTTTACCAATCTAGCATAACAGAGGGCCACTTTCAAAGCCTGAACCTCAAACTCTTGCATATTACTTCTCCAACAGAGGGCCAGATTCTGCAAATGACACTGTAATCAGCAGTCGTCTACAAAAACAGCATGATTGTCAATCACGTTATGGCACTGTTTGCAGAATAGTGGCTCCTGTTAAAGGTAGATGCCGATAATGTGGGACAGGGTTTTAAAGGTCTAAGTTACCAGTGCCAACTTTGGCAGAATCATGCATACTTTGACCTTAGGCGCCATTAGGCAGCTCTACAGACTTGATTCAAGTGTCTACAATTTTTTTAAACAAGATTTTAATTGGATTTTAATCGGTGCAGTCAATTAGTGTGCCAATTAAACCAATTAAGCTAGGTGGTGGTAGGGTGCCATTTACAGAATCTGCCCCCAGTGCTTCCTCAGATAGACTCCAATTAGGCCTCGCTCTTTATGGACAGACCTGCTGTTTTAACTTAAAAACCATCTCCCATATGCTTTGTGGTGTCTGTCTTATTAGTGAATCACACTTAGTCACTTAGTCCTCTATTTCATCAATTACCTATAATTGTTAGCGATATAGATGAGAGGTAAAGATTCTAATTTAGATTTTTATTTTTGTTGTGTTTTCACATTAAATTCACTGACCCCTGAGGAAGCCCATAAAAGGATGAAACGGGGCCTGTTGGGTTGCAAAGAAAAATAGGGGAATCCAGCCATAACCATTGCTGAATTATAAGCTAAGTGCTGGTTTCTTCACTAGTAGATTGTTTGTGTGTGTTAAGTATTTAAACACTGTTTTATGAATACAATTGGCACGTGAAAAATTTGAAGTTAGCACCAGAACTCAGAGTTCGATGAAAGAGACCTCATTTCTGCAATTGTTGGTTTAAAACACCTTGAAAGACCAACGCAGGCATCTGAGAGCTGTAATGAGTCTATATTGGTGACAATATCAACAAGTCCTTTGCTGGGTTTGTCTGTCTTATTAGACCAAGTTTCAAAGAGCGGGGGCTGTCTGTATGTCTGTAAAACACTGTCAACCTAGTAGTCCCATAGAAATGATAATAAACATGAGTCACAAGAATTCACTCCTGCCACACCAGATCTCCCAGTCAGAAAAAGTAATAAAATGCATTTTACTGGGAAAACTATTGAAACTAAAAGAACTCTCAGGTCTAAACGTGTATGCTGCTCCTTTCGGTTATTTGCTTACTGAACTGCAAAGGACTCACCTGTTCTGGTTTGTGCTGCTGGATGGTATTATATATGTAACTCAGTCCTGATCTTGTCAACACAAAGGAAGCTTGCTCATTGATAAGTGTATCCAAATGTGCTTCAATCTGAAAAGCAAGACCAGAAAAAGAATGCATTTCAACAGTACCATTTTGGGAATTCATGCCATTAGGTTCTCAAGCACAATTTTCAGGCTACCACGTACTCTGGAATAAGTCAGCTATGCATGTGACTGCATAAAAATCAATTGCCTATAATTTAAGTTCTTTATTGCTTCAAGTACTGCTTATCAAAAGTAACCTCTAAGGGATCATTCACTTATTACGTGACACTATTTTTATAATTTGTTACCCCTCCCCTTCTCCTTGTCACACTGTACAGCTACTCCCCTATAAATTACATATCATCTGGTTAACTGTCCCCCTTTCAAATATGTGGTGCAGGGGAAGGCAATTCCAGTCCTCGAGAGCTGGAGCCAGGTCAGGTTTTCAGGATATCCATAATGAATATGTATGAGTTGGATTTGCATGCACTGCCTCCTTGAGATGCAAATCTATCTCATGCATATTTATTGTGGATATCCTGAAAACCTGACCTGGCTCTGGCTCTCAAGGACCCCTTGAGAGCCTACCCCTGATGTGGTGGAATATAACATAGTACAAAATTCAACTTTTATACAGCTCCCCATAAAGCTTTCCCTTGTCAGAAGTCATTTAAGAATTTCTAACTGCACACGTTTACAGCAAAGGATGTTTACGTTTCACTTTCAGTTCAGCCTAAGCAGCAACAAATACGTCAATTACTTATGCTTATAAGTGTTTAAGAAATTATTTAAGTAAGTAAGCTCAAATTAAGTTAAGAAGTAGCATGTTATATTAGCAAAGTATTAAACATACTGTCATACATCGTATGAATTTACAAATCAGTAAGGATTTCTTATACGTTATGTAACACATCTTTCAACCCCTTCCCCGGTCACACTGTGTCACACCACAGTAGAACCCCCGTCTCCCTCCCCCAGGTGTTATGTATTGAACACCCCCCTAAGAGGTTTATAAATCAGTGGCCCAAATTCACTAAACCTCCAAACCGTGCACGATCCATTTCCGTTTGTATGCCGGCCGACGAATTCAGTAAAGGCCTGCATGCAAATGGGGACGATTGTTAACACGCTCCCTACCTTAGGCCAGAGCGATCCCCGCTCATGTGCACACCCTGACCATAGTGACAGGAGAAGCAGCCTCCTGTCACTGCTATCAGGGCTCAGCCCCGATCTCTCCTGCCTGCCCTGCTCTGCCCAGATTTCTCTTGCCTGCTCCCGAACTCGCCGTTCCCTGCAGTGCAAGTCCGTGGTTTTAAAGCGGGCCTGCACTGCGGGGAATGGCGGCAGAGAGCAGGAGAGTCTGGCGAGCAGGGAAGAGAGATTAGGCACTGGCCCGACACACCGGCCCTGTCCGACACTCCCCCAGGCCCCGATCTCTCCTGCCTGCCCTGCTCCAATCTCTCCCTTGCCCTCCCACGGCATGGCCCTTGCCCCCTCCCGGCACGGCCCTCGCACACACAAACGTGCCTCCCCTGGAGAAAAAAGCAGGAGGGATTCCAACTCCCTCCTGCCATCAGCGTTTCAAAAAAAAATAAAAATGCTGCATGCACTCATCCCCCCCCCGACCAGCACTACCCTCGCCCCCCCCCCCCAACTGGCATGGCCCACCCCCTGCACCAAAAATTTGGGAGCAGGAGGGGTGCCCGGTCCCTCCTGCTCCTTGCAATAAGGTTCCCTCATCTTCGGGAGCAGGAGGGGGTGCCCGGACCCTCCTGCTACGCCACTCTTCGGGAGCAGGAGGAAAGTCCTCCTGCTCCTGCTGCACTGGCTGCCACCGCCCAATAGCGGCCTTAGGCCCTGCCCTGGCACATCATCTGATGCATGGGCCTAAGGCACTGATTAGCTGAGGCGCCTCAGGCTCCTCAGAAAATACCACAAATGACCGGGACTGCAAATTCACAGGGGAACACTGTAGTTGTTGTTTGAGGCAAAGATGCTCTCGGTGTCGATGTTGAAGGTGGTTGATGGGCATCAGAGTCAGCAGACATCGTTGATGTTCCTGATGTCCCGAAAAGGTTTTTGTACTGGGCTTGCCTGGCTTTCAGTGAACTCTTCTGGAGTTTGGAACAGAGGGTGCAGGAAATATCGCAGTATTCTGGACCTAGTCACTGTACACACCAGATGTATGGGACAGTTGCTGAAATAGTCTGATTACACCAGGTGTACCGTTTAAGGACAGTTGGAGACTTGGACATCGAGGGGGATACTACCAACACGAGGTCAAAAGACTCAATAGTCCAGGAGGGTCAAGTAAAAGTTAAGCTGAAAATGGATCGACATTCCTGGCCCAAAAACAGGCTGAGAGGAGTCCAGAGGCCCCAAACAAAAAGAAAATACAATAAAAACTAAATGAGAAAAAAATTCAAACATTTAACATGCTTGGGGAGACTCCAAGAAGCTTCTTAACTCCACGGAAAACTAACTGAAGGTCTCACAAGCCAATGTTGAGTGGGAATGTACCAGCGCATGCGCGATATGGGTAGTCTGTAGACTTTGAAAAAATTTTTAAAGTGACACCCTTATGTGAGAATATGATGTTCTGGGATAATAAAAGTTACAAAAAACTAATAGATGAAAATAAAACAGATTTGGTTTCAACTGCATAATTAAATTCAAACTCTGCACTTGCCTATACTTCTTGCTATAGTGAATAATTAGAACTCAGAAGTTTTTCAAAAATAGTACAAGTCCAAAAATCTGGAATGCTCAGGGATTAGGTCAGTCTGGGTTTTCTGTATTCTCAGGCAATACACTTCAAATTCAGCGTCTCTCTCTTTCTCTTTTATGCTTTTCCCCATCCAGTCTCTCTCTCACTTTTCTCCATCCAGCATCAAGTTTATTAAAATTTAACATACCGCTTAAAAATCGTCACCCTCTCTGCCACTCCTTCTCATCCGTCACTCTCTCGGTCTTTCTTCCTCATCCAGCATCATCTCATCTCTTTATCTACAGCTTAATACAAGGCTAGAGCCCAAAAGGGAAAGCCTGGGCACCCAAGGCCCTCCCTCCCTCCCCTCCCTGCCCGTGGCACTTTTTCATTCCCAGCCCATCCCCCAATGTATCTTTTCAGTAAGCAAATCTTCCATGCTGAAGAGCCAGTGGCCTCCACCCTGCACTTGGCCTTTCCCTCTGATCCATCCCACCCATTCTGATGCAACTTCCTATTTTCGAAAGGACAGGAGGGGTCAGAGGGAAAGGCTTGGTGCAGGCCAGAGGAAGCCTGTGAGTCTGCCACTGGTGTAGCAGCATGGAAGACTTGTTTACAGAAAAGGTACATTGTGGGTTGGACTGAAGAGTGAGGGAGAGCTGTGGGAGGGCAGGGAGAGGAGGGAAAGATGCTGGATTGTTCAGGGGGGGAGAGACAGTATGAAGATGTTCAGCATTTGTGGTCCGGATTCTTCGGTGGTCTAGATCAGTGTTCTTCAACCATTTTACACCTATGGACTGGTGGAAATAAAAGAATTATTTTGTGGACTGGTAAACTACTAAGACTAAAATAAAAACCCCTGTCTTCGTAAGCTTGGTCCCTGCAAACCATCTGATCCCATCTGCACAGGCCTCAAATAGTTATGATTTTATCTAATATAATAAAATGATAGGCCGCGCATGCGCACTAAAAAAAACGTGTTCCCTGATCTGTCGCGAAAAAACAATTGCGCATGCGCAGCCCCGGCAGCGGCTTTCAAATAAAAAAAAATTTACATAGATGCGGCGGCCTTCCTCACCCCCGGCTCCTCTCTCGAACTGGACTCTCCTGCAGCTCAGGCACCACAAGCATGCAACCCGGTCCCCGCGTCTGCCTACCCTTCCCCCCAACACAGCGCATTCCCCCCCCAACGAATTAATAAATGGAGCCGGCCCGCCCTCCGCAAAAGACCAGAGGAGTTCTTTGCCGCTCACCCCCCTTCCCTTGCCGCTGACCCGAATACCTACCCGGCGATTCAAGAAGCCTGTGCAGCAGTCTTCACACACTGCTTCAGGCCCTTCTACTGCCCTGATTTGCTCTGCCGCGTCTCTGATGATGTCATCAGAGACGCGGCAGAGCAAATAAGGGCAGTAGAAGGACCCAAAGCAGCGTGTGAAGACTGCTGCACAGGCTGCTTGAATCGCCGAGTTACAAGGGAAGGGAAGGGAAGGGAAGGGGGGGCCGCAAGGACTCTATCCCAGTAAATAAAAAACTCTGGACAGGGGGAGCAGGAAGAGGTGATGATGGACAGGGGGGGAAAAAGGAAGGGAGGCCTATTGTTGGACAGGGGGAGCAGGAAGAGGTGCAGATGGACAGGGAGGGAAATTAAGGGAGACCTGCTGATGGACAGGGGGGGACATGAAGGGAGGCCTACTGCTGGACAGGGGGAGCAGGAAGAGGTGCTGATGGACAGGGGGAGGTAAAACAAAGGGAGAAGGGCTGCTGCTGGATAAGGGGAGCAATGAAGGGGTGGACAGGGGGGAAAATGAAGGGAGGCCTAATGCTGGACAGGGGGAGCAGGAAGAGCTGCTGATGGACAGGGGGAAAAAATTAAGGGAGGCCTACTGCTGGACAGGGGGAAAAATAAAGGGAGTCCTACTGCTGGACAGGGGGAGCAGGAAGAGATGCTGATGGATGGGGGGGAAATGAAGGGAGGCCTACTGCTGGACAGAGGGAGCAGGAAGAGGTGATGATGGACAGGGGGGAAAAAAGGAATGGATGCCTATTGTTGGACAGGGGGAGCAGGAAGAGGTACTGATGGACAGGGGGGAGGTAAAACAAAGGGCTGCTGCTGGATAAGGGGAGCAGTGAAGGGGTGGTTGTGGACACAGGGGAGGTAAAAAGAAGGGAGAATGGACAGGAAAAAGTGGCTAAGGAGACAGAGAGAGAAAGAAATAAAGACAGACACACACACATATTCTAGCACCCGGGGGAGGAAAATGCTGCACAGGGAAGTAGGGAGGGGGGAAATGCTGATGCACAAGGAAATGGAGGGGGAGGGAATGCTGATATGGCTACTGTACAGGAAAATGGACAAGGGGAGATAAATGCTGCTTAGGGGGCAGAAAGAGAGACAAATAGAAAGAAAGACAAATAATAGGAGGGAGGGAGACAGAAAGAAAAGAAGAAAGACACAAGGGCAGGGAGTGAGACAGAAAGAAAGACAGACATACATATATTCTAGCACCCGTTAATGTAACGGGCTTAAAGACTAGTATTGAATATATTTTATTAAAGTATAAAAAGAAACAATATTCTGTATAATTGTCATTTTATAAATACAAATAATACAGTGCAAGGATCAACAAAAACCCTGTCTCCCCTCCCCTTCACATATATCCCCTCTACTATCAAGAAAACTGAATAAGCCAAATTATTACAGAATGCTACACAGAAATATCATGCTAACACAATGCCGCAGTCACACATGACAGGAATAGTATTAGGGGAGTACAACTAGGGCAACTGCCCTCTGGTCATGGAGAGCCCTAAGCCAGCTGGAAGCTAAAGAAGCACTGCCTGGGCTTTGCAGTCCCCAGTTATGTTTAACACCAGCTGTAGCAGCGCAGGATACATATTTCAAATCTGATATTTTCTCCACTTAAAATTGTATTGATTTTATGAACAAAATAAAACAACAGTCAAATTACAGAAGTAAAAAGTACAAAGGTCCATGAAAAGAGTACATCAACCTAACAAAATAGGTACAACCAATATTCTACTTCTGAAATAATCCATGATTAATCAACCAAAACTATAAAGAGAGACAGGGGAAGAGCAGCTCTCAGTACTTTCCTACAGTAGCGTCAGCGCAGCGATTAAGTGAATCGCTGCACTGACGCTACAGGCGCGGCTGCAGGCAAGTACTGAGAGCTGAGGGGAGGAAGCCCTGATCTCACTGGCCCTGCACGGGCTGGCAGGAAATTTTTGCACATCGATCTTGCTGGCCCTGCACGGACTGGCAGGAAATTTCTACGGACAGGTGCACGGACTGGTGGTTGAAGAACACTGGTCTAGATGTTATAATTTTAAAGGGTCTGGATTCTCAGGTGGTCCAGATTTCTGGCTTTTTAATTTTTGAACTTGTACTGTACTTTTTAAAATTTATCTTAAATTTTTGATAGAATGATGAATGCCTGAATATATTTACCTGAAACTGCAACATTTCTAGACGTTTATCAGTGAACTCAAAGAGAGCCAATGTTGTCTTCATCATGTAAAGGCAGTTTACCATGTATGTAGCCATGTCCGCTGTTCCTAAATTACTAGCAGAGACTGTGCACATCTGTAAGAGTGGATCCAGGACACTTGAGAGAATCTAAAAATGAGAACAGCAGAATGTGTTTTACCTCCTTAGCTAAGATGGTCTTCCAGCAACATGTAGCACATTTTGTCTGTCGGTGATTCAGTTTATTTACTGAAGGGGGTCGGAGTTAAGAGCAGGTTGAGGACAACGAGCCCAGGTGTGATTGTACAGTGATTCTATAAATTGTATTTTATCTTTATTGGAAGCTTGTATAATGTAAATTTTATGTAGTTGTTGAAAGGTATGTACTGTATGTGAACATTAATTTAATGTTTTAGATGGAACATGGTATGTAAGTTTTAATACCCACATCTAACCAGCTGTGTAGAATCTATGAGGCTCATTTTTAAAGCACTTAGACACACAAAGTGCCATAGTAACTTATGGTACTTTGTGACTATAAATACTTTGAAAATGAGCCCCTATAGTTTTTTCACCAATGCAGATTAATTTATGTGCCTCAGAGGATACCCTTTGCTAGAAAAAGGTGACGTAGATCATGACAAAAGCTCACCTTTGTGCTAATCAGAAAGAGCGTATACCCTGTTTACCATCAGCTTATATTAAACAGAAAATAAAATGAGTCTGGATAGGGTCCTGGAAGAGGTACTACTACTGCCCCTTACTGAGTGTGCAAATTCTGATCCTTTGGTTGTCATAATAAGTTTCCCCTGCTTAATGTAAATGTAGTGTTTAACATAATTTTTAACTTTATTTTTCTTTTAATACAGATTAAAATTCCAAACACATTTTTAGTGCTTTTCAACTCTAGGCTAGAAAACACTAATGAAGTGGATAACACCATCCAAAGGGTGATAACTTGCCTTCTAGCAACCCTAATTTTTAATAAGGCAAAAGTTGAAAAGCACACAATCTATAGAAATGCATGATTTATTCTTCTTTGTTTATCACCTGTACAAAATCAGCTTGCCGAGCATCCAAAGGTACAACAGAAGAATCATGGGATGTAAGAACCTCTCGCAGTAATGCAAGTGTTTGATTAAGGGCAGAACTCGGTCCAAGATCAGGTGGCGGGAGTTCAAGCTAGGGAGAAAAAGGGTTGCTTTTTAATTTCAACCTTTGCTTCATTTTTTAAAAATTTTTTTATTCATTTTCAAACTTTCATCAAGTGTACCAATATCAAAACAGTAACAATGTATACATCACTTGATAACTTTTACTATTATAACTTATAATACAAATATTTAACCCCCTCCCCACCCAAAATATCCTCCCCCCACCCTATAATAACTGATGTATATTTCAAAAGAAAAATGGTGTTTAATCATTACAAAAGGATGTTAATGGCTCCCAAATTTTAATAACCTTTACTACATTTTAATCAAGCATCAACAATTCAAAATGTATTAAGAATGTTCCAGTATCACTTCACCATGCATTTTGTAGTACAATGTACAGGAAATCATATTTATTGCAAAGAAAACAGAACTCTACAGTTACTCCAAAATACAGCTTCCCAACATTACCAGTATATTATCATACCCTCTTTTCACTGCTTAAAATAAGCTCCCTATTTCATTCTATATTCAGTTTGAAACTATTTCTTGTCACCTATAACTATATTCATTCTAGCTCTATATTACCACTAAGTCCTTCTTTCTGATCTCCATTCATCAGGCAAACTCTTGTCTGTGCTGTCTCCTCCGATGCTTACTCCAGGCTCCAATTTCTGACTTGTTGCATAATGTGTATGGAATAGGCTTCCTATATGTGCTTTTTGCTCATCTCTGGAAGTGCAGGGCCACAGACTGACCAACCTTTTATGAATGTATGATAAACAAGTCTAAATCATTATGAAGTCTCTGCTATAAAATACCCTGGACTTTTACAGACCCATATGTGTGTGAAGGGGCATCATTCTTTGTTCCTCTGCTGTGTATGTTCATTGATAAGAACATAAGAACAGCCATATTGGGTCAGACCAATGGTCTATCTAGCCCAATCTCCTGTTTCCAACAATGGCCAATCCAGGTCACAGCACCCGGCTGAAACCCAAAATAGAAGCAACATTCCATGCTACCAATCCAGGGCAAGCAGTGGCTTCCCACATGTCTGTCTCAATAGCAGACTATGGACTTTTCCTTCAGAACTTGTTCAAACTTCTTAAACCTAGCTACGCAAATCACTATAACCACCTCCTCTGGCAACGAGTTTCAAAGCTTGACTATTTGTGTAAAAAAAATATTTCCTCCTATTTATTTTAAAAGTATTTCAATGTAATTTCATTGAGAGTCCCCTGGTTTTTGAACTTTTGGAAAGGGTGAAAAACCAATTCACTTGTACCCGTTCTACATCACTCAGGATTTTGTAGACCTCAGTCATATCCTCCCTTTACCATCTCTTTTCCAAGCTGAAGAGCCCCAAACTCTTTAGTTTTTCCTCATAAGAGAGAAGTTCTATCTTCTTTTTCATTTTGGTCGCTCTTCTTTGAGCCTTTTATAATTTCATTATATATTTTTTGACCAAAATTGTGCATAATACTCAAGGTGAAGACACACCATGGAGCGATAAAGAAGCATTATAATATTCTCGGTCTTATTTACCATCCCTTTCCTAATAATTCCTAGCATCCTGTATGCTTTTTTTGTTGCAGCCGCACACTGGGCAAAATATTTCAGCGTAGTATCAGCATTGGCACACAGATCTCTTTCTTGGGTGCTGACTCCTAAGGTGGACCCTAGCATCAGGTAACTATGATTTAGATTATTCTTCCCGATGCTCAGCATAATAACATGCTAATTATATGCATGCTATTTGTGTGAAGAATCGCTGGTAAAATGGGGAAGAACTGGGCCTGGCACATGCTCAGAAAAGCAATTGCTAGGCACAGCTCCTTCCTCCTATCAAGCTGCTCTCACTGCCCCAATCAACTGAGCCACAGGTTTCCTCAAAGGTGCTAGTGGCTTTGGGGCTTCCCCTGCTGGCTCAGCCACTATCAGCTGATAGGAAATATTTATAAACTATAAAGAGTTTTTACTTCATGCAAAATTGTCATTTCTTTAATAAGACATTAACTATTTTTTCTGAGGCCCTCCAAGTACCTACAAATCCAAAATGTGGCCCTGCAAAGGGTTTGAGCTTGAGACCACTGCTATAGGATATCCACTCTATTAACTATATTTGTGACATCTGCAGAAAGGCAAACCTTTTCTTCTAACTCTTCAGCAATGTCTCTCACAAATGTATTAAATTGAATCTGTCGCAGAAATAGATTCTTCCTCAGGCACTCCATTACTCATATTCCTTTCCTCTGAGCAAATTCCATTTACCACCACCCTCTGTCACCTGTCAATCAACCAGTTTCCAATCCAATTCACCACTTTGGGTCCTAAGTTCAATCCTCTCAGCTTATTCAAGAGTCTTTTGTGAGAAGCTATATCAAAAGCTTTGCTGAAATTCAAGTAGATTACAGCTAGTGCATGACCTTAGTTCTTTCGTCACCCAGTCAAAGAAATCATCTTTAATGTTTTTCGGCTGTTTGTGACATTCAGTAATGGTGGTTTCTCTATCTACCGATAAAAACAAAAGCTGTGGATGCTGATGTTCTGAGAATGATTTATTATAATCTCTTTCACAATAAAACCATATAAACATGAAAATACAAAAGTAATAGTCCAACCGGATCCTACAAGGTCCATGTTTCGGCGAACACGCCTTCCTCAGGGGATCCAACTGATGTCAAATACACAGGTAGAAAAATGGAATATAGTGTATTTGTCCTTAAGCAACACTTTATTTTACAGCACTGTGATATATATATTCTGTTATCTTCATCTTATCGTAATTTTACGTTGCTATTTATTCCAAACAGGTCCTGTCGGACATTACCTACAAAAATGTACATCTTATATTTTTGCTCAGCAAATTGTATTTCTATACTACTATCTTCTTAAGGTCGCTGCTCTCTTTATTTCCTCTGAATATTTGCATATTGTATTTCGCTGAATGTCCAGCACTCTTGATTGTAAACCGCCTAGAAGTCGCAAGATTGTGGCGGTATAGAAGAATAAAGTTATTATTATTATTATTTATTTTCCACTTTATCTCCCTTACAGTCCAGTTTCACTTTCTTCCTCACTGCTATTTTAATTTTCCGACCAATAACAACTCTCACGCTCTGGGCAGGCGACAGGAGAGCATGAGCATGTTTCGATGGTTTTATTGTGAAAGAGTATATAATAAATCATTCTCAGAACATCAGCATCCACACCTTTTGTTTTTATCGTTTGATTGATTCTACTATGGATTACTGGGTCTTCTTTTTTGTTTTGTTGTGGTTTCTCTATCTACATAAGAACATAAGAGTTGCCATACTTGGACAGACCGAAGGTCCATCAAGCCTAGTATCCTGTTTCCAGCAGTGGCCAACCCAGGTCACAAGTACCTGGCAAGATCTCAAAGTGGAGTTGCTTGTCCTAGGAATAAGCAGTGGATTTCCCAAGTCCATCTTAATAATGGCTTATGGACTTTTCTTTTAGGAAATTATCCAAACCTTTTTTAAACCCTGCTAACTGCTTTCACCACATACTCTGGCAACAAATTCCAGAGTTTAATTACACATTAGGTGAAGAAATATTTTCTCTGGTTTGTTTTAAATCACTACTTAGTAGCTTCAGCGCATACCCCCTAGTCCTAATATTTTGGGAAATAGTAAACAAGAGATTCACATCCTTGTTTGCTGGTGGCAGCATGATGTTTTACATCCTCTTCCTTCTCCCTAGGCTCCTGTTTTGTTTAAATTGAAATCTTGCTTCTTCTTTTCCTTGTGCTTTGTTTCTCATCCCCCACTTTTCACATTTTACTTTGCAAACCACTTAGAGACAGAGTTTTCCTTTGCAGTATATTAAATAAACTTGAAATCTCTATGCCTTGTGGACAATTCCAGGTTAGCCCATGGAAGAATCTTTTCCTGTGGCTCCTTTTTTCATATTCATAAAGCTAATGCCACAAATGCACAATTCCCTGGTGTTCCTTGATAAGTTAAATTGTCTTTCTAGAACAATTCTGATATGCACTTAATAACATATTCGGTAATAAGAATTATTACCAAAAGCATTTTTAAAATATCTTTTCAAGAATGTTTGATTTGATATTCCACCTTTCACACACATTTTAAGGTGGTTTACAATGTTAAGCAGATAGGTGAGCAAATCTTATTTATCAATGATGGTGAGGGATTGAGAGGGCAGATCAGCTTGGTAAGGAGGGGAACAGTATGGGTTGAAATTTCCTATCCCATCTTTCCAATTTTGGGGTAGAGGCCTGAAGGGGAAGTTACATCCATGCAGTCATACTACCTGACTCATCTTCCTCTAGTGTGTGGTGTGAGTGAATCCATGGCTTTATTCCTAACTAAATATTTTGAATGACTTATTGGACAGAAACCACAAGCAGCCAATAATTGCTTATTTGATTTGTAGGAATAAGTTAGATTTTTTATTTTAAAAATATACATGGAAAAGGTAAATGTCCTGGTCGATATTTAAAATGATTTAAATGGGCAGTAACTTCTCCTGCTCAATTAAATCACTTACCACCATCTAACCCCTAATATTTAGCGGCACTAAAACTGAATATTTCCTCTAACTGGCTCCAGAGAAAATAGGCATAAGAGGGATGGTACATGGGCAACGTTAGGGAGGAGCTGGAGGTTATGTAGGTGCCTGAACCTATATAGCAGGGGTGTCCAACCTGCGGCCCCGTGAAGTATTTTGTGCGGCCCCAGTTGAGGGCGATGCAGTGCTTTCCTCTGCTGCCCCCTGGTGTTTACCGTCCTGCTGGCTCTCTCCTCTGTCTTGCTGCAGCATTTGCGCGTTTGTGAGGCCCCAGAAACATTTTTTTTCGGCCAGTGCGGCCCAGGAAAGCCAAAAGGTTGGACACCCCTGCTGTATAACTAAGCATGTTAATTTAGGACAGCTCAAAAGCTGTCTTAAACTAACTTACTTAGCTATGCAGGTCCTGGCACTGAATTTTGACCAAGACCCATATAACTCTCTTTTATCTATACAGCCACCCCAGGTTTCCAAATTAGCTCCCTTCCTCTTAGCTCCCACCCCTACCCTCGAGACATAGTAGTCCCCTCACCAGGCCTACCTGATGTCCCTGATGGTCCATGGGGGTTATTTGGGGCAAAAGAGAAACACCTTCGCTCCTGCCCATTGCAGTTTCCCTTAGCAAATGGCTACTACAACCTCTTACCCATTTATAAAGGCCAGTTGCAAGAGGCTTGGGAGTGTGGGGGCTCGTTTCAAGGTGGGGGGATAGAGCTACTGATAACTGTGAGATGGGGGAGAAGGTAGGAGGGAGCGGGGCTCTTTTGGAGGCCTAGGAGGAGATCGGGGAGTGTGTGTGGGGGGACTTTAAAGGTAAAAGAGATATGAGGGTCCCAGCCAATATTCAGATAGAGCCAAATAAATGAATATTGGCTGAGACTCACATAGGCTCTGGCAACCCTATCACATTCATCCTTCAATATGCTGGTGCCAGACATGGCCTGGCATTAACTGGCACCAATTTCAATTTGTGCACGCATCTTGCTATACGCAATTCTAAAACAATGTGTGCCCAAATTCCAGAGTGCACAACCCCAAGGGGGTGTATAGGCAGGTCAGGGGCATTCTTAAAATGGGAAATTGGGTTCCAGGAATTAAACCTGGTTTCAACAGGCATAAGTTCCTGCACACAAATTTGGGCACCAAAACTGGTATTCAATGCTATATAATGGATACTTATCCTTGAGTGCCCGTTATAGAATAGCATTAAGTACCGATTACTTTCAGCAACAATTTATGAGCACCACTTACTGAATCTAGCCCTAAGTGCATAAACTGTGCCTGCTTTCCACATTTTACCCATATACTTTGTTTCTTCAAAATGTGTAGGAGAAATAGTTCCTGGGGTGTGCCTGCTGTGAATTTTCAAAGGGAAAAGTCTATAGGGGAATTTCCCTTTGAAAATTAGCTTGCAGAGAATCTGAAAATTTGCTTCACATTTTATATACAAAATACGGTAATATACATCAAAGCAAAGGGAAAGGAGGGAAGATTAAGACCAAAATACACTATGAAGTCAATCTAAAGAACAGAGAAGGCATTGCAGCTGTAGCAAAACAGAAACTACCACAACTGACAATATCTATTCTAACAAAAGTAAAACAGTACACTTCTCCCTCCGTATTCGTGGTTTCAGCATTCATGGTTTCGATTATTCACGGTGTTTAGCTTGCTGGCTCCTCCCCCCAAATTATATCAGCTTGCATAGAGAAATCGTTGATTCCAAGCATTTACAGAAAAAAATCAACGATTCCCAGCACATTCTTCACTGTTTTTGCCTCTCCTTCAGGAACAGGCCAGGTCTCCCACCATGTTATTCGCGGTTTCACCACATGCATCAGGGTTTTTAATAGAAAACAGCGAATAATATATGAAAAAGTTATTTGCGTTTTTTCTGTATTTGCGGTTCTGTTAATCCCCTATCACAGCGAATACGGAGGGAGAAGTGTATTTTAGGTGGCAAAAACAGCTACCATGGTCATAAGCTCTTCTCGTTTCTGACAAAAGAGAGGCCTATTTTGAAGCAAACGCTTTAACACAACATAAATGACTTCCAAATGCCTACTTGGAAATCTGAATCCTCAGCAGAAAAAAAGCATTCAGAATGGGCTTCTGTTCAGCAACACCAATCAATGCTGCAGCTGAAGGCAGTTTACAGTAGCAAATGAAGTCCTTCTTGGACTATTATTAGTATTGATTGTGCCCTGAACAAGATGTTCTCAGATCTGAAATGTGCCGTGTCCAGGGATATTTTGGCATTAATTTGAAACTGGAGTATAAGGCTGTTTTCATTTCCAAACTGCACGCAGTTCATGTCAACACTAGCCAAAGGTTCCTTTAAAAAAGCACTGATCTTTCTCTTTGACGTAGATGTGACAAGCATTTCTAAATTAGTGGTTCATTTACTTTAATATAGTTGTGTGCAAAAGTTTAGACACCCTTGCATGGTAGAGAGTTAAACAGTGTATCCAGCTTCTCACTTTCTTACTTCCTTACAACAATATGTCTCTTACACTCTCTCTTTCCTCCGTCCCTCTGCTATGTTCAATATTTCACTAACACTTCATCCCCTTGGTTCAGCTTTTCTCTTTCCCTTTCCTTCTCTCGCTTCCTCCCTGCAGGTCCTGCACCTCTCTTCCTTCCCTCTTGCCTCCTTCCCTTGGGTCCAACACCTCTATCCCCTCCCTTCAGCACCCAGCTGTGGGTTTGGAACCTCTCCCTTCCCTCCAGCTCCACTCCACCCACATGAGCCCAGCATCTGTTTTCCTTCTCCCCCCAATCTTCAGATCAGATCCATCAACTGTCTCCCTTCCCTTCAGCGCCATGTGGTCCAGCAACCCAAGCAACCCCCTGGCCCCTTTGCAGATGCAGCAGCAGCCCCCCTTATGAGTCCAGCAGCCCTCTTCCCTCACTATCATGGGTCCACTAGCCCCCCTTCCCTCCTTCGCTTGCTCAGTCATGGCTACAGGCAAAAAACAACAACCCTGCAACTCCCCTGGGTCGGCGCCCTTTGTGCATCCCGGGACAGGCCTACCAGAAGCTTCCTGGATGAAGAGGCAATATCACATGGAGGGCTGCTCCAGAATATTCTTCCCGCCGAATTCCTATTTCCGATGTAACTTCCAGTAAAACTGTCCAGGAAGCAAAGGAGGTGAAAAGGGGCTGACCAACATAAGAACATAAGAAGTTGCCTCTGCTGGGTCAGACCAGAGGTCCATCGCGCCCAGCAGTCCGCACCCGCGGCGGCCCATCAGGCCCATGACCTCTACGGTGATCTTTGTCTGAACCCTTAAATCCCCCTTGGTCTCTATCTATACTCTCTCTATATCCCATCTCTACCTCTATCTGTATCCCTCAATTCCCCCAAGGGGGAGTTGCAAGTTTTTGGGCTCATTTGTTTTTTGTAGGTAGCTGCGATCAGGAGCGAGGGTGCAAGGAAGGGGGGATGTTGGATCTGTAAAAGGAAGGGAGGGGGGCTGCTGGCTGGGAAGTTGGGAAGGGAGGCAACTCGCGGCATATCTCTTACTGCGGGGACAAGACCATTCACCGCTCCACGGAGTGGTGAAAAGCCTTGCTCCCATACCTGCAGCATCCAATTTTACCCCCGCGGCTTCCTGTGGCTAGGCACAGGAAACAGTCACTGTGTTATTCACTAGTTAGAGCAGCTGCCTCAGCACCCTGAGGTTGTGAGTTCAATTCCTACTGCAGTTCCACGAGTCTCTGGGCAAGTCACTTAACACTTCATTGCCCCAGGTACAAAACAAGTACTTGTCTAAATCTGTAAACTGTTTTAAAAGCAGTATATCAAGTTCCCTCTCTTTTACTTTGTTAATCCAACCAAAAACTGAAGCTTCTCACCTTTACCATATGCTCGTAATGCTATATCAGACCACTGAAAACCAGAACAGCCCTATCAGTCAGTTCTCACAGTACATAACCCATGTTTGTTTTTGTTGGTTTGCTTTCCTAATAATAGTCAAATAACTTAAAAACTTGGGAATCAATACTCAGCAGGGTAGCAGCTGCATAAAAATATATAGGTAAGTTACCCATAAAACTACCATATGAATATCTTGCTACAGATACACTTAAAGATATACATTCATATGTCAGAACGTTTAATGTGTTGTCTAACATTTCACATGTTATCTGTACAAAGTTAGGATTGCTATTTTTGTATACACTTCATAGAGAATGATATAGGGACAGAATTTGTCCCCGTCCCTGTGGGAAACCATCCCTGTGCCATTCTTTAAGGAGAGAGGGAAGAATCAGAGTATAAATGGGCACAGCAACTGACCCTCAAGCCTCACATTGAAGAAAGCTGGTGTAGAAGGACTAAGGTTGAGATAGATGCCGAAGAACGACATGGGATGATTTCCTGCGGCTATCCGTGGGGGTGGGGACAAATACTGCACCCATGTCCTTTTCTATGACTTAAAATGGACCAGTTATTTGGATGGTAAAGTTGCTTACCTATACAGTAGATTAAGATCAACTACACAAGAGGTGATGTCGGGATCCGGAAGGTTCGCCCCCCACATTTCGCCCCCCACATTTCGCCCCCCACATTTCGCCCCCAGACACATTTCGCCCCCACACATTTCGCCCCCACACATTTCGCCCCCCGGATGTTTCGCCCCCACACATTTCGCCCCCACACATTTCGCCCCCAGCAATTCGCCCCTCACATTTCGCCCCCCACATTTCGCCCCCACACATTTCGCCCCCAGCAATTCGCCCCTCACATTTCGCCCCCCACATTTCGCCCCTAGGTATTTTTCGCCCCCACACATTTCGGAGCGCAAATCCTTACCTCACGGGCCCTCAGTCCAGCTGCTGGTGTGCGCGAGCGAAGCCAAGGGGGGGAGGGAGTCGAAGTCTGGCCCCGCCCCCGGGCTTTCCCCTTTTTCGTCCGCGATCCGCTAGGACATGAAGGGGGATCGGGGCTTGGTAACTGCACCAACTTAAAATAAAAGAGACCCAAAATTAGGCTGCATTTTGTAAAAATTCTCTGCATCTGTTTTGCAGATGCCCACTCCCTCCCTCTATTCTGGCAAGCAGCTCCAGCGTCAGGGTATTTCCAGCCCCTGCGGTGTCTCCTCCCGAC
This sequence comes from Geotrypetes seraphini, assembly GCF_902459505.1. Lineage (NCBI taxonomy): Eukaryota > Metazoa > Chordata > Amphibia > Gymnophiona > Dermophiidae > Geotrypetes > Geotrypetes seraphini. The sequence goes on along the minus strand of NC_047089.1, from coordinate 57,976,211 downwards.
TCTGCTCCATGGCATCACTGTCATCTGACGCCAGGTCCGAGGCGGTGTCTGAATCGCTGGCTTCCAGGCATGCCCGAGCTGGATTCACAATAACAGCCCGCCGTTTTTCATCCTACCGCCGCGACTCCTCTCCAGCGGCGACTCCTCTCAAGCAGCCCCCCCCCCCACCCTTTACCCTGCCCCAGCCTCACGAGGAGAGAGCCGGGAAGCAGGGTGCAGGGAAAGCGCGACGCTCCCAAGCAGAAGGTACGCCCGTGCGGGGCGGACCGCTCCTTTCCGCCCTCCCTTTTTTAGCGCTGGCCACTACGCTAAACTGGTCCCCACGCGGCCCGCGGCATGTGAGGAGGGAGTTGCGGCCCGTGGCCTGGGGGGGGGAGGGAGAGGCCGGCCCGGAACGCTGTCGCAGCGCCAACGCGACCCGCGCCCTAGGAGGAAGGAGTCGCCGGCTCAGAAACGCCGGCGCGGCTACCGCCGCGACTCCTCTCCAGCGGCGACTCCTCTCAAGCAGCCCCCCCCCCACCCTTTACCCTGCCCCAGCCTCACGAGGAGAGAGCCGGGAAGCAGGGTGCAGGGAAAGCGCGACGCTCCCAAGCAGAAGGTACGCCCGTGCGGGGCGGACCGCTCCTTTCCGCCCTCCCTTTTTTAGCGCTGGCCACTACGCTAAACTGGTCCCCACGCGGCCCGCGGCATGTGAGGAGGGAGTTGCGGCCCGTGGCCTGGGGGGGGAGGGAGAGGCCGGCCCGGAACGCTGTCGCAGCGCCAACGCGACCCGCGCCCTAGGAGGAAGGAGTCGCCGGCTCAGAAACGCCGGCGCGGCTACCGCCGCGACTCCTCTCCAGCGGCGACTCCTCTCAAGCAGCCCCCCCCCACCCTTTACCCTGCCCCAGCCACACGAGGAGAGAGCCGGGAAGCAGGGCGCAGGGAAAGCGCGACGCTCCCAAGCAGAAGGTACGCCCGTGCGGGGCGGACCGCTCCTTTCCGCCCTCCCTTTTTTTTTTTTTTTTTTTTTAAACATCGGGAGCCGAAGCCCCGATCCCCCTTCATGTCCTAGCGGATCGCGGGGGCGGGGCCAGACTTCGACTCCCTCCCCAGCAGCTGGACTGAGGGCCCGTGAGGTAAGGATTTGCGCTCCGAAATGTGTGGGGGCGAAAAATACCTGGGGGCGAAATGTGGGGGGCGAAATGTGAGGGGCGAATTGCTGGGGGCGAAATGTGTGGGGGCGAAATGTGGGGGGCGAATTGCTGGGGGCGAAATGTGCGGGGGCGAAATGTGTGGGGGCGAAACATCCGGGGGGCGAAATGTGCGGGGGCAAAATGTGTGGGGGCGAAACATCCGGGGGGCGAAATGTGCGGGGGCGAAATGTGAGGGGCGAATTGCTGGGGGCGAAATGTGGGGGGCGAAACTTCCGTGAACCGGTGATGTCATCTTGATGGTCTCAATATTGCCAGTCACCAGCAATGTTGCACAACATAGCCGTTCACCAGCCAATCCAGGGATCAGGATATTCAGCGGGAGATAGCCAGCTATCTCATGCTGAATACTGGTGTCTAGCCGGCTGTATGCTATTTAGCTGGCCAGGAGCCATTCCTGGCCATGTCTAGGACGATTCATTGTGGCCGTTTAAGATTCGCCAGTTCAGCGTGGCCTTTTCTTCATTTAAGAGCCACCATTTCAGTGAAGCCCTTTCATCGCGGGACTATTCAGCATGGCCTGGGGTTCCAGTATGTGGTGGGGGGCAATGCCCCTCCACACCCTCCGAACCAGCATGTGGCACATGTGGTGGTGGGGCAAAGCCCCCTCACACCACACCATCAGCACTCCACCTTGATCCATCAATACCCCCCCCCCCGATCAAGCACTCCACTTCAATCCAGAATGAAGGGCTGCACTCCACTTAATCCAGCATGAAGGTCTGAACAGTCCTGTGATGAAAAGGCAGTTCTAAACAATTCCAAACTGAAATGGTGGCTCTTAAATGGCTGCGATGAATGGCCCAGCATGCAGAGATGAACTGCACTACCACCATCACTTTGGTAAAAGTGTGTGGCGTCGTTGCAAGACCAAAGGGCAGCAAGGAGAACTGGAAATGCTGTTCCAGGACATGGAATCTTAAGTATTTCCTGTGAGCCGTAAATATAGGAATATGAATATAAGCCTTCATAAAATCCAGGGAGGCTAGGAATTCCCCCAGCGCTACTGCTGCAATAACCGAACGTATGGTGTCCATGCAGAAATGAGGCACTTTCAGCACTTAATTCACAAATTTGAGTTCCAGGATCAGTCTGCAATCTTCTGAGCCCAAGCCTGATTCTTCATCCAGGACAAGCTCTATGGCTCGAATATCCAAGAGTCTTTTTATTGTTGCTCAAACTTTGATTGCTTTTTTTTTTTTTCCATCTGACTAGCCAGTAAATCTACAAAAAGGTCCAGGAGTGAGTGACAAAATTCAATCTTGTAGCCCTCCCGAATGATTTCCAGAACCAAGCAATCTAAGCATAACTGTGCCCAGACCCTCCAGAAAGCTGACAACCTGCCTCCTATCGGGGGGGGGGGGGAGGGAGGGGCAGGCATGTCTACTAACTTGGTGTCATTGTGCTTTCTTGGAGGCTAGAGATGGTCGAGAACTAGAGGCTTGTGGTTGTCTGACATCACCTAACCTCTGTCTGGACCCCTCAGTATGCCTCTGTGCCAAATAATTCCTTAGTATGGATGAAATCTTTGAGAGCCTCAAAAATTTGCATGCCTGGAGTTTCTAGCAACTCAAGGTCTACTGTCTGGCAGAGCTTTAGGTTGATGATCTGCTACATTAGCAATAAGATCGTCCAAGCCCTTACCAAAATGCATCTGTCTTTTGAAAGGGAGTCTGCTTAGAATGGCCTTAGAAGCTGAATCTCCAGCCCACTGCCTGATCCAGAGCATTCTGTGGGCAGAGAAGGAATAAGTGGAAACTTTGCTCATGACTCTAATAATGTCATAAAGAGTGTCCACTACATAATTTACTCCCGACAGTACTATTTGGGAGCTGTCCTCACCATCCAACCCTGGAAGCCGACTGGGATGAGTGTGGAAAGTACATGTCCCAAATGAGGCTACCGCAGTGGCCTTAATCCCTAGTGCTAAGGCTTCAAATTGTCTTTTAAGGATCATATCCATCTTGAGATCCTATGCGTCTATAAACATCATACCTACTTTGCTGGGTAAGGAAGTCTGCTTGGTGACTTGTGCTACCAGCGAATCCACCTTAGGTTGTATAAATATCTGCTGGAAATCAGGAGCCATTGGGTAGATTTTGGACATGGGCTTAGCTACCCAGAAAGCCCTCCAGGGCCTCACAGTATTCTGTAATTAGCTTACTGATGAACGGATGAGAGGAAAGAACGTGGTATGAGCTATGGAGCCATTCATAACTGAGTACTGTGAAATTGAGGCTTGCGTGGATTTCAAATTTAATTTCTGCAGCAAGTCCATAATAATGCCCAGGATCAATGCTATCTTGAACAGGCAACACAATATAGGGTCCTCTCCTTGGTCTAGGACCACCATAACCTCTTGATCACCAGTCTCACACTAAGAACCAACATCTTCCAGGAAAGAAGCAGCTCCCTGGGACAGTAAAGGCATGGATACAGACTCCTAATCATCCTAATCCTTCTACAACTGGATTTCTTGGTCCTGGGCTGGGTCAGATGCTGGTAAAGGGTACTCAGAGAGAACACCTGAATGCTCCACCTCGATGTATCTCCAGAAATGTGGGAGAACCCCCCAAAATTTAAATAGGCATTTCGCATCAGACTTATAAAATCCGGAGTAAAGCCTTAAAGCCCTGCCCTGACAGCCCAAAGAACTCCTGCAGACTCAATGCATCTCCTCTTGGGCTTTGCAGCAACTGCGCATTTGTGCTTCACCAACTCACTGTCTGAGGGCTCCTGCAGGGATCTCTTCCCTGGAAAATGAGCCCCTGCAGATCCCCAGCCCTAGAGGTCTCAGAGGTGGCTAAGCATATGGATCCCCTCCCTTACATATCCCTTGACACACAGAACACAGATGCTTCCGAGTCAATCATCTAGCACAAACCTGGCATGATATAGGGTTAGAAAGACTTGGAATCCATCTCTCCTGATTTTAATCAAAATCGAGAGGTTTGGGGTCAGATTCAGGCTTTTTAAAATAAAATTGGGAAATCCAAAATGGCTACCGCAACTGCGATTTTGGAGCCATAAATGGCCTGGAAAAACCAAACTAAAATTTCTTAATTAAAAAAAAGACTGCTTTCTGGTGAAGGGGGAGCCCTTATAACTGGCCCCAGAAACTCCCAAAACTGCAAAATTCAGACCCTTCCTCATTTTCCCCATAGGCTGCAATAGCCTTACTCACTGTGCTAAGAGATGCCTGTCTGCTTCAGCTCAGAACTGCAGCTGGGAACTGGAGAAGATTTCTGCCTTAAATTAACTCAACAATTTGTGTTCTTTGGGTTGCCAGTCGGACCGAGCCTCAACCCCCTTTAATCCTCATGTTGAAATGGGTAAGGAAATGTAGCCAGCTCCCAATAAAGCCCAAATGGCTGGACACTGGGCCAAAAAGCCTGCACTCAAGCTCCTGATAAATCAGGGATGTGAGCAAGCTACTAGGAGAACGAATCCCCAAACTCCAAAAATATAAAAGCAGGCTGGTTAGACAGGTATCCTTGAAGGGTGATCCTGCTAACTGCAGACTTCAGCGAAGTGAGTCTGTGTCTTCTCCCAGGCAGAGGTTCCAGGTTATTGGGAAGCTGTGGGCAACACACCTCAAAATTTGGATCCAAACAACAAACCCCCCAAATAATAAACACACAGAGCAGAAAGACACTTCTCAATTTGCTTGCTTGAGGAAGGGAAAACTGAAGGGGCATGGGCCAGCCTTCCGGGAAGTAGGCAGAATTGAAAGATGTGTGACATCCTGCAATCAACTTGCGGGTTCAGGACTACGAGACACATTGCACTAGAAAAGTTATATGGGTTCAGCACTGACCGTCAGCAACACCCACATAACTTATTTATTTATTTATTCAATTTTCTATACCATTCTCCCATGGGAACTCAGAATGGTTTACATGTCACTATGCCAGTGGCCGAATATGGCCCAGTACTATACAACTTTGACTGAGAAATATGGTATCTTCAAATTGTCATCCTATATTATCTAAATATCTTGATAATTTCGAGTTTGAAAACATACCTTGTCCATTAGTTTACTTGCATGGAGGTTCAGGCTATTGAAGAATATTTTTTTACTTAACAAATGCATTTCTTCAATTGTCGTTAACAGTGTCGTTGTGCTGTTTCCTATGATTCCACTGAAAATTCAAACACAATTAAGTCAATTTTAACAAACAAACAATTAGACTTTTTGGTGGGAAAACTTATGCTTACGTTACAAATACTGTATGAGAAGATGAATGCTGACATGCTGGGGCATCTTTTGTGGCTTCGTTATAGTTGGTTTTTAATTTTTTTTCCCCGTTGTTTTAGTACACACACATCCAGGGGAGGGTAGGAGGATTTTTTTTCTTCCTTTTATCTGGTTTTATTTCCTGATGAATATGTTGGATATGGGAGGGGTTTTTATTTTTTCTGTACTACTATTGATTAATTATAAGTGCTTATTATGATTATTAATATATGTATGTATATTGTTTTGCACTTTTGTTAGTTTTGAAAATTTAATAAAGATTTATAAAAAAGCAAATAAACAATCACTTTAATAATTTATCCCCCCCCCACACCCCTTTTCACAAAACTGCTAAAGCGGTTTTTAGTGCAGGCCGGCACGCTGAATGCTCTGCGCTGCTCCCGACGTTCATAGGAACTCTATGAGTGTCAGGAGCAGCGCAGAGCATTCAGCGTGCTTTTGACTCCTAACTCCTCTCACCTTGGGTTCTGCATCTCCTACCCTCTATGTCATGTCTGTCTGTCCAAGTTAAATTGTAAGCTCTTCTGAGCAGGGACTATCTATAAATGTCAAAATGTACAGCGATACGTATGACTTTCAGCACTATATAAGTAATAAGTAGTAGTAGTAGTAGCGTGCGCTACAAAGTGCTTCCAGGATTTTGTAAAAGGCGAGGGGGGGTTTAGCTGGCTAACTTCAAGACTTAGCCGATTAAAATTCTGCTTTTCAAAGGTCTTCTTGAGTGGCCAAATTTAATTATTTAAGTTCAAAAAGTAGCTAAATTGAGCAGATCAAAAAAGGTGTGCTTCGGGGGGCAGTCTGGGAGCAGGCTTACAAATTAATCACTATCCCTATTTACTAATGCTTTGCAAACAATAATGATGTTTTTATGCAACAGACTTAATGGCATTATCATGCATTATCACCTGCAATAACAAGCTTTAGTAAAGAGCAGCCTTTAAATATTATAAAGGTATTTCTGTGGATAAAAAAGACTTTTATCATGGTGATTACAAAACTTGATTTCTGTAATGCATTGTATTTAGGTAAGGGTGCCCAAAAGGTCAATCGCAATTGACTAGTAGATCGCAAAGGCAATGCAAGTCAATCACGGAGCCCATCCCAAGCTCCACGATAGACTCGCGTTGCCTTTGCATTCTGTTCTCCCTGCTTCCCCGACACCAAGTCAGGCGTGTACAAGCACCAGGCCCACAGCCTTCCCCCCCCCCGACGTCAATTCTGACATCGGAGAGGAAGTTCCGGGCCAGCCAATTGCTGCCTAGCTGGCCTGGAACTTCTTCTCCGACATCAGAATTGACGTTGGGGGTAGGGGGGGGGGAAGGTTGTGGGTCCGGCACTTGTAAGTGACTGGCGTAGGGGAAGCAGGGAGAAATCTGCGGCGGTGGCGGGTGGGGAACGGAGAGAGAAAGAAAGACAGAAAGAGGGGGTGGGAAGAGAGAAAGAGAGAAAGAAAGAAAGGGGGCAGGGAGAGAGAAAGAAAAAGTTGGACTCA